>NW_026126625.1:3447500-4647500 GCF_943737965.1 Phodopus roborovskii | reverse complement strand
TGCCTCCCCTTCTTTTGATTGGAGTATAAAAGAGCTTTGAATAAACTTGGGGTAGTTCCTGGTACTCACCAGTTGTCCTCCTGACTCTGTTCTATGTCTCTTGTCTTATTATCTTTTTCTACTTGCCATTTCGTATGCCACACTCCCCCTCAGGTACAAATTGGCTGGACATTACAAAAGCTCCCACATTGTGGGCTATAATATATTCCTGGTCTATGGGTTCAGTTCCCAGTATGATTGAGCCATGAAGAGATGGGAGGAATGTGAGGGTGAGTGATATACTACCACCTTCATGAATGAACAGTCTCTTGCAAGTTCTAAGCCTCTGTGAATTGTATTTGGCATTGTGCAAATGAGCTTAATGTATAAGCCTCTCCCAATTGCTGTCTGGCCTGTGGTCCTTTCCACGTGTTATTTCTACTGTTACATCATCCACCATAGGGCCTTCAGCAGAGCCCTGTATACTAAGCCTTTACATAAGTCTTCATCAAATGCCAGCCTCAGGTGTTTTGTTATGTAATACAAAATACACTAAGACAATTAATAGTATCAGAGGCAGTTCTCCTAGAGGCAATCTGCCCTATAAGCTCAACACTCTTGAATCAAGGCTGAGGCAAGAGGATCTCCACAAGTTCCAAGTCAATCTAGGTCACACAGTGAGACCCTTCCTCAAAGTAAAAACAATCGAAATTCTTGAGAACGGTTGCTGGGAATGTAAGATGATGCAGCTGCCCAAACAAACAGAACTGTCACATGATCCAGCAATTCCCCTCCTGGGAAATCTATCCAAATATTTGAAAGCAGGGTATCAGAGATATCTGTGTGCCATGCTTATGGGTACTTAATTCACAATAGTCAAGAGGGGAAGTGACTGAGCATGTTGTTCAAGGACAGGTGGGCTAACGCTATATATGCACAAAGGAATCTGATTCCTAAAGGGCAAAGTCTACCAAGAATGACAACACATGCTTACAATGCCAGCACTGAGTGGGCCAAGGCAAGACTGCCTGAGCTCCATAGGGAGAGTTAGAGATCCTTTTTCAACAACAAACAAAAATTCCCCAAGCAATTGTTAATGTGAGAACATAGCTTTGGGGAGAGGCCAAATTAAATTGTGTGCTGTGAAATGGGCAACTCCAAAAGGAAGTCACAAACTGCTTTAGACCTAATGTGTACCATTCTCAAACATGCCACCTCAAGACCAGCATCCAGCAAAACTCAGTGCTCTAGTCCTCCCCAACCCTCAACCAACCACCCTTCAGGCCAGCATGACTATTTAAAAGGACCACTTTCACTCACTCTTCCAACTGAGCTTTTATTTATTATTCCTGCATTAATGATCCAGTACCACAAGATAGCTATTTCTTACTGTACACTTCCACAGGTTATCAGTTCCACCACCTTCCACAAATGAAAGCTATCAAGCTACTACCCAGCAGTGAGGTTGGTACAAGTGGCTGCTTTTTAAGGAAACAAGAGCTTACTCCTGGCGCCAGGCCAGAAGTGATGATTCAGCCAGCTTCCTCTTCCCCTGGCAGGGAGGAGCCAGCAAGCAAATAATCCATGACTAAACTAAGGTTTTGTGCAGTCAGTGCTGACAGCGGGAAGTGTGGTCTCAGTAGTGTTCCTTCCTTTCTGACCCTGTCTGGGTTACTGCTATCACTTTTCCAAATACAGTGGCAGGATGCTGATGTGAAGCCAAAAGCTGGTAGCAAGACCTGCAGAGAACTCTGAACTCCCCTAAATGTTCTTGCCTTTGTCTCTGCCATATCTGCCAGAAAAGCCAAACAAGAGTCCAGCCTGGGCCATAGCTGCTCAGAAGTCAGGCAAGGGCCTGAATAGAGCACTTTCATCAAGAGGATGCATGTAAAGCACCTAGACACCCATGAGGCAGGTCTACCACTCTCCCCAACTTAGAGAGGGGGAAACAGGCTCAACGGGTAAGCCACAAGCTTGCCCAATGTCTCAATGCTACATGACAATAATGATGAGGCTTGTCAGGGCCCTTGCTTAGTAACTTAGTCCCCTAAAGTTATCCTTAGGACATAGGGCATCTAAGGAAGTAAGAGACAGGGAGCATAAGTCTCCTTTAAGGGCCTTACTTAACTCTTTAAGCTACTATGAGTGTGAACATATCTGTGGAAGAAGAGAGGTGGCAACAGCAACTGAACATTACCCTGCTAAAATGGATGAGGGAGCTCCAGGACACTGCACCCACCAGTCCAGAGAGAGATGCTTTATCCCAGAGTAGCACAGCAGTGAGCCCAGAAGACGTGGCTCAGGAAGCCAGTGACAACCTTGGATAGTCCTATGGCACTTTCTCTATACCTGTTGGGCACTAGGACAAGGTCTGCCTAGTGTCATCAGCAAACCCACAGGAATTGGGGAAAAGCATCCCTTACAGGAGGGGCGGTGTCGTGAACCAGCATGCGGTCAGGTGAGTGCTCTGACCCTGTCTACCAGACTGCTGCCTACCCTGTCTGTCTAGGGAGGACCGCTCCTGGCTCTCCCACTCTCTGTACCTTTCTCTCACTCCCTTCCTTCCTGAGCCTCCCTCATTTCTGCACTGGTGCTCTGGGCCAGCTCATCAGGCCAGTACTGGTCCTCCATGTACTGCTCCACGTCAGTGCTGCTGTCGGATCCCCTGTCCTCAGGGAGGGCCGGGGCAGTGTTGGCCTCTTGTTGTTCCCACTGTACTTCCACCAGCTTGTAGAGCTCCATGGCTGTCGTTGCATCTTCCACAGATGAGTGTCCCTGATGGCCTACCTATGAACAGGAGCAAAGAAACCAAAACACTAGGTGGTGAAATGGGCCTGACCATCAACCCAGAAGCAAAGGTGGCCTCCAAGGGTCAAGAGCACATACCCCAGAATAGAGGCTGTTATGATTTAGAAACGAAATATATCCCAAAGGCTCCTGTGTTATGGGCTTGTTCCCCAGCTGATAGTGCTATTTTGAGATGTACCAGAAACCCTAAGGTGGGATTCAGTTTAAGGAAACAAATTACCAGAAAACAACCTTAGAAGTATACTGTCTCTATTCCTTTCTCTGCTTCCTATTCACTGCAGGGTAGCTTCTGATGGCCCCACCGCGATGTTCTGCCTTAGTTCATGGATTCTACTAAACCTTGAACCATATTAAACCTCTCCTGATATGTTGGGGCTGGAGAGAATGCAAATCAGTTAAGAGCACTGGCTGCTCTTCTGCAGGACCCAGACTCATTTCCTAGCACCCACATGGCAACTCATAATTGTCTGTAACTCTAGTCCCAGAAGACCTGATGCCCTCTTCTAACCCCCCCAAAATACACCATGCATATTGTGCATAGGCATACATGCAGGCCAAACACTCACACACATTAAAAAAATAAGTAAAAATTCCTGCTCCAGAAGTTAGAAGATAGATATCAAAACATAACAGAGCAAGTGTCACAGGCCCCTTGATCTGAGTGTAAGTCAGAACACATCCTATGGGGATACAGGATATAGCCAGGAGTTAGGTGGGCAAAGACCTAAAGAGATGAGTCTAGAATTTGACTATTAGTGGGGAATTCACACAGGAAAGGAGGTGGCTACACCAGTGCTGTCTGTATGCAAGCAACAGTCCACAGGCCAGCAGCTGTGACAGCCAGATGAGGCCCCGCCCCATGAGATTCTGCATCACATACCTGGATCTTCTTGTGCAGCAGGTGCAGGGCCAGGTCCTTGAGAGAGACCCGAGCTCGGGTGTGGGAGCTGGGCTGGCTGAGCAGGTTTGGGACATGAGTGGTATCCCGCGTCTGGCTCCGAGGATGAACATACTTGAGGGCCTGGAAGTCATTGTGTAGTGCATGCCCCACCACCACCTTGCCCTTCAAGAGCTTAATGATCTGTGAGGAAAGAGGAGGCAGGAAGGCCCCAGTCAGGAAGGAGACACACCTGAGCACCCTTAGCACTGGTGCATGAACCACTCTAGAGGGATGTGTCAGTGGGGAAGGGGAGAGTCTATGAGCTCCAGTAGACCATGATGTTCCAAGTTTGAATAGATACCCATTTTAGCACCTGCAAAAGGGATACTGTCTCAGCATTTCAGGGAACAGTTGTGAGGGTAAAGGAAACTATGGATGTGAGCTATGCCTTCAAACTGGGAGATCCAAGCAACTTTGCACTGGCATAGGCACTTCTTGGCTGTAAGACCTCACCCTCTCAGGTCTCAGTTCATCAGCTTCCTTCATCCTTATCCACCTAGGAGCCCAGGTCCTTCTTTTAAGCTATCCACTTTCCAGGTATGCATTTAGCTTTTATACATTTTACACAACACATTAAGCTCTTGTGATGATCTAGCCCTCCCCCTCCCCCACAGTAAGCTTCACCTGACTTGACCAGTGATGCTCACCCAGAGCATAGTATCTACTGATTTGCTTCTGTTTGATGGGTCGATCCTTTTAAGGCAAGGCCCAATCTGCAATCCAGGCTAGAATTAACATCAATCCTCCTACCAGCCTTCCAGCCAACTTATCTTCTGATCAATATAGATCCGCTGAATGTGTTAGACACACAGTTAAGTAGGAGCCCTGGTTAGTACTCAATGACACAGTTCCCTGCTCCTGAGTGCACTGACTCCTACCTACCCTCTAAACCTGCTCTGCCGCTCAGTTTGGACACATCCTGTTCCCCCCTGCCTAGCAGCTTCCCCATGCTAACTCCTGGTCATTAGCTGCCTTCTACAGCCTACCCCTCCCTACTAGCATGGGACCCAGTTTTTGTGGCAGATGAGTAAGATGCATTTATACTTTTGATTGGGGTCACCACCAGTCTCATACTCCACTGCCATCAAGTGGAGAGAGTTCAAACCTAGACTTAAGTGCAAGTTAGCCTGCTCTGGGGATCAGACTAACAACCAGACACAGATGGGAGGGATCAAAGTTGGAGGGCTCACACAGACTTACCTTCCTACTGCTTCTATTCATGATCAAGTCTTTCCAAAGCAATGATTAGGGCATCACGGAATCTGTCTTACTTAGGGTTTCTACTGATGTGTTAAAACATTCCTAGTATATTAGTGGGATCCCAACTACTGATCATTATTTCCAAGCACTGGAAAACCATAAGGAGATAGGCTAAAGCAACAACCCTTGAATGTGATAGGACTATAGGCAAATTTTATAGTTTGTAAGTTTTGGTGCTCTATCTTTCACATAACTTTCCTACCAGCAGTACCCTGCCTAACAGCCTGGCACCCCTTTAGAGGCAGCACCTGGATTTATATTAACCCATACTCTGGAAAAGAAACCATATTTGGTGAAGTGATGTGACTTCTCAAGGCCCCACACTCCCCAGGTGACTTAAATCAGGGCTTCTCTCCCCAACCTGTCGTTCAGGTCAAACGAGACCCCAGAGTCCTCACCTCTTTCTGGGCCACCTGAAAGGGGATGGCCTTTCGCATGTGCTGGCGGGTAATGCCACTCCAGCGGGTGCGGTAGTCCACAATTGGCATCTCAGGGCGGATGTACTTGTCGTAGAGAACATCGCCATTGTAGCTCACTACAGAGCAACGGGCCAGCTCGCTCACCCGCCCACGAGGGCCTGTACCCACCATCTCACAGTCAATGGCAATACATTTGCTGGGTCCAGGCCTTGGAGCTTCTCTGGTGACAGGCCCTTTGCTGCATGGGCTACCACTGCCAGGCCTAGCTTTGGGACGCTGCCTTCTGCTGCCTAAAGCCTCTGAGTCTGCTGGCTTTTGAGAGGAGGAGGACTGAGGGCAGGATCCTGGCCTTGGTGCCGTGTTACACAGCTCCTGCTCCTGCACCAAGGCTTTGCGGGCCATGAACCGCTGGTGCTGCCGGCTTCTCCTCTTGAGTCTTTTCTGAACCACATCCTTGGTATCCAGGCTGGTGATGGATGAACACGGAGTAGACTCAGGGGCCACTCCCAGCACCATGCCAGGCAGCTCACGGCTAGGGGCAAGAGAAGCCCTGGAGGCTATCTTCCAACGGGGCAGAGTGCTGGAGAGAGACCACACAGGAAGAGGGGCTGGGAGGAGGATGCCAGGCCGCACTGCCTCTCATCTGGTGCTATTTGCAGCTCAAGCACTTGCCTGAAACTCAGACATCTTTACTAAGAACTGCACCCAAACACATGCCATACATGCCTTCTGCAAGCGTTACACAGAATCATTCCGCCCTCCCCACTGACACCACAAAGTCCATCACCCTTATTTCACAGAGGAGAAGCTGAGTAATTTGGCTAAATGCTGATAGGAATCCAGAGTCTAAGCTTTGAAGTCAAGCTGATCTCTAAAAGCAGTAGCTTACGAGACTGTTGGGAGAATGGATAAAGGGAAGCAAAGGATTCAGAAAAAGATTCCTGCTGAATATCACTCATCAAAAATCCCTAAAGCTGAAATTTGTAGAGCAAGGTTTAAGCTAGGTCTCTATAAACCACTGTGCTCCCATGTCTGACATACATATACTTCACACACAGTATGGCTCAATAGCTAGCTCTCAGCTCCTTTCCTCCAGCAAGACCAATTCTCTTTCTTACACTGGGCAGTCAGAGCTGCCTCCATCTGGATTCCCTGCTCTTCCCAAAACACCCCTCCCCATCTATCACATTGGTTTTATACTCCTCAGTCAACAAGTAGGCTTCCTCAGAGCTCCCTCCAATCAGCAAGCTGCAGAGAGAGCCCTGCTGTACTGGCTGACCCTCTCTTTTAACAGACTCTTTTCAGAAGCCCAAACAGGGCCTCCCAGTGTCCGGCCTGTGGGTACTTCTGAGCTCAATATCCTTGGAATCCCAGAGCAATGGGACTAACAGGAAGGGAACCTGGGAACCTGAGCAGGCATCCAATTGGGAAGAAACACTGAGTTAAGCAGGACCTGGTAATAAAGGGGGATGCTGCAGCATTTCAGACAGATTTCCCAGGTAGCCCAGGGAGGGAAGGTTGCTCAGAAAAGGGAAGCAACAGGCACAAAACCAAGACCAGGGAGAGAGGGCCAAGATTTTGGTGCAGCCTGTAAACAGCTAGGTAGCAGGGTGTGCAGACAGGTGGAGTGGGGGACAGCCAGTCACTAGTGACGAGACAAGGAGAGGGAGAGACTGGAGGGCTTCAGGGGACATCACAGCTACCTCACTGGAAGAGGTTAGACTAGGAGCATGGGCAGTAGCACAGGAAGGAGTAAGTTGCAAAGGCAGAGGGGAGGAAAGAGGGAAAGTCCTGTGTTTGCAGAAGTACTGCCCCACTTAGTCAGGAGGAGACTCGGTGACTCCTGCTGACTCACCTGTTCTCAGCTCACTCACCCGGTCTCCAAATAGTACCCCCTCTTTTAAACAGAGGTTGCCAGCAACTTCTTCATACGCACAAGCAACATCTCAGAACCGGAAAAACTCAGAATCTCAATTTGCCCTAGCCCAGCACTGGGAGGAAAACTGGCCTAGAAGACCCATGCTGGCCCTGCTGACCACGGACTTTCCCTGCTGGCAAGGTTTGAAAGAAGCTAATATTAGGTCCCCTTGAGGAAACATCTCTGGCCTTGTATCTGAATAGATAAAAGCAGTCATTTCCTATAGTCCCTGGGCCTGTGGACATGTCAGAACCAACAATTACCAAGGGAAGCCAATGAACGGAACTGGAGAGAAGTATCCAGAGGACAGACACAGCCCTTTCGGCAAGGACACGTGCAAATTTTTCTCCTCTTAACTCTGGTCAGTATGGTAGGCCTCCGGCTTTCAGGCCAAGGTGCCTGGCCCAAGAGGACTCCAGATGAGAAGGAGCCCAAGAAACCACAAACCAGAGTCGTCAGTGGCTTAAGGGCCATCCGCCTACTGGCAGACCAGGTCTCTCTCAAAGGGCCGGTTTAGATCCTGTTCTAGCACGAAATAACCAGATGACCTCGGGAAGGCACTGCCCCTAGCTTCGACTAGGTAGCCCTAGGGAGAAAGAAGGCAAAGTTTGGGGACAGGACCCAAGATCCTCCCTCAAATGACGATTCTGATAATCATCCCAGGAAAGCCTGGTGCAATAAGGTTCCCGGTGCTACCCAAAAGCTTACCAGACCAAGGGGGGAGAAGCACGCTCTCCCCACCGGTTGCGGCGTCTGGTCGGCGCCGTCGCCGCCCCCTCAGGCCCTCAGCCCCCGAGACCGGTCGGGACCGCGCGAGGCCACACGCCGGCCTGGCTGCACACCGCCCCGCCCCAAGAGCGGCCCACGGCTCGCGAAAGGGACAGGCGGCCCGGGATCGCCTAAAGACCCGGCAGCGTTTTCCGGGCCTACACGTGGAATCCTTGCCTGCCGCGGCAGCTGCTTGCCGGGACAAGCCCGGCTTCGGCTGCCTGTCTATTGGCTCGCTGGGCCGCAGCGCCCGCCTAAGGCCTCTCCTGATTGGTCTTCCTCGAGTAGGCGTGCCGGACCAGAAGGGGAGTGGTTACCTACGGGGCGTGGCTTGTGCGCAGACAGGGCAGTGTTTGGAGATTAGTAAGAGGTCGAATGGCCAGACGCTAGTGAAGGTGTTTCTTATCTGATGCCCAATGAACTTCAACCCACAGCCCCTCCTGCTTCAGGGTTTTGGGAATGCGGTGAAATATTAACAGTATACAGGGATGTGGTGGCACACGACTTTAATCACAGCATTCACCAGGCAGAAGCAGGCAGATCTCTGTGGGTTCCAGGCCAGCCTGGTCTACAGAGCAAGTTCCAGGACAACCAGGGCTACAAAGAAACCCTGACTCAACAACAACAATAATAATAATAACAACAACAATAAAAATATAATACAGTATCAACAATAAAAATATAATACAGTATCTGATAAACTTGAAAAAATCATGTTTGCTTCTTCTGCACTGATATTTCAATATTTGATTTTTTTGAGACAGGTTGTCATGTAGCCCAGGCTGCCTCCACATTTTCTTTTTGTCCTTGCATCAAGTTGACTTAATGTCCTTGAATTTTCAATGTAGCTGAGCAAGAATTTTAATTTCTGATCCTCTTGCCTCTGACATCCCAGTGTTAGGATTACAACATTTTGCCACCGCACTCAGTATCATTTGTGATACTTTTACTCATACACTTCTTTCCTTATGAAAAGTTTTAAAAATAGGGTGGGAGAGTTGACTTGGGAGGTAAAAAGTACTTGCTCTGTAAGCCTGACAAAGCTAGATGCAGTAGTATACATGTGCAATCCCCATACTCCTACAGGGAGATGGTACATGGAAACAAAAACTGAAGTTCTCTGGCCAGCTAGGATAGGAGGGTAGAAGCAGAAATGAGACACCCCAGTCAACAAAAAACTCCCTAAAGTTGTCTTCTAACCTACATATGTGTGCTCACGCTCTCTCTCTCTCTCTCTCTCACACACACACACACACACACACACACACACTTTAACAAGTAAATTTTAAAAAGGAAAGCTAAAGGAGCTCATAGGCCCCAGAGGTAAACCTACTACTATTATTTTGCTAAATGGACAGACAGTATCAAACTTCCCTTAAAATTTGTATTTTCATAAATTAGATTGGTGGAACGCTAAGACCTAATTAGCAAAGGGTTTTTTTGTTTATTTGGTTTTGGTTTTTAGTTTTTGTGCACTCGACAGTCCTTAACACAGAAACTCAAAACTGGTCAAACAGCAAATCAGTGTTGTGGAGTGTTCAGCCACTAAAGGAGACATCTATGCCCATGCCTCTTCTCCCCAAGGCTCAGGGACCATCTCTGTAACAGCCAGAGGTTGAAGAGGACTGGAGTAAGACAGTGTCTCTTGGGCAAGGAAAGACTGCTGGACCCATGTATTTCAGCTATTTATATAAGAAGAGGTGTTTCTTTATGGAAAGCCATCTCCAGAACTCAAAATGGTAGGAGAAATTCTTAACCATTGTAGTTTTTTTGGAGCATGGTACTGGGGTAAAAGTCAATATAATCTGTTCCAAGAGTCATCATGTGTTTTTTAAAACTGATAATGTGCCGGGCAGTGGTGGTGCATGCCTTTAATCCCAGCACTCAGGAGGCAGAGGCAGGTGGATCTTTGTGAGTTCGAAACCAGCCTGGTCTACAAGAGCTAGTTCCAGGACAGCCTCCAAAGCCACAGAGAAACCCTGTCTTGAAAAACAAACAAAACGAAAAACAAACAAACAAGTTGATAATGTGATGGGCATGATAACCAGATAGGGCTGAGACACTGTCTTTAAATATAATGTGCTAGGGGTTGCTAAAGAGATGGCTCAGTGGTTAAGAGCAGTGACTGCTCTCCTAGAGGTCCTGAGTTCAATTCCCAGCAACTACACAGTGGCTTGATGGCTCACAACTACCTGTAATGAGATCTGGGGCTCTCTTCCAACCTGCAGGGACACATGTAGGCAGTACACTGTATATACATAATAAATAAAAATTAAAAAAAAGATAATGTGCTGGGTAGTGGTGGCACATGCCTGTAACTCCAACATTTGGGAGGTGAAGTCAAAGGTTGAGGGGTAGAAAGTCATCCTTGGCTAAATAGCAAGTTGGGAGCCACCGGGGTTATAAAGGACCTGCCTCAAAAAATAAAATAAAAAACAATTAGTAAAGTTAAAATCAAGATGGTTTTACTATGGTGGTTTGGTTGCATTTATTTGACAATGCTGAGTTTTGTTTTTTGGCTTTTGCTTTTCAATACATTTATTTTGTATCTGTGTAGGTACACATATGCCATGAAGTGGTCAGAGGACAACCTGTGTGACTTGGTTCTCTCCTTCTTCCAGGTGGGTTCTGGGGATCCAACTCATGCTGTCAATCATGGCAGCAAGCACCTTTACTCCTTGAACCATCTCACCAGCCTGTATTTTTAAGGGTCTTGGGTAACCCAGGTTGGCCTCCAATTTGCTATATAGCCAAGGATGATCTTGAACTTCTCTCCACCTTCCAAATGCTAAGATTATAAGACTGTGCTACCACAGTCAGTACATAAAGTGCAGGGGATGGGACCCATGTCTTCCTGTATGCAAGCACTCTACCATCTAGCTTTATCTCTAACACTCATATATTTTACTTTTGGTGTGTGTGTGTGTGTGTGTGTGTGTGTGTGTGTGTGTGTGTGTGTGCGCACGCGTGCGTGTGCACGTGTGTGCGTGCATGCATGCAGTCATACTGGCCTAACTTTTTTTTAGGATGTTAATATTTCTGATACATCCTTTGTGTCTACTTAGATTTATGTTGTTAATATTAGAAAACAAAATGGAGGCCCCAGGCATGCGGGACAGTTGGCATTTTGACTGTGGATGGTAGGATACAGCCTCACTTCTTAAAGGAAGCCACTGAGCTCACTTTCCCAACCCTGAGTGAAAACATGAGTCCTCCTTCCAGAAGGATTGGGAGTTTTTCTATAACAGAAACTATGTGAGCTGGGCCCTGCTCAAGCCCCACCTCTAAGGACCCCTTCCTCTGGGTGGTTTCGATCAGGAAACACAGTTTGATCCCCAGAGGTGTGATGGTGCAACTCTGCTGCCACAGCAACTGGGAGGTGGAGGCAGGAGCAGCAGCAGTTCAAGTTTGCCTTTACCTACAGGGCAAGTTCAACTGGGAGAAGGGAACGTCTGGGAAGTAAGACGGTGTGTGTGTGTGTGTGTGTGTGTGTGTGTGTGTGTGTGTGTGTGTGTTTGGGTTCTGGTTTGTTTTTCAAGAGAGTGTTTCTTTCTGTAGCCCTGACTGTCCTGGAACTAGATCTGTAGCCTAGGTTGGTCTAGAACTCACAGAGATCCACCTGCCTCTGCCTCTGCCACCACTTGGCAAGAATTGATATTTTGCTCTTGCAAAGTATGCACCATGTGCTGTCCTACCTGCCGTGTGTACCCATTCTGAGGACAGCTGAGGGTGCTGTAGGGATGTCCTTATTGCTGAATTGGGTGCAGATCTGAAAGGGGACACCCATCTGGTTGGCTTTCAGAGTGGTGGTTCTTAATATGTCAGAGCCATAGGCATTACCTGGGAAGTGCTTTGACTCACTGAATGAAGAGAAAGGAGGTGGGATCTGGCAATTTTGTGTGTATTACCGTGGATAGAACACAGGGCCTTAGCACATATGAGGCAAGCACTCTACCACTGAGCCACACAGCCAGCAATCTGTCTCCAAGCTAACAAGCTGCTTAGCCAAGTTCAAGCTCAGCTGGCAGAATTGAAGGGACCACATGTAAATCATTTACTCATACAGCGTCCCCCTCCAACAGCACTCCAAAACCAACGGCGGCTGAACTGGACTTTGGACCTAGACATGTATGGTGCCATTATACTTCTCCCACCTCCTAAGGATGTGCAGCACTCTGGCCTGGGTTAATATCACACTTTATTTTTTTATCACGCAAGATTGAGGTGCTTCCATCTGGAGAATTTTATTCCCTACCGTTGCTTGTTCTGTTCTAAGCCACGTCTTTTTCATGTATCAAATTAATCCTTAACTCAACTCGGCAGTCGTCAGTTTCGATTGATCCTGGAGAGCTTGAAAAACTACCGACATTTGGGTCACAGCCCAAGATTCTGACTTTATACAAGGTCTGGCTGGATTTGTTCTTCACCTTGGCCCACCGAGAACCGTCGCTGGAGAGCAGGTACCTAGAGACCAGCAGAGGGCGCTGCGGCCCTGTGTATTAAGGGAAACGCGTGTAAGGTGATCTTACCAGAGGAGGTCATGGAGACCCAGATGATCTAACCCTTGAGTCAACGACCCTGTTGTGTTGTAGAGGTCCTGAAACATCACCTTACCATAGAAAGTAAAGAATTGTCTATTTTGCCAAGTAACTTGAGTCAAGTTGTCTGTCTAAACCTTGATTTGTGTCTTTAAAAGGAGAGGTTTAATCAAACTCGATATATTTATTATTATTATTATTATGATGATGATGATGATGATGATGATGATGTATTGATTGCCTTGAAGTAGACAAGATTCTGCTCTTGGGAAGGGGAAGATTAATATTAAATGGGCTGATAAAACTGCATGAGAAGGAAGGCTAGTATAAAGGCTTCGAGGTAAAATACGGTGACTGAGTCCACTGAAGAGCAAAACTGCCCAGAGGCAAGAAACCCAACGCTATCCTGTGCTGTAATGCCCACCCCCCATGGGCTGGAGTAATGGCTCAGCCATTAAAGGCTAGGTTCACACCAAAAATAAAACACCCCCCTTGCCAAATTATCATGACCACCTAGCTAGGTAGATGGGATCAGTAACATATGAAGCTCAGAGATGGCAGGTGCCTGTCTCGAAGTCACACAGTGTGAAAGCAGAGGAAGGAGGCTTGAAGCTGAGGAGTTTGATTCCAGAGCAGGACTCTGCTCCACACTCACAGGGGTGGTCTCATCCAGCTCTGAGATCAGAGATACACCTCACTTCCTTCCCCTTCCTAAACTTTTGCTTCCTGAGCACATGATGGAAGTCTTCTCATTCCCATGCTGCCCCTGGATGCTGAGGGCATCTGGGGGGAGACTCTGCTCCCTCTCTCTCCTCTTGTTAGCTCTGCCCATTCTCTCTTTTAACACACTTGGGTGCATGTACCTTATACTCTGCCTGCAGCTTGCAGGACGGACACCTGCTGAGTGACCCAATTTGTAGCCTTCTCAAGTGTGAATGAGATTTTCAATAGGGCTGGCTGCCTACTGGCAGGGTTGGAGCAAGGAGAAATTGGAAAGAGCCATTTGGAGGAGGGGAGGTGACAAGGGGATGAAGTGACGTGGGTTCAGAAAGGCTAAGTGTCTTTTCTAAAGGTCACACAGCTTCCAAGTGTTAGTTACCGTCCTGCTGAGCTGAACTTAGCCAAGGTTACATTTTCATGATTTCTGAAGGTGTGTGGCTCCCGGCCAATCTCAGTGTAAGATGCGGTAGCATGCTCTGCTTTGTGGATTGAGGATGGCAGTGCGACTCAGCATGGAAGAGGGCTGAGAAGGCACTTGAGCTTGTTGCTGAGAAATTTATTTCCACCAAGGGTGTCAACATCAGGACTTGGTACCCACCTTAGGGCAAGGCGGCCTCCAGACAGGGGCATTGAGAAAGGGGAGGAGCTGGGGTATAGCAGAGGGGTGCAACACTTGCTTAGCATGCACAGAACCCTAGATTCTATTTCCAGTACTGCAAATGAATGAATGTCAGGAAGGAGGGAGGGAGAAGGAAGGAGGGCAGAGAGTGGGAGAGGAGGAAAAGAAGAGAAAGAAAAGAGAAGGGGCTGAAGGACTCAAGCGGTAGAGTGCTTGCTTCCCTTGTGTGACGCCTTGGTTTGTGCCCCCAACACTGGTTGCACGTGCCTGTGATCCCAGCACTAGGAGCAGAAGCAGGAAGAACAGGAATTCAGGATCGCCCTTGGCTACATCACCCCCAGAAAGGATGGAGGGCTGTGAAGGATTTCCTTCCTTTTTCTTCTTCTTTCTTCTTTCTTCTTTCTTTCTTTCTTTCTTCTTTCTTTCTCCCTTCCTTCCTTCCTTCCTTTCTTCCTTCATTTCCCCTTTAAGACAAAGGGAGGCCTTTCTGAGTGCTGGAATTAAAGGCACGTGCCACCACATTTGTGGGGAAATGACTACTTCTGTCATTGTGGTAGCCTCCAAGAACAGGCAGGGAACACGGCTTCCAAAATTCCATTTATTGGCATTGAGTTATTTCTTTATCAATACTCTCCACAGGCAGGCACAGACATTGCGAACCAGCCAGGATCAGGTGGCCCATTTGCCCACAAGGTGATAAAGAAGGAATACATGTGCCTGTGCTGGTACACCCTGTCACCTGTCCACTGTGAGCCCTGTGTGTTAGCCCTGTGGTGGAGGAGCTTGTAGGGTGAATGAAGACGCCCATGGGAGTGTTTGTGGGTGCAGAGCTGCTCACCATTCCCTGAGGACAGGCATCCTGTCCCCTACCCCACTCTAGATTCAGTGTCCTTGTTTCTGGAGGAGTCCCTCTGAGGTGTCCTCAGCCAAGGCTTTAGAGGAATAATGGTAGGTTCTGGAGGTGTTTTCTAGGAAACACAGAAGGCAGAGAAAATACATCCAGAAATGATGCTCCCACACTTCCCCCAGCTGCCGAGAGGACCTGCACCATGTGGTAGACTGGGACTTGTTGTTGAGTATAGAGAGACAACAACAAAATCACTAGTCTTCCAGACGGGGCTGGCCTGTTCATGGCCTTGATAACCGCCTCCTCTGGGCCTTGGCCACCACCTGTTATCAGCTAGACACTCCTGTAGGGAAGCCAGCTTTTCCCTACACCCACTACTTTCCCTATGTTTTCCACTACACCACCTCACACACACCCCCACATACCCCACACACCCTTTTTATTTCCTTCCCCTATTTTCCACAGTGAAGACTCTTTCTTTAATCAAAGGGGAATCTTATTTCTCACGGAAAGCAGGTGGGCAGCTCATGTCTCTGAATTTTCTTCAGGTATCATAAAACCCTGTACTACCACAGAAAATGATTTAAAAAAAAAAAAAAAAAAAAAAAGCTCCAAGTTGTGCCTACCCCAGGCCTCTTCTCCCCTTCCCAAGGGTCCCCAGAGCTCACAGTGAACATCTTTCCAGAGTGCATAATCCACAACTCAGAGTCAGGTGGGACTAGGAGGCAGGAGACGTAGACTATGTGGCTGGTTAATTCCCCTTGTAGTACGTTGATAAAAGGTAGGCAGGGCCTCCACTGCCTGAGCCAGCCTCTAATTGCATGGGCAGGGCACATCCGCTCCTTAATTAGGAAAAGCCACAATATCCTGGCAACTTCAAGAGCGCATGGCCCTAATTGTATTTCTGCAGCAGCTGAAGGATTATTACCCTTCCTGATTGGTGCTTTTAATTCTTTTGCCTTTTAATTGCTAGCCCTTTCTCTTTGCCCCACCCCTCCTCCTCCATCCTTGGATTTGTTCTGTTCATCTAGATTGGGGAAGGGCTTGCATGGATGTGGAGAAAGTCATTGACAAATGGGGTGGGAAAGCCTCTCAGCCCAACCCCTTCAGAGCCCAGAGCCTGGGACAGGAAACAGTTCTACACAGGCCTGACTGGACTGTAAAGAGTTCTTTGTGGAGGGTGCAAGATATGTCCCCAGTTCTGACCCCGGACCACTGTGAGGGTCAGAGACTTCAGTGTTTGCTAAAGAAACAAATCTCACTGGGCTGCTGAGCCAAGGTTGGTAAAGGGAAAGCTTGATACTTTGAGTATTTCTGGAGGATGTGCAGCTTTCTTAGGACCTGCTGTATGACCTTCAGGTGATAAGAGACATGCTAAAGGTCATGACAGGAAACGTCAGAGAATCTCAGAGGCCATCTGTATACCACTCTGTAGAACTGGATTTGAGTACCCCTGATTCAAAAGCCACAACTCAGTCACTGCCCTACACTGACTAAGGGCAAAACAGTAGCAGAGAGGCAGATTCCAGAGGCAGCAGAACTTTGTGGTGGGCATGGGACCAATCCATTTTTATTGCCTTTCTCCTGATAGATCCAGTGAGGATGGTTTTGACCTGATGGTGGTTCAGGCTCTCTGAAATTCTTAAACTCTGGCCTCTCTCTGAGTTGGAGGATACCCAAAGATAGCTATAGTTTCAGAGGATTGCATTTTGGGATAGTGACCTGCCCTTGAGCCCACTAAGTGTCACTCCCCACTTCTCATTTCTTTGCTCTGAATTTAGAGCTGTCCCCTTAGCAACCATGGTTTCCATGGTTTCCTCCATGACAACGATCCCCAAACCCCTCCTCTCTTTTACCTCATGACAGTAATGGGTGATAGGAATCCTCAGTGTGGCCACTCCATGTAACCATGGTAACAATTAATTGAGCCTTCATGTATCTTTTGTGAAGCAGGCTGGAGAATATGAAGCTTTAGATAAGGAGGAAGAGCCTGAGGTGGGGGTGGGCATGGGATTTGAACTACCATTCTCACAGCGAAGTCAGGGGGCTTTTCTTGATACTGTCCTGGAAGATTTAGTCTTGAGCCTCTGCTTCAAGCATGCCTAACCTCTGAGGAATCAGAGCCCCTAATATGGGAGCATAGTACAGCCTCACACTGGAGCGCATGGTTCCAATTAAATTCAGCCCAGCATGGGGAGGGGGCAAAGAAGGTGACATTTGATGGCAAAATCCTGGCCAGGTGTCTGTCTACTCTTGAGAGCCCAGGAGAGACAAACAGCCTGTACTCACATTCGGGCATCCTCTGGGCTGCCATTGGTGTACTTGTCCAAGTTGAAGAGCATCTTCAACGGACTCCCCCGAACACATCTTTTCTCCTGAGAAGTGGAAATCCACATCAGCACTTCAGGGCTTGGAGCAGAGAGGGAGAAAACAGTGACAGACAAGCTGACCTGCCCCCAAACTCTCACCACCTACCTGCCAGAAGCCTTCCTGAGCTGTGGTCAGTCTGCTCTTCTACTGTATTAGCGTCGTCGCCTCCATCCATCCTGGTTTTCACACCAAAAGGCAGCTGTCAAGATGCCAAAGTGCAAAAGCAAAAGCATCGCAGAGTACCAAGGCTGATGATCAGAGTCCCAAACACAGAGATGCCTGCCCATTGCAGGTGAGGCGGCATTTCCCTCTCCTTCATCTCATTCCCTCCAATTTTCCACAAATCCCTCACACTTTAGGACCAACACTGTATACCTAGAGATCTCAGATCCCTGTACCCCTGGTGCACTGATACTACAAATAACCTGTACTGCCTTGGAAATATATTTTTGATGCATCATAAAGTGGGAAAACACAGAACAATGTGTTCTGTGAGTATGTTCGAGTGAGCTACAAATAGCTAAGCACCAAACTTAATTCATGTAAATCATGTGCAATCTGAACCAGGTAAAGCAAAACCCTGATCCTAGGTTCCAGAATCCCAAGCCTGTCCTTTGCTACTGGATAAAACTAAGGCAGATTCAATCATTCTGGGTACTCTGCTCTCTCCGCTAGTCAGTAAAGGATAAATGGCATCCTCTTATTGGTTGATGAAGCAATACATACCAGCCAATGAGAGATTGTCATTTCCTTTCTGGCCAATAAGGTCTAAGTTATCTTCTTGAAAGAAAGTAAACCCTTTGTCCATAAAGAAATGAGCAAAATAATAATAACAACAATAATAATTTTAAGTTAAAGACTATTGTTGCTAAGGGAATTACTGATGTAATTGGTGATAGCTGGCCCAGAGAACTAGTAAATGAAAGCCACGCCTCTAAGCAGAAAACTTCAAAAAGTAGACCAGCTGTCTGGTTTGGTGCAAAGGAAGTTTCTATAATAACATGCAAGAGAAAGGCATTTTGATGTAAATGCCCCCATACTGTATCTAATCCTCATCTCTTTGGGGAATGAGGACTTAAACATAGACTAAAATTAGGCTGGTTCATTATAATGCTGTATTAAAAAGTTGTGGCAGAAGCATGAAGGAATGGAAATATGATCCGAGTTGCTGATGTAAGGCATCCCCGTAGCTACTGCCCGAAGCAGAGGGTTTCCCCTCTATCTGTGTCACTGGGTGACAGCAGTGTGAACATGGCTTTGTTTCGGAAGCAGCAAGTTCTTGGCTCTTAGTGAGAACTATTCTAGATGAGTCAATGTGAAATTGACCTGTAACTTCCTGGGCATTTCCTTTTCCTCTTCAGCCCTTGAGAAGGATAGAGAATTTGTGGGTCCAATGATGTCCCACCCATGTGTTACAAATGAATGCAGGGAAGTGATATTGAAAGGTGGAAAAGTAGAGTCAGTGCTTGCCAATCCAGGGACAGGGGGAAGGCTGGAGGACTGAATCTGCAAGTGCTAGCTTTGCAAGGAAGCCAATGCATAAGAGAAAAAAAATAGGTAAGACTTTTGAAGAATCCAGCACTGCTGTGCTAGTGACTAATGGTTAAGGGAGACACATATCTACCTCACTTCACTCTCTGGGAAGTTCAGGGGTGAGGTAATCCAGAATCCAGATGCCAGAATGGGAGGGGGCTGTTGAACCAATTGCATCTACAGCAGACACACTTAAACAATATCCTTGTATCTCTCTTGATCCTCATTCAAAGGGGAAAGGGTATGTGCATGTATGGGGGTGGTGGACAGGTTAAAGGCGATCGGCTCCTCTAGTATGAAGGGTTAAATGAGAGGACTATAAGCTACAAGTCTCCAGGAAATGGCCGGGCAGGGTATGATTGCATCTCTGAAGTGGGCTGGGGTATGGGTGGGGAGATTTTGGGGGCCCTACCTCCTTCACTTAAAGGGGGAAGGAAATCACCTTCTAGGGCACCCTCCCTGGTAATTAAAGCAGCACATGGGAATGGCGGCGACTCCCATGCAGCCCAGGCTGAGGCAGGGGCTACCAGGAGATATTTAATTTGGAGAATCAAGGTGCTCATAGATAAACAGTAGCCAGAGCCCCTCCATTCACTGTTACCAAGGCAACAGGAAGCAGGGGCTGCGGGTGGTTGCTTGGTAACCACACTAGAGCTGGCGTCCTGTCCTCTCTGCTCTCCTCCTCCCCCACCTCCATTAGCCCTTTTGTGACAGCTTCTCCCCCTCCCTGGCAAAACAATCATCTGTGCTTCTCGACAAAGGCTCTTAGGGCTTCTTCAGATTTAAAAAAAAATATGAACCTGAATGTTCATTTTGGGCAGACATCATCTAATCATCTACATCCAAAGGTTGGCAACCAGACACAATTTACTACTTCCTACCATAGTCTGAGTACCTTTTCTCTCCAACACCATGGATTTTTTGTTTGTTTGTGTTTTGTTTGTTTGTTTGTTTTGTTCCCCCCCCCCTTCATTTACTCCCAGTAAGGTTTAGGGAGAAGACAGAGCCAAATGTGGCGATTCTTCATAAAACATTAGTGCCCGAGGACCCCACCAGACCCCCGAAGAAATGAGAAAGCCGAGCCCCCCCCCCCCACAAATTTCTTTCCTGTACAAACTGCGTCTCACCTCCTGGCCTCGTCTGAGTGGATTCTGTGAAAGTATGAGCATGGGCCTGGCAGGTGGAGCAGAGCATGGGAACCGACCCTTAGTACTCTGAGGACCAGGTGCTGTCCAGCTTCTGGTGCTGAATGAATGGTTCCTCAGGGAGAGGCTACAGGGACCTTAGGTAGCGGGACCCCGACCTCTAGACCCAAAGAGTGGAAAGGCAAGCCTGCGATGTATCTGCCCTGTTGTCACCCTTTCAGTAGATGATACCCCGGTCCTCACAAACCCTTGATCTTCTCCCTTCACTTCCCCGGGATAGTGGGGCCACCAGCTGATGTCGCAAAGGGTAGGAAGAGGGGTTGGTTGCATTGGGCTGGTTACCCTCTGCTTTTCCGGGCACTGTATACATTTTTCTTCTGTGGGCGCTGGACTCTCCAGATGTTCCTCAGCAGAATCACGGCTGACTTCTGCGTGGACTCCTGGAGCTCGGATCTTGCGGGACGCTTTCCGCTCAGGCAACAGGTCGGTTACATCTGGAGTTTGGGCAAAAGGCAGCAACTCGGGGCTTCGCCCTCCCATGCCTTTACTCCAGGTGGCAAGAGAGCTCAGTGTGGGCTCCCGAGCCGCTTTCCCAGCCACCCGGTTTGGAGGAAGGGAGACACCGCACCTGCGGCCAAGCGGCCCCCTTCCCACCCCTCCAGGGCAGCCCCGGGAGCTCGACCTCACCAGTCCTGTTGGAACTTGGGGTTGGCTGCTCCTCAAATCAGCCCTTGACCAGGGGAAGGGACTGGACCGGAGCACTGGCTGGGATTGAGACAACCGTGGGGGAAAGCCTCTGCTCTGCGTCCTTCTAGAAGAAACCCCCTTCACTCCAGAGTCAGAGCTCGGGCGCAGGGGCTGGGTGGGTGCGGAGGATGCTCTGTGGTGGAGCCTTCGGTGGGTACTTGCCTGTCTCCGAGCGGCTGTCCTGTCCGCAGCAGTGTTCGCGCTGAGGGGAGTTAGGTAGATCTGGAGTCGCGACATGCTCCCAAGTGTGGACATGGTGGCCGACGGCTGGACTTCGGGGAGGACAGGGGCACAGCTGCTTTAAAGCCGAGACCAGCCTACAGGTGGCCTGTCAGGGAGGCGGACTTCTGTGACGTCATCTTGAAGGCACGCAGGGAGGGGGGGAGGAAGAAGAGGGGGTCTTTGCGCTTCACATCAAAAGTCTCCTGTGGCTATGGCAACAGCTTCCGAGGAGAGATGAAGGGGTCCGGCGCCTGCCCAGAGTCTCTCTCTCTCCTGAGGCTTCAGAGGTCCTGAATTTAGCCTTGCTCGCACCTAGGCAATCAGCATAGGGTCCTCCTCGCTGTCATGCCCAGGCTGGTGAGAGCCTGAGGTAGGCTGCCCTTAAGGTTCCCAGAGGCGACCTAGTAGAATTCTACATTTCATAAGGATATTGTAGCCTCCTACTTCATACCCACCCAGCCGGTGAGATCTGGTTCACCTGACCACACACAGCGATTTTCTTTAATTCAAGGACTTGAAATCTCAAGTCTCCCACTCACTCTCCACCGACAGGCACTCCCCCCACGAGGCGGCGCCCACGTAGAGCCAGCCACCTGTCTCTCTGTCCTGATACCTGGCCGGGAAGCTCTCCCAGGGCTCCAGAAGCAGCCAACCAAACCAGAAAATAGCAAGCCCTCCTAGGATCTTGGGCGTCAGACTCGTGACAACGAACTCCTTAGACACAGAAGCGTTTACTAGCCCTCTCCCTGGTCAGAAAGATTGGAGAACTTCATATGGAAATCTGGGTTTTCCTCTTCAATGGAGACTTGACATACTACATGCTCCTCTTGTTGAAATAGGCTGGGGCTCGAGGCCAGCCTGCCTTTCCTTTTTGTCTGTTACCAAGACTATGTTATCGCCTTGTCTCATATATGTTTCTCCCTATAGTAAAGGGGGAGGTGACTTTTGTTTTTACCCTCGCCTGTCTCACTTCACTCATATTATTAAGGGTCTTGGAGGCAGGTGGGTTTTCTGCCCCACACTGCTCAGAAGCTAGTGAGTTTCCCTCAGGAGCAATTCCCTCTTCACACAGGAAAGTGCCCTGCAGGCCCAACCCTGAACCAAAAATGCACGGGTTACACAGCTGTCTCCATCCTGACAGCACCAGCGGTGGGACATTTCCTGCTAGGTGTATTGTGGTCCTTTCCTTTTTCTGTCTTCAGGGTTTTGAAGTATCATGAACCAGACATGGCTGTGTCTGCCTATTGTCCCAGCACTCAGGATGCAGAAGGAGTAGGACCTTAAACTCAAGGTCAAATATTCAGGTGCTTGGAAACACTTAAGATTGTGGTTTTCATCTGTTCCTGAGGGACCTGATAGTGTAGAGCATACTTTTGTAGTGCTGGGGATTGAAACCAAACTCTTAGAATGAACACACTTTACCTCGTTTAAGGCATAATAAATATCTTATTCTTAAATATATGGGAAAAGATAGAAAAAAGAAAGTGTCAGGACCTCCCACGAGGTCCTTACAAGATCATTTCTTCTACATTTTCTGCTTGGCAGAGTGAAGACATCTATTAAAACCGTTCTCATGAATGCAATGCAACACTACAAATACAAATAGACAAACAACCTCTTTGTAACAAAGACTTTGTGCCCTCTCTCACACAGTCAGTCAATAATAATAATTCTGCTGGAGACTGTCTAGGCTGGCTGAGAACACCTGTCTTAGCTTCATAACTGCTGGGATTATCATGCCCCCATTCCTTTTAACTATTTTAATTAATTTTTTGAAAATTTATTAAGTGCACAGAGTGTATTTTGATCATATTCAGGCCCATTTTCCTCTCTTATCCTCCCTAACTCTCTGTAGACCCCTCTTCCCATCCAGTTCCCATCTCTCTTTCTTGCGTGCATTTCCTTTTTATGACCCACTGAATTTACTTAGGGATACTTGCATGACCACGAGTGTGGGATTATTTATTGAGGCAATGACCAAAGTACAGTGATGACACCAGTGGGGGGAAAAATAACCCCCTTTCCCAGCAGTTATTAACGGTCAACAGCTCCTCAGCTAGGCGTGGGGCCTTGTGATCCCCCCCATGTGTTGGGGGTGTAGATGGGCTCCAAAACATGTTTTTTTTTTTTTTGCTTTTATTATTTTTTAAAGATTTATTTTTATTCATGTGAAAGTATGTGCTTGTGTAAGTGAATGCCATGTGTGGGTAGGTGCCCAAGGAGGCCAGCAGAGGGCGTTTCATCTCCTGGAGCTGGAGATACAGGCCATTGTGAATCTCACTATGTGGTGCTAAGAAACAAATTCAGAGGGAACATCAAGGTGACAACTGAAAAGACCCAATTGTCTTTTTTTTGGGGGGGTATTAGTTATTAAGCCATTTATTAAGTAGTTAAAGACATAAGCTCTCAACCACTGAGCTATCTCTCCAGGCCCTACACATTGGTTTTAGTGGACATTTTAAGTACATGTACCAGTGCAGGAGGAAATTATCTTCTTTCCTTTGCACTATAAAAAACCACTGTAAGGACAAGCAGACTTTTATTTATGTGGACTTGTTCTCCTATGTAAATATCTGTAAATATTGGATGCACAACAAGGTAATTTTACACTACATCAATCCAGGGGATGTTCTTTGCAGCTCCTCCTCTCTGGGGATCGTCCTAGTTTTCTGTTGGTGCCTAGAATCTTCCAGCTCTTTATTGTCTTTGGTTTATCCCTTCGCACAGCACCAGTCTCATAGAGGCACTACACTTGTCAGTCTAAGTGGTAATCCACAATAGAGTGGTGGATAGTTCTCCAGCATTTCCACAGTATCTGCTGGATAGTTTGCCATCATTCCCAGTCTCTAGTGGATAGTTCACCAACATTTCCACACTATTTGTGGATAGATTCTAACATTACACAGTATCTGGTGGGTAATCCTCCAACATTTGCATAGTATCTGCTGGATAGTGCACCAACATATTTTCACAGAGTATCTGTCTGTTCTGTATAGACTATTTTACCAAAGTTACTACAGCTATTTCTACTGAAAAGACAACTTGGTGTGAGTCACCAAGTCTTAAATAGTTAAGAATGTGGACTAAGATTTAGTTCAGATGGTAGACTATGAAACAGGCAATACACCAAAGAAAAAGAAAAAAAAAACCCTTGATACAAACTTTATTTTCCTGGTTTATTTTTAATTTAGCTCCCAGTGCTGAAGAGGGCGTGGTGCAATGAGGATTCATACCTTGTGGAGGTTGTAAATTGGTTCATTGAATTCACTGGAAAATAATTTACATTTTGTGTCAAAAACTATAAATTCATTCACCCCTCTTGGGCTAGTTTTGAGTATTCTAGTAATGCAGTGTTAAATGCAGGAAATGTTACATACACGAAAGTGTATTTATTAGCTGCTTTGAGAAAATGTCTGACATCAGCATCTTAAGGAGGAATTCATTTTGGCCTACAGTCGAGAATACAATTCATCATGGTGGCAGGAATTTGAGATAGCTGATTATCATATATATATATATATATATATATATATATACACACACACACACACACACACACACACACACACACACACACACACATATATATATATATATATATATATATAGAGAGAGAGAGAGAGAGAGAGAGATGATTACTGGTGCTCAATTTGCTCTCTTTGTATTTAGTTTAGAGCCACAGTCCATGGATGATACCACCCACATTCAGGATGGATCTGCCCACCTCAATTAATCCGACATAAAACCTTCCTCACAGATATGCCCAGAGATAAGCATTAACCATCAGAGTGTACTTTGTGGCATTGCTCAATGATTTGAAAAGTGGAAGCAGTATAAATATCCAACATTAAGTGACACTACATTGATGGTTGAACCTTGTCAAATCTGGCAAGATTGTTCAGTGCATAAAGGTGCTTGCTGCCAAACCTGGCAACCTGAGTTTTATCCCAGAGCCCACATGGTGGAAGGAGAGAGCCTACTCCTGTAAGTTGTCCTCTGATCTTAACATTTGTGCTGTGGTGCAAACACATTTCCCTTCTCCAGCACCTCCCCCATAAATAAATAAATGTAATAATGTAATATTACATCTATATTGTAATAATTAATAAAATATTCATGCTGGAGTGCTGTGGAAGGAAATGAGTGAAATGTTGATTTGCTTGCTCAACAACAACTCAAGTTCTTTCATTTTGTTTGTGTGGTGCTAGGAATATTGAGCCCAGAGTTTTGCTTGCAAGCTAGGAGAATGTTCTAGCTCTGGCCTACATTCCAAGCCCTAGTCATAATGAAAATAATAACACTAAACTGCACCCATGGGGCTATTTAATGTTTGTTCAGTGGTAGCAAAGCACAAGGCTCTGGGTTCTACCTGCAGCATTGAAAACAGCATGCATACAGAAAACAGAAAAGAGACATATCACATGTGACCGTTTATACTACAGGAAAGAGATCTTAGGGACTTTTCTTTTTTGTCATGTTTCCAAAATTTTCTGAAACAGGATTATGTACTTTCTATTGCTAAAATGTACTTAGAAACAGGGAAGGGAGTAGTATTCGTTATGTAGCTGTCACTTATCTAGCCCTGTTCCAGATGGGCATAATTGGAACAGGTGTAGAGACCTGGGTAGGTTGCTTCAGATCTTGCCTGGGGTATTCAGTGACCATGACATAGCTTGGACTTATCAGCAAAAAAGGCTGATAAGGGACATTTGGTTGTTGGTTAACTCAGATACACCATCAGCCCAGCTGGCCTCAGCCTCTTCCCCATTAAGTTTGTTTCTGTTTCTGACACACTTCCCTCCAGACCTGAAGTGATAAGGATAGGGTAACAACAGTATGTCCCTTGCTAGTTTTGGAAACAGGGCATGGTAGCTACTTTATGTATATCGGTGACAAAATACCTGACAAAAGTGACTTTAGGAAGAGAATACAAGAGAAAACCTCGATGACCTCAGACCTGGTAACAACTTTTAAAACATTGTGTGTGTGTGTGTGTGTGTGTGTGTGTGTGTGTGTGTGTGTGTGTGTGTGTGGCATAGGCACAAAGATGCTATGTTGTGCGTGTGAAAGCCTAAGAGCAACCTTCAGGAGCTGGTGAGATCTGGGGATGGAATCCAGGCCATTTTTCTGGCTGAACTAGTACAACATCAGAGGAATAATTCACGGGGTGTGTGTGGGGGGGTCACTGATAAACAAGACTTAATCAAAATTATAAATTTTTACGCTGTGTAATTCAGGGAAGAGAATGAAGACAAGCCACAAACTGGGAGACAAACACACAACACAGATGTATTTGACAGAGACCCACTGTGGGGGAAAAAAAAAAAAAAAAAAAACCTTAAGCTCTTAAGATTCAACAAGAAGAAAACAGTCAAATTTAACACTGAGCCACTGAGCCAGGGCCACAAGAGACACCTCACCAAAGCAGAGATCCATAAAGTCAATAGGCTTTGCACCAAAGACTGGTCAAACATCAATTAAAACAACAGGATACCACAGTGTGCCTACTCAAGTGATCGACATCCAGGACCCCAGGAACACCACATGTTGGTGAGATGTGGAGTAGAAGCAGCCTGTTGCTGGTAGAAATGCAGAATGTTACAGTTTGGAAGAGGCTTTGCAGTTTCTCACAAAGCTAAGTGTATTATTCCATATTTCTCCTCTCCTAGCTGTGACATATAACAGGAAAGCAACCTAAGGCAGGAAGAGTTGATTGACTTTGGCTTAAAGCTTGAGGGTACAGCCCCTCATGGTGGCAGGAGTGGGAGGCAGTTGATCACATTGTTTTGCAGTCAGGAGACAGACATATGAGATGGGTGTGACTCATCAGCTACCTTTCTTGTTTCTATTCAGCCCAGGACCCCCGCCTGTGGAACAATGTGTGGCGATATATTATTTATGATGTATTAAAGCTTGCCTAAGGATTCAGAAAGCAAAGTCAGCCACAAGCTATAGAGATCAGGCAGTGGTGGCACACACCGTTAGTCCAGGACTCAGGATAAATAGGTAGACAGATCTCTTTAGTTCAAGGCCACACTGCCTACACAAAATTGATCTAGTCCTAAAAGAAACAGCTTACACAGAGGTGATCTCAGAGCCTGTGATCACATGCCTTTAATCCCAGCACTAGGGAGGTAGAGACAGGAACTGAGAGCCTTTTGCCTCTGAGGGTTTGTGCAGACAGGATTATCATTTCAGCTGGGTAGAGGTACTGACTTGGCTGCTTTGCTTCTCTGATCTTCGGCATGAAGCTTTAATAAATCATAAACAATATATCACCACCACAATAATGTTTTCCACATTCAGAGTGGGTCTTCCATACTCAATTAAATCTTTCTGGAATCACCCTCACAGACATATCCAGAGGTGTGCTTCCATGATGACTCTAAATCCAGTCAAACTGGCAAGCCTATATCCATCACTATTAGCACCTGAGCCAGTCACCATGTCCCTGTACACATGTTTATAATGGACTGAATCAGCTTAGCAATACATGAAGGCCACTTCCTCAGGGCCTGGAGCAATGAGTCATTTTGTACAGAAAGGAAATGTTATTTCAGAATGAAGTCCTGGCCAAGGCTACCTGGGTGGTGGGATACCACCCTATAAAGGGAAAGGTTCTCAGAGCCCTTAGCTAGATTTCCTCCTCAAGATGGGAAAACAGTAGTTTTACTGAGATTTTCCCCCACCCAGGAAACAGTTTCTTCTAGACAGGTTGAGGTCACCTGATGAATACTTAAGACCTGAGGTGGGGGGGGGGTCTGGGAATGGGGGCCTTCAGTTCCTTTCTGAAGGACAGGCAACACTGAACTGCTTAGGAAAGTCTCAGGAATGTTAGCAGCTCATCCTCAGCCTTCTAGAATGATTTGCCTCAGAACAACTCCTCCAAGCTGCACTGGGTTGCTGCCTCTATCCGTTTCTAGGAAAAGGCTGTGATGACAGTACCACGGGCTGCGGGGACTGATTTACACTGGCACTCATCCCTGGGCAGGCGGCTTTTATCTGCACGATTGGAACACCCTGGGGAACACAAAGGAAAATTAAGTTCCTTCTTTTCTCTATAATCTAATTCAAAATTAGAATGATTGTGGTTATAAATCTCAGATCGAGTTGTCTGCTCATTATCGTTCTGCCATTTCATTTCATGTGATAACAATAGCATCACACATTAGGCAGAATTTATGGTCTTCCAAGTGTATGCTTGCCCCGTCCCCTCTGCATATACTTGATTGTCACCAAAGCCCTGCTACATAGAAAATGAAGGGTCCCCAACTCCTCTAGAGTGAAGAAACTCTGCAAGACCAAGGAGGGAGGGGTCCCCAAGACCAAACACCAGCTTCCACAGGCAAACAATGTAGGGCAGAGATTGCATCTGCCTTTTAAAGATGAGTTATTAGGGCCGGTGAGATGAAGCTGCCACCAAGCCTGAGAACCTGAGTTCTATCCCTGGGAACTGCATGGTGGAAGAAGAGAACCGAGAATCACACAGCTGTCTTGACCTCTGTATGTGTACCAAGGCAAGCGCAAAACCGCACACATGTACACACACATGCACAGGCTCATAAATAAAAATAACAAAAATTAGAATAAGATTAATCATGAAGTCTTTTGAAATACTTAAAATGCATAAACTAGGTGCTGAGACTATGACTCAGTTGGAATAGGACTTGTCTAGCAAGCATGGACTAGGTGGGTGACTCTAATCCCAGCACGTGACAGATGCAGACAGAAGGATCTAAAGTTTAAGGTCATTCTCAGCTACATAATGAGTTTCAGGACAGGCTTAAATAACCAAGACCCTGCCTCAAAAAATAAGTAACAAGAAAGGACGACAGAAACAACAGCAACAACAAAAAAACCCAGAAACTAGACAGGCTGTCCTTCCTTCCTTCCGTTCTTTTTCAGAATCTAATCAAGGTTGCCATTTTGCCCTCTCCTGGCTTGAGGGGACCAGGCACACACATAGGCACAGACATGAATGCAGGCAAAAATACTGGGAGAGACAAACTTAAATTATACTGCATTAAATTTTAAATAAAAATGATTTGTTATTAAAAAAAAAAAAACACAACAACAGCAAACAACCAAAAACAGCTTTCCGGCAAGCAAGAAAATGACACAGAGTGGCTCATTCTCCACCTGTTTCAGTGGCTGTGATAGGCTGAGGTGCCAGGGTTTGCCTCGTATAGTCAAGGGAAACTGCATTTGCTTTAGTGCTGCTGATAGTATGATTGTTTCCTTTACAGTAAGTCCCATCAGTTATCAAGTGGAGAAAATTGACCCCCAAACAATCACACCTATTTCTTGCCTGAGGGTCATATACACCTAAACATGGCACTGTCATGTTCTGGAATCACCAAGACCTGAACACATGAAGTCAAATCATGTCAAACAAAGATTCTTCTCATTTTCAGTACTGAGTGTAAGTTCTGTTGGAGTTAACGGGAACTGTATTTTCCTATAAAGTTACATTTTCTTTTTTAAACAATTATTTATTTTTTACTTTATGTGCATTAGGGTTTTGCCTGCATGTATGTTGGTGAGGGTGTCGGGTCCCCTGGATCCCCTGGAACAGGAGTTACAGATATGTTGTGAGCTGCCATGTGGTTGCTGGGAATTGAACCTGGGTCCCCTGGAAGAGCAGTTACTGCTCTTAACTGCTAAGCCATCTTCCAGCCAGAAGTTAACATTTTCTTAACATTGAAGGGGGTAGGGAAGAGGAATTCAGACTCTTCCATGTGACTAAAAGCAATATGTGTATAAGAAAACATTTGGCATACTTATTATTTTGTGTTTTAAGCATAATGTAGTAATGTTTGTTTAATGTATGTACATAGGTATTTTTTAGGATTATTTTTACAGTTTCCAACCAAACCTATGTTTGTATAATTATTATGATGACCCATTCATATAAATCATTAGGACAAAGTAAGGGTATTATCATATTAGCTGGTTTCTCCTTAAACACTAATAATGTGCCTCGGACACAATGAAATCTTCTGGTCTCTCACATCTCAGTACAGAATGCAGCTTAATTTCACTGATTTGGTTATAAAGTAAATCTTCCTTATAACTGGACAATGGAAGACAGGAAGGAAAGAGACCCTTCTGAAATAAAATTTTATTTTTTGGGGAAAAAAGGTTTAACACACTTATTTAGTTTTTCCTTTTCATTTGTTTGTTTCTTTGCTTTGTTTTCCTGAGACAGGTCTCTCTATGTAGCCTTGGCTGTCCTGGAACTCTATAGACCAGGTTGGGCTCAAACTCACAGATCCACCTGCAGATCCACCTGCCCCGCCTCCCAAGTGCTGGGATTAGAGGCTACCACTATTACTTGTTACTCTTTTGTTTGTTTGTTTTTCGAGACAGGCTTTCTCTGTGGTTTTAGAGGCTGTCTTGGAACTAGCTCTTGTAGACCAGGCTGGTCTCGAACTCACAGAGATCCTCCTGCCTCTGCCTCCTGAGTGGTGGGATTAAAGGCGTGCGCCACCACCACCCCGGCTATTACTCGTTACTCTTAAAGACTCTTATTGACTGGACTTGGACTTAGAAGTAGAAAGTCTCAGCAAGGACAGCCTATGTCTCCTGTTCATTGATCACTCTACCCCCCACCCGAGTATTTTGTTGCCTAAGTAGAAATTTAAGTGTTTTCCATGTCTTATTGTTTTTAAGCAGTACTACAACAAACACCTTGTTTCTAGAATGTTCCACAGAGGGAAACATTATTCCAGGTGCCAATGTTCATATTATTGTGCCTAAACTCTGAACGCCCAAATCATCAAGAGACCCGATCCAATGCAAAAGCAGACTCTTTAATTAACGAGTTAACTGCATTAACTCGGATCCTCCATCGTCAGACACAGCAGGTGTTGTGGAGTAAGAAGGGCCTGGAGGGACCATGGGGCAGGGAATATATTGGAGTAGAAGCGCGCGTGCGTGTATGTGTGTGTGTGTGTGTGTGTGTGTGTGTGTGTGTGTGTGTGTGTGTGTGTCTGCTAGTCGCATAGCAACAGTCTCAGGATTGGTGCACCTCCAAGCTTGGGTGATCTGTCCTGAGTTACTGCAGCAGCCCTCCCAGGGCATTTGCACATCCAGAGCCTACTAGTGAACTTCTGGTTCCTTACCCACATGGAGGGCAAAATCGAGAGCTCAGCACATGTTGCTGAGTCAAGGTCCTACATCTTACAGGGTCTTTTCTGTAGCCTGTCATGGCTGCCAAAGCAAGGGGCTGGGTGAGGGTCTGGTCCCTTCGATACATGAGCTTCTTTAGTGTGTGTACCAGTAACGAGAGATGCTGGACTGAAGCCTGTACACAGCTTCACATTACTTAGATATTGCCACATTAGTCACCAGGGTAACTGTGGAAATGTATACTTCCAAGAGCAACATCTAAAATGCCCCACTATGGCTTCACAAACATTGCCAGCATCATTCCTGTTAATTTTTCAAAGTTGATGAATGTAACTTGTTGTTGTAATTGCTTTAAAATTTTTATTTTATATACAGAAGGGTTTTGCCTGCATGTAAGCCTGTGTACCACTTGGTGTGCCTGGTGCCCTGGGAGGTCAGAAGAAGTTGGATCCCCTGGAGCTGGAGTTACTGTTTGTTATGAGCCTCTGTGTGGATGCCAGGAATTGAACACGATGCTCTTTAAGTGCAGCCACCCCTCCAGCCCATTACCATGTTTAACTTTCACTGCCTCCATGAGGTGTCAGTTTGGGTACTGTCTACTTTTTGTTTATTTTTGAGAAGGTCTCATAGATCCTCAATCACACTGTGTAGCCAAGGATGACCTTGACCTGATCTTCCTACTTCTTCCTCCCAAGTACTGGGATAACAAATATTCATCTCCAAGCCTGGTTTTATGTGATGCTAGGAACTGAACTCAGGGCTTTGTGCATACTAAGCTGTGGGTGGAGTAAGGGAGTCCACAAAGCCTGAATTAAAAGATTATCAAGTATCTATTTGGGGGACACTTACACAACAAAGGTAGAGAGCTGCCAAACTCTTCTGCCCTGGGTTACTGGAGGCTGCAATCTGATCTGTGATCACCACCCATGAGAACGTGCCAGCCCACAAGAGGGTCGTACAAACAACCCTGTCCTTTGGCTTTTAGGTTGTCACATAGGCAGGCAAGCCCTAAGGCGTGGCTTGCTGCCCCAAAAGTCATTGCCTAAACAGATTGAAATCCTACAACACTAAGCAAGTACTCTACCAAATGAGCTACATCTTCTGGCTCCTTGGGCATCTTTTATACTTTTGTTGTTCTTTTGAGTACCCTCTGATGTGAAGGGCTTGGCTGTAACCTTTACTGAATTTTCAGTACTCTTGGGGCTGGAGAAATGGATTAGTAGTTAAGAGCATCTACTATTCTGATTGTCAGGACCCAGATTTGGTTTCTAGAAGCCATGTCAGGCATCTCTTAACTGTAACTCCAGATCCAGAGGCTACAATATTCTCTTCTGAACTCATGTGTGTAAACCCCACCTTCTCAATATACATAATTAAGATGGATACAACTTAAAAAATGAATATTCTGTTTTTTCTTATCACTTTTTACCAGTGCTTTAGGTATTCTAGATATTATTTTCTTGTTGAAATGTACTTCGCAAATATTTTCCCCAATGTGTTGACTTGAATTTTAGCTTAGTTTACTCATTTTCCGCTATTAAAGTTTTTAGGTTTCTTATGTTATCAAATTTAACTTTTTGTTTGTGCTTTTTTACAAGGCATTCTCTACCAGCTAGTATGGTCATTCACACCTGTAATCTCAGCACTCAGGAAGCTGAGGGAAGAGGGTTGAGAATAATGGAACAGCCTGGGCTGTACTGAGAGATTCTGCAGACCGAGGGAGAGAGAAAAAAAGAAGGACTATAGGGAGGGAAAAAGAAAGAAAGACACGGAGAAAGAGAAGGAATGAAAAAGAAAGAAAACTAGCAAGGAAGGAATTCTATTATTCTGGAGATGATGTCTGGCTATATTGTCCAAGCTGGTCTTGAATTCCTGAGCCAAAGCCATTCTCTGGCCTTAACTTCCCAAGCAGTTGCAAACCACAGATTCATGCATCCATCCCCAGCTAGAATTCTAGTTTTTAATAAACTTACATGTCAAACAACTTAGCTTAAAACTCTGAAAAGAGGCTGTAGATATGGCTCAGCAGTTAATTAAGAGCATGGACTACTCTTCCAGAGGACCCAGGTTTGATTCCCAGTACCCATGTTGGGTGACTCACACTTGTCTGTAACTCCAGCTCTAGGGTATCCAACACTCATGTCTAGCTTCCAAAGACATGTAAACACACATCGCATATACACATACACTTGCATGAAAATGTCTTTAAAACCAGGACAAAGACTTGAACAGACACCCCACCAAAGCAGAGATCAACACAGCCAGTAGATCTTACACCATAAATCTGAGAACTTACCCACCAGCCACTCTATCAGCTGGTGAACTTTGGCTTCAATGAAAGACCCTGTATCAAAAAATCAAGTGAAGAGAAATAATGGAAGACAGTGGACATAAATCTCTGGGCTCTATATACACATACACACCAGCATGTACACATACACACATACACTATGCCAGTGGTTCTCAACCTTCCTAATGCTGCAACCCTTTAATATGGTTCTTCATATTGTTGTGACCCCAACTATAAATTTTTTTTGCTACTTTATGACTGTAATTTTGCTACTATTATGAATCAAAATGCAAATATCTGATAGGGAGGTTGAGGAATGATGCACTATGATAAACTATGAGAGAGAGAGAAAGGAAGGGAGGGAGGGAGGGAGGGAGGAAGAGGAAAGCATATGGTAAGGTTGGCTTACCTTCTATCAGTTAGGTCTTCTTGCCACCTATGTCCATGGTGCCATGGTAATTTCCTCAAGGGGATCATGATTTCTAGGTTTCTGTCTGTGCACCCTGCTAACCTGGGGACTCTGTCTCCTTTGTTCAATGCTTTACCAGTCCATGGCCAAAGCTGGTATGCACTCCTGTTGACAGATGTTTGCTCGATGCTGGGTGAGCCGGGCAGGAGCTCTGCCAAATCCTTCCCAGAAGCACAGCCATGGTGTTGATGACAGTGGATTCAGAATCACACAGATCTCAGGTGCAGCTACATAATGACTGAGCTAGATGCTGTTGTAAATGTGTTTGTGAACCAGGCATGGTGGTGTATGACTCTGATCCCAACATTTGGGAGATGGAGACAGGAGGAGCAGGAATTCAAGGTCTCCCTAGGTATGGAGTGAGTCTCAGGCTAGCCTGGGCTACATAATCCTATCACCAAAAAAAAAAAAAAAAAAAAAAAAAAAAGCCATATGAAAGAAAGAAAATGAACAAGAACTCTTCCAAAGATGTGGAGGTCTAGTTAGCATGCATTCTTGATATATATATATAGATTCATGTGATTGTTTAGCAAGTTTTGAGAGAGATCTGTAGCTTTTCTTTTTTATTTTTTTATTGAAAACAATCTTATTTTACATATCAATCCCAGTTTCCTCTTCCTTTCTCTCCCTCCCTCCTTCCCTCCCACTCCCACTGCCCCTCTTCTCACCTCCACCCCCCCACTCACTCCTCAGAGAGAGTGAGACCTCCCATGGGCAATCAACAAAGTCTTTCACTTGAGGCAGGATCGAGGCTCTCCCCCGTATCTAGGCTGAGCAAGGTATCTCCTCATAGGGATGGGCCCACACCAGGCATCCTGGACATCTATCTACTCAATAGGATAAGACTCTTAAGAGGCTGAGTCATTTCCTAGAGCAACAATTTTGCTCAGCAAACTAGGGTTACCTAAGGCACTATCACATTTGGCTTTTCTGACTCCTCTTGGTTTAAAATTTTTTTCATAAACTTCTGCTGACTCTGTCTTGGTCCATTTCTCCTTTATTTCAAAATAATTTTATAGTTAAATAAGTATAATAATAGTACAAAAAACTAATGTCTATTTCTCTTCCCAGATTGTCAACGTGACCTCATGTCAATATTCATGGCCAGAAGACTCTTATCATTTTTCCTCATGTTCCATCTCTAGCCCATTTATGTACTCCACTACCTCACATTAGTCTCTAATTTATGGCAGTTCTTTCTTTTCTTATCTTCCAGCTGGTATTCTAAGGGGAAGAAAGGGTTGGTCAGCTATTTTGTGCAGCATCTCTTAGTTTGAGTTTGTGATGTCCTCTTATTGGTGAAGTTGGTGGCAAACGTTAACAGGAAGAGATGGTGTGGCCTATAGAAGAAATAGTGTGTCCTCCTCAGCCCATCATTTCAGAGACTCTATCATCTTAATAACTTAGTCTGGGTATTTATTGTTCACCTTGAACACTTTGTTAAGGTGGTCCTGAAATGTTTCTTTGCTAGAAAATCATCGTCACCTTTGTTGGTGATAAATATCTTGAATAGATACTTTAATTTTTTTTCACTTATGTGTTTGTTTGTGTGTATGTGTCTATGCTTTGGTGCATGTATGAAGGTGAGAAGACAATCAATCTATTTATTTATTTATTTATTTATTCATTTATTTATTTATTTATTTATTTGAGACAGGGTTTCTCTGTGTAGCTTTGGAGCCTGTCCTCTAACTCACTCTGTAGACCGGGCTGGTCTCGAAATCACAGAGATCCACCTGCTTCTGCCTCCCAAGTGCTAGGATTAAAAGTGTGAGCCACCACTGCCAGGCGTGAGAAGACAATTTGCTAGGGTTGGTTCTCTCCTACTGTGTGCATCTTGACATAGGGAATGGTCTTCAGATTTAGCCATAATCACCTTCGACCTGCTGAGCCATCTCACCAGCCCCTTGGAGAGATACTCAGAGGTTAAATTGTCCTGCATTCTTGTCAAACTTTTGTACCCTGATTTTAGCTACTCTATTGTCTATAAGACAAGTTCTATAGGAGACATTTGATTTCCTAAGGTTTTTAAATTTTTTAAAACATTTTTCGTTTTTTAAATTATAGGTAGTGTAAAAATGCAACCTCAGGCTCAGTTTGCAAAAGACAATTGCGGAGCCAGTTTTACTGTTGCCACGCAGGTCACTTCCAGAGCAGAGGAAAAATCTGCTCAAAGGTGTCTTTCCAGCATGACTTCCATATACATCTATCAGGAAAAGTCTCCATCTAGTTCCTGTCCCTCAGAGGTCACTTGCTGTCTCTGTAGACAACAGAATATATTCTATTATTCAGGAATATTCACTGTGCCTATAACCACTGTTGATATTTTTCTTTTCTATGTTAATGATTGTATGACTTACATATAGTCCTATACCTTAATTTATGCCTTTGTGTAAGGTACACCTTGGAGATCATCCCATGTTAATACATGGGGCAACTCCTTACTGGATCTAATGGTGGAAGAGCCTTTTCTGGTAAGGGCCCCACTGGAACAGTTAGTTACTAGTTTCCCTGTGGTGGGTGTTCAGTTAGTTACTTTTCGATCTCTCTGTGTCAGTGGTGTGGCAATGCATTCTACAGATGCCCTGGGCGGTGACAGAATATAGCCTGATAAAAATGGTCTTTAAGTTGAAAATGTTATAGGCCAAAAAAGCACCTGAGAGGACTGACCTACTGGCCACTTAAGCTCAGCAGAGCAGCGCACGGGAGGACCGGCTGTGGTCCACTGAGCCTGGCTGCATGTGGCTAACTGGCTGGTGTGGCTTTGCTTCTCAGCATCATAGGAGATGATCATAGTTCATGATAACAGCCCAGGAAAAGATCAAAATCCAAAACTCAGGGTATAATGTCTTTTGGGGTGGAGGTGAGCAGAATTTCACAGAGCTCAGGTTGGCCTCACCCTCACTGTGTAGCTGAGGGTGACTCTGAACTCCTGAGCCTCCTGCCTCCACCTCCCAGGAGCTGGGATTACACAGATGTATTACTACACCCGGGGTGTTGAAGTGTGGTTTCTGTTGAATGCATGCCATTCTTGTGTTATCATCAAGTAAAACATTAGACACATAAACATCATGATAGATGATGGTCTTCTTCTTATAGAAATGCAAGAACAATGAAAATATTATTTTGAAGGTGGGCAGTGATGGAACACGCCTTTAATCCCAGCACTCAGGAGGCAGAGGTAGAAGGATCTTTGTGAGTTTGAGGCCAGCCTGGTCTGCAGAATGAGTTCCAGGACAAGGCTGCACAGAGAAACCCTGTCTCCAACAAACAAACAAACAAACAAACAAATGAAGCTATTATTTTGACACAGGGTTTCACTAGTCCCCCAGGCTACCTCAAAGCCATCACCTTCTTGCCCCTACTTTCTGAATCTCGGGATTACAGGTGTGTGTGTGTGTGTGTGTGTGTGTGTGTGTGTGTGTGTGTGTGTGTGTGCCTGCCTGATTTATACATATTATTTTTGTGGTAAATTCAGAGTTAGAAATACTAATGTTAGGCAGATGCAGCCCAGCCAGCACTATTTGCAGCAGCCTGAGAAAGTTTCCTGACCCTGACACCTTCAGTCAGACAAAGCTGACCCTTCACTACACTGCAGTAAAAAACTAGGACAAGGGGCTGGAGAGATGCTTAGCGGTTAACAGTGCCTGCTGCTCTTCCACAGGGCCTGAGTTTGGCTCCCAGCACCCACGCACCCACACTGGGCATCTCACAACTGCCTGAACTCTAGTTCCAGGGCATCCAGCACCCTTTCTGGTCTCTGAGGGTACTTGCACACACACACACATGAAAAGGTAGACTGCTGAGGACATAGCTCAGGTGGTAAAGTACTTGACTTGAAGACTGGAGTTTGACCCTCAGGATCCATGAAAAAGCTGGGAATAGGGATATGTATCTGTTATCCCTGTGATGGGGAGGTGGAAGAGCTCCTGGGGCTCACAGGCCAGCCAGGCTAGCCTAGTAAGCAAACTCCAGGCCCGGGAGAGACCCTGTTTTAACAAACAAGATGGCTGGCTTCTGAGGAACAACACCTGAGATTGTCTGTTGGCTTTACACATGCGCGCGCGTGCGCGCGCGCGCACACACACACACACACACACACACACACACACTCATGCACGCCTGAAGGAAAATTAATATAAAAAGACAGTGGAACTCTGGGTGTGTTGCACACACTGTAATCTCACATATGGAGTTCAAATGCAGCTAAAGCTACATGAACCTATCTTGAAAAAGATAAAAGGCAGTAGAGCAGTGGGAACCAGTACCATCCAGAACTTTCTCAACCTATTAGTGGAGTAGGGACTCATATCAGTAGCTGCTATCTAGGCTTTCTGGTCCTGCCACACTGACTCAAGAGTTTGTCTTTCCTGTAGGATCATCAAGGTTGCCTGGCAACCACCAGCAGGTCGGACTCTCACAAGGTTTCTTTAGAGAACATGGCAAAGCTCTCTTTCCTGTTACAGTCCAAGGAGGGCCTAATTAGTGTGAACCAGAATCAATGCCGGGGGAGGGAGGGATGCAGGATGCTGAAAAGAGTGTGAAGAACACAGAAGAAGGTCCTGAAATGGGCTCTTGGGAGCTGGCGTGATTTTTTAAGGGCCTGTGCATAAAATCACCCACAGATAAAATCAGAATATTCTTCCTACTGCCTCCACGACAGAACATAGTGCAGGGCCCAGAAAGGGGGGCTTTTGAGGCTCACAGCTGAACTACCAGGAAAAGGATATAGGGTCTATAACCTGGACAAGGCTCCTGGTGAGGTTAGGAGCCATGATTGCCTTAAAATGTTTGAAAGTTAAAAGGGCAACATGGAGAGGAAATACAGCCTCAGAAGGAGGGATGGCCTTGGCTTCCCTATGCAGTTGAGGATGACCTTGAACTTCTGAGCCTCCTGCCCCCTCCAGATCACTAGGATTACAATCATGTGTCATAACACTCAGTTTATGTGACACTGAGGATTGAACCCACAGTCTGGTGCACACTAGGCAAGCACTCAACCAAGTGAGCTACATCCCCAGCTCAGGGTGGGTTGGAAATGTGGGTGGCCCCTCATGGAAGTGTCTGTCTTGGGAAGGTTAAGGAGTTCACACAGCACAAGCCTGTGAGCCTGAGAAGAGTGGGCGCTGATGGGCCTGATGCTTTTGTTGTATCATCCCTCAAGTATGAGCAGGCTCTGGGATAACCACTTCCAACAGTCTCCATTCCTGAATGGGCATGAATAGGTCAGTGTGAGAGCATCTGCTCTGCCCCGCTCTCCTAGTCTCTTTGGACATCTATAATAAAATACCCCAAAAACTAGGTGATTGAGCAACAGTAGAAATGTGTTTCTCACAGTCCTCCAGGCAGGGGAATTCAAGTGCTGGCTGCCCTGGTGTCTGGTGAGAGCCGCTTCCTGGTTCTTGGGTGGCTTCCTCTTCACAGTATCCTTGTATCACAAAGGGGTCAAGTGAGCTCCCTCTGGCCTGGGACTGGGGATGTAGCTCTCCTTGCTGCATGCTAGAAATCTTGGATTTTATCTGGCTCTTGAGAAATAGAGGAAGGGGGATAAACCAAGCTTGGTTTATCCTTGGCTCCCTATCAAGTATGAGGCTAGCCTGGGCTACATATGACCCTATCTCAAAATGGGGAGGGGTTTCTGATGCACATACTTCAAATGGCTGAGGATGTATCTCAGTGGTAGAGTGCTGGCCTAACAAGTATGAAGCCTTTAGGTTTGATCCCCAGTACTGAAAAAAAAAAAAATTGCACACATGCATATAGTGATGATGTTTGTAATGTTCTCAGCTGTTCACTGATCACTTGGCTGCCTCCTAAACTCTCTACTCACAAACCTACAGAGCCATTATCTGGGCTGGGTATGGCACATGTACAACAGACCCACTGGATTTTTGTAACACAAATCAGATCTTTATTGAGACAGTCAAATGCATACATTAAAGGCCCACGTGCAGCTGGCCAGAACTTAACAGGATTTGCTAACATAGGTACCCTGCTCTCTGCCTAAATGCTATGGTTTCCAGAGCCCAGAAGAGGAGGGGATGTGGTGATTGTACCATAGATAAGCTTCAGAAGCCCAGCTTTCGAGATGATTAATGGTCCCTGGGTTGCTGCTCTGATTCAGTCTGATATGGAGGGAAGAGAGGGGAAGTCTTGTTTAAACTCGCCCTGTTCCAGCCCCACACTGTTATCTCATCAAGGTCAGAGTCAATCTTGCGGGGTGGGGGAGGGTGACTTAGAGAGGCTCTGCTCCATCACTTCACAGCTAGGGACACCCATCCCACAAAGCAAAGTAATTCCAGAGTGTTACCACGGGGGGCCCCAGAAGGTGACCTTGCAAACTGGGGCTTAGAGAGGTGCCTTCTTTCTTCTCCAGCAGGTGTTTTGGGACCCCTGCAGCCCTGACCTTTGAAAAGGTGGGCAATGGAGGCCCAGGGTGGTTTGTCTGCAGAATGGAAGTGCCAGATGGCCAGGCAGGTGTGCCTGCTGACATAACAACCTTATCAGATGCATACAGGACCCAGTGCCCCCCCCCCCAGACAATCCTGATTAGTGAAGGGGGAAGGTGGCTCCCTCCCTCCCCTCCTCCCTCCCCCCTCCCTACTTTTCAACTGGCCCAGTATTGAGCCGGAGACCATCCAGGTGTTCTCAACTGCTCCCTGTCATTCTTTCCCCATCCCTTTACTCCCGTTGGTCCCTAGAAGAACTTTGGTGGTCTCCGAAACCCCTCACTCACAAACTGGCAGGGAAATTGGGCCTTCAGAGGAGTGACTGGTCTCATCAAGGTCACACTACATGGTTTCTGTCTTTTCACTTCTCTGTTCTTGTGGGCTAGATCTGGTCTTTTCATTTGTCACTCGAAGATGTTAGATGGGGTGGAAAGGAGAGCAATTATAGGTGGCCTCACTTTTTTGGAGGGGGGCAAGTGTTTCATGTCCAGTTATTGTAGCTATTGGGTACCTATCACAACTCTGTATGGTTCACGTTACCCAACAGTGTTGGTACAGACCCCAGCTTCTTAGCAGATAAACCAAAAATGATGTCGTTTTTGCATATGCAGACATGCACCTGAATCTCAGGGTTTCAGTCCTTCCCAGAATCCCAACTTCCTCAAACTACTGAAGGGGGTCTTAGTTAGGTGGCACCCTGAACACATGTTTTCCCTTTTCTCACTCTGGTTCTACTGCAGCATACAGAAGGGAGTAGCATACAGAAGGGAGTAGCATACAGAAGGGAGTAGCATACAGAGGGAGTAGCATACAGAAGGGAGTAGCATACAGAGGGAGTAGCATGCAGAAGGGAGTAGCATACAGAAGGGAGTAGCATACAGAAGGGAGTAGCATACAGAGGGAGTAGCATGCAGAAGGGAGTAGCATACAGAAGGGAGTAGCATACAGAGGGAGTAGCATGCAGAAGGGAGTAGCATACAGAAGGGAGTAGCATACAGAAGGGAGTAGCATACAGAGGGAGTAGCATGCAGAAGGGAGTAGCATGCAGAAGGGAGTAGCATACAGAAGGGAGTAGCATACAGAAGGGAGTAGCATACAGAGGGAGTAGCATACAGAGGGAGTAGCATGCAGAAGGGAGTAGCATACAGAAGGGAGTAGCATACAGAGGGAGTAGCATGCAGAAGGGAGTAGCATACAGAAGGGAGTAGCATACAGAAGGGAGTAGCATACAGAGGGAGTAGCATGCAGAAGGGAGTAGCATGCAGAAGGGAGTAGCATACAGAAGGGAGTAGCATACAGAAGGGAGTAGCATACAGAGGGAGTAGCATACAGAAGGGAGTAGCATACAGAAGGGAGTAGCATACAGAGGGAGTAGCATACAGAAGGGAGTAGCATACAGAAGGGAGTAGCATGCAGAAGGGAGTAGCATACAGAAGGGAGTAGCATACAGAGGGAGTAGCATGCAGAAGGGAGTAGCATGCAGAAGGGAGTAGCATGCAGAAGGGAGTAGCATACAGAGGGAGTGGCATGCAGAAGGGAGTAGCATGCAGAAGGGAGTAGCATGCAGAAGGGAGTAGCATACAGAAGGGAGTAGCATACAGAAGGGAGTAGCATACAGAAGGGAGTAGCATACAGAAGAGAGTAGCATACAGAAGGGAGTAGCATACAGAGGGAGTAGCATGCAGAAGGGAGTAGCATGCAGAAGGGAGTAGCATGCAGAAGGGAGTAGCATGCAGAGGGAGTAGCATACAGAAGGGAGTAGCATACAGAAGGGAGTAGCATGCAGAAGGGAGTAGCATACAGAAGGGAGTAGCATACAGAGGGAGTAGCATGCAGAAGGGAGTAGCATACAGAGGGAGTAGCATACAGAAGGGAGTAGCATACAGAAGGGAGTAGGTAGATGTGGTGGGGGCAGGGTGGGGGAACAGGAAGGCTTCTTCAGTGAGCTCTGGCCTGGGGTGGGAGCTGGGACTTGGGTTGCTTGTCTTTCCCTCCTTCCTTATTTGTCCTTTTACTTTTTGAGCTGGAGTCACACGTATGGCAGACTGCTCTTAAATTCAGTGTGTAGCTGAGCATGGCCCTCCTGCCTCTACCTCCTGAGAGCTGGGATTACAGGCATGTGCCACCACACCTGTTTTCCTTCAGTGCTGGGGATCTAATCTAATGAGTCATGCAGGCTAAGCAGGCGCTTTACCACTGTGCTTTAGGCCCAGCTAGGATTCAGTATTTTTAAAATTCTTCAGTTGAATCCTTTGGTCAGCCAAGATTGGGAACCACCACCCTTGCACACATTCTTCTCCCCAGTGCCCAGGAATGGGATGAATCAGCCAGCTCACTGCCTGCTGCCCTAAGGGAAGCCTGCTAGGCAAGCCCAGGAGTTGCTAGGATACCTCCCTCTCAAACCCCTCTGCCTCCAACGTGGGCTAGGATGCAGGACACCGTTGGCTCCTTCCTCTCCATGAAAGGTGCTGTCTTCAGGGAGAAGAGGAAGTACGTGTGCAGGCTATTTTAGTGTTTCCCCCACCCCCACCCACCCCCACCCCCACCCACACCAGTGCTCTTCTGGGGGACCAGCTCTGATCCTCTCACTCAGGTCCCTTCACTGCCTGCAGCCCAAGTCCCAGCAAAGACAAGCTCCCACCACCCTCACATGTTTCTTTGTAACCAAATCCGTCCTCCCTATCCTGAATGTCAGTCCCTCTTGGTCTCACAGTGCCATCTCCCCCTCCCCACCTCTGTAATTATACCTAGCCAGATGACTCAGGGCTAACACAGTGTTCCTGAACTGCAGAATGAAAGCAAAGATCTGTCCTTGCTGAGGCACTACGTCCATTAGCATCATTGTCCTAAGGGAAAAGAGGAAATATATATGGAGACAGCTCAGTGTTTCTCCAAATCTACATCCTTTTCTTGTTTAGAAATATTCTAAGAATATCTGTAATCATTTTACTGATTATTGAAATAAAACATGCTCACATCTCCCCCTCCATATGTCTATATCTACACAGATATATAGATATATGGAGGGGGGAGATATGGCTCAGTGATTAACAGCACTTGCCATAGAGGACGTAGGTTTGGTTTCCAGCATCCACATCCCTGCAACTCCAGTTACAGGGAATCCAGTGCCCTTTTCTGACCAGCTTCCACGGGTACCAGGCACAGACATACATTCAAGAAAGAAAAAACAAAAACACCTCAGACATAAAAAATAAATACATGTAAAATCTTTTGATTAAAAACAGGGTCTCTCTATGTCATCAGTTCTCAACCTGTGGGTCACAACCCCCTTGGGGGTTAAACAACCCTTTCACAGGGATCACATATCAGATATCCTGTATATCATACATTTACATTATAATTCATAACAGTAGCAAAACTACAGTTACAAAGTAGCAATGAAATAATTTTATGCTTAGGGGTCACCACAACATGAAGAACTGTATTAAAAGGTCACAGCTTTAGGAAGGCTGAGAACCACTGCTCTTTGTAGCTCTGGCTGTCTTGGAACTCTCTCTATATAGAACAGGCTGGCCTTGAACTCACTGAGATCTGCCTGCCCCTGATTCCCAAATGCTGGGATTAAAGGTGTGTGCCACCACACTCATCGGGTTATTTTTTTCTTTTTCTTTTTTTTAAAGACAGAACTGTCTGGAATCAGGGAGACAGCTCAGTAAACAAATTACTTGCCATGCAAGCATGATCCCCCATGAGCCATAATAACATTGGACATGGTGGCTCATGTTTACAATTCCAGTGGAGGGAAGGCAGAGTCAGGAAGATACCACGGGCTCTCTGGCCAACAAGCCTAGCCCCCCCCCCTCTCTCCTCTCTCCCCCTCTCTTACACACACAAAGATATATATATATATATATATATAGTGAAAGTGACACTCACTCTTCTACCCACCAGTAACAATCAGTCAATAGACTGTATCTAAACTAGCTGACATTTTATGACCTGTGTGTTGTGAAGCAATATTTGTACTCTCTCCCAAATCTCTTTGCCTAGACCTTAATGTCCAATACACTGGTGTTTGAAGGTGATTAGGCCACAAAGGCAGCGCCTGCAGGATTGTAGCGGTACCTTTTAAGTAGAGACAGGAGAACTTGATCTATTGCCAACTCCCCCTCCCCACCTAGTGATGTTAGGTCATAACCGATCATTTTTGGCTGAACAACTACAGTTCCCAGCTTTCCTTGTGAACTATGGAAGTAATTCCTGCCTCTATAAGGTGCCACCTCCCATCTTCCTCTGTTGGCATTTTGGTCATACACAGGTGACAGAGATGACCCTTTGCCGTGAATAAACATGACCCCACCTAAGGTCAGATGAAGCCCCTTTTTTCCCCATCTTTTCTCTCTCTACCACTGCCTCTTTAAAAAAAAAAAATCTAGCAATAACCAGGAAGAGGAAGCCCAGTGAGACCATTGATGGACTCTAACCCACACGCTCCATGTGCTGCTTTCTTCACTTGACCTGTTGTGATGTTTTATCTTCATTGTCAACTTAACTAGATTTAGAAACACCTAGGAGTGTCAACCCTGGCATCAATGCAACACCGGTTCCTCTGTTTTCCTTATGCTGCAAGCTCCATACCCCATCATCACAACCTGGTGCCCCTGCTGGTTTCATTCCCCTTCAGAGGCAGCCCTTTGCACCCTTCTACCCCAAATAAATGTCTTACATGAAGTCTGCTGTGGGGTATGATTTTTGGGATATTCCTTGGCCCTAATTGCCAAGATATTCTTTTGCTACAAAACCCTTTCAATAGTGAGGTGTGACTCTGGCTCTGTCTTTTCTGTTTGTAGAGGGGGAAGACCTACCTTGAACGTGGCCAGTACCATTCTGTCAACTAAAGGCCCAGATAGAATGAAAAGGGAAAGGAGAGAGACTTTTGAGGGCCAAAATTCCTGTTCTCTGCTTCCTACCACATCTAGTTACACACCCAAGACAGATAGTTCCTGAAATGTTGGCGGCTACTGTCCATGTAAGATAACAAGTCACATGTTTTCACCCCTATAAACAAGTTTGTTTGACCCATTCGTGCCAGATGTGCTTCGTCACATGGCAGGCAGTACACGGGCAGGAAACATACCCCTGGTCAGATGGAGGCAGGATTGCCTCTGATTGAACTTCATGGGAGATAAGTGAATTATTGGTTTTGCCTTCTTAAACTCTTTGAAAACTTGATTTGGGGCCATTTTCTGGGAAATCGAACATGGATCTGGCCAGAGAGTCCATCAACCTGGCCAGTGTTTAATTAAAGCTTGTGTGTGGCTTTGGAACCTGTCTTGGCACTTGCTCCGTAGACCAGGCTGGCCTCAAACTCACAGAGATCTGCCTACCTCTGCTGCCTGGGTGCTGGGATTAAAGGCGTGCCACACCACGGCCCAGCTCATTTCTGACTTTAAACTGTGGTAGTGGTCTTACTCTTGAACCACTGGGATTAACACTTCCTATGAAGCTTTGTTATTACTGTTTTTTAGAGGCAGGGTTGGCTTCCAATTTGCTATATAGTTCAGGATGATCTTGAACTCCTGATCTTCCTGCTTCTATATTCCAAGTCCTTGGATTACAGGCACATGCCACTATGACAGAACTTCCTATACATTTTTGCTAAAGCATTCTTAGACCCAGTGTGTATACAGTCTGGGCTCCACTTGGTCGCTAGGATCACCATAAAAACATAAAACAAAATTCAGCATCACTGGCTTTGCTGGCTCTTTAGTATGTCTTTCCCTGATGTAAGATGTTTGGGTTATACTGTAAGTTGGCACCCATAGTTCCATCTCCTTTGAAGCAAGCCTGTGATTCCTAAACAGTTGGTGAGGCCCTTTCCCAAGCTGTTTTGCTGTCACTTCAGCAATGTCTTTCAAAATCTGTCTCTCAGAGTCTGCTACACTTTCTAGAAGGTGTCTCCTCCTGTCTTGTGCTTTTCCACCTAAGGTCCCCTTCATTATCCCATACACAGATGCCTATCAGACCTGACAGGAGACCTCTCTTCTCAAGCAAGCTCTCTTCCTGTTGCAACGAGGGCCACATGGGTGGGCTATCTGTGCTACACATTCACATGACCCTGTGCTTCTCTGTTATCATCATTATTATTATTATCCAGACAGGGTTTTGCAGTGTAGCCCTGACTGTCCTGGAACTCACTCTGTAGACCAGGTTGGCCTTGAACTCACAGAGATCTGCCTGCTCCACCTGCCTCTGCCTCCCAAGTGCTGGGATCAAAGGCATGTGCCACCACTGCCCGGTGGCCCTGTGCTTCTTAACTAACAAACACTTTCTATATTTCCATCTGTTTTAGGGTATAAGTTGCTCACGATCATATCCTTAGTAAGAGAAAAAGAAGGTAAAAGGGGGACAGGGCAGAAGGAAATATCCTGTCTGCCAAGTCCTAGTGTCTCTTGGCTCTTGCCAGGGCCTCTGGGATCCTGCAGCCTTTAGACAGAAAGGATGTTGGTTCTAGCCTAGCTACTCTGGTTAGCCTCCTGCCCTAAAGCAGGTCCAGGCTCTGGGGGCTCCTGGACCAGGCATTGGGTAGTGATTGGGGGGAAGTTTTGTGTTTTGTGGGTGACCAGATCAGCACCATCCCCTACCCCTGCTCCCACAGTTGCCCCCATTATAGGCAGCACTGATGTTGGTCCAGACAGGACTGTTTGTTCAGTCTTCATAAGAGAGGTGATTATCAGTGCTGGAGGGGAGGGACAGCTGCCCACCAGTCAGCCAGTCCTGGCTGCCCTCACCTGATAGCCTCTCTAGGTCTTATCAAATTTTAGTATCTTACAATTACCTCTAACCTCATTGCATAGAGGAGAGCTTTCCCCAGAGCATAGATTACTTTACATTCCCTGCTCTTGGCCTCTTCAGCCCCAGACTTGTCCTTTCACTCCACAAGCAATATCCTTACCCTGGAGTTGCATCTGCTTCCCACTCACTCATGCTCCAGTCATTGGTCTTCATCCTGCCCCTGGGAGGGGAGGGGGAGGAAAGTTCCTGAAGTGCCCTGGAACCCCAGGTTTAAGGAGGAGAACACTTCACAGGACTCTTGGGAGACTTTCTTCCAACATGGCATCCTTGGCAGCAGGTGACCATCAGGCTTCAAATTGGCTTGGTTCATCCACTTGACATATGCTTGTTAAGCTATTTATTTGGTGATTTCTTTATCATGACTTTTAAGGACAGGAACTCATGGAAGCAAGGTTGGCCTCCAGCTTGTATCATTTGCCTCCCAATGGCCTAGATGACAAGTGTGAGCCACCATGCTGATGTCCTAATTAACATTGATTGTCAACTTGACACTCCCTGGAGTCACCTGAAAAGGGACCCTCAATTGTGGTCTTGTTCAAATCAGATTGGCCAGTGGGCATGTCTGGGAGGGGGCGGGGATTGTCTTGACTCAGGCTATCTAGGAGGCCTCAGTCCATGGTGGGTGGTTCCTTTGGGCAGGTGCTCCTGAACTATATGAGGAAACTAGCTGAGTGTGAGCGGGCAAGGAACATTCCTCCATGGAATCTACTTCAAATTCCTGTTTGATTTCTGCCTTGACTTTCCTCAATTTAAGTGCTACCCAAAGCTGAAATCAACTTTTTCCCTGAATTGCCGTGGTCATGGGCCTTTTCACAAGCACAGAAATGGAACTAGGAGACCTGCCATACCCCCACTAATACACATTAGAGGCACTAGCCAATCAAAAACCATGTAGCACAAATCATTTTCGGCCCAGAGCCCAGGTAAGACAAAATCATAATTAAAGTCTTAATTTTAAGACTTGGTCTCCGTGTTGGAGAAGTTTCAAACCTGTTAGGGCATGGAAATGGCAATAGTTTGGTCCAGCACTGTCAGAGGAACTATAGCTACCTGTACTGCTTAAGATGAAGAAGTGTTAAACCTGAGAACCACCCACCACTGTCCAACTAAAGCAAGCTTTATTTTGGGATGCATCCAGGACTGGCCAGCTGGCTGTTTTACCCTAAGTTGGGATTTGAGAGAGCAGCCCCTGGGAGCCACTTGATGTCCCTATTATAGGAGGGAGAGATAAACAGTTCACAGGGTGAGAGAGTTGGCTCTTACACATTGTTAGAAAGATACAATGAAAGGGAAAGATACACATCATGTCAATGGAGTGGCAAGTTTAGTGTAGGTTGGAAAGCATGTCTTGCAGTTTACATCAGATCTAAGAAACAGGAACCTATTCTTTGGGGCTTTCTTTTGTTTTTTGTTTTTCTGGGTTTTGTTTTGTTTGTTTATTGTTTTGTATTTTTGAGACAGGGTTTATCTGTATTGCTTTGGAGCCTCCCCAGAACTAGCTCTGTAGACCAGTCTGGCCTGAACTCAGAGATCCGCCTGCCTCTACTTCCGGAGTGCTGGGATTAAAGGCGTGTGACACCACCACCCAGCTCAGGAACCTATTCTTAATCATGAATGGAAACCTTACCTTGAAAGGACTTCACAGAGGCAAGCAGGAACTTCTTTCTTAACTATAAACAGAAACTGTACCATCGTCCCTGTTTTGTTCTCACTGAAGGTAAGCTCCAGAGCCTCTCTCACACCTCTGTTCATCTCACTTCAGGAATACGGGTCTTCATATTTCACTCAGTACTTTTGTCCCTGCTGTTCTTCTGGCCTCAACCCCAGCCTCGGGTTGCTTCATTGTCTTCCTTCTCACACCCCTGTGTTAAGACAGGTCCTGTGTATGCTGACTTCAAGTTTGCTATGCTGCCAAGGATAGCCTTGAACTTCTGATCCTCCCACTCCCATCCTGCTGGGGGTGTGCACTGTGCACCTCCACACCCGGCTTTACTCAGTGTTAAGGATGGAATCCAGGGTTTCCACATATACCAGGCTAGCGGTCTACAAACTGAGCCATCCTTCAGCCCCCTTAGCGTCTATATTTGGAGCATTAGATGTAATGTTCATCCAGCCACCTGCTTTGCTATAAATACCTCTCGTGGGTGCTTTCCACCTGCTGATGGAAGGGAGATGTCTGCAAGCCCTTCCAAGCAGCCCTAAGGCAGGAATTGTGGCCTCCTCACCCCCTTTCTGCCATACCAGCCCAGCACAAAGCCTGGCTTCCAAACAAAAGGTGAAATCATTTGTTGTTAGGAAACATGGTCATGCAGCATCAGTTAAGGAAAGGCTTCCTTCTGAGTGGATGAATTGCAAATCAGGTTCTCTTGGGGGACCAATGGGAAAAGGTCTGCCTTTCCCAGATGATGCTTCCCTGGTCAAACCCCTGGCTTGGCTGAGCCAGTATGGACTTCATTTCTTTCCTAACATTGTTGGGCCAAAACTCTCAGTTTAGGTAGGAATGGCAAAAGGTAGCTTGGTCACATCCAACTCAGCTTGATACTAAAACCCATACTTTTTTTCTCTGCCCTGTGAGCAGGGACAGTGAAAAAGCATTGGTTAGGTCTCTCAGGCTGTCCAAATAGCCAGAAAGGAGCTCAAGTTAACTATAGGAGGGTTTCTGGGGCTTAGATAAAAGCCAGCACTCCTCAGGAACTTGTGGAAGTGGTTCTCAGCTGCCAAAAGGAGCCATTCCTTTTGGGCTCCACTGATGTGCAACTGGCTGCCTATGGAAGCCCACGCTAGCCTCCAGGCTCCTCCAGTCCCTATTTACAAGTACCTGTCACACATTTAAAAGCCCACACTATCATCCTATCCCTTCTCATCTTCTCCTTTACCATAAACTCCCTCCAGTTCCCTCCCACTCACTGGCACGTATTCTCTGGCTCTCTCCTGCCAACTTCTTACTCTATCTCTTACTATCTCACTGACCTCACTCATTTCCTCCTGCTTTCTCACTTCTCTAGCCCTGGCTATGTCCAGTCTGCTGGCCATGTTCAGTCTACTTTTTCTTTCTCTGGACTCTTCCACATGCCTCTGGCTGTTCTCTCTCTTATCTACAAAAAAAAAAAAAAAAAAAAAAAAAAAAACCAAAAACAAAAACAAAAAAACAAAACCCTTAACCACATCATGGAACAGTAATGTTGGTAGTGTCTTTATTGTGCACCCTCAAACACAAGAATTTTCCAGAAAAGAGAAACATGCATGTGCATGTGTGTGAATGAGAGAAAGAGGCAGAGACAGAGAGATTCAGAGACAGAAAGATAGTATGTGGGGTAAGCACTAATAAAGTAACGATCGCCCTAAGCCAAAGCCATGCTGCCATGTTCTCTTGACCCCACTCCAGATGTTATTCTCCTCACAGAACAAGCAGAACAAAACTTGTCTGCTTCCCCTGGCACTGATAAACCGAAGGCAATGGGATGAAGGTGTCTGGGAAAAACTGAAGTCGTGGGGTCACTAAGGAAAAGGTAAAGCAACGCAGGAGCAGGGAGCACTGAGTAGAAAGCATGTTGGGAAGGAGAGTCTTCATGACGCTGACAAGAATTTGTTTTGAAATCTGAAGGCAGAGTAACTGCAAGAAGAAACCTAACATTTTCTGCAAATAGCAAAAGAGAGATGAACCTTGCAAAGAAGAACAAGGCAGGGAAGCAAAACAGGGTCAAGTGCCCAACTCTTCTAGAAAGTCAGACGGTGCAAGAACCTCTTACCCACTGTCGCCATCTGTCCTTTGAATATTAATACTTGGAGTGTGCAGGGTGGAGGTCAGGTCTTGGGGGTCTCTTCTCCCTAGGGGAGAGGACAATGTGGGATGGAGAAGAAGGAGAGGGGGCCAGAGGGGCTGTGGGGACTCTTCTTCGTTGTCAACGTGACTCTATGCCTGGAATAAACTATAATCCAGATTTGGAGGGCACACCTGTGACCCGGATCTTGAGATTGGGCGACACGCGTCTTTAAAGCAGATCTTGAGGCTGGAAGGCACACCTTTAATCTGGGCCACACCTTCTACTGGGAGGAGGATAAGGGAAGAAGGAAGGGGTCTGTTCATCCTTCACCTGCTTGCCCTGGCCATGCCAGCACATTCTTCCCTTCACTGGCATTGGAGCTTGCTTCTTCGGGATTCCAGCATATACAGAAGACAGACCAGCTGGGACACCCAGCCTTGTGGGGCTGAGCAGCTACTAGATTCTTGAACTTTCCATTCACTGTTAGCCATTGCTGGACTGCAGCCTGTAAGTCATTCCAACAAATCCCATATATATATATGTGTGTGTGTATACACACACACACACACACACACACACACACACACACCATTCATTTTATAAGTTCTGGCTCTAGAGAACCCTGACTAATACAGAGGTGCATCTGTAAAATGGGGATAATGGTCCCAGCCTCACCTAGTCATCAAGAGGATTAAATGAGATCATGTAGATGAGGTAACTGTGGAGGATTCAGCATACTGAAAATACTTGTTCAATGGTGATTGTAACTATTTGCACTGTGCTGTTGTTACAATGCTAAGGGAGGAAGTATGGAGAGGCAAGAAGCACTCTGAGGCCTCTTGTAGAAGGGAGGAAGGACAAGAGCCTCTTACCTGTCAGTCCCTGTCTTTCCCACCCCCCTACCCCCCACCTCCCCCCACCTCCCCACCCCCGGCGTCTGCTCTCTGAGAGGCGAATGCAGGCTGGCCTGTAGTTGCTAAAAAGCCTTGGCAGAAGAGTCACAAGATGGGAGTGAGCTTGAGGAAAGTCTGTGGGTCCTTCAGCCCTCCTGGCCTCTCTCCATCTTTCCTGACACCTGGTTACTCTCTGGGGGAGGAAGCAATGATTTAGCAGTTAGCAATTACTGACCAGTGTCTGTGTGCCTGGCATTGGGTTAGGCCTTGAGGTCTGTAGCTGCAAAATGAACAAACAAACAAACAAATAAATAACCAGATAATAAATAAAGGGCTGGATATTCCAAAAGGTAACATCAAGTTTAGCTCAAAGAAAACACTCTATTCTTTTCTGAGTCTGGACCATCCTTACACCTTTCTTTCTCTCACACCAGTTCTTTGTGAAGCCCTGCTGGCTCGTCGACAGCTTATTAAAAATCTCCCTTCTCACTCCTACCACCCTAATCCAGGTCACTGGCAACTCTTGGACCATTACAGGAGCCCCTTAGTTGGGCTTTAAAATTCCAGCCTGTTCTCTCAGGTCTCCAGTCCCTATGGCAGCCAGAGTAGATCTCCTAAAGTGTGTCCTTACATGATTTTCCTGCTCCATGTATTCCCATAACTCCTTCTCTTATTCCCCAATGAAGGCAAAGTCTCTACAGAGGCCCAGTGTCTAAGTGTTGCTTAGACCCTGGTTGCCTCTTTAGCCTTATTGTACTCTGACAGCAGTAACATCTGCTAGAATAAAATGAAACCCACTTCCTGGAAGAGGCAGGGAGCCGAGACAGTGTGGGCCTCCCCCACTGCTAGCAGCCTTCCAGGAAATGCAGCAGTGTAGCTTCCCCACACTGGGCCCTGAATTAAATTGGCTAAGAGCAAGACAGGCAATGAGAGGTCAGATGTTTTTAAAGGCATAATTATAAACAAAGTTTAAAGATGAGTATAAGCTTCACATAGACAAATGTACAACACTAACACATTTTAATGTATAAATAGCTCCTATAAGCCAACAAAAATAAAAATAAAAAAAGATGTGTCACTCAAAAAACAGGAGAAGGCAATGCAAAAATAATTCATAGTAGAAAATTAAATGTCCTGTTTATATATCTAGGGGGAAAGCAATAGAACTTACCTCACCAGGAATCAGGAAGACACATTTGAACAATAAGATATTTTCTTTTGCTAATGCAACTGGCAAAATAAGAAAGGTTTATGATGCGGGGCTGGGGAGATGGCTCAATAGATAAAGGTTCTTGCTGCCAAGCTCCATGGCCTGAGTTCAATCCTGGAACCCACATAGTAGAGCAACTTCTACTGTAAGTTGTCTTCTGACTGCCACAGTCACTGTGACACATAAACTCACACAGCTAGAAAGGCAGACAGACAGATGACATAAATAAACACAATATAGCTTTTAAAAAAGGACAGATCTGTAGGCTGGGCAGTGGTGGCACACACCTTTCATCCTAGCACTGGGGAGGCAGAGGCAGGTAGATCTCTGTAAGTTCGAGGCCAGCCTGGTCACAAAGCTAGTTCCAGGACAGGCTCCAAAGCAACACAGAGAAACCCTATCTTGAGAAACAAAAATAACAAAACAAACAAACAAATAAAACAAAAAAGGAGGGGCAGATGTGTGATATGAAGAGTGAGCAAGAACATGGTGAAATGAGAGTGCAAACTGGCATTTACTTTTGGAATTAACACGCTTGATTAAGGTAATTATCCTTCTCTGCTACAATTTTATCTCTGGGGTACACTTTTGTGGCTTTTTATTTAAGAACAAATAAAGTGTACATGTGAACTGTCTAGTCATTTTCTGCGCTATGTAGCCTGGTGTTGGAATCAATGTTGATGGCCAGCTGGGCTGTTCCTTCCATGATGACTTTGTTCTTTCATGATGGTTCTTGGAAGAAACATGTACGATCTCAACACAGTAAGATTTGATATGCAACAGTTTCCTGGCACTGTGAACCAGTAACTTCTGGAAGTCACCGAGCAGCTTGTGCTTTGTTTCCTTGTTCCTGTAGCCAATGTTTGGGTCAGGGTTTGGCCCCCGAATCTTCTCCATGTCCTGTTGTCAAAACCTCTGGGTTTCTGCCAATATTTCTTAATTTTTGACTTCCTGATGACAGATGCAAGTGTTGGTGTCTTTTTGGTGTTCTTGGGTTTCACTAGAGGTCTGAGGGCAGCCCTGATGCTGAGCAGGAAATGGCTACCACTTTCTTGGGCAGCATTGAGGAAGAGCACTAAAACTTTACCTAAATGTCTAATCTTTAAATTTTATTTTATATATATTGCAGACAGGTGTCCCATGTTATGTGCCTGAGAATGGCCTTAACCTTCTGACCCTCTTGCTTTTGTCTTAGAGTACTGTATTAGAGGGCACCATCTTGCCTTGTTTATTTGGTACTGGGAGTTAAACTGGGTTTGTGTGTGCTAGAGGAGAACTCTACCAGCTGAGCTATATCACCAGCCATAATTTTCTAATTCTCAACCTAGTAACTTTACTAATAATGGTGTTTATAGTCACACCTCGAGAAGACTTTTTAACAGTGAAAACTGTTACTAGTTTCTTATCGGCTAGCTCTGTCTTAATTATTAACCCATTTCTATTAATCTAAGTATTTCCATGTGGTCTCATCTTACCAGAGAGTGGGTGGGCCCGGACCTCTGTTCTCTCCAGAGTCTCCATCTTGACTCCTCCTACTACTTCCTCGAATCCTCCTTGTCTCCTAGTCCCTCCTCTCTTGCTTTCCTATTGGCCAGCAGTGCTTAATTCATTAACCAGTATGAAAAATATATTTACAGAATGACATCTCCCATCAGAAAACTATAAGAAACCTTTCTTTTTCTTTCTTTTTTGTAGTTCAGGTTGGTTCTTACTCTGTATTGGGGGATAATCTGAACTACCGGCCTTGCTGCCATGCTGTATTAGAGATCGAACTAGGGCTTTTGTTCATGCCAGGCAAGCTCTCTACCAACAGAACTGGCTCCCAAATCTGAAGAAGAAACTTTAATGCTCACAGAAGCGCTTTTTTTTTTTTTTTTTTTTTTTTTTTTAATCTTATTTTACATACCAATCCCAGTTCCCTCTCCCTCCCATCCTTCCTCCCCACCCCATCCCCCATCCACGCCTCAGAGGAAGTAAGACCTCCCATGCTGAGTCTTCAAAGTCTGTTTCATCACTTGAGCCAGGACCATGCACCCCACCCCCACCGCATGTATCTAGGCTGAGCAAGGTATCTCTCCATAGGGAATGGGCTCCAAAAAGCTAGTTCATGCTCTAGGAACCAAACCGGTTCCACTGCCAGGGGCCCCACAAAGTGCCCACCCAAGCCATACCGTCTCATGCGGGTTCCCCAGTTGTCAGTCCAGAGTCAGTGAGCTCCCACTTGCTCCGGTCACCTTTTTCTGTGGTTTTCTCCATCAAGGTATTGAACCTTTTGCTGGTATTATTGCTCCTCCCTGTCTATGATTGAACTCCCAGACTTCCACCCACTGCTTAGCTGTGAATCTCTGCATCTGTTTCCATCAGTTACTGGTTGAAGGTTCTTTGATGACAATTTAGGAAGGTACCCTCTCCACTGTTGCTTAGAGTCTTAGCTGGTGTCATCTTTGTGGATTCCTGGGAATTTCCCCAGTGCCAGTTTTCTCCGTAGCTCCATAATGGCTTCCTCTTTCCTCATTCTCCCTCTCTGTTCTTCCCCCAACTCAACTTTCCAGATCCCTCATGTTCTCCTCTCCTTTTCCCTTCTCCCTTCCCCACTTTCCTCCCCGCTCCCCCCTCTCCCCCACATTCCCAATTTACTCAGGAGATCTTGTCTATTTTCCCTTCCCTGGCATAGGGATGGAGATGGGGATCTATGTATGTCTCTCTTAATGTCCTCCTTGTTTCCTGGCTTCTCTGGGGTTGTGGACTGTAGGCTGGTTCAGTGCATACCATATTTGTCTTTCTGTGTCTGGGTTACCTCATTTGGGACGTTTTTATCTAGTTCCAGCCATTTGCTTCCAAATTTCAAGATTTTTTTTTTTTTTTTTAACCACTGAGTAGTACTTCCTTGTGTAAACATACCACATTTTCTTTACCCATTCTTTGGTTGAGGGGCATCTAGGTTGTTTCCAGTCTCTGGCTATTACAAATAATGCTGCTATGAACATAGCTGAGCAAATGTCCTTGTGGTATGAGTGTGCCTCTTTTGGATATATGCCTAAGAGTGGTATAGCTGGGTCTTGGGGTAGATGGATTCCCAATTGTCTGAGAAACTGCCATACTGATTTCCAAAGCAGCTGTAAAAGTTTGCACTCCCACCAGTAATGTTTCAGGAAGTTCTATTTATTAATTGTCTATCTCAGTGTCTGTGCTACTGGTGTTATATTCAGGAAGTGGTCTCCTGTGCCAATGCATTCAAGGCTACTTCCTACTTTCTCTTCAATGAGGTTCAGTGTGGCTTGATTTATGTTGAGGTCTTTGATCCATTTGGATTTAAGTTTTGTGCATGGGGATAGATATGGATCTATTTGCATTCTTCTTCATGTGGATATCCAGTTATGCCAGCACACCATTTGTTGAAGATGCTTTCTTTTTCCCATTGTATAATTTTAGCTTCTTTGTCAAAAATAAGGTGTTTATAGGTGTGTGGATTAATATCAGGGTCTTTAATTTGATTCCATTGGTCCACCTGTCTGTTTTTGTGCCAGTACCAAGCTGTTTTCATTACTCTAGCTCTATAGTAGAGTTTGAAGTCAGGGATGGTGATGCCTCCAGAAGTTTCTTTATTGTACAGGGTTGTTTTGGCAATCCTGGGTCTTTTGTTTTTCCATATAAAGTTCAATATTGTTCTTTCATGGTCTGTGAAGAATTGTGTTGAGATTTTGATGGATAACCCATTAAATCTGTAGACTGTTTTTTGGCAAGATTGCCATTTTTACTATGTTGATCCTACTTACCCAAGAGCATGGGAGATCTTCCCATTTTCTAATCTCTTCTTCAATTTCTTTCTCCAAAGGCTTAAAGTTTTTTTTTTTTTTTTTTTTTTTTTTTTTCATATAGGTCTTTCACTTGTTTGGCTAGAGTTACCCCAAGATATTTTATGCTGTTTGTGGCTATTATTAAGGGTGATGTTTCTCTGATTTCTTTGTCTGCTACTTTTTGTTTGTTTGTTTGTTTTCTTTTTCTTTTTTCTTTTTTCTTTTTAGAAAAATGTGTTGTTTGTGTGTGGCAGGTGGGAGTGGGTGTTGGGCCCGTGCTTGCCAGGCATGTGTATGAATGTCCGATTACAATTTTCAGGAAGTCAGTTTTCTTCCTCAACCTTTAGTCCAGGTGATGAACTCAGGTCCTCAGGGTTGTGTGGCAGGTGACTTTATCCACTGAGCCACAGGGAGTATTATTCAATCATGAGCTTTGCTTAGATGGAGCAGTGTGTCTGAGTTAAGTCTCTATGTATCAGCATAGAACAATCTTAGAAACACATTGATAAATAGATAGAAAAGACTGGTTGCCAAACAACATCTATGCCAGAATCTTTTCATATTTCAGTACAAAAGTGAAACAAAACTATTAATAGAACTGTGTGTGCTCATACATTTATGTGGGTAATTTGTAGAAGGGCCTAGAGAGATAGACAGTTCTAACTATAGTGGGAAGAACAGGCCTGCTACGTGGAGAAGTGTTCTATTGTCTGTACTGTTTCTTTACTACTTACTTTACAAGAGTAATATGCTTTTGTATTATTTGTGTAGTTAAAAATTTGGGTGGGAGATAGGTCTGGTGGCTCATGCCTGTAATCTCAGTCCTTGTGAGGTGGTTAAAGGTGAATCAGAAGTTGAAAGCCATCTGGGATCACACACATTGAGTTGAGACCAGCCTGAGATACAAGATATTCAGTCTCAAGAGGGAAACAAACAAACAAATAAACACCTTGGGACTGGAGCAATGGCTCAGAGGTTAAGGGCATAGGCTGCTCTTCCTAAAGTCCTGCGTTCAATTCCCAGCAATCATGCGGTGACTCACAACCATCTGTAATGAGACCTAGTGCCCTCCCTCTTCTCGAGTACAGACATAATAAATAAATAAGCAAACAAATAAATAAATCTTAAAAAACAAGACAAACAAAACAAAACAGAAAACAAACAAACAAAGAAACAAAACTACAGGCTGGGCCTATTGGCACAAACCTGTAATCCCAGCTCCTCAGGAGGCTGAGGATCACAAATTCAAGAACTACTAGGTCTACAGAGTGAGTTCAAGGCCAGTGTAGGCAACATAGTCAGACTCTATCTCAAAATAGAAAGTAAAAACACATTTCCCTCCATATATACAAAGCCCCGAGTTCAATCCTCACTATAAAATGTAAGCATACTCATATACAACTAATTTAAAAACTCATAAAATTTAGGTCTTTCAGAAATATAATGGCTCTCCCATACCCAAGCCCCACGGTATACCCAGCACTAGAGAAACGTGCTTTAGTGAGGTTCCATAGCTGGGAATACAGAGTAGGAGCCAATATTCACAGAGAAATCAAAGTGTTTGGCCTGGGATGCTGAGTAAGGTGTGAAGCAGTTCTGACCCTTGAGACGTACATAGCTTCATTTGGGGAAACAAATCCTCAATATTCCAAGGCAAAGTGATCTAAATTGGTAACAACCAAATAAGAGTCGACAAGCCCACTTAGGTGGCATTCACCTATAATCCCAACACTAGGGAGGCTGAGGCAGGAAGACCCCAAGTTTGAGGCTGGCTTTTGCTGTCTGACAAGATATATCAGACTGAGTGCCAAGAACATCACATCCTAATTTTAACATTACTATTAGTATAACTAATTTTATCCCCTTGCCTCCAATCCTATCATACATGTACTGTAGTTTTACTCCTCTAATTGTCTAGGTGGGAAAGACAAGATGCAGGTAGATTAAGGAATTCACAGGCAGGAGTTTTGGAAGAAGTGGATTAGGCTCACTTCAAGCCCCACTCCTTTCAAATGCCTTTTAAAAGAAATAGGTCTAAAGTTATAGTTTAGTTAATAAAGCTTCTTGCCCTCTGGAGGTCCTGGTTTTGATTCCCAGCCTATTAACAAGGCATGGTGGTGCACACCTGTAATCCTAGTACCAGGAAGTCCAAGGTAATTTTCAGTCATATTTTGAGCTTCAGGAATGGTCTGTTAAGGAAGTGTAGAAGCCAAGGATTGTCACTGGGTAAGAGAAGGTCTACTGTCTATCTGTCTGTTGTACCCCTGCAGCCAGGAACTCTGGCCACTTGGCTCTGTATCTAGAGATAATGGAATTCCCTTCCTTCAGCCCTCCCTTCTTCCACGCAGCTCCTCCTCCCCTTTCTTCTCTGTCTTCCCTGTGGTACTCTGGATTTTACCTAAAGTTTCCCACATGCTATGCAAACACATCCCCAGTTCTACTGACTTGTTTTATTTATCTTTACTTGCACACTGATTTATTTCAGTAGGATCCATATTCACTAAAGTATGAAACTAACCTGGGTGTTCAACAACAGAGGAATGGATAAAGAAAACATGCCATGTGTGCACTAGCGATGTTTCTGCACTAGGAAACTATTTTGTTTGCAGAAAAATGGATGTGTGGTCCAAGCCACAGAGCTGGAGACACCTGAAGACTATAAAATTCTTTTCAAGCTACCTGACGATTACAAAATTTACTATTTTAAAGTGCTAAGTTCAATGTTTTGAAGTGTAGCTATTCAGAAGTGTATTCCGAAGTATAACTGTCACCATTACCTAATCGTAATACATTTCCATCTTGCCTAAAGAAACCCTATATTAACAATCACTGTATTCCCCTCTTAGCACCCCAAATTCTTGCTTCCTATTTCTATAGACTTATATATTCTGGATATTTCATATGATGGAGTCAAACAGTATGTGGCAAGCTATGGCAGGCTTCCTTCATGGTATGCTTTCAAGGTCCATCCATGTCGTAGCATGAATTAGTATTTCATTCTTTTTGCTTCCGTTTGTCTTTGAGACAAAGTCTTATGTAACCCCGGCTGATCCCAGACTTGCTAAGTAGACCAGACTGGTCTAGATCTCAACCCTCCTGCATCTGCCACACACAGCTTTGACATCTCATTTTGTCGTAAGTGCCCTTTGAAGTACATACAACCTCTGTTTTATTTTAAGTAAGTTGCATTGATATATGCTTCCTCTTTGCTTTCCTCTAAGACATTGCCTAACCCAACGTTATAAGAATTAAGCTTAAGGTGTCTTCTAAGGCTTTAGCTCACACATGTAGATTAGCTCCATTTTGAGTTATTTTTACATGATGTGAGTTAAGAGTAGTTCCTTTGAAGGTTGATCCCACTCTATCCCCACCACAATCATACAGAAGTGACAGGTTGCTTTCCAATCCTAAGCAGCTGCCGTTAAGGAACTTCTACTTCCAACCCCCCATGTCCCGAACTGAAGAAGCAGGATTGAGAAATTTCCATGTTCAAAGTATATACTAGTTGAAATTTAGTCTTCTGTCTGATCTCTCAGTAACCAAGTCAGAACATCGTGCACATTAGAGATGGAAAAAATAGACTCAGAGAAGAAGATGTGTGTCTTAAAATCACGCAGAGACCCATCTGGCTGAGTTGGAATTTGATCTGGAGGAGGCAACTTTGTCAAGAAGGAGATGGATGTCTTGGGGTTAACCACAGCCCCGGCCACATGTTTATTGAGCTTTGCTTTGGGGCACAGTGTCATGTAGTTAAGGCTGGCAAACTTTCTGTGTACCCAAGCCTGGCCTTAAGCTCCCAATTCTCCTGCTTTCACTACCTAAGTGCTGGTACTATAAGGCCTGTGTCACCACTCCTACTGACACTTACTCCTGTGTGAACTTGTGCAAGTGATGCATGCCCCTCTTTGGTCTTAGGTTCATCATGGAGAAGGAAGGGAATCATTCCTGAACAACTTCAGTAATATTTTTATCAAGACTTCAAGAATTTAAGGGTAACAGATTTAATACTTTGGATAACCTTAAGGGGAAGGTATAATGATTTCCAAGAAAAGAGTGTGGAGTTCTCAAGCCATCACCTGAGAACACTCAGCTTGCAAATGTTAGGACTGGGCCAGAAATCTATCTTTCTCTTTATAGTCACTCTATATCCCTAAGTCACCTTTCTTCCTCGAGCTTCAATCCCTTGCCCCTCTCCCAACTCTTAAAAGTCAACCAATATTCTTTCCTCATGGTGTTGTGTGCAGACTCTTTTGGGGGAGTTGGGGATGGGGATGGCCAGGCTCAGCCTGACAACTAAATCTATATCCTATGCCTCGTAAGAGCTGGAGATATAAGCACGGGCCATACTCTTTGGACTCTATTGAGTGTCTGTAAGATGGGTGGGGCTGGAACAGAAAATAAGACAAAAACCTCTGCCCCCAGTTTATATTCTACCAGAGGGCAGGAAAAGCGAAAACAAACCAAAAACCAAACCAAACCAAAAATCAACAAACAAAACTAAACAAAGCAACACACAGTAACAAAACAGAGATTAGACTGAAGAGTGAAGACATAGTGATGGGGACACGGGTGCCTTAAGAGATGGCATTTTGTGTTTGGTTTCCTGCCGAAGCATCACAAACTAAACAACACACACACACACACACACACACACAAAGAGATGACACATATATAAAGATTTGAATGATCCAAAAGAGGGGCAATTTGGGGCTAGAAAGCCTAGGAGAAGCCACAGGCTCATAGGGAAGAAATAGGTTGTAAGAAATTGAACGAAGTCATGACCAGTAAAAGTTACGGGATTCATTTAGTACAGAAGCTTTTGTTGTATTGGTGGGCCCGGAAAACGGCACGGTGCATATATAATCCCATCTCCCACCATTACAGGAGAAGCAGGGGAAAACTTTAATTCCTATATGACGTTATGAATGTGCCTTAGACCATCACTAAGACTCAGGGTTTTTCATCCAGCCTCTATGGCCTCGATCCCTCCTCCCGGCGCCAGGGTGCGCTGCGCGGTTCCTCAGCTGGGTGGCGTCTCGCTCTTCCGTACTTCCCTTCTCGCTGCGCAGCACTTCCGGTAGCGGGCGGAAGCAGGGGGTTTGTGGCTGCCGACGCCGGGGTCCGGAGGCATGGCGTGGGCGGGGCCGGGGGAGGTGTGCACCGAGCAGGCTAGGGCGACCCTTGCCCCGGCCCCATGAGCCAGGACCCGACAGGTGAGGACTTGTCCTTTTCGACCGGTGGGAGCTCCGCGGCGGGCTCCTCTCCGCATGATACCCGGGCCCCACGAGCCCTGGTGCCAGGCTTTGCCCGGGGAGGCTCCGCCCTGGGCTTTTCTTTCCGGGGGCGCCCCTTGGGCATGTATGTCTGCCTCTTGGCATCCTTTTCTTGTTTTGGAAGCAGTCGCCAAGTGAGGAGACATGTGCACTTGCTCTAACGAGGAAAAACAACCCCCCCCCCAAAAAAAAACCCCAACAATCTGCTTTCACACATTTAGTGACCCGATTTAGCCAGGCTTTCTTTTCGTTTCAGAACATACCAAAGCGTCCACCATGCGCTAGCCCTAGAGCTAGATAAAGAGAATACTGTGGTGACCGAAGTAGACCTGGTTACTTCCAGTAGAAAGAGTACAGTTCAGCGAGGAGAATCAAACATTAAACACACTCATGCAAGCGAACATGTAAATAAAAGTTGTGGCTGAATACTATAGAAAGAACAAGAAAAAGATGAGTCTTAATTTAGGGAGGATGGTTAAAAAAAAAAAAAAAAAGACTTCTCAAACATTGACACTAAAGTTGCAACAGGGAGAATGCATTTCAGAAAAGGGAGGTACCTCTGTGTTTTCCCGCATTGGTCAAGAATATGGCTTGAGGTAGGCCCAGTGTTTAAGAAGGAAGCTTGTTATGTGTCAAGCACTGTGGTGGGCATACAGAGAGGTGTGTAGCTGACCCAGAGAAATCACCATAAGTGTACACATTAAGTAAAATGCAGAGTTGGAGGGAAGGAGAGGCGTGGCTACAGTGTTGGTCTCATGAAATGAAACAAAGCCTTCGAAGACAAGATGTTGAAGCTGATACCCCAGGTAGTTCTTAAAGGTGAAGAATTTAGTTTCTACAAAAGGCCAGATAGTATATTTCAGTCTATGATCTGTTACACCCAGGGCTTCTTTCCTAGGGCTAAAGTGGCCATAGGCAATATGTAAATGAATGAGTGTGGTTGTGTTCCAGGGAAAGGTTCTTTCCAAAATCAACCAGAGTAGTAGTTTAGAGCCTGACTCCCTCAGGTCTAGCTCAGCATGCGGTTTAGATCCTTATCCGGTGTATGTAGCTTGTCCATGGATAAGCTTGAAACAAAAGGATTGCAAAACAATACCTTTTTTTTTTTTTTTTTTTTTTTTTTTTTGTTTTATGGTGCGGAGGATCTGGGCTATTAGCAAAGCCTTTGACAGAATCACTCCCCCCTCCCCCAGCTTTTGATTCCTCTCTGGTGATTATTGATGTACATACTTTCTTTGTTGGCCATTTGTATGTCTTTAGGGGAAATGTCTTTCAAGTATTTTATCTGGCTTTATTTATGTATTCATTCATTTATTTGTAAAGAATTGGTTTTTGTGGCTATTTGTTGAGTTCTGGAAATTCTTTATAAATAGGCAAAGTATTAACTCCTTACCAGATATTTAGCCAGCAAATATTTTGTTCATTCTGTAGGTTGCCATTTCACCATTTTTGTTGTTGTTGCTTGTTTTTTGTTTTTTTGTTTTGTCTTGTTTTTTTTTTTTTTTTTTTTTTTTTTTTTTGAGAAAGGGTTTCATTGTGTAGGTCTGGCTGTCCTGGAACTTGATTTGTAGACCAGGCTGGCCTCAAACTCACAGAGATCCACCTGCTTCGGCCTCTCCAGTTCTGGGATTGAAGGTATGTGCCACCAAGCCTGGCACCCTTCTACTTTCTAATCATAACTTTTAGTGTATAGGTGTTTTTATGTGTTCACATTTAACCATTTTTAGTTGTGTTACCCATGCTTTTGGTTTCACATCATAAGAAGTCGTTAGATCCATTTTCATCAAGTTTTCCCCTGTGGTTTCCTTTGGAAGTTTTATAGCTATAGGTCTTCCACTTAGTTTTTAATTCATTTTGAGGTAAGTTTTGTAAATGGTTCAAGATTCTTTTGCTTATGATATCCATTTGTCCAGAAGCCATGCATTGGAGAAACTCCCCTTTCCTGTTGTGTGGCCTTGGCCTTACTGACCACCAAATGGTGTTTGCCTATGTGTGAGCTTATTAGGCTTTGACTCCATATCTGGGAAAGCAGCTTAAAGGAGGAGAGCTTTGCTGTGTCTTAGTTTCAGAGGGCTCAGTGCATCATTTTGGGGAGGGTCTGGCAAACAGGAAGCAGAGAAAGGGTCATTATAAGATTTAGCCTCCAAAGTCACGTGTCCTTGTCCCCTTTCCCCTGCTTTTTCCAATCAGTCCTTCTTTCTACCCATCACCACCTCCCAGTAATGCTGACATTAAGAATCCATAAGATATTGATCTATTGATTAGATCAGAGCCCTCATCATCTAGTAGTCTCTGGAACTGACTTACAGACACCCAGAGGTATGCTTCACTGATTCCTGAAGCATGGGTCTCAACCTCCGTAATGCTGTGACCCTTTAATACAGTTCCTCATGTTGTGGTGACCCCCAACCATACAATTATTTTCATTGCTACTTCATAACTATAATTTTGCTGCCGTTATGTATTATAATGAAAATATCTGTGCTTTCTGATGATCTCAGGCAACCTGTGAAAGGGTTGCTCAACTACTGAAGGAGTTAAGAACCTAGAGGTTTTTAATCCAGTCCTGTTGATAAGATTAATCATGGTTTATTCTGAGACTCCATTCTTTTTCCATTGACCTGGTTATGCAGGGGTTATGCTATTAATGTTGTTGTTGTAGCTTTGCAATATGTTCTGAAATCAGGAAATATGAGCACTCCAATTGTGTTATTTTCTATATAATCTTAACTATTTGGTATTGTATGAGATTTCATACTATTTTGGGGGTGAAAAATGCCATTGGGGTTTTGATAGAGATTGCTTTAATCTATGGATCATTTTAACATAACAGCCCAGAAAGTGTATATATGTACACTCAATGTTACCTTTTTTTTTTTTTTTTTAAAGACAGGGTCTTTAAAAAAAAGGGAAAGTAGCAAAGTTGATTAGAGTGCTTACCTAGCATATGTCAGGCCCTAGCTGATTCCCAGCACCCTATAAACCAGGTATGGGTGTACAAGCCTGTAATCCCAGCACTGGAGGGTTGGGGCAGTAGGATCATCAGTTGAAAGATCCATGGCTGCATAGCAGGATGTGATATTCTGTTTCAGAAATAAATAGACAAAGACAAGACTGCAACCTGTATTCTGCTCTGGACTTGACTTGAGTGATATTCCTGCCTCAGCCTGAGTGGCGGTGGTGATTTTTACTTGTATCCACCATCCCCTGGGCACATGATTTTTGTGATTTTCACATTTTATATACTTGAAAGCTTATTTTTTGAAAAATTCCTGTAAGCTTATACTTAGAAGGTATTCTTTTTGTATTGTATCCTTCGTATAGACTGTTAGGATGTCAGGATCACTGTGTTACTCTAATCTTTGAAGGAGAAATGCTGGTCACTGTTATCCCGGGAGATCCTGGGTTCAGTCAAATAAAAGTAATGTTTAATTTGTGTGTATTTACATATTAGTAAGTTTTCTTGATTTCTGATTTTATTTTCCTATGCAGGGATGATATAATGGATCAGCATGTTTCCACCATTAAACCCCGAAGAATCCAAAATCAGAATGTCATTCACCGCTTAGAACAACGTCGGATCAGTTCAGGCAAGGCGGGAACCCACTGGCATCAGGTCCGAGTGTTCCACCAGAACGTCTTCCCAAACTTCACAGTCGTCAACGTTGAAAAGCCTCCTTGTTTCCTGCGTAAATTCTCACCTGATGGGCGCTACTTTATTGCCTTTTCTTCTGACCAGACCTCTCTTGAAATCTATGAGTACCAGGGCTGTCAGGCAGCAGAGGACCTCCTGCAGGGATACGAAGGAGAGATCTTGTCCAATGGCAACGACCAGCGGTCAGTCAGCATCCGAGGCCGGCTCTTTGAGCGCTTTTTTGTCCTGTTGCACATTACCAATGTAGCGGCCAATGGTGAGCACTTGAACCGGGAGTGTAGCCTGTTCACTGATGACTGCCGGTGTGTCATCGTGGGCTCCGCTGCCTATCTCCCAGACGAACCTCACCCTCCTTTCTATGAGGTCTATCGGAACAGTGAGTCAGTGACTCCCAATCCTCGGTCCCCTCTAGAGGACTATTCCCTCCACATCATTGACCTTCACACTGGTCGTTTGTGTGACACCCGCACATTCAAGTGTGACAAAGTGGTCTTGTCACACAACCAAGGGCTATACTTGTACAAAAACATCCTGGCCATATTGTCCGTGCAGCAGCAGACCATTCATGTCTTCCAGGTGACTCCCGAAGGCACTTTCATTGACGTTCGGACCATTGGCCGCTTCTGCTATGAGGATGACCTGCTCACTGTGTCGGCTGTTTTCCCTGAGGTGCAGCGGGACAGCCAGACAGGCATGGCCAACCCCTTTAGGGACCCTTTCATCAACTCCCTGAAGCACCGGCTGCTGGTTTATCTCTGGCGCAGGGCAGAACAGGATGGTAGCGCGATGGCCAAGAGGCGCTTCTTCCAATATTTTGACCAGCTGCGGCAGCTGCGCATGTGGAAGATGCAGCTTCTGGATGAAAACCACCTGTTCATCAAATACACCAGTGAGGATGTAGTGACACTGCGGGTCACAGACCCATCTCAGGTATGGGGTGAGCTCTCCTGCCTGGACCCTGTTAGTCTCTACCCCGCAGGAATGCATACCTTAATGCAGTATCAAGTTTTGCTATGCTCTGGTTCAAACTTAGTCAGTTTCCTTTTTGTCTGGCCCCACATACCGAAATTGACAAATGGAAGGTAAATGTCGAGCCACTGCCGTGTAGACAGCCAACTCTGTGGTTACTATCTCAGTTGTTCCACAGGGCATTTTCAGTGTCTGTCTGACAGGGACTCACATATGTATAATCCTACCTAGACTTTTATAAGATGCTAACTGAACCAAATGGGTTCTGGCGGTGAGAATGAACACTCCTTGCAAAAATGGAAACCCTTTGGGGCTCAGTGGTAGAGAGCTTGTCTAGCATATGAGGCTCTGGGTCCCCAGCACTTCAAAAAACCTGACCTTGCAGCCAGGTGTGATGGAGCACTCCTATAATTCCAGTAATCCCAGCAGTGGGGAGGCCTAGGCAGAGAGATCTTGGGTTCAAGGGCTATGAGACCTTGACTCAAAACAAACAAACAAACAAACAAACAAAAACCCTAAGGAGAATAAGTGTTGATGAGAGGGAGTAGCAGACAGTACTGAGACGAATTAAAATTCCCCTGGCCATTCGAGGAACCCTGGACATTGGTGTTGACCGAGTGAGAGGCCTACCTCTCTGCAGTTCTCCCGTTTGGAGCTCTCTGTTTCGGAAATGGAAAACAGCGAGGCAAACAGTAAACTAGGACAGCAGCCAGTCCTATCTCTAAGAGATACTATACAGGACTGGGGGTTGGCTCAGTGGATAAAGTGTCTGCCTTATAAACACGAGGGGAGTTTAGACTCCCGGAACCGATGTAAATGCCAGGTGGGTGTGGTGGCCTGTTTGTACTTCCAGTGTTGAGAAGGTGGAGACATTCCCAAGGACAAGCTGGCTAGTCATCAAGCTCTGGGTTCAAGTGGATGAACAGTGACTGAAGAAGGCTCCCAGCATCAACCTTAGGCCCCTGTGTGCCCAGGTTTGGTATAGACACACAAAGTGCATCACACATGCATGAGAAACAAATAGATTTAAAAAAAAAAAAAGAGGACATGATTTCTAAGTCTTCATTCAACCTGTGGAAAACTATCTTCTAACTGCCCCTCTCCCCATCAGAGCTTGTGCATTCCAAAAAGGGGAGGTGATTGGGCCAGCTTTTATTCTTAAAATTCTTTTTCTTTTTTGTAAATGATGAGTGGTGTTGCTCAGCCACCATAGGTAAGCATCCAGTTCATCTTGTGCGTCATGGAAGAGGGGTGGTAGAGTCTTTGACTTCTCTCCCCTCCTGTCCTTAATTTCCTAGTCTGCTGAAGAGGGAAAGCTGACAAGTGTTTGTGTAACTGTATATTCACATAATTATGAAAGATCCTGTAAAAACCCTGATATGATCAAAGCGATGTCCTAGTCTATAGATGGGACGTGAGTCAGTCTTTTATTTAGGTTTCAGCTATAATTACCTTTCTATTTTGGAAGGAATAAGTTGTCTGTTATCACTGCACTGAGATTATCCTTTTTTTTTTTTTTTTTCCTTTGCTAAAAGGTGACCTATTTTTTTTTTTTTTTTTTTCTGGTAGTTACAGTCAGTGACAGCAAGATATGCTGCTGGGTCTGTGCCCTCTGCTCATGGAGTTTGAAACTTAAAACCTAGTCTCTGTGCCCCAGTTGTCCTCTCTTCTCCTCCTCCAGTTTAATTTGATAAGTTCCAATAAGGTTAATGAGTAAAAACGGCATCCATAGACAAAGCCTTGGTAATATTATGGGTATTATTCTCAGGTTGCCCTCCAGTCTCTTTAATTTGCAGCCAAATTTAATTTCCAGGTGATTGCAAAGTCATGTAAGAGGAGCTCTGGGAAGGACTAATTACTAGTGAGACGGGTGGGCCAAATGGCTCCAGAGATGGGTGATAGAGATTTAGACTCAATCAGAGGAGGGTGAACCCCTAATCCTCGTGTCCTGAAGACATCTTTGAATTCTGCTGGAAGCTTGCAGATTTACTTCACACTGTTGCATTCACTGGGACAAAAATTCAAGGTACCAGGAGCTTTCTGTTAGGCAAGGCAGAGCACTGGCGGTGTCAAGGAAGGGGCCCAGTCACCTAGGGCCCCATTCAGGAAAAGCATGCCACCTATGGCATTTAAATGCCTTTCAGGCTCCCCCTCTCATCTTAATTGCCAGAAATCTCAAACGTACCTTACAAAAGCTCTTGGCTGAAAGAACATTTATGGAGAAAGAAATGGAAAATGCCTGTCTGATTTTTTTATTTGTTCATCTGCAGTATCCTGCGTGGATACAACTTGCCTGGGCAGTTTTAGCACACAATGTACTTAAGGTGTCTCTCTGTGTGCTAGAAATATTAAGAGGGAAAAATAAATGCCCCTGAATTGAACTTTCAACTGTACACATAGAAGAGGAAATCATTTACCAACAGGCAGCCCTGGGCTGCAAATCACTTTCTCAGCAGGAAAGAAAATTAAATCTGGCATTTTAAAAACTTTTTTTTTTTTTTAAATCTTAGGGTGGATTGGAGAACAAATAGGGAATAAACACTCGGAAGGAGAAATATTGAATTTGCACAGTTTGAAAGGAAAGATTGAAAGCCTTTTTATATATACACGCTGGCTAGCTCAGTAATCCTAGCAGCGTGCAGGCAGTGGGAGATCTGGTGGCATTGAGGCTCTCGACTGATAGAGCCAATACCACTTCTTCCAGAAGGCTCCAGAACCTATGGAGCCATGTTCCCTCTCTAGTGCCAAGACTGAGGTCCCTGCGTGAATTGTTGTGGGGTGTGGATCTTAGTCAAGTGGGAAGTTTCCTAGGCATGTCTGTCCCATGGCTGCCTCTCTTCTTCTGCAGGCGTCCTTCTTTGTGGTGTACAACATGGTGACAACAGAGGTGATCGCTGTGTTTGAGAATACATCAGATGAGCTTCTGGAGCTCTTTGAGAACTTCTGTGATCTCTTCCGCAATGCTACCCTGCACAGTGAAGTCCAGTTTCCTTGCTCAGCTTCTAGCAACAATTTTGCACGGCAGATCCAGCGCCGGTAAGCTATTCTGCTAGGCTTCCCAGGCTTAACTTTAAATGGTTGGTGTTAGGCTGGTAGCTGTTTGTTTCAGGAACTATGTATTGCACCTGGCCTTGGTAGGTCTGCCTTTTGGAATCCACTCCTGTGTTATCCACATTCCTATCTCTGAGGACCTGTGTAATTATTTATGCATCTTCTAGGTCCTTCTTAGACCATATGTGGGCTGCAGAAAGATAGAAACTACATCCGTTTATTGCTGTATTCTCAGTAGTGCACTGCCAAAGTCCTTAAATATTTGTGGAATGAATGATGGAGATCATTTTAGAACTTTTGGTTAAATATGGCATGTTGGACACATCCATTTAACACTGTTCCATGGTAAATCCCCCTAAAAGTAAAGAGAATGGATAGAGGAGTGGACCATCAGGACAGAAGACAAACCAGACAGTCCATGTTGTCTAAGAACCATCTTCGTATACTAGCATGGAAGGAGTAGTTCCTTTGCGCTAAGAGCCCCTGGTGTAGTCACACAAGGCCTCCTCAGCTTTCATACCTAAACTGCCCTAACCTTAACGAGGTATGGAAAATATCTGTTTTTGGTCCCCAAATAGGCCAGATCACATTGAGTGGATGAATCAGAGCAAGCATCACTGCTTCTGGGAAAGATGAGCAAAAAGGTAACTTAATGCAGCGGCTCTGTTGTGTGCAGGGACAGTTGTGGTTAGACAGAGTGATTCTGACACCTCATTGCCTGTGTGTTCTCTCCAATGCACTTATTTTCTGCCTCAGTAGCATGATTTTCTTCTTTTCAGTCTCACTGTATAGCCTCACCTGGTCTTGTACCCATGGCAATTGACCTTCCTCAGCCTTCCTGGTGCTGGGATTACAGGTGTGGGATACCACTCCCCTCCCTCTTTTGTGGCAGTGCTGGGGACTGATCCTAGGAATCTTCTTTCAGAATTAATTTTTAAATTAATCGTATCATTAACATGTTACAGAAGGTAGGTGTCTTAGTTCCCTTCTGATGCTTTGATAATCACCATGACCATGGGGAGGAATGGATTTATTTCTGCCTAACACTTCTAGGTCACACTCCATCGCTGAGGAAAATCAGGGCAGAGATTCACGGCAGGAACCTGGAGGCAGGAACTGGCGTAGAACCAGAGGAATGCTGCTTACTGCTGTGTTCCTGGCTCTTTCCTAGCTTTATATTTAGTCTGGGAACACCTTTCTACATTCGCCAGTAATTAAGACAGTTCACCACAGATGTGGCCACAGGCCAGAACTAGGCCATTCCTCGGTTGAGGTTCCCTCTTTGAAACTAGTACCATGGGGTTACTTAGTCAGAACATCAAAGAGGCAAGCTCCATGCAGTCAGGAATTTTCGTTCTATTCCCCGCCATGTCCACACCAAGGCTAGTGTCAGTTGAGAGGAGTGCAGAGAGGCCTGTTGAATGGATGGAGTCATGGAGGAGTCAGGACACTCTCTGGAAAGTATGTCAGAATTCCTCGGGAATAAGGAGCACTGCAGGCACCTCATGAGGCGGCAGGAACAGTTGAGAAAAGTTGCATGCCCATTCAGTGATCCTAAACGTTTGCTTCATACCAAGTTACAAATGCCTCGTACATCTGGCCTCCTCTCCACTCATGCTGGCCAAGAAAAATCACCTGCCTTACCAGAATTCTGCTCAGTCCAATACTTGGTATATAGTCAGTGAGAAAAGGCCCACATGGAGGCATGCCATGACATTTTGAAACACTGGAGATAATGGTAAGTCACAAAAGCTTTGAGCAAGAATATATATTTTACATGGCAGAGATGTTATCAGAATAGTGTTAGTGACAGCACTAGGAGCTCAAGGATGTGAAGATCCTGCCTTCAAAAATTTTGTGAAAAGGGTGTTTTCAAGGGCCTGGGAATGTGGTTCAGTGATATAGAGTTGGCTACTCACAAGGTTCTGGGTTCAACCCTGCCCCCACCATAGTGCCACCAAAAATAACCATTTTCTTCTCTTTTCTTTATTTCTTGAGCCAAGAACAATCCAGGCAGACCTTGAGCTTACAGTTCTTCTGCCTTGGGTTCCTGGATGCTGGAATTACATATGTTTGCCACTGTGTCTGGTGAAAGGATTTCTCATTTAGAACACTATATTCAAATAGAGCAGAACAAAGGTATTTTCAGATCTGTGGGACTCAGAAATAAAATCATCTTTTATGTGTCTTTCTTTTTTTTTTTTAATTTTATATAACCAAGTCCATTTAAATGAAAACAAACATTTATAGACAATATTTGGGAATTTGGGCGTTGTTCTTTCCAAACTACTTCCTGCTGGTAAGGGGCGCTGTCATGGGGGATTCGAAGAAGATTCAGAAATCCTGGCTGTAGTCTGTAAGGCTGCTTTGTCCAGCTGTTTTGAATGTAGGATCACCTGGTACTCTGTTTCAGGTGGTCTGGCTTGATCAAACCACATTAGTCTGGAAGGAATCCACATCTTTTCATTTTCTGAGGAAACAAAAATAGAAATCCTTTTCCCCAGTAACTTGTCCTTGAACTTTTTGGAGTCAAAGCATTTTTTTTTTAATTTATTATTTTACATGTCGATCCCAGTTCCCTCTCCCTCCCTCCCTCTCAACCTCCTTTCCTCCCTCCCTCCCTCCATCCCTCCCATTTGTCCTCTCTGCCCTCTCACATGCACTCTAACCACCTTCCCATCCCCCCACCCCAATTCCATTTGTAGGGGAATGCCATACAGTAGGGGTCATGTAGGTATGTGTCTTTCTGAGGAATCCTTTGGAAGATACAAGTCATCAATAAGCTACAAGGGATGCTTTGTAGGCAACAGAGTCAATAGTTCTGAGAGGTGCTGAAAGGGAGGCTGCAGGATCTCAGTTCACAGGTCAGACCTGAAGAGCTTGAGAGAGTGAAGGATCCAGGAAGGAAGGGTTTAGGAAAAGGCAGAGCTAGGGCGCTGTCTGTTGGGGCTGAGTGTATCATCACTGCTGTTTAGGGTCATCAATGGTGTCAAAGGAGACAGGAGCTACCCATGGTTAATCAGGAAGATAGGTAAACTCAGTGTAGGCAGCTCATAGGCTGAGGTGTTTCTGAGGCCTTTGAAGGAGGGCAGATGGCTGGATTAGAATGAGGATGGGACAGTAGTTGGAGATGGGGCCAGAGAGACAAATGCCTGTTCTACAACTTCAGATGGTACAGTGTTTGATTAGAGTAGTGGCAAATGATATTGCCTTCCTTCCCTCCCTCCCTCCTTCCCTCTCCTCATCCCTCCCTCCCTCCTTCCCTCTCTCCCTCTCTCTACTCTCCTTCCCTCTTTGCCTCTGCCCACTGAGGACTGACCCTAGGGGTCTCTGGTACGTTTGGCAAGTGCTGTGTCACTGAGCCCCAGCCATCTTTTTATATATATATATATATATATATATATATATATATATATATATTTTTTTTTTTTTTTTTTTTTTTTTTTTTTTTTTTTTCTTTAAGAGGTCTCATCAAGTTGCCCAGGGTGGTCTAGATATTGTTCTTGAACTTTCAGTCCTGCCTCAGTGTCCCAAATAGCTGGGATTGCAGACCTCTGTCACTAACTGGATGATTTTCCTTATTTTAAACTAAGAAGTAAAAGTGGCATGTTTGTGTATTGATGGAACTGATCCTGTAGAGAAAAACTCTGCCTAGTGTGTGAGAGGGGATGAGATCTACTGGCCCAAAAGAGAAATTGGAGTGCCGTCTGAGAACAGATGCTCCATGGAGCCTTCAAAGGCCCTCCTCTGCCTCTTCGTGTTCACTGGGGACAAACCAAGTGGAGATGAGGTAGCTGTGCAGAGAGGAGGCAGGCTGGACTGTGATGTGCAGAGTAGCATCCCTCCGCACTGAAGGCCTGTGTGGTTCGTGGCCATAAGGCCGGAGTGTGAATTACTGTTTGCTTTTCTCCAGCCACAGGAAACTGAGCAGGCACAGGCATAGATAGAGTCAGCAGAGCTGAATTCACTAGAGCCTTACTCGAAAGCATAGTTCAAGGTTTGGAACACGCATGCACTGGAGTTGTTTCATGATTAACTATGGAGTGTAAGATGGCTGAAGAAGAGAGGACATACTGGGTGTGTGAGATGAAAGGGAAATATTAGAGGAGTCAATGTGTTTTGAAGGATTGTTGAATTTGGGATGTGTACAAGGCTGGATCTGGGGAGGCAGAGGATTGCTGGAACATGGGATGGTCCACCTGGGGTTACCATAGTTCCAGGGTGAAAGTGAGGCTGTTAGGGGGTGAGAGGCCGCCATGCTGTTAGAAGGATGGTTACTGAAAATTTTAAGTCACCTACAATCAAGAGGTTTGTTAGCTGGACAGTGACACAGCCAAGAGTTAAGTGCAGATACCAGAGGGATGGTTTCTTCATGTTTCAAACACGGGGAGCTGGGAGAATGGAGATATGGTGGGTGTCGTTGAAGAGTAAAAACTGCTTCAATGTACAGATTCTGTAGGTCATCCTAGATGCTTTGTGGTCATCTCAAAGCCACAAGGCGGTGACAAGGACAGAGACACAGCTTCTTGGTGTCACCTGCAGTGGCCTGAGGAGTTCCCTTATCCTTTGGGGACCTTTACTGGAGTGCAAACAGATCCATGACATGGCAACAGAAAAGAATCTCAGGGTGAGCCAGGATATGGCAGAATTTTTGAACAGATCTAAGAAAAAGGCTTAAGAACAAGGGTTAGTAGAGAGGGACTCAGGGAAGAGTGAGACACACCCATGTAGATGTGGGGCTCTCAAATGGTTCAGTGTCTTTACAGTAACTATATGTACTAGTTGTGGTGGCTTCTTAGTTATATCTAAAAGGGTTGTTGCTAAGAAGCCTTTTCTTTTCTGGCCAATGAGGTTTAGGATGGTTTCACAGAGGCATTGAATAGGAGTACATCAGAAGAAAGCCCTGGATCGAAGAACTGCAGGGGAGTTAAGATTGGGTTTGTGAGCATGAGCGCATGTGCCCTGGCACACATAGGCTGTGAGAGGACAACCCTTGGGAGTCGTTTATCTCCTTCCACTGTGGGGTCTGTGACTGAACTCAGGGCAGGTCTTCAGGCTTGCAAGGCACTTTCACTGCTGAGCTGCCTCTTTGGATTTTAGACATGTTTATGTGAGTTTCAAACTCAAGCTGCTGCTGAGAAAGCCTTCCTCACTGGTCCTTTTTTTAGGTTCAAAGACACGATTATAAATGCCAAGTATGGAGGACACACGGAGGCTGTGCGCCGGCTGCTGGGCCAGCTCCCCATCAGTGCCCAGTCATACAGTGGAAGCCCCTACCTGGATTTGTCTCTCTTCAGCTACGATGACAAGTGGGTGTCAGTCATGGAGCGACCCAAGACTTGTGGAGATCACCCGATCAGGTACTTTGTCATGGCCACAGCTCCCAAGTGCTTGAAGCGAGGGGCACTGTGCCTCCTCTCTTTCCCTTTCTATGACGTGGGTCAGTGGGTGATAGCCTCATGTGCTTCAGCTGGAAGGAAAAGGCAGTTTGTTTCTATTAGGTAGTATTCTCAGAAGTTAGCTACTGTTGCTCTTGGCTTCCTGTGAAAACATTTTATTCAGAGAAATGCTGTCTGCTTTTAAAAGTATCCAAGGAAGCCAGGCAGTGGTGACTCATGCCTTTAATCCCAGCATTTGGGAGGCAGAGGCAGGAGAATCTCTGAGTTTGAGTCTAGCCTGTTCTACAGAGCAAGTTCCAGGACAGCCAGGGCTACACAGAGAAACTCTGTCTTGAAAACAACACAAAACAAAAATAAAAGCATCCAAGGAAAGGAGCTATATTTTTCATTTTTAATAACTTAGTGGTGTTCCATAACAGATTGTGTATCCAGTATATCTTACTGAAATTATTTTATTCATGTCACTAAGTAGAAACAGCAGAGATAATTTTTTTTTTTTTTTTTTGGCTTTTGGAATCTTTTTGTTTAAGATTATTTCATGTGTGTGAGTGTTTTGCCTACGTGTGTATGTATACCATGTGTGTATGTATACCATGTGTGTATCTGGTCCCCACAGAGATCAGAAGAGGGTGTCAGATCCCCTGATCTAGAGTTATGGTTGGTTGTGAGCCACTGTACTGGTAGTTACAGTTGGTTGTATGCTACTGTGTCCCAGGCTCTCTGCTAAAGCATCAAGTACCCTTAACCACTTAGCTATCTGTCTTTCTAGCTCCTACTGCTGGGATCTTAAAGTTAACCCCTTGTAGGCATCCTTCTCTCCTAAAAGTCACACCTGTTCCTCTACTTCTAGAGCCTGTGCTGTGATGGGTACTATAAAGAGGGACTGGCTGCCTCTAGGGGGTTGCCTGGCCTGGGGGACTGGAGCCCTATATTGTACCTTGCAGTGTCTTTTCACATGGAGAAAGCAGCACTCAGAGTTTATTGTTTTCTTCTTCCTCCCTCCTTTACTCCCTGTCTTCCTCCTTCCCTTCTTCTTTAGGCTGGCTTTGAACTTAATGCTCAACCAAGGATGGCCTTGAACTACACACACACACACACACACACACACACACACACACACACACACACACACATCCACACACACACACACCCACACACACACACACACACCCCACACACCCACACAGAGTTTTATAGGTAATGCCTTATCGCACCCAACTGTAGTAAGTATGTTTTGTCATCAGCCTCATATATTAAACAGGTATGTGTAACATATTCTGAATAGTTAATCACTATTCATATATTTCCTTCGAGAAATTGCCGTCAAATTCCAAAACTCAATTAAAACCTTTTGTTTTATCATGGCAGGTTTTATCTGTGCTGCCCCTCTGTACCTCCTAGCTTCAGAGTTTATCAGCTCCTGACCAGCCTTTTCCTGCTCTGGATTATTTTGCAGTAAATCCCACTTTCCTTAGAATATTACCCATAAACATTTCAGTGTAGATTTCTGAAAGATAACAAGCATTAACAAACAACAAAAGCCTTGATATCATCCTTCCTAAACAAAATTAACAAAAACTTATTAATGGGCATGGGAATGTAGCTCAGAAGGTAGCATGCTTACCTAGCACGTACAGAGCCCTAGGTTCTATTCACAGCACCTCATAAGCCTGGAGTGGTGGTGCATGTGGGAGGTGGAGGCAAGAAGATTAGGAGTTCAAGATCATCTTCTGCTGGATAGCAAGTTTGAGGCCAGCCTGGCATACATGAGACGCCTCAGAACAAACACACATTTGTTAATGTCACCAAGCATCTAACTAGTTTTCCCTGATTGCTTGTGATTATTCTTTTTGCACAGTTCTTTTGTTTGACTCCTGTTCTAAACAAGATTCATATTCGTGTGGCTGCTACCCTTAAAATTGTAGTTCATAGGTTTACTTTTTATTTTTCTTGCAATGACATCACTGTTCATCACCAACTTGTTCATCCTGTAGTCTCCCTCGCATCTGGGCTCTTTTCGTTGCATTCTGGGAGTGGTGTTTACTACATTTCTCATTCCCCCTGCTTTCCTACAAATTGGTAGTTAGATTTAGAAGCACAAACAACTCACTTTAAATTATAAACCTTGAATGTGTTGGGAACTATGAGGGTAGGTTAATGTGCTTTTTATGCATAAAAGCACATAATGGGCCTCATTTGATATAGTCAAATAGATACATTTCTGTCCTTGCTGATTTCCCTGCCTTTTCAATTTGAAAAGATGGGCCTAAGTAACACACCTGCAATGCCCCTGTTATAACTGAGGAGGCTTCTCTTCTAATTCCTACGTGTTTTTACTTAAAATGGGAATGGGAAAGATATTAATGGCTTCTGAAGAGGCATGCTGTCCCTTCACTGTTTGTTCCATCCAGGTCTTTGTCAGTATGTGTGTTTGTTGACATTTTCATTTGTAGCTTTAATCACAGCAGCCACCGTGACTGCTTTTACTTTAGGGATATTTTCCCATTGTGTTACACAGTCCTCACAATTACACTCCTCACACTGACACACTGTCCCATTAAGTAGACACTGCATCATTTATCTAGCCTTTTCCCCATCTCTTTTATGTATTTTTACATTAGAGAAAATCAGATAATGCCATCATTAATCATTTAAATTAAATTCCAAGGATATGAATTCTTGGGGACGGTTTTATTTTATCAAAAAGTATGAATATCCTTGAGCTCCAGGAGGGGCTCACATTTCCCTAGTATGTGCAGAGCTCTGGATTTGAGACTCAGCTCTGCAAAAGAATAATAATAAAACAATAGTAATAATTAAAAGTATGAGTATCTTCAGACTTATTTCTCTATCTGCTTTCTAGAAAAGGAAAGCATAGAGCGTTTTGGTTCAGAACTCTCCATTTTCTGGAACTGCCCTCCAGCCTGTTCATCATCTTTAGTTTCCCAAATTAGAAGCGTCATAAACATCTTTTGTTTAATTGTGTTAGATGGAAAATCCTAACCCAGACCATTAGCCATTTTGTTTGTAGGCAAGTGCCCTACTGCTGAACTGCATCCCTAATATGTGATGTAATTTATGTATGTGAAAAATGACAGCCTTCAGGGAGAATTTATCTTATTTCATCTTTTCGTTGACATGCTCTTATCTCAAACTTGCTATATAGCCAAGGCTGGCCTTGAACTCCATATCCTCCTACCTCTGCCTTCCAGAGTGCTAGGATTACAGGCATATGCCACTATAACTGGTGCAAGAACTTGTTCTTAAGACTGGAAATCTTAAAGATGAGCGCAGATGGCACTGTTCTACACACTAGCCGCTAGCCACGGATGGCTGTCGAGCACTTAATGTGAGATGAGGCCAAGGTGAGATGTGTGCCGGTGTCAAGTAGGTTTCAGACCTCAAAGATATATCGAAAGAAAGAGAATGTGGCATCTCATGATTTATTTATTTATTTATTTGAGTGACTGTGGGTTGTAATGGTAGTATTCTGGATATATTGGATTAAATTAAATATATTACACAATAAATTTCACTTTTTTGTTTTACTCTTTTTTTTTTTTTTTTTTTAAATGTGGCTATTCAAAGATTTAAAGTTACATGTGAAGCTTAGATTTGCTGTTTGCTTCATTTCTAACACCAGCTTAGACAGTCTAGACAGGAGCTTCTGGAAGTGGGGAGGTTGTAATTTAGGGTCTGGTTCAGGGTCATCGTGAGAAGAAGTGATCACCCACTAAGGACAGGAGTTAACTTCACAGTCATTGCCTCTGAGCTGGCTACGAGGTTCATTTATCAGATGAACTAGTGAGTGTCTGCATCCCCTGCTGTCCAGACTTCAAGATGGCAGTGATAGCAACACTGTGTCTTTTTCTGTTTAGGTTCTATGCCCGGGACTCTGGCTTGCTGAAGTTTGAGATCCAGGCAGGCTTGCTGGGCCGCCCTATCAACCACACAGTGCGACGTCTGGTTGCCTTCACCTTTCACCCCTTTGAGCCTTTTGCTATTTCTGTGCAGAGGACTAATGCAGAGTATGTCGTCAACTTCCACATGCGACACTGCTGTACCTCCATGCCTCACCACAGCCGCGCTGCTGTCCAGGACTTTGCCTCTGCTTGACTCAGTGGACTCGAGAGCAAAAGCGGCTGGCTGCCCAGCTTTGGGAATTCCACACTGGAAGCCCTCCGCCACCTGAGACGGAGACTGAGAGGAGTGGAGAATGGGGTGCCACCGAGTGGGGCTTGGTTTCCCTGCTACCCAGCTGATCGTTCTTACAGTCGTCTCGATTTTCCCTGTGGGAACACCTAGCATTAAGTCCATTCTGTTTTGTTTACTTAGCATTTTAGGGCTGTGAAGATAGAAGCATTACACCTTTCCCCCCTGGATGCCACACTTTGGCATTACTGTCTGAAGCCTGCAGCAGGTAAATCATGTTTACTCCTGAGAATTATGTACTCCTTTCCATTTCTCAGTCAGGGCTCTTTATAAGAGAAAATAAAGCCTTGGTATTTTCTTATGAAACTGTCTCTTGCTTGATGTTTCCCTACACCAGTGCTTTTTTGGATACTTGGGTGGAGAGAGGGACTGTGAGAGAAACGAACGGCCCTGGATGCAGCAGCTGCTCCTGGGTGTGCTAAGTGGCTAGTGCCTGCATGAAAGGCAGTCATTTGCCAGCATTGTTTCCTTCCCAAGGGCTTTCTGCTGGTAATTGTTAGCACCGGAGGAGTGGGGGTAATCACACATCCTCATGTGGAAGCATGCTCACATCTGCTGCCCATGTCATGCTGGTGGGGAGCATGCAGCCTGTGAGTCTTGGCAGAAACAAACAACATGTAGCATGTACTGTCCTTTGAGTAGCAAGAGCTGGAAAGCTCCAGGTGTCCCTAAACAGATCAAACTGGTTGTCCCTGGGTGGCTGAGCTCTCATAGCTCTCCTATAGACCCCTGCTGGCCCTAGACTGCACCCTTCTGTCACATTGTCAATCAGTCTCCTCCAGAGGGCTTGTCAGCCTGTTTATATTGCATTTACATAATGTTTTCCCCAGTAATAATGTATTCAGCTTGTTTAGAAACATCTGTCTCAGAAGGTACCTTTGAAATATTTTGTACCAAAGCAATCTGTAGAAGGAGCCATGGATGCAGGCAGCTGGGTCCTATATTCCTTCTGCTAGCCAGACTTCTGGGAAGCATAAGAAAAGTGAGATCCTGGGCCGTACCCAAGCCCGTTCTATTAATGTCATCATCTTCAGTTTTGAATAGCTAAATTTATTCTCTGCCTTCAGGATTTGAGTACCTACTGTGAATCAGGTTGATTGTGTACTAAGAAAGAAAGACGTGGCTGTTAATTCAACAGAGAAAACCTTTTACAGTTTCCCTGAGGACAGTGATGGGAGAGGAAGAAGGAAGGGAAGGAACCCTGGGGAAGAGCAATGGAGATTATATCACTGGGTGTGTGCTGTGGCCCAGAATGCTGCCACCCACCTTTAAGATGGGGTGTCCCGCCTCCAGTAACCCTGACTTGACACTGTCACTGACATGCCCAGAGCTTTGTCTCCCAAATTATTGTAGTTCCTGTCTGGTTGACAGGATTAACCACCACACCCTATATTACTTCCCTTGCCACTATGACCAAATGTCCCAACTGAAGCAACTTAGGGCAAGAAGGGCTGATTATACTTAGTTCACAGTTACCTGGTGAAGAAGGGATGGTGATGTTTGGACATTCTTTATTCTCATCATGGCTGCAAACTCAGAATGCAAGTCCCCAGGTAGGACATGGCAAGCTGTGATAATCTCCATGGCCCTACACCTGCCAGTTAAGTCTCAGATGCAAAAGGTTCCACAACCTCCAAAATTGGCATCACCAGTATGGACTAAGTATTCAAATATAGAAGCATGTGAGGGACATTTTATACTCAAAACTGTGAGCAGTCCCGTCTCTGCTCATGCAATGTTCAGTTGCTCAGTGGTTCTGCCACATGGTTTTTCCAGGACCCAGAAGGCTTGCATCTGATTTCCCTGGTGACCCCTGTGGCATCACTCTGCATTGAGTTGGGGCAATGGTAAAAGAGTATGGAGATAGACCCCTGTCCATGAGAGGCAGACATCCCTTCCATACACATCTTGTTGTAGTGGACCTAGCCAAATGTACACACATAAGCAAGAGAGAACTGCCATGCACTGGTTTTTCTTGTATTCAAAAGGAGGGAGACTGAGTTTTGATAGACAATAGCCATTTCTGGGATATGAGCTTCTTCGTTAGCTGTCACCTCCCTCATGGTACTCTTTCCTTATTTAGCCCAGGTGGCTTGCCAGTGGCCTTGCCTCCTTCCTTCCTTCCTTTTTTTTTTTTTTTTTCCCCCCTCTGAGACAGGGTTTCTTTGTGGCTTTGGAGCCTGTCTTAGAACTAGCTCTGTAGACCAGGCTGGTCTCGAACTCACAGAGATGCGCCTGCCTCTGCCTCCCTCCCTCCCTCCCTCTCTTTCTTTCTTTGTTGTTTTTCCTTCCCTCATGATGTATTAGAACAACCTCAGCTCTGTGTCTGTGTTTGAATGGCTGAAAGCTATGTTTGCTCTTGAGTTGATGATCATAGCTCTGAGGTGGGGCTTGCAGCATTGCAGAGTTAGTCTTGTATATGTTCCTTGTCTCATTTTCCACCTCTGGAGGCTGCTATTTTTCACCTTTGCCTGCTTCTGTCTTCAAATTTCCTTCTATCTTTCTCAGCTGGCCACCTTGTTCCTCCGTGTCGACAGAAACCATCAGGTGGGGATTTCTCTTTTTTATTCTTTTCCATGTCAATCAGGAGACATGTCTGTACTTGTTTCTTGGAGAACTTGATGTAGCTAGTAACATTTCACAGTGCACGGTTCAGTGTGGAGAGAACAAATGGAGGCATGCTTATTGTTAAACTCACTTTCTCTATTCTTGAACAATCCTGGGCCCCAGGCACAAGGGATGGTACTGCCCACAGTGGGCAGGTCCTCCTGCATCAGTTTACACAATCACCATAATCCCCTTCACACAGGCCAACCTGACCCAGACAGTCCTTCACTGAGGCTCTTTCCAGGTGACTCTAGACTGTCAGGGTGACAATAAGAGCTAACCATCTCATCTGTGGTAACTTGCCCACTGCTTTCATACAGTGCATTTCAATAAATTTTCTCTTATCTTTTCTAGTCTTGGCAAATTCTTCTGCTCCTCACATCACTGCATTGCCTTCTACACACTGTTTGCAGGACACCTAGTGTATCAGTAGAGAAACACTTGGCTCTGGTTTCTGGGGCAGTATGTTTCTAGCTTTCCTGCCTTCATGATCACTCTTTGTTGGTCTCCTTTCCCAGCTTCTCTAAGCTCTATCTTTAGATGTTGGACTCTTACCTCTTTCCCCCTTTCTTTACTAGATTTCTCTTTCTTCCTATGGTTTTAAATTCTAGTTATAGACTGATGGCCCTCAAAGTTGTAACTCTAGCTGCCCCCACCTTGAATTCCTAATTCATTTTTGCCCATAACTTGCATGAAGTCTTCATTTGGATATCTAGAAGACTTTTCAAAACCAGTGCATCCCTGAAACCATTCTTGTCCTTCCTCCAATCTATTTTTCCTTCAAGATTCCCCATATGGATGTGGACTGCAGGTGTGGTATAATCCAGCACTTGGGAGGCTGAGGCAGGAAGATCAGGAGTTCAAGGCCAACCTCATCTGATAGTCTGTGACCAGCCTGGGTTAAATGAGACCTTGTTTCAAAAAACCTAACCAACCAACCAAACAGAATGATTTCCCATATGGCTTCAAAATCAATACCCATTGACCTGACCTACCCTGATACCTGACTTCATTCTAGGGGGTTGCCATGTGCAGTCTAAACCAATTCTGGCAGCCACTGACTAAAACAGGAGGCTGGATCTAAATGTGCTAGCACAACTAATTCAGGCCAATGCCCGTGCTGAGGTATAGGCTTCTGAATAGTATTTGCCTATAGATAGTGGCAATGAGAGGATGTGTAAGCCTACTTTCCCTTAGCCCAAGGATGGACATCAATAGCCTTAGGATAAAGTTGACCTGGTGTAAAACAAAGAGCAGAAACAAGCCCTGCTTATTGGTGTATGGCTAGTGGGCTGGTCTTGAAAGCCATCCTATGTCTGCATTTCCAGTTCTGTGAGACAATGTCCTTATGGCTTAAAAGCTTTTTGAATTGGGTGATCTGTTTCTTGCAGTTGAGAGCAAATAGATGTAAAGAGAGAGGTCCTTGCGGAAAAGTTCAGCCTTCATCCCTTCTTTCTTTTTTCCTTTCCCTCCCTCCCTCTCTCCCTCCCTCTCTTTCTTCCTCCCTCCCTTCCTTTCTTTATCTTCCTTTTTTGGGGGGGGGGGAGGGGATAGAAAAGGTCTTGTTTTATTACTCAGGCTGGCCTTGATTTCCTGGACTCGGGAGATCTTTTTGCCTTGACCTTCAGGGTACTCACAGCTCCAGAGTGCATCAGAGTGCACAGTGCCATGTGCCTGTCTGTCTTAGAGTCATGGGCTTTGTGCAGGCTGGAGCTTAATGGATCCAGTTATGGTTTCCATGAAGCCAGCTGCCAGGGTCCCTCTTCTTGGGGCTCTGTGACAGTTTCTGGTGTTCCCGTGGCTTCCCTGCATCCATCCTTGGGTTTCTCCGTGCCTTTCTGATAACTAAGAGGATTTAACTGAAACTGGAGATAAAGCACTCAGCCTGTTGAGTACTTGCGGATATTAAGTTCTCAGTCTTTGTGTATTGTTTATATTGGCTTTGCTCCTAAAGGGTTTAAGATGGCTCTCAGTAAATTCTAGTATCGCCACTCAGCAAATGTCCAAGGAGTCTCAAGACTCTTTGGAGAAAAAAGTTCTTTGAAACTCAAATGTTTAGGAAAAGTGGAGGTGGACTGCAGGGAATCTTTCAGATCTAAATCTTCCCTGAGCCTCCTCCCTTCCCCCATCCCCCTTGGCAAAGCTGGCATGTTGGCCTCAGGGCTGCTGCTGTGGACCTTGGAGAACACTACCATTTAATTTAGCATTGCCTATTTCATTTGCAGCCCTTGCAGAGAAGCATAAGTGAATGAAAAGCCTAAATTAGATAATTTTTAAAAGGACAGTAGCTTCATTATTTTCGAGTACACAGAGTAACTTAAACTCAGCAATGAAGTGTTCTGTTGTAGCAGCTCTTAGGGACATTTCTTAATGAGTAGATTATAATTATTGCTAATCAGCATAACAGTTCCCTGAAACACGTGCTTTGAAAGCAGTTGAGCATATTAACTGACTTGGATGTTCCAAGGGGCAATTTTGTTTACAACATTAATATCCTGTCTCCGTATCCTTGATCACAGCAACCCTCTGTTGTTTCAGAGAAAATATTTTGAAGGTTTTCTGCATCAGACAATATTTGATTATGCTTGTAGGGAGTTGAGAGATGCATTCCAGGACCAAGATTCTTCACCCTTCACCCATGGTGCCCTTATCCAATTGTGGGGTCAGCTCTGGCTGGCATGAATGCTAGTACCAGCCTTGGCTCTGTCACCTAGCTGGACAATCCTGGGCTTGATCATCAGAACTTTACCAAGTGTTGGTTTCCCTTCTATAAATTGAGGGTAACTTTCATATTTCACAGGGCTGATGCAAGCAAGCACACAGGGGTGTCAGTTACAGCTCTAACCATACTAAGGTCTCAATAAATGTCTGCTACTTCTATCTTCCCTTTAGACATTTTGGTCTGAAGGGGAGTTTCTTATTTCTTCAGCACCTCAGAGACTGCTCCCAGCCCTGGTGACTGAGATCTACTTGACCCTTCTCCAATTTCAACCCCTGGCTACTGAATGAAAACTGGCAGCATCTCAAGGGGTGTCATTCTGCTGCCTCTGTTCCCAGCATCCCTGTGTCTGAGAGGACCCAAGCATCGCTATGCTCCTTGCAGGAGGGGAGCTCATTGATTAAAGGGAGTTTGGTCTCCTGAGGGCTTGTTTCTGTTGTGCTGTTGATTATCATTGTCAAGACCCAGAAGCCACACTAAGAGCCTTTCATAGGAAGGGACGGAATCCATCCCATCAGTTCTGAAATATATATTGCTGTGCTTTCTTAAAAATTGGAGATTGTCTTATGACTTGCGATGTAACTACTGTCATCACATGTGCACAAGCAAACTGACCGTGTTTGTCCCTGCTGCCATCACTTTTGTAATGTGCACTGTTGGGTGTCACAGGTTTTCCGCAGAAACACACACACACACACACACACACACACACACACACACACACACACACCTACCCTTATTTATCTATCTGGGAAGTCATTTTCAAATAGGTTGGGTTACAGGTAAGATTGGGCCTTTGAGGCTCTTGAGGGCAGCTAGAAAAGAAAAATCATCAATATGATTTTGGAGAGGAATGAAAATGGCATAAATTTTCATGTTAGAAATTTGAGGGTTTGATAAAGCAATTTCCCAATGAGGTCATGCAGAGAACACAGTAATTAGTAGTTGGAATATATCCTTTCAAAAGGTTGGAAGGACATGAGATTTTTCCTGGTTATCTAGCTGGTTTTAGAATATTGAGAAATGTAGTGTCTGAATGGCAGCACATCCCTGTCATCCAGGCCCCCAAAATTGTCAGTGCCACTGCCAATGTCATAGTTGTAGTCTGGGCTCAGCTCAGGCTGCACTCTGACTGGTAAACAGGACTGCTACTAAAAGTCAACATTCCTCAGAAACATTATAAAGTGAGTTTCTGTTAGCTAGGAAACCCATTACTTTCTTATCTGCCACTCACAGCTCCCCAACTTCTGGAAAGGGCAGCTAGTTATCCACTAACTCAAACAAGCCTTCAACAGATCAAATCCCTGGGCTAATTCATTTCCAGGCTGTTCCTGTTAACCCGCCCTCCTCCTCCTGCAATGTAACTCTGTATAACAGGCAAGACTCTTCCACCATTTTTGTTATTCTCTCTGCCCCGGAGAGGTAGCCATGGCAGGTTTCAGTTCATCAGAGTGAACCTTTCTTCACACCCACAGAGCAGTCTGAGTTTGGCAGTTTCCATGCACCCTTGTGTACACCAGCTGAGCCTGGCAGATCACACATTTGAGGGCAATGCGAGCCACACCGGCAGGTCTCCTATTGGAAAAGAAAAGAAAGAATGAGTAAAGGAAAAGGAAGAACACCAATTTCCCTGTTGGGAGAAGGGGCAGAACTGGAACAGGGCTGAGAACTTCCCTTGAGATTCAGAAAGAGACCATCGGGAGAGACAAGCCAGTGTCGTAGTCTGTAGACTATACCTGACTAGCCAAGACGCCATTTTACAGTGAGAAAGAACCTACGAAATCGAATCCCTACAAATGAAAGTAAACGTCTGGCGAAACATACCAGAGCAAAGTCAAATGTGATACCTTTAGCAAAGGACTGATTTCATTAGTAACAACATTTTTATAAAATCTCTTAATTGGAGAGAACATAAAAGAAGGAGCCATTATTGGTTTGAAGAGAAAACTGAACCTAAAGAAAGTTCTAGAGACCTGCAAGACTGCTGCCAACTAACAATTTGAGCAACTGTGGAAAGGCTACCATAAATGCCCTTCCCGGATAGTGAGATCAACAACTAACTTGTCCATGGAGCCTTCATCTAATACCTGTTGGAAACAGAAGCAAACACCTATACATAAACACTGAGTCAAACTAGAATCCAGATGCAGACGGAGAGGACAAGGCCAGGTTGCAGAAACACATAGAGACAGCTTACCTGAACAAGGAGGAGCTAATGGGCCCCCAGACTGATAGCTGGGAATCCAGCATGGGACTGACTCAGGCCCCCCTGAATATGGGTCTCAGCCAGAAGAACTGAGCAGTCTAAGGGACCTCAGACAGTGGAACCAGGATGTATTCCTGGTGCACAAATGGACCTTGCGAACACATCCCCCATGGAGGGATAACTGCCTTAACCTAGAGACAGGAAAGAAGTCCTAGTCCCTACTTCAAATGACGTGACAGAGCTACATGACCCCACCTGGATGGCATTGCCCTACATGTGGAATTGGGGTGGAGGGAGGGGAGGGTGGTCAGGGTGCATGTGAGGGGGCAGAGAGGGTAAAAGGGAGAGAGGGAGGGAGGGAGGGAGGGAGAGGGAACTGGGATCGACATGTAAAATAATAAATTAAATTTAAAAAATTAAATGTAAAAAAACTCTAATTGAAAATATGAACAGTATAGAAGTAAAACTAAGCAAAAGCTATTGCCAGTAGGGTGTTCACAGGGAAAAAATTAGCATACAGTAAGCAGCTACATTATAAACAACAATAAAGCGCTTGTAGTATTTATTTCTAACTAATAAATTGGCAAAGGCTTCCCTTTCCCAATGATGGTGGGACAATAGATTGATTCAGATTTCCTTTAAGACAAAGAAATACTTTAATAAATACACATACATTTTAACCAGATAAATTCTAACTCTAACATGTATCATGGGAAAATATTTATATGTGTGAACAAGATGTATATTCACTGCAACTTTTTCATTAGAAAAACTAGAAGCTATTAAGTGTGTGCTGATAGAAGACAGGCTAAATTGTGCAACATCCATAAACCGGAGAGATCCGATACAGCTATGAGAGATAGCAGGCAAATCTATTGTCTATTGAAAGCTCTCCCAGACACACTAATGGAGGAACCGTGTTTAGCGTGATGCTACTTTTTTTTTTTCCAAAAGGAAAAACAAACAAATAACTAAGGTCTAAGCTCTTTACTGCATTTGAAAACACTATGGATATCAATGGTGCATGCTTGTTGAGCCAGGGAAGGATTCTGAGAGGACACAGGCTACTGGGAATGCCTGGAAGATGGGCCTTTGTGTGGGGGAGGAAGACATTGACTATTTTGCTTATTCTTTTCATCTTTGTGATTTGCTTTATAATGAACTTGAACTCAATTTTTTTTCTCTATTTTCTTTGGTTTTGGTTTTGAGATTTTGGATTCATTATATAGCTCAGGCTGGCTTTGAATGCACTATGTAGCCACGGCTGGTCTTGAGTTATCAGGGATCCTAGTGCCTTAGGCTCCTGAACACTAGAATTAAAGGAATACCCCATCATGCCCAGCTCTAAACATTTCTTTTTTTTTCTTCTCTCCCTCTTTCCCTCTGTCCCCTCTTTCTTTCCTTCTTAAGATTTAACTTTTCTTTCCTCTTGCTTTTCCTTTGACACAAGATCTAGAACTCACTGTGTAGGCCAGGCTAGCCTTAAACTGGCAGTAATCCTCTTGTCTCTGCCTCTTGAGTGCTAGAATTTCATAAGCTACCACATCCAGCTGAACATGTATTTCTTAAAAACAGCAATAAAACCTTTCACAACATCCAGGAAGTGCAAAAAATGTAAGAGCTGGAGGAGGAGCTGTAAAAGGCAGGCTTCTGGATGTGACATTATTTTGCATTTGTGAATGAATTCACAGCAGCTGTGGTTACCTTCACAAGGGTTGTACAAGATCGAGAGAGCCCTGCCTGTTACTGAGAAGGTGCAGGTGGTTGATGAGTGCTGGGGAGAGAATTTCATTTTTCACTGAGGGCACGGTCTCCCATAGGTCTCACATGCCCCAGTGGCTGGCTCCCTAACGTGCATGTGTGGGCATCACTAACTGGACTTGGTGGGTTATTCAAACAAACAAACAAAAAACTGAAAAGATGAAGTTGGAAGGAAGGTGGGTTGGGGGGAATATGGGTGGGGTAAATGGTGTAAATATGATTATACATCTATAAAAACTCTCAAGAATGAAGAAAATGAAAAAATTATAGGGTTGGTGTATAGTTTATTGGTGGATCACTTTTTTTTTTTAATTTGTGGGGTACTGGGTTCAATCCTAAGTACCACCAAAATATTTAATTTTATAGTTAAAAAAAAAAAGTAAACAAAATTTGTCATCTGAACTATGTCTAAGTATACACAGGGTTCAGCAGTATTAAGTATATTGATTTTTTTTTTTTTTTTGAGGCAGAGTCTCATGTATTGCATAAACTTGATCTATGGCTGAGGGTGATCTTGCACTTCTAGGCTCCTGTCCTCACCTAGCTGGGATTAGGGTTGTGCATTAGCATGTCTGGTTTATGTGGTGCTGGGGATGGAGCCCAGGGCTTCTGGTAGGCTAAACAAGCACTTTAACCAACTGAGCCACACGGGCAAGCCCTATTCACATTATTATATGTCTCTTTTACAGTCAGTCTCTGGAACTATTTTTTTAGTGCTTTGGATTGCTAAGCCTCTTACCCATCACTGACCCCAACCCCTGAAAATATCTTTAAAATTAAGACTGTGTTTTCATTAAATAGTAACCGCCCATTTTCCTCTCCCCAAATCCCTGGTGAGCACCACACAACTCTGTCTGTGAATTTGCTTACTCTAGACATCTCATATGAATAGAATCCTATAGGATTTGTCCTGGCTTGTGTCAGCACCATGTGTATAAGGTTCATTCATGTTGCAGCATATTTTAGAATTCCATTCCCTTTTAACAACATTGACTGCAACATGCATCCATTTTCCTATTCATTCACTGATGAACACCTGGATTGGGAACTCAGCTGAATCACAGTGCTGCCTGCTATGAATTATGGGAATACAGACATCTCTTGGAAATCTGCCTTCTATTATTGTAGATATATATCCAGATATGAAGCTTAACAGGATTGCTAAGAAGTAGTTAACCCATGAGTTCATCTGGGTTGGCAGTTGAGATATCATGGAGATACTCTGAGTGAGTTGAATCAAGTATTCTGAGGCCAGGGTTTTCTTTACCAGCTTCCTGGGGGTTAGTAACTTCATTTTAGTCCCAAGAGCCTTTGTACAAAGGCAGGAGGAGGCTTAGCCTGTTTGTGAACCCAGCTACTCCCGTCTGCATTAATTCAGCACATTTCTATGGCTCCCTGAAGGAAGAGAGGCTATAGTAGCATTTAATTAGCAGCCGGGAACATGCTTTGCCAAGGACAGGACTTATTTCCCAGCCAGCTGTTACCAGTTGCTTCCTAGCAACATGCAGCCTGAACAGCAGATTGCTCTAAGGTACTTTCTGTCCATGGCTGTCCACCTGCTGTCATGTCTGGGTGGGGGGTAGGGAGACCAATTTTCCAGAGGTGTGAGTGAGCTGAACCTGTTATTTCTGCCAGCTATGGCGCTAAACCCCTTGACTCTCGAGTGCCCTACTCCCAGTGGTCACTAGCCCCCTCCTTCCACTTTCACGATTGAAGCAGACAGACAGAACATTCAGCTGTAAAACAGCCACAGCCACAGCCACAGGAAGTCCAAGGTGGCTCAGAGGGTAAGGGTACACACATGCTATCAAGCCTGGTGACCTGAAACTGATCCACAGAGCAAGACCTACTTGGTAGAAGGAGAGAAGTGACTCCAAGTTGTCTTCAGCGCTCCATACATGTGCCACAGCACATGAGTGTATATGCATAAATACATATATGTGTGCATATATACACATATGAATGTGCATGCATATACATATGGACATGTGCATTCACACATACAATAAATACATGTTTACAAATTAAGGCCACTGGGATTTCAAAGTGCAACTAAAATGAGGGACTTGGAGAAGAGAGAACATCACAGCCTCCAGTGGGCGAGTCTAGCTTTTGGGAGGTAAGGAGGGCTGTTTTAGGCCCCCGAGACACCATCTGTGTGGCACTAACAGGGATACCTCATACTATATGGCCAGCTAGCTGCTTTGTGTTTGTAGGGCTTGGAGAGAGGGAGTATGGGGACAGCTGACTGCCTTTCCTTGGTGCTTGAGAGATGTACACCAAGGCCAAGCTGTGGCCGGTTTCTCCCGGTGCTAGAGGCGTTGAGCTAAGACGCTGCTGCCTGCTGCTATACTTCATTTGCTATGCTTGGTCTCTTTCCAACTTAATATCCTGCCTTTTCATGTTGCTATCAGGGGGCCTCCAGTCCAGCATGCCAACCATTTGAGGCCGTCTAGACTGGGCTTGTGCTCTCCTGAATCAGTCCTGTGTGAGTATGTGACCCTTGCTGTGCTCCTTGGCCACCACCATCATGGCATGGCCGCCTCTGCAGAGGTTACCTTGGATTCTCTCCTCCACTCATCCTATGGGTATTTACTAAGTTGTCTTTGAGTATCTGATCTTAAGCCAGAACTGGGTTGAAAAGTTCAATAAAGTATGGTCCTTGCACTCTATAAACTTATGGGTCAGAATGGGGGATGGATAAATAAACAGGCAGTGGACGCCAACTGTCAGGAGGTAGAAGGGAACCCCAGGGGAGTGCAGAGATCCAAAGTGAGGGAGAAGGCATAGAAAATTCAGTGGTGAATTGCCTGAGCTGAAAAGTCTGCAAGATTAGGAAAACTCACCTGCAGGGTGACAAAAGAGGAAATGTAGGGGAACAAGACAAGAAGGATGGGGTACAGAAGACTGGAGGCAGAAGAGGGCTGGTGTATGGGGGCCAGCAAACAAGACCTTCAGTAGTCTAAAGCTAAGTGCGCCTGTGGAAGTAGATAGGCTGGAGGGGTGGGGTGGGGAGAGCAGGGGGTGTGGGAGCCAACCCAATTGTGAGGAGCCTTGCTGTCTTGCTGAGGCCGAGTGCTTATGCAGCCCTTGAGGAGTTGAATCTGGGAAGCCATTTGACAGATTTGTGTTTACATGATTGGAAATGTCATGAAGCCCACTGTAATGAATGATTAGTGTGCATTAATATTTAAAAGGACAAATACATTAGGTTTTGGGGGGGAAGGAGTGAAAGGGTGAAACAAAAGGAAAAGATAGCACTAGCTACAGAATGGATTTGTTGAGGGAAAACAGCCAGGGAGCAGGGAGGTGAGAAAAGAGGCGGTTACAGTGGTCAAGAAAAGAATAACCATGGCATGGGGGTCTCCTGACTCCTTCCCGCCCATTAGGAAGCTGGATCCACAGCAGGGAGGAGCAGATCTGCTTTCAGAGGATCAAAAACTGTGTAGTGTTTCCAACTGCACTTTTGTGACTGCTTGCATTAGTTAAGGTTCTCTAGAATAAGAGAATGTAAAGAATCTGTCTATCTATTTATCTGTCTGTCTGTCATTCAATCATCCATCCATCCATTGGAATGACTTCCAGACTGCAGTCCAACAATGGCTGGCTGTGAATGGAAAGTCCAAGAATCCAGCAATTGCTCAGTCCTTGAGTCTGGGTGTCTCAGCTTGTCTTCAGTATATGCCAGAATCCCGAAGAAGTAGGCTCTAATGCCAGGGAAGAAATGGACATGGTAGCAAGATGAAGGTAAACAGGCAAAGTGCAAAAGCTTCCTTCTTCTATGTACTTATATATTCTTACAGCAGAAGGCTGTAAAGGTGTGTCTTCCCACCTCTAGATCCAGAATAGAAGTGGATTCACCCACTTCAAACCAAACCAAAACCAAAACAAAACAAAACCAAAAAGAAACAAACAAAAAATATCAAACTATTACAGGTGTGCCCTCTATTCCTGGATTATAGTTCATTCCAGATGATGTCAAGTTGACAACCAATGATAGCCATCACACTGCCCTGCCCATTTTGTTCTCACCATCTCCCACCCTGATTTGATGCTCAGAACAGGTGTCAGGCTATGATTTCAGTGGACACTCATGGAGTCAGCATCAATCAGTGTCAGCTCCCACTAGGTGACTCAGCTGCACCTTCTCTCTGATGGTAATCTCTGGACATGTGGCCCAGGGCATTGCCCCCCCCAACCCTTTACCAGACTTCAGTGTCCTGTGGCCTGGACAGGATGGATGTGCATACCAATGGGCTGGCAGTGGCTGAGAGGTGGAGAGGATGGGAGGGTGGCCAGCTGTAGAGGAGGGAGCAGCTGCATGTGGGGAATGAGGGAAGGATAGAGTGAGGGGAGGATACAAGAGGCTGGCCATGCTCGAGACATCAGGGTGGCACGAACCTAGAGGGACAGAGCTCTGGACTGGAGGCCACTGAGGAGTCAGAGGCAAAGCATGTGCTGACCTCTAGGAGCCAGTGACTGGGCTTTCCAAAGGGAAGTGTTTTCTTTGAGAGGAAAATAGTGATAGCTAAGTTTATTAGCCTTTATTAATTCCTAAATCCTACAACCACTCTGTGATGGTGAACATGACTGATTTTAGAATCCCTCAGGAGGGCTGCAGAGATGGCTCAGTGGTTAAGAGCACTGGCCACTCTTGCAGAGGACTCAGGCTCAATTCCCAGCACCCACAAGATGGCTCACAATCACCAGCAGGGAGACCTGATGCCCTCTTCAGGTCTCTGTGGATACCAGGCATACACATGATGCACACACAGACATATAAAATATTCACACACATTTAAAAATATTAGAATCCCTTGGGAAATTGAAGCACACCTCTGGGCACGTCTATGAGGACACTTCCAAACAGGATTAATTGAAGGCGGGAAACTCATCTTTGAATATGGGTGGCTCCATATTCAAAAGAAAGCCAGCAGAGTGCTGTGGTTTTCCCCAACTCTGCTCGCTGTGGATTCAAAAGGGTCTGCTCTTCCACATCCTCTCCACCATGATGGTCTGAGCTCCCAAAACAAAGAGCCCAAATACATCTCCTTGGGTCTGTTTCTGGCAGGTGGTTAAGGCACAGCTGTGACAAAATAACTAATGCAAACCTGGGGAGGCAGAAACTGTGAGCTGTCACTTTGAAGACGGCCAAGTGGAGATTAGATGTTTCTAGGCCCTCAGCCTCTTGACTTGGTTATGAGTAGAAAAGTCTGGTTTCAAAGCAAGTGGTCCATCTCCCGAGCTTATATGGAGACCTGCCACATAGTCACTGGCCTCCATTGTTGCATCTCTGAGCTTGAGGGCTCTGTGAGTGGTTGATGATATTCCTGTTTTTCAGGAGGGAACAGTGTAGTACTGGCTGACACACACTGGACAAAAAGTTTAGTATTTCAATCTAGTTCTGCCTGGTTCAGATGTCAAATGTTCTGTCTTTATGTCCAGACTTGACTATGATGGTTGTGAAGACTTCATGCAGACCTGAATGGAAAGGGTTGGGTGACCAAAAGGCTCTCCTAGGTTTACTATTGCTGTAATGAAACACCATGACCAAAAGCTTACATGTCCTGAATCGTAGTCCACTGAGGGAAGGTAAGGCAGCAACTCAACCTAGGCAGGAATCTGGAGGCAGGTGTTGATGCAGCTGCCATGGAGGAATACTGCTCATTGGCTTGCTCCTCATAGCTTGCCCAAATGGATTTCTTATAGAATCCAGGACCACCTGCCCAGGGGTGTTCCCTGTCCCCCACAATGGTCTGGGCCCTCCTACATCAATCACTAATTAAGAAAGTGCTCTCAAGCTGAGCAGTGGTGGTACATGCCTTTAATCCCAGCACTGGGGAGGGGGGCTAGAGACAGTTAGATCTCTGTAAGCTTGAGCCCACCCTGGTCTATGGAGTGAGGTCTAGGACAGACAGGACTATACAGAGAAACCCTTTCTTGAAAAACAAAACAACAACAAAAAAGAAAATGCCCTTTAGGTTTGTTTGCCTACAACTTAATCTTACAGAGGCAATTTCAACCCCCTCCTCTCAGATTACTCTAGTTTAGGTCAAGTTCACATGGGACTAGTCAGCTCAAGGGCCAAAACAATGCATGTGCTGGTTAATTTTATATCAACTTGACACAAGCTAGAGTTAATGAAAGGAGGGAACCTCAATGGAGAAAATGCCTTCATAAAATCTGACTATAGGGGATTTTCTTAGTGATTGATGGGGAGGGTCCAGCCAATTATAGGAGGGTCATCCCTGGACTTTAAGAAAGCAGGCTGAGCAAGCTATGGGGCACAAGCCAGTAAGCAGCTCCCCTTCATGGCCTCTGCATCAGCTGCACTTCCAGGTTCCTGCCCTGTTGGAGTTCCTGTCTCGACTTCCTTCAATGATGGATGACGAAGTGCAACTGTAAGCCAATTAAACCCTTTCCTCTCCAAGTTGCTTTTGGTCATGGTGTTTCATTGCAGCAACAGCAATCCTAACTAAGACAGTGCACATAGAAGGGTAAGTAGGAGGGAAGAAGGAAGGGACCTATGTTAGTCAGTTTTCAATTGCTGGGACAAAATGCCCAAGGGAATCAATTTAAAGGAGGCTAGATTTATTTTGGCTCATGGCCTCGGAGACTTCAGTTCATGACTCTCTTGTTTTGGGAATCATGGTGAGGCCGAGGATCATGGCAGGGGCCACATGGAGGAGTTAAGCTGCCATTAGAAAGCAGAGAGGGAGGGAGAAGATAGGGCTAACATTGCATATACCCTCCCCCTCCGCCGCCAACACCGCAGTAGCCTGCTTACACCAACTGCGCTCCACCTTTTAAAGATTTTCCCCAGCCTCTTTAACACTGCTGGCTGAGGTCCAAACTTTCCACTCCTAGCTGGTAGGGAACATTTTGGAGGCAAATTACAGCTGGCAGGAAAGCATCAGACTCACTGAGGGAGGGCAGGCTAGTGAATGACTACAGTTCAGGCTCTGCAACCCCAACCCCCTGCACTGTCTTGTGTCCCCTCTTAGCCTTTATTTAACAATACTGACATCCCAGGGTTGCGTGTGTACGGAATAAGAGACTGCACATCTAATCTGGCTGCGACACACAGTTAGTTCTCAACACATAGGAGAAAGTGCCTGCTGGAATGACAAGATGGCTCAGTGGGTAGAGGCCCTTGCCTCATAACTCTGCTTGAACCCCGGAACCCACATAAAGGTAAAAGGAGAGAATTTGTTCCATAAATATGTGGTGGCATGTCCCCCACTTTATCCACACACAAGCAGACACAATAATAATAATAATAGTAATAATAATAATAAGATGATGATGATAGAAAAGGCCCCAAGCACGGGGCCTTTGCTTTCCCCTCTAGCAAGCATGCAGCCTCTTATTGGGCTAAGGAGCGAGCAAGGGAGTATTTGAAGGGTTAACCTGACATGCTCAAGTCACTCCACCTATGGCAAGAAAAGACAAGGGTTTTTCCATTTCTAGAGAGACTGCGGGAGATGACAACCCTGGTCCTGCCTTCCTTTCCAGCTGCTTTCCTATTGATGAAGTGAAAATAGGAAGCCACCACCTCGCCATTCCCCACTGTGCAGGCGAGAGCGGCCTGTCCCAGCCTGTAGATACCTTGCGGGTGTGCATGTCTTATATTGTGTGAAGCACCGAACAATAGGAGGACTGGCTTGAGAAGGGAGCTCACAGAACCAGGGAGGCTGTTCCTCCTCACCCTTCCCTGGTGAATACAGAAGAATGACTGGGCATGGAGCAGAAGTCCTGCCCTGCATCCTGACAGTGAGGCAGAGCTGGGAAGGGGGCCAGGGCCACCTCACTCAGAAGCTCTCAACAGCCTTAAGTTCAAGGCCTCCATTCCACTATGACCTTAGCGATCTCGCCTCCCGGTTCTACTTTTGAGTGACACTGTCACTTATCGTTTAACATCCCAGCATTTGAACCACTTTCTTTTGTGTGAGCAAAGACCAGATTTCCCAGTATGACCATTGCTGCTGAGACTCTTTCAGTAGGCCCCCCCCATGCCAGTTTCTGGCATCAGCTCTGTGTGTGTGTGCGTGCGTGCGTGCGTGCGTGTGTGTGTGTGTGTGTGTGTGTGTGGTGTGCTGGTGTGGGGAGCTCCCTGGCTATGGCAGTGGGCCCCTTATGTAAGACTAGATTTTAGTATCAAAGTAGTATTTTTCAGCTCATATCTGGAAAAAGCATACAGAAGTGTTGAGACTCATAATCCAGTGTGGGAAAGCAACAGGAGAACAAGGGAGTCAGAAGGACCTGAGGGAACATGGCTCACACGCAGGCCGCCTTTCATTTGACAGTCTTTCCGGTAGGTTCATAGGGTCCACTTGTTTCGGGACACCTTCTGAAGAGGCTTCTTAAAGCCGATGGGACAGATGTCCTGGTGGAGGTCAAGGGGGTTCCCAGGGCTGTGGTTACAAGTCCCCAGGGGATTACAAGGGAACTTAGAAAAGTAATCATTTCCTGTGCACTTAAGGCACATGCAGTGCTAAGATAGTGTGTGTGAGTATGTGTATATATGTGTGTAAGAGTGTGTATATGTGTGTGACTCTGTGTGTGTGTGTGTGTGTGTGTGTGTGTGTGTGTGTGTGTGTGTACTAAATTAATCTGCTCAGTTCCTCAGGTGCTTTTTGGAGTAGTTTTATTTTCTGGATGAGGAACTCAGGCAGAGAGATGTTAAGTAAGTCCCTGGGGCCAGAATTCTAACAGACATTAGAGTCTGCCTTCCAGCTACACCTGACAGCTGGTGAGGGGCATTAGCAAAGGCTTGGATGGAGGGAGGCAGTCAGCATATCTGGGCTCCTGCTGCATGTGCAAGGCTAGCTGTTTGGGAAAGATGCAAATTTCCACGTGACCCACTGATCCCAGGCAGGTGGAACCTATGATACACTCTAAGGACAAGGGCTGTCTTAGAGACAGACACCTGTAAATCTCTGGCCCAGAAGAGTGGGTGGCAGATGGACAGCCATGGGACCTAGCTGGGACCAGCTGCTGTTTGCAGGAAAAGGCCCTGGTGGCAAGTGCAGTGTGACTTGTGGGATTAGGTGTACCCTGGAACCTCAGTGGCTATTGGATAGTGATGCACTAGGGGCCCTTCTGGATGCCCTTCCCACAGCTCCAAATCCTGGGAGCATACTGCTTGCTAATCTCTGTCCCCATGACAGCAGAAGGTGCCAGAGCCATCCCTAAGACACTCAAATCTCCTGTTTTGTTTTGTTTTGTTTTAGACAGCATCTCTTGTTGGTCTCAAACTTGATATATAGTTGAGGATGATTTGAACTTCTCATCCTGTTTCTGACTCCTAAGCACTAGAATTTCAGACATGCACCACACTACCAGCAAACACAGAGAATTATTGTACTTCGGTGATCTATGGGTCAAGAAAGTTCCAGAAGCACTAAAATATGTCTTTCTCTTTCTTAAAGATTCTATTTGTTTTTATTTAAATGTAGTGTCCTGCATGTATGTGTGGGTACCGTATCCATGCAGTGCCCACGGAGGTCAGAAGAGGGTTTCAGATCCCTTGGAACTGGAGTTACAAACAGTTGTGAGCCTCCATGTGGGTGCTGGGAACCAAATCCAGTCCTTTTATTTATTTATTTATTTATTTATTTATTTATTTGTTTTTTGGCATGAACAACAATTTCAGTCCTTTTATAAGAGCAGCAAGTGCTTTTAACTCCTGAGCCATCTCTCCAGCCCTTCTCTCTCTCTCTCCCCTCTCTCTCTAATCTTGTATTTATGTTTATGGTTTTTAAAAAGTGATAGAGCATGTAGATTTTGGCAGCTGAAAAGAAAACTGTGAGGGCAGTAAGATGGCTCAGCTGGTGAAGGGCTTGCCAACAAGCTCGGTGGCCTGAGTTCTAGCCCAGGAACCCATGTGGTAGACGAGAACTGCCACCATGGGTTGTCCTCTGACCTCTGTGTGGATTCACAAACATATGCATGTGTGGAAATGAAACAAACAACTGTATCCTTAAAAAGAAAAGGGACTTCAGTCTCTCCAGAATGATTTCTTCTTGAGAAAAAAGTTACCAGTTAGCTTGTTTTGAGATATACATGAAATTGTGACGCATAGATTTGTGAATTTGCATTCATAAGTGAAATTTCACTTCATAAGTCATCTAGAAAGCAGAAAAATGCACACATATACATCAAATGTGAGTCATCTTTTATTACATTTATTTACTTGTGTATGTGTGTGGACATGTTCATGTCACAGTGTGGAGGTCAGAGCACAACTTTAGGACTCTGTTCTCGCCTATCATGTGGGTGACAAGATCAGACTCAGGACATCCGGCTTGGCAGCAAGCACCTTTACCACTCAGCCATCGTGTTGCCTGTAAGTAATCTTTTCTTTTTCTTTCTTTCTTTTGTTCTTTCGTTTCGTTTTGTTTTGTTTTGAGACAGGGTTCCTCTGTATTGCTTTGGAGCCTGTCTTGGCACTTACTCTATAGCCCAGGCTGGCCTCGAACTCACAAAGACCCACCTGCCTCTGTCCCCTGAGTGCTGGGATTAAAGGCAGGTGCCACTATCTCTCTGCTGTAAGTATTTCAAGTACTTATTATTATTATTTTGGTTTTTTGAAGCAAGGTTTCTCTGTATAGCCATGGCTGTCCTAGAACTCACTCTACAGACCAGGCTGGCCTCAAACTCAGAGACCCATCTGCCTTGGCCTCCCAAGTGCTGGGGTTAAAGGTGTGCACCACCACTGTCCAGTACTTTACTACTACTACTACTACTACTACTGTGTGTGTATGTGCTATGAGTGTGTGTGGTGTGTGTATATGTATGCGATGTATGTGGTATGTGTGTATATGACGGTGTGCATGTGGCATGGGTGTGATGTGTATATATGTATGTGGCATATAAGGTGTGAATGTGTATAAGTGATATGTATGTAATGTGTGTATGTATGTGGTGTGAGTGTGTATGTGGGGGGCACACAGATATACAACACACATGTGGAGGTCAGAAGAAAACTTTCTGGAATTGATTTTCTGCATCTATCATGGATCCTGGTGATCAAACTCAAGTTGTAAGGTTTGTGCCCACTGAGCCAACTCATACCTCTCTCTATGTGATGTTTTTTAGGTGTTCTGTTTTCCATAAATTCCTCAAAATTTGGCATATATCTTATATGTGATATAATGTTATTGAAATATATGTAAAATATATTTTCCAGAGGAGTGATGGCTCTGTATTTTGTTGTAAAAGGTAAAAGAAAAAAGTATTTTACTTCAGAAATCAAGGTTATATTAAAAAGTACTTTCAAAATGTAAAAAATAAAATAATGTATATATTCAAGTGAATAGGAGAATGAAGTAGAGACATGAGTAATTTGGAGCCAAAGGAACACATGGGCAGGCCACTATGGTGGCAGAATGCCTTGACTCCCTCCTGACCCGTCTCAAAATTGTGCTTCTGGAGCTATACCCAAATGCTGTATATTTAAAGCCCACAGTGATATTTTAGGGATATTTTCTTTGTAACACAAAGAGAATTCATTCAATAAATACCTATTAAGTACTTATTTTATTATTATTATTATTGGTTTTCCGAGACAGGGTTTCTCTGCATTGTTTTGTAGCCTGTCTTAGAACTTGCTCTGTAGGCCTGGCTGGCCTTGAACTCACAGAGATCTGCCTGCCTCTGCCTCCTGAGTGCGGGGGTCAAAGGTGTGTGTCACCAACGCTTGGCTAAGTACTTATTTTTTTATGAGAAGCTATCATAATACTTTAATTTCTACTTTGTTTTATTTTGGAGACATTGCTGTGGTAGCATTTTGGAATCAGGCCTTGGTTGGTGTTTTGAGTTATAGATATCATGTTGATAACCTTGTTTTGCCATTATTGTTTTGTTCTGGAAACAGTCTTGAAAATCGCCCAAAGAGTGACATCTGTGATGTTCTTCAACAGTGCTTTGACATTTTCTGGAGCATGGTTGAATGTGGAGCTGGGTCAGGGTTAGTGCTGGGTAACTGGTTTGGTTGGGGGTTAGTGTGGATGCCCAGTACCAGCCTCCAGCTTAGACTTTTCCATTTTGCCCTCAAACATCTGTTCAGTGAGCACTGTTCATGGCAGCTTTTGCAGGCCCCACAGTCTCTTCTGACATTGGCTTAGCTGATGAATCTGAGCATGGACAAGAAAACTGTTTTGTGCTGGAAAGATCACTCTGAAAGTTGAGGAAAAGTTGAAGGCTGTGCCCAAAGAAGGGGGTGGTAAGAAACACAGAGGCCAGTGCAGGGGTCAAGATGATAGTCTTGGCAAGACCATGGTTGACAGCAGCCGAGGTGGGGAGTAGTCAGACTGGGCTATATTCTGGACGGAGTGTCATGTCCTGACTGAGTACATGCAGCTTCTTCATAGCCTGCTTCCAGGAGAAGCCAAACACCACTCATGCACTAACAGGCACACCAGCCTGATGCTGATTCCTCCCAAACCCTCTCAGCTCCGTCAAGTCCACCCCATCCTGGATCTAACTAGGGTGAGAAGGGTGAGGTGACATCAGTTTAAGCCTAGCTCCCTCCATAGTCCCCACTGGACCACAGCCCCTAGTTACCCTGGTGCCACCAGTTGCTAACAGCATGGCTTCCGGCTCCCTTGCCCTTTCCCTTTGCCCTACAGGCTGTTTCCTCAAGGCTGGCATCAAGCACCATCTCTATCTTTGTGTATGAGCCATAGTCAAGCTCTATGAGACATCACCAGTGTTTTGCTACCAGGAATGCTGCTGTCAAACTCTGTTCTCCAGGTGGCATGGAGCCAGTCACAGGTCTATGACTCATGAGACCTGCTCTCACTTATGACAGCCATGTTTGCCCCTCCCCTACCCCAAGCACAGTGGGTAGCAGCCAAGGCTGCATATGATGTCTTGTGAGTCAGCTTCATGAGAGTTAGGAGGAAGAAGTGAGGTAGAAACTACCTCACTATATGCTGTCTGTTCCCCATGGTGGTTGGGGAGATGTTAGGCTTTTTCCATGGCAGCTTTGCCAATTATAAGATGTGGTCATGTCTGGGGCCTTTGGCAGCCTTCCACCCTGGGGTCAAGGAGAAGTGATGGTCTGAAGGTCATCCTCTATAATCCCTCCAGAATACTTGCCTTCTCGATGAAGTCAAGCTGGAGCAAGTTGTATCTGCAGGGACAAAGCTACACTCCTCTCAGAGTCTGGAAACACACACTTGTCAGTTACAAACCCTTTGTTGCCTAAAACAGCCAGAGTGGTTTTGATTTCTATAACTTGATTCTGACTGGCCATGCCCACAGGAAGCATGCAACCTGGATTAGACAGTTCTCTGGTGCTGTCCCTGCAACCAAAAGCACTGCTAGCAGGTGAGTGACAGGTCCTTCCTTGAGCATGTCTGGGTGCACAGATCTGTGGCTAGCATAGAAAGGTCCAGGACAGAGTTCTGTATGGGTGAGGTTGGGGCAGGGTGTCAGGGTGGCGTCCACAGAACTCAGCATGGGCACCACAACAAGACCACCCTGTCAGTAAGGAAGGTATGATGATCAGTGTCATCAGGAGAGCTCTTCAAACAGTACCTGCCAAATATACCATCCTCTGCACAGTGTCTTGGTGCCATCTTCTTCTTCTTTTTAGGTGATAAATTATTTTAAAATTTATTTTAGTTTTTACATTAAGGAATAATCACATTTTTCTTCCCTCTCTTCCCTCCAATTCCTTCCATGTCCTCTCTCCCCAACTCCCTTTCAAAATTTAGTTCTTTTTAAATTTCCTTTAATTGGTGTGTGTGTGTGTGTGTGTGTGTGTGTGCGCGCGCGCGCACATGTGCTTGGGTGCTGATACATAAATATATAAATACAGCCTGCTGAGTCCACTTGGTGTTGCATGTATGTGATTTCCGGGCTAACCACTTGGTATTGTGTGATCTTTGGCTCCATCTTCTACTACTCAACCTGGAAATGGAGCGGGCATCAAGGGAAGGGAGAAGCTTTGAGCAGTCTGTGAGGCTTCCATTCTGTTAACTATCTGGGCAGACTTTCAGATCACTGAAAGAAATTTCGTATTGAACCTCTTTTTTTTTTTTTTTTTTTTTTTTTTTTTGGAAACAGGCCCTCACTTATCCCAAGAGGATGACCTTGACTGTCTCATCTTTTTGCCTTCACTACCTGTGAGCTGGGATTACAGGTGTGACCACCACCCCCACTTTGAAAGACTAACCCTGTTCTCTTAACTCTCATGTGGCTGTGCTCTACTAAGGAGGACGGGTAGTGTGAGTGTCGGGGCCTGGAGCAGAAACCAGGCAAGTCTCCCCATCCTCTCCCAGTCACACACATGCTCTCACCTTTTCTTTTAGTTAAGAAAGAGAAAATAAGAGAAAGAAAAAGGAAGAAAGACCTACCTACCTCCAGACTTCGTGTGTGTATGTGTGTGTGTGTGTTATGTATGAATGTGTGTGTGTGTATGGATGTATGGGCGTGTTGTGTGAATGTATGTGTGTACCTGTGAGTGGGTGTGTGTGTGAGTATGTATGGATTTATGGGTGTGTGTGAGTGTGTGTGACAGTGTGTGTATGTATGGGTGTGTGTGTATGAATGTACATGTGTGTGTTTATGGATGTATGGGTGTGTGTGTGTGTGTGTGTATGGATGTATGGGTGTGGTATGTGGATGTATGTGTGTGCCTGTGAGTGGGTGTGGATTTATGGGTGTGTGTGCATGAGTGTGTGACAGTATGTGTATGTATGGGTGTGTGTGTGTGTGTGTGTGTGACTGAGGACTGAACCTAGAACCTCGCACATGATAGGCAAGCACTGTATCATGGGGCTATACCTCATTTCAGCACCACATGGGACTTAGTTTTTTGTGGAATAACCATGAAGCAGGGACTCTTCCTAAAATGGTACCCTTGGGATCTAGAAGACAAGACACAGAGTTGTCCTGAAGTGGTGATGGGTGATGGGAGGGAAATGTAATTCTCTTTTGGAAGCCCTGGACTTGCACCTTGTTTATGGAGAGGCCTGGCGGGCAAGGGATTTAGTCTGCCCAGACTGGACATGTCTTTGGGTGATAGGGAAGTGGGTGAAGTACAGGTTTTGCTTGTCGAATCCTGGGAGCCTCAAGGGTCATGTGATGTCCCAGTTTTCTGCCTCCATCTGAGTGAACCACACTCTGATTATAGGAGGTGTGAGGGCTCTAAATGACTGCAAAGTACGATTCAATCACACAGAAAATAGGTGAGAAATGCATTTTCCTTAATGCCCCAATTATCCCAGTCCCAACAGGACAAAAAATGTGCTTTTGCCTGCTCCCAGGGACGCAGTGCTCAGGATCCCTGCCTGTCCTCAGGTTCCCTGCCTGTCCTCATCTGTGAAGCTTTGTGCTCAGGGGCACTTTCCCCTTCTGAGATCCCATGATGCAGGTGTGGAAAGAGCACCCCATCTCTCAGAGGCGGAGGCACTGGAGAGGACGGGGGGGGGGCACTGTGATGTTCCTACAGTACCCTCAGTGTCTGCCCCTCCCAAGCCTGTCTGGAATAGGCACCGCACCACGCTCCTGCTTACTTACCAGTGTTTGTCAGAGGAATCTTCACTTTTCACCTGATTAAATCAGGGCTCCAGAAAGGTCTTCCTCCTATGCTGTGACCCTGGCAACTGCCAAGGGCTCCTACTGCTTGCTGAGAACAAACAGTCCTACAGAAATTCCACCTTCCATTCCTTTCCCCACTTACAGTCCACCCAAAGCTGGTCTAGTTGTCTCCCGCATGTCTCTCCATCCTCTCTGACTTCCCCAGCTTTCTCTCCTACCCCTCTGCCTGCATGCTTGAGGCCGCAAGAACAAATGAGTGCATACCAGAGGCTGCAAGACAACAGAACACGCCCTGATAGCACAGTCTGTAATCCCAGCTACACAAGATACTGAACATGAGGCCCTTGAAATCAAGGCCTGTCTGGGCTACAGAATAAGTTCAAGGCCAGCTAATATTGAGATCTGTCTGAAAATAAAAAGAGAAAAAGCCAAGGGGGTGCTGGGGCTGGAGCTGTCACTCAGAGGTAGAATGCTTGCCTGGCTGTTTGTGGCCCTAAGTTTGTTGTCTGGAACAGTGAAAAGAAGGAAAACAAGCAAACAGTTTTGCTGTTCAGAGCTCCGAGAATTCAGGTAATGGTGGACACAGGCTGAGCTGTTCCTGAGTCTGTGAAAACTCAGAGGCTCTGGGAAAGAATCTCTGCTTCCTTGTGATCTGTGGTTTCCTGTGATGCTTCTCTCCAAGCTCCCTTTTGAGTCACATGGCCTTTTTACTTATCTGTGACCAAAGTGCCCTTCATTTTATAAGGAACCAGTGGGTTGCATGTAGGACCCACATGGGTGAATCCTGCACAATCCCAGCACTCCTGTGCCCAGCCTCAGAATCCTGAACTGAACTGCATCTGCAAGGACTGCTTTTCTATGAGGCAGCATCCAAAGGTCCCTGGCTGGGTTCTGATGCCTTCAGAGTGTGATGCATTTCCCCCTCCCTTGCATTGTGTTTGTCACTTGCCACAAGATGGTTAATCATCGTCATCAACCAGAATGGAGTTATAACCCTCATGGAAATGCATTTCTTGGTTTGTCTATGAGGGTGTTTCCAGATAGGGTTAACTGAAGAGAGAAGACCACCCTAAGTGTGTGTGTGTGTGTGTGTGAACCACTGATGGGTTGAAGTCTCAGACTGAATAACAAGGGGAAAGTGAACTGAGCACCAGCATCCATCTCTCTCCCTGCTTCTGGACTGTGGATGCCATGTAACCAGCCGATTCACGCTCCTGCCACCATGCCTTCCCCAAGACTGTATTTCCCTCACTTGTAAGCCCAAGTAAGTTGTTTGTTGCTGGGTATTTTGGTCACATCAGTGAGGGAAGTAAGTAACTCACTGTGTGTGGTGCTTCCCCGTGGCCTCTCTTAAAATCACCGTTACTCGCCACCTCGCCTTCAGCCTCTCAAAGGGATTTTGAGTACCAGAGGACCAGTGTTCCCGGTTCTTTGATCTTCCTTCTTACCAGTATGACCACTACCACACACACTCACATCACACATGCACACTTACACTCATATTCCGTCTTGTGAAATCACCACAGGCTTTGGAATTTCTCTCCTCTACTTGCCTCTTATCAGGACAGTTATCAGGGATGGCATCAAAATCCTGCATCTAATTACTGAGAGAAGTTGAGGAGTGAGGGAGGGAAGACAGTCTTTTGAGGGATAGTCCTGAATAATTTGGCTTCTTAATTTCATTTTAATTTTTGGCTGCATATTTTTTAACAACTGGCTTATTCCACAGTTGAGTAAGTTAAAGAAAAAAGAAAGATGGGCGATTGGCTCTTGTACAACACTTTCTAATTACAATCTCAGGGTAAATATTTGAGAATAATAATAGTACTAACAACAGCATGGCTAGGGCCATATGGGCTAACAGCTGCATTTACTACAAGGTTCCCAGGCAGGCTCCACAGAGTGGAGCTGAAGGTCTCTCCATCTAAGGTGCCCAAGGACTAGAGACAGAGCCACACTGGGTGGTCCCAGTTGAGCACAAGCAGAGTAAAGTTATTAGGGACTAGTAAGAAGGGAGTAGCTGAGGTGGACTCTAACTCCCAAGCTCTTCCCATCCCAACATGTAAGAAGGAATAGGAGGCCAGAGAGCAGAATCCAGAGCCCAGCCCTAACTAGGTTCTGAGGACTTCCAGTTTGGTCTTTGTAGCATGCCCAGGGTTCTCCTCCAAGCAATTCTCCATGAATGACTTTAGGGTCTTTGAATCAGCACTGATCCTTTGCTCTCCTCCATTGTCTTGAGGGGGACACTGGCGTCTGATGGGGGAGGGCAGTGTGGGCTCAACCTGAGTCTAGACAGCAGGTGTGTTCCCAGCCAGGGTCCCCTGTGACACAGTGCTGCCCCTCAGTTGACATTTCTTTCTCGTTGGAGGGGATTACACAAATCCTAGGTGGTTAAGCTGCCACAGGGCACTATGGAAACAGCACCTGCTCCATCTACCCCCTCCTTCCAGCCAGGCAATAATGACACTGAGGTGACTTTTCTGGCAAGACTTGTTATGCTAATTTGAGAGCAAGTGCACAATTCGATTTGAACCTGGCTTGGCAGAGGGGAGAAATCAGATTAATTAGCCGAGCAAACTTCAGAGCTGAAGCCAGCATCTTTTACAGGACCACCAGAGGGACAGGCAGTATTACAGGGTCCGTGCGTGTCAAGTTATATTTTAAAAATGTTCTGTATACACTTCAGCAGGTAATTTACACACTGCCCACCTGCAGCTCATGTATGTATGTATGCAGGTATGTATGTTTATCTATACGTTGAATATATATATATATGGTAAAACCAGGCCTTTATTTCTATTATTTTATTGGTTTAGTAATTAATCTGAATAAGTAGCACTTCAGGGCACCTGAGTCTGAATGTGAGGAAGGCAGAAAGGTCTTTCTTGCACTCATTGCCTCTGTGTTATTTCACATGTCAATGCACACACACTATATGTACCACATGCTCTTCTTTTCCTACCCAAACTTGCAACCATATCACACACGTCATTCCACCGCCCACCTCTCCATTTGTCACTTAGCCACACATCTTGGCTTGTTTCCTGGCTCACATACTCCATGGATGTTCTGCAATTCCTTTTACTAGCTCCCTACTGATGACCATTTAAGTCCCACTCTTTGCCCTGACTCACAGGCCTTAATGACGTCTTTGCACAGTGGGTACACAGGGAGGACACCCAAGGCCACACTGTCCCAATAGAGTGCCATCAGCTGCACATAGCTATCCACCTTTCAATTAATTCAGACTAATGAAATTTAAAATGTAGTTCTTTAACCACACTGGCCACATTTGAGAGCTATCTGCTTTCGTGCTGGCAGAGCAGGTACAGAATGTTGCCATCTGGCAGAGTACAGGGGAATAGAACTGGGTGAGTGTTCCTACAAGCAATTATGAAGCCAAAGGCTTCTGTGTAAGATACAGCGCCAGACACAGCCAGTTCTCCCTCCCTCTGAAGCAGCTCCTAGCTATTTGTGCTGCCTTGGTGAGAGCTGGGGGAGAAGGCGCCCTCTTTTGTTTCAGGACAATCATATGAAATCTCAGAAAGAACAAGGAACAGTCCCTGTGTTCTGATTCCAAGGACATTTTGCTTCTGATTTGTCCATGCTGCTCCCATCAGAGTGGCTGTTCCTGACTTACAATGGGCACACCTGCCCCCGGGGGGGTCTCACATGACTGTCTGTCTTGGATGCCTGGTCTTCTGCTACCTTGCTGAGATCTGTTTCCTACCTCTTAAGCATTGGAATCTCTCTATGAACCCAAGCCCATAGTCCACTTCAGAGAAAAAGTGCTGGACCCTCACAGATCCCAGAAGAGCAGACATCTCTCACCAAACTCAGCATCTGGCTCAGGTCTTCACTTCCTCCTTCCTCCATGGCTCCCACCCTCTCTTCCTTTGGTCTATCAAGACCTTTCAGGCTGCTAGAGCTCACCCCACACAGCAGCCAGTTGACTTTTAGGCAGCCTTCTACACAGGACATACTGGCCCCCTGTGGCCCCTGACAGACAATACTCTCCTGTCTCTCATCACTCTATTCCCACCCCCTTCATTGGCTCCCTACAGTGTTTATAGACTAGGCCACCTTCTTTCTGAGTTCTGTACTTGTCCCTGGGCAGTCTCATCCCCACTGTGGAAACAGGCATGTAGAAGGTGCTTTTGCTAAATAAAACCTCACAGGACCACTCCTATACCTCCAAGGAGGGCAGTTATCCAAGAGGACAAGGTTGGACCCTGGAACCAAGGAATCATCTTGTAGGAACCAGACTGATCTCAAAGAAATGGCAGCTGAGAGGGATGTACTGGACATGGATGTCTTCAGAACTGAGAAATGGATGAAGACTGCAATTTACAAAACAATGGGTGGAACCACTACTTGATAAGATTTGCTCATGTCTCTTGCTCCTTGTTCCACTTAAATCTAAAGCCATGGTTTTCTTGGTTCACATTTCATAACTGCTTTATTTAAACCCCAGCGACTTATTTCAACTCTACTGAGACACCATGTATGATAATTTAAATGATCCCCAGGAGCTCATATATTTGAATACTTGGTCTGCAGTTGGTGGAACTGTTTGGGAAGGATTGGGAGGTATGGCCTTGTTGGAGGTATGTGATGGGGTGGACTTGGAGGCTTCCCACTGTCCTCTCTGCCTGCTGATTTCAAATCAAGATGTGAGCTCTTTGTGCAGCTAGGCCTTAGTTCCTCCATCATGGACTCTTAACTCTCTGAAACTGTAAGCCTAACTGAACACTTTCATAATAAGTTGCCTTGGTTGTAACACGAATTAATAAATGACCCAGAAATGGATATTGCTGATATTGGGGTTCAAGCTTCAAGCTGAATATCAGAAAAGCAAAGCAGCTGGCCACTAGCTTCTTACCTCTACCTCAGACTAAAAGGGCTGATCCTGTCTCATGAATTCTCGCCAAGCCTCAGACTGTAACTTCTCCTCAGCGTGGCTGGAGAATGAATGCCTCATACTGGCTCCTGATACTGACTTATATACCTCTTGTGACTCCTGGGGTTAAAGGCGTGCACTATAATTCTCTTTTCCATTAATCCACTCTTGTGTAGATCTGGGTGGCCTTGAACTCAGAGAGATCTGTCCATCTCTTAATCCTGAGTCCTAGGATCTCTATTAACTTGAGGCTGACTTTGCTTTTCTGAATCCTCAGTCAAGCTTTAATAAATCATAAATGATATATCACTACACTTGATCATAGTGTTTTGTCACAGCAATCAAAAATTAACTAAGACACCATGTGATGGCATTTATGTCCTGTAAAAGAAAGAGTTCTCTGTAAGACCTGACACTCAAGTTCTTTCCTGGCCACAGCCTTCTCTATCACATTAGTTAAGCTTATCTTTATCCTTGGTGTAACTATCAGGATTTTTCACCCCATGTTTTCCCTGACCTCCATGCCTCCCTCTCCAGTCTCAATCCCATGAACCTCCATGACAAATAGGTTGTAACAGTAAACTGATGACCTCTCACTCCTGCCTTGGCTGTGAATCAGATTTCAAGTGACATGCACTAGCCCATCTGACCTGTCTCCAGTGCCACCTCTCCCTAACCCTTCCCTTCTGTCCCCTTAAAGGCACTGCTCTCATAAACACCAGTAACATTTATGCCTCCTGTAATGAACATCTTCATAATTTTGCTACATGCCTGCCTAGCCTCAGACTTATCCCTAGGAGAGCAGTGCCCACACCAGACCTCTGTGCTCCCCATGTCTAGCCTGTGTCTGTAGAAGAACCCATCACAGCTCAGTTTGGGTGAGTGGACAGTTTTTGTTTGGGTAAAAGGAAATTGGGTGTTGTGGTTTGAAAGAAAATGGCCCTCAAAGTGGCAGTAACGGGAGGTGTGGCCTTGCCTGAGGAAATGTGTCACTGTGAGGGAAGGCTTTGAGGTCTCTTGCTCATGCTCCCCTCAGTGTGACAGTCAGTCGAATTCCCGTTGCCTGCAAGATGTAGGACACTCAGCTATTCCTCCATCTGCCACATCTGCCTGTCACGATAATGGACTGAACCTCTGAAACTGCAAGTGAGACACCCTAATTAAATGTTTCCTTTATAAGAGTTGCCATGGTGACTCTTCACAGTAATAATAACTCTAAGACAGGTGTTCACTTGTGATAGCTAATATTAGTTGTCAACTTGACACTCTTGGAATGAGGGAACCTCAATGAGAAAGTTCCCCCATCAAGTTGGCCTGTGGTCAAGCCTGTAGAGGTAGAGGTAAGAATGATAAGCATTCTTAGGCAGGTGGGCCTGGGCTGTATAATACCCTAGGAAAAAGCCTGTAAGCAGCATCTCTGGAGGTTCCTACCCTGCCTGAGTTCCTGCCCTGACATCCTCACTGATGGACTTGTAACCTGTAAGATAAAATAAATCTGTTTCTACCCAGACTGGTTTTAATTAATTTATTTTTTTTACATTCCATCCCCAGACTGTTTTGCTTATGGTGTTTATCACAGTAACAGAAAGCAAACTAGAACAGCACTCATCACTTTGGGCTGACAGTATTCAAATTTTTAAATTGCACATAACAAGAAAAGAGAAAACAAAGACAGGGCATGATGGCACATATCAGTAACCAGTATTTGGGATGCTTCTAAGACAGGACTAGGAATTCAGTGCTGTCTTCAGCTACACAGCAAGTTCGAAGTCAGCCTGGACTCACTCTCTCTCTCTCTCTCTCTCTCTCTCTCTCTCCCTCTCTCTGTGATCTTGACTCAAAAAGGCAAAAGCAAACGAAGAATAGGGGGAAAAAAAAGACTGAGGGGGAAATGTATACATTTTCTTCCACTCTTCTCTTTTCTTCTTTCAAGTGTGCATGTCAGAGTCAGGTTTGGGGCAGATGGTTTCTGGAAAGCCAGAGGGATATTCTGCCAGCATCCAGGGACACACTGTTAACAGATTTCCTTTGGCAGTGACCATATCTTGGCTAAGAAATGAAAACGCTCTGTGCAGAAGGGAGAGAATGCATTCTTTTCTTGTGTACAGGAGAGGAAAGGCATCCCTTCCATTGCCAGTCCTGTGGCACTGGCTTTAGGAGTAAAGTCCTCAGTGCTCTACAAGCCATAATAGAAGGTCTGCTCCACAGAGGTCAACAGCTTATGCCTCCTCTCCACGTGGGAGTTCACGGCTCAGTTTCTTTGGGTAGACAGTGATGCTGAGAAGGGCCTGTGGCAATAGTCCAGTATCCGAGGAAGCAAAAGTTGCCTAGACAAGCCAGCATCCATTAAGGAGGCCTTGGCCAGGGAGTACACAACAGCCTTTGAGAAGCCAAGTCCAAAGTCAGAGATAATACAAGGAAAAGAGGGTGTTGGCTACTGGACAATTTACCACAATAAAGCCAATTCACTTCCTAGTGAAGCTTTGGGAAAAATGGCTGGCTCTTGAGGCTAGGTCTGTGCCTGGGATGCGTTTCTGCATTGTGGGCCTGATCTTTTCAAGCCCCCTTTGACAAGAACATGTTTGTTGCTTTGATACAATGTCTCTGATAGCCCTAGCTGGCTTCAAACTTACCACGGATCTGACAACAACCTTACACTGTTGATCTTCCTGTCTCCACCTCCTGTGCTGTTACAGACATGCACCAGATAAGAGGCACTGTCCCAAGCAGTGGGTATAGTGGATTTCACTTGTAGTTGGGCTTGCTTTTCACCATGGGCCCTTCTGGATCTATCCTGAGTTCCCAAGGACTACATTACTACCTTTTGGCTATCTCTTGGGTTCAACCAGGAGCCCATCCAGTGTGTGGAGCCTAGCCCTCTAGGGAGGGGCCTGGTTTGTGTGGTCACTCTTGTGAGGTACCTGTCTCCTTGGCTCAGATCCTTCACTGCCCTCAGGCTTAGCTGCAGCTGCTTTGTGTTCTTGTCCCCAGTATCTAGCACCCCCCCCCCCCTTTTCCTTCTCTTGAGCCTGCCCAATCTTCTGTAGAACCTTCCCTAAGCTGTTTTCCTAAACCTGGTAGCTGTTTCTGGTTGAGCCACAACCAGTTGCTACAGGCTCCTTCTCCTCTTGAATAAAAGCCAAACCATAAAGAATGGCTTCAAAAGCCTCATTCAAGCCTATGCATCTGAAATCTTTACTTTTATTGTCATCAATAAAGAAATTGCTGCAGTCCACCTACCTTCTTTTACCTAAAACACACACACACACACACACACACACACACACACACACACACACACACACGGTGTGGTGACACTGTAAATCAAGCACTCAGAGGGTTCAAGGCCAGCCTGAGATATACAGTGAGATTGTCTAAGAAACAAACTCCTTTCTAATGTATCATTTGGCTAGAGACAGTTTTATATTAAAATGCTGGTGCTCCTCCCACGATGGCTTTAACACAAGAAGCCTCCAGCAGGCTTCAGGACACCCCTCACAGGTCCTACTGAGGATTAGGAGTAGGGAGACGGTTTTCCTTAATTTTCTCTAAGTTGGTAGCCTTGTCCTTTCTCCAGCTTCAACACAGTCCCTCCTGCTCACCCAAGGGACACCCGTGGGCCTCACCAGCTGGGTTGCAGGCTTGCCCGGGAAGAGTGGTACTGTGGTTTCTGTGATGCTCTCTCTCAGCAGAGGGGCTGAGGAGGTGGTGGTCCCCCCAACCCCCCACCCCTGACACTGGTGCATGCCTGAGTGGCAGCCTGGGGGTTCTGAGCTGTGCCAATCTGTGTCGCTGTATTACACCAGCACAGTTCTCAGGACCCCCACTATCCACACTTCCTTCTGGAAAATCCTGTTTTATACAACTCTACCAGCCTTTTTTTGAGATAACTTCCTCTTGGGTTTGGGGACTACCAGAGTCATAAGTATAAAGGATGGCCATTCCCAGGAAGTCTGAACTTCAGAGTGTTCCTCCACCGTGCCACACTACTAGGGCTAACTTCAAGCATGCCCACCACCTGTAAAATCTAACAGACTCCAGAGGGGGGTATGGGACTACTCACTCATTTGTGCTAAATGCTCAGTTGTTGGCTGTGACAAGATCTGGGTACCTTGGTTAAGAGGCTATAAAGGCAGTGTGGAAAGACAGGGCACAGAGGCCTGCAGCCCATTTTACACTGTAGCCCTTCCACCCAGGGTTACAATTACACTCACAACCTTTCAGAAGTCTAACACTGGGAACAAAAACTGAGAGCTACCACACAGAACAGTCTTTTATTTTCAGAGCAGAGTCACAGCTGTGCTGGCAGTTCCGACTCCCTCCTGTCCAAGAGAGGCCAGCCTCAAGGGTACTTCCAGCTCCAGGTGCAAGCAGAAGCAATGTTCCCCTACAGAGGGCTTGAGAGCTGCCAGCTCGAGCAGCTCCCACAGTGGGCGATCTGCAGGATCCATCTGGAGTCCAGACTTTAGGTCAGGTTCAAGTGCAGGCTTCCTTCCCATCACAGCCTTCGAGCCTTCCGGGGCCGGCAGCCGTTGTGTGGGACAGGGGTGTTGTCTGTGATTGAGATCACTTCCAGACCCCCCATGGTCAGTCCTTTGATGGCAGACTGGAAGGATCAGAAACAGGCGGATGGAATGGTCTCCAAAATGATGATGACCCAGCATCTCCAGATAGGGTCAAAGAGGGAGGGAAGGCCACTGGCTGATAAGCTACAATTCCAGCCCCTGCTGCCTCCACTTTGTGCTTTACTGTCTGGGAAGAGGCTTGACCCCTGCTCTCCCAGCTTTACACGAGCATTTTCCTCTCCCGGGGAGACACACACACACACACACACACACACACACACACACACACACACACACACACACCCAATGCCTCATTCTTGCAAAGTCAGAGAGATATCGCCTCCTAGCCCCAGCGTCTCAGGGTCCCCCTGACAGCTCCCAGCACCTTTGTCTACACTTCTCCATTGTATCCACTAGTCTGTGCTGAGGGTCTGTCTGTGAGGGTCCCCCAGTGACCACTTTTCTATTCCCAGGACTGGCCCAGAGCAGGCACTCAAGAAACTACATGATCTAGGCTTCTCTGAGGGTCTCAGCTGATTGTAGGAGTGGAAAGGAAGTAAGTGGGACATTCATTTAAGGGGACATTAGACTCTCCACAGCTGGCTCTAAACAACATGCACACATGCTGTGGACAACTCAGTTACTTACCCAGCGTCCTGGTCCCATGCCTTTCACTACAACTCGGATGTGAGTCACTCCCTTTCCTGTGGCTTTCTGGAGAGAAACAAGTGGTCAGTGGCCCCGTGACAGGATGGCTGCATCCCAACAATCTCTGGTTATTGTCTCCAGGAGACATGGGGTAACGGCAACAACAGAAGTAAACATGGAGGCAGAAAACAGAAAGATGCAAAGCACAGATGGTGGTAGTGGACGTGGACACCAGTACAGTCTGGCAAACAGAGCCAAGGAACTAAGGTGACAGAACTGCACTGCCACCTAATGGACACTTCTAGATATTGCCTGATTTTTCTCTAAATGCAGACTCAGCAGGGTGAGCCTGACTGAATGCCCACTTCTAAAGTGGGTTTTAGTTATCTATCTTTAGAGTGAAGTATGTGTCCAGATTATAAACACATTCATTATGGGTCCTGGAAAATACCCACACTCACTCGAAACCTACCATGCAGAGGTCCTACAAATACTGACATGTGTCTCTTGACTGAATGTCTTCTTGTGGGCAATTACATCATTGGAGGTTTTGATGATCACTACCATATAGTAATTAATAGTTTTCATAAGTCTGGCTATAAAGGTCAAGGTGTTCCTTCAGGAATATTCCTGTTTGTCAGAGGTCTCTTCTAAAGGAGGAAACATGCAGCTCTGATCCAAGGCCAATCTGGGTTCACATCAGATAGCTGAACTGGCTGCTTGGCTTTGACCAATCCCACACAATCTGATTCTTTTGAAAGAGCAGGTAATAGCAGGGTCTTCTGAAGACACCATAATAATGAGTGAACTATCTGAAATGCAGTTAACTAATTTGCCTCTAAAAATATCTGCAACATTTAACTTGGGGCCTTGTGCTGTAAGACATGCTCCCTGCATAAAATACAATGCCCACGCTGTCCCACCGGTCTTTAATGGAAGGAGCTTTGGTTCCTAAGCCTTCAGGATTCTGGTTTTTCCTCTGAGCACAGACGACATCTTTTTCCTTTCTTGAAGCTGAGAGAGCTGCTAACCCTTCTACAAAGGCCTCTTAATCAGCTGGCGACATCTAATAGCTAACAGGTAGGCAAAGACCTCCCTGTTTCTGAATCTGGTTTAATGAGAACTCTCCACCATCAGCCACAAGGAATACACAACAATGTGGTCAGGTACTTACTGCTGCCGCTGCAATGCCTGCTGTCTGTGCTGCGATGCCGGTGCCCTTCTTGGCATTGCGAAAGCCTTCTGTACCACAGGAGGCACGGGCCAGGGACACATTAGTGGCAGACACTACCTGGATCTGTGTGCTTGGAAAAAGAGGCATATAGCTCTACTACTGCTCAGGGAAGGGAGGGGGCTTGCTGCCATCCTTAGAAGCACAAATGAGAAGGAAAAGGAGGACACTAGCTTCCTCCCCTATGTTAAAGGAAGGACCAATAAGGACACACTTCCGCCTCAAGCCTTCTCCGAGGTTAATATCCTTGTCTTGTGTTTTATAAAAATCTAGATGTTTTACATTAGGTAACTTAAAAAAAAGACAACATTGGAAAGTTCCAAGTATCTTCCACTACAACAGTGAAAAGAACAGTATGTGAGGGTTAGCTTCATGGTTACATGGTAAAAGGAGAGAACTAATTCGTGCAAATTGTTCTCTGATCTCCATGTGGTTATGCTCCATTCCCAACAGATAAGTAAAAATAAAATAATTTTAAAAAGTACATGATAGCTGGAGAGATAGCCCAATGGTTCCGAACACTAGCTGGTCTCCCAGAGGTCCTGAGTTCAGTTCCCAGTACAACCATCTGTAATGAGATCTGGTGCTCTCTCCTGGCATACATACAGGCAGAATGCTGTATACATAATAAATAAATCTCTTTAAAAGAAAAGTATACAAATGAATGCCCAGAGACCTGTTGTCTCACTCTGTTCCAACAATAACCAACTCACATCCAATATAGTGTCACCTCTAAACCCTGTCCCCACCCCTGCATCAAAGGACTGTTTTGAAGTGAATCTAAGATCTATCATTTCAGTGTCTAGGTCTAAAAGACAAAGATGCATTAAAAAAAGAAAAAAATCCCATAAAACCATTTGTCATGACAATATTATTACAGTGGATGATTTAAATACTTATGACACTATTTTGGGATCAAAAATTATTTTAAATAAGTGAAACTTTCCTAATTTGCAGAGCTTTCTGGGTGCTCACAGGAGGGGGAAGTGAAGGAGGTGCTGTACAGGAGACCCTGCTGGGTCAGCCCTGGCACCTGCTTGTAGCCTTGTTATGGCTGTCATCCTCTCCAAGGGCTTCTTGTATTTCCTACACTGGACAGAACATTCTGATGCAGGGTGGATTGAAAAGGCCACAGACACAACAACAACAAAGAGAGCATAGAGGTTACATCTGCCTCAGCTCAAGAGGAGATGGGAGACACAGCTGTGGACCCTGTAGCACCTCTGTGCTACACACTCTAGGCCAGAACTATAGTCTCTGGCACGTACTCCAACTGTGTGGCAGGCAGGCTGTGACCAAACACAGATCACACTTCCAAGTGGGGCGTGGCCTACAAAGTTGTCACCAATGCCCTATGCCTTCGTAGCTGGGAGCCTGCTTGACACCTGTGGGTACAGTACACAAGGGCTCTAGTCCTGTTGCTGTCATTCACCATTATGCTTAGTCCTACGAGGGAAGGGCGGTGTACAGGACCTTAGGTAAGAAGGGCTTGTACTTATCTGGAAGTTTATATTCTAGTTTACTAATAGGTTATATATTTGTAGATTGCTTTTCTCACATTTCCCAATTATATAATCCTTCTAACTCTTGCACAGGAATCCCAAGAAAGGCAGAAAAATCTTAAAATCACAATGTACTAAAGTCATTTGGTATTTTCATGAAACTTAAGTAAACGTTATAAAGAAAGGTGGTTTCCCTAAAGAAGATGAAGCTAACATCTGACACCCCGACTTCTACTCTAAGAACAGCTAAAGCAGAAGCAGCTTACAGGGACTCACTCATGCATGCGCCTCCTTTCTTACTTGTTGTGGGTTGCTTTAATGTGTGCAATTGGGACCTCCTCAAATTTCATGCCTGCCCACCGCAGAGAGCTTTCATGTCCAGGAACTGGAGGGTAAATGCTACAATCAGAAGAAAACATTTGGTTTAATTTCCCAGTGTATTTAAGTAAAAAGAAATACATACATGCTTAAAAATAAAAAAGGTTGATTATGGTGATGTACATTTGTGATCTAAACATGGGGTAGTGGTTGTGGGGGGAGTGTTCAAGTTGGGGGGGGGGCAGCAGGATGGGAAAACTGAATCCACCTGGGCTAACCAGGGATGGACAGTTTAAGATATACCAACCCTGCAACACTGTCCCCAACCCCCAATGGTCTCTAACCTCCCAAAAACTCATATCATATACCAAAATATATCAAATCAAATAGCATAGGCAAACCCTGTGGTGGTTTGAATGTAACTGCCTCCCATAATCTCACAGGGAGTGGCACTATTAGGTGTGGCTTTGTTGGAGTGGGTGTGGTCTTGCTGGAGGAAGTGTGTCACTGTGGGGTGGGCTTTGAGGTTGCCTATGCTCTGGATACTGCCCAGTGTCTTAGTCGACTTCTGCTGCCTGCAAGATGTAGGATTCTCAGCTACTCCTCCAGCGCCACTTGTATGCATGCCACCGTGTTCACCACCATGATAATGGACTGAATCTCTGAACTATAAGTGAGCCCCCTCAATTAAATACTTTCCTTATAAGACTTGTCTCTTCACAGCAATACAAACCCTAACAAGATAAAGCAGAATGGAAACTAAGAGCCTCTGGCTCTGGAGAAGGCTCTCTGTACCATTCCTTCCCACGCCTTCTGGACACCCAGTGTTTCAGGGTCAGGAACACTGGCCTTGACACTGTGCTGCGCTCAGGATCTTTTAGTCTTAGTCTAATTTGCTTGTTGAGTTTCCCTGGGGCCATATTCTTTATTTTTGGATAAAGTCAAGTCCAAACAGGCACAGGGCCAACAATAGAGACCAGGTCTTAGACCAAGAAGATTGGTCTTGGGTCTGAGCGTTGTTCTTTAAAAATTAGAACACACATGTAACTGCCATTCAGCATTTCATATGGGAGTAAACCTGCTGTTTCATTATGCCTACACACCTAAATCAGACTCAGATTTGTACCCATACACCCACACCATGTTTCTACTATGCTGAAATCCATTTTAGAAAATACGCTACCATTCAAGCACCCCCGGCCCCATCTGCTTCTCTAGGGATATTTTCAAAAGCTCAGCATAGTGTATTCTTTCCCGTGGCCTGATTTTAGCAATGACATGCAGCCTCTGTAGGTGGCTAGCCTACCAGTTTTTTTGTACTAAGAAGAAAAGTGTCATGGTCTTGTAGATGACATTACTGTTTCAATGATCATTTCTCCTGTCCCCCCTTTTTTTGTTCCCTATGTTGACATTGGAAGTGAGCAAATACAAGTCTAAGTCTGAGTAAAACTGATACATTTCCTAGTGAGATTTTGAAACCAGGAGCTCGAGCCAAGATCAGGCCTCTAAACTTCCCAGGTTCAGTTGGGCATGGTAGTGCATGCTTGTAATTCCAGCCAAGAGGGTCACCATGTGTTTAAGACCTGGGATACATAGCAAGAGTGAGTCTCAAAGCAAAACAAAACAAGATTGTTCCAGGTAGAAGGTATAACTAATGAGTGATTGATCATCTGAGGAAGGCCCTACAATGCAGAGACAGAGCTTTCTGGAACTAGTCTGGGGAGGCAGTTCATTTCCTAATTGGGGATTTTTTTTTTTTTTTTTTTTAAACTGGGTCTCAATATATAGCTCTGGCTGGCCTGATTTACGATGTAGCCCAGGCTGTTCTCAACCACAGGGATCTGCCTGCTTCTGCCTATATTGTACTGGGATCAAAGGTGTGCACCACCATGCCTGGCCTAATGGCATAATCTTTAAAAATGCAAATACGGCAACTAAAGAATGCTGAGAGTGGAAGAAATAGAGCATCGTGATGGGTAATCCAATACCAAGTGGTCAGCCCTGAAGTCACATCACACTGACTGATCAGGTTACATTTATTTATGAAGCTAGGACTATCTCCCCCAACAACAATGAAAAGAGGCCATAAATCTGAGAGAAAATGGGGATATAAGGGAGGGATCAGAGGGAGGTAATGGGGAGGAGCTCCAATGACGAAATCCTTTAGCTCAAGGTACTTATACAGAAGGAGGAAATTTGTGTGTGTGTGTGTATGTGTGTGATGTAATTGTATTTTAATTAAAAATTTTTAAAAAATGGAAATAAACTGCAAAATCTATAGTCAGGGCTCAGTATCCTCTGGCATGACTACTTTTTCTCTTTTAAAGATTTATTTATTATACATACAGGTTTCTGTCTGCACATATGCCTGCAAGCCAGAAGAGGGCACCAGATCTCATTATAGATGGCCATCATATGGTTGCTGGAAATTGAACTCAGGACCTCTGGAAGACCAGCTAGTGTTCTTCACTACTGAGCCATCTCTCCAGCCCCCCATCTAGCACTACTTCTATATAACTGTTGATTTCAGCAAGAGCTCCAAAAGTTCTGCACTTTAATTTCTAAACATTATCTCCTTCAATCATCACCTGTCCTAAGTCCTCCCTTGGCAACGTACTTCTTGGGATCACAGCCAGCCATCATCATTGAGAGCACATGCATGGTAACCTTGGTTTCAAGCACCCTTGGTTACCACCCCTTTGTCTCGCTATCTTCAGGGCCAGCACTCTGATGAGCCCATCAGCTCTCTATCACTCCACATACCTCAGGCACTTTACCTGGATTAAAGCCTATTGTCAATTCCCCTCTTCATCACTTTCTCCTGACAAAAATCTCAGTCCTTGTTAAATCTACCTCTCTGGACAATCCAAGTCTGTGCAAACACTGCACGGCTGACTGGTCTCTATACCAGGACTTTTGACAGCTGTTTGGGATAAAACACTGCTGTAGGAGGCTGTCCTATGAACAGCGGGGAGCTTTAACTCACTAGGTTCTATCTCCTAATTTATGACCACTAGAGGTTTTAGACACTGCAAAAAGTCCCTACCAAGAACCACTGCTTCATTTTAATGACCTTCCAGCATCAAACAGGCTCTCAAGATGCCTGACAACCATTCTCAGTTCAATTATCCTTCCATTCTCCAGGATGCCTCTTCTACCTTTCCTTTTGTCTCCGTAAACATCCAACCCCTTCCTGTTTCCTTGGGGCCAGCTGATGACCTCTACAGAGAAATAGAATCAATTAGACTTTCCTCCAGCTTCTACCACCAAACACCTGTGCCCATGGCTTTTGAGGACTCTCACAGTGTTCCAGTTTCATATTAGCCCCACAAGGACACTGTTCCTGCAGTGTTCCCACTTCAGAATCAGTCTTCCCCCTGGTTCCCAGGAGCAAAACATATTGTCATGTCATAAACATAAATCAAAACAAGAAAAAGGACAACAAAAAAATAACCTCCACCTTTTAAACCTCAAGTTCCCAAGAGCTTCTCTATTCTCCCTTCCAGCAAAGCCTCCTTACAGAAATGACAATACTTGTTTATCTGCTTTAAAACCAACCCACTCCAATTAGGAGTTATTTCCAACCTTGCCATCAGGAAAGCTGTAGTCAAGGTCACTAACCCACTCCACACTGTTAAAGCCAATGAGCAATCATGCCATCTTTCTGCGGACCCATCTTTTCTGCAGTGCTGAACACAGCTGAATTCCTTACTTTGTACCACACCAAGGAGAAAATCTTGTCTAGCTTTCTTCCTACCTGTCCTGGGGAGGCTCTCTTTCTCTGGTTCTTCCTTCCTGCCTATATTACTTCTACTCCAATGCTAGATGTCTCAGATATTTTTCTCTATTATTACATACAGTGCACAAAGCCATTTTAAAGCCAAGTATAAGGCATCTCAAACGTAACCACACAGATCTAAACTCCAGCAGCCTCTGCCATCTTACTATATAACATTTCCTATTTTCAGTTGTTTGTTGTTTAGGGCCCAGATGTGAGCCTTCATACCTCTCTTCTTTTCACATTTTATATTAACAGACCCTTAGCTGGGTGTCGATGAGTGCCTGTAATCCCAAGCACTCTGGAGACTAAGATGGGGGCAATGCCACACATTCCAGGCCAGCCTAGATTACACAGCAAGACCTTGTCTCAAAACAAAACAAAACAAAACACCCAAACCAACGGCTATTCCAGCAAAATGGATCAAATTCCACCCGGGGCCAGACACCATCATTTTGACCTAGGCTAATTTTATTGGTTTGCAACTGCTTTCAAGTCTTCTCTCAGCTTCTATCCTTGCTCCCTACAGCTTAACATCAATGCAGTGGGCAAAGACTCTATGAAGAGTAAGCAAGATTTCCCGGGGGGGGGGGGGGGGGGGGGGAGGGGGCTAGGATATACTTTTGTAATCCAGGCACTCATGAGGCCAAGGTAAAAGGATTATGAATCTGAGGCTAACCTGGGCTGCACAGCAAGGCCATTTAAAAAAATAAATCAAATGGCATTAACTCTTCCCAAAGCTGGACAGATAAGGCTATGCTTGGTTGCCTGCTTGCATAGGGCCTTTACTGTTGGAACAGTGATGTAAAGCTAACCATACCAATAGTGCCTGGCAATCCCAAGCCAATGACTACAACAGTCACGGATTAAATTCTGTCAGTAGCTGCTTACTGCCTGCAGCTGGTAAAGTGTAAAAGCTCCACAGCCACAGGGAAGTTCTTCACCATTCATGTCCTTCTAGAAGCACCACATATCATGCTCTCTCTGACAGCCTGACTTTCCTGAAAGTTGCCTTTGCCTGTAATGATGCCTCTGATCTTGCCCAGATGAGTTCCTATTCAGTCCGCTTCTGCACTCCAGGGTACCTTAAGTCTTGCCTGACTTCCCCGGGAATGCCTTTTAAATGTCCAACATTCTTACCACTATTTTTCTCATCAGATTATGGTTAAAACATTTGCATCTATGTCTTCCTTGGAAGTGTTACTACTTCAGGGGAGGAATAAATCTTTTGTATTTCCAGTAGCCATTGTACGCAACAGGTAGTAGATTTTCAGTAACTGTTAAATAGATGTTAAGTTAGGTGAAATGTATATGCAGCCTGCATATGAACTAATTATACTCGTGAGACGCAGGATGCCACCAAAATGATGCTGGACCTCTGACGAACTCTAAGAAGTCCAGTTAGTGTAGTTTCTCAAGTCATTTTGTGTTGGTGGAAGAGAAAGTTACTAGTCGGACCTAAAGCCTATCTATCTCACAAGGAAAGAAAACTGGTACTTATTTATGTCTGAAGCTCAGCCAACAGTTGTTAACTCAACAGCTACGTTATGCAGTTCGTTCCTGTCTTCACTGACAACCCCTCTAATTAATCATTATCTTCACCATGAGAGCGCGGAGGCTCAAAGACTGGTTTGCATAGACTCCCCCAGATGGCAAATGACAGTCAGGAATTCACTTTTTCTATGACTCTGGTGGCTGACGGGCAGAAGTCATAGGATGCAAGTGAACAGAAGGCTGGACCCACTTAGCCCTCACCTGAAGCGGCTCGGAGCCGCTTCCTTTTCAACTTCCTTCTTGGCAGCCGCGTCTTCTAACCTTGGGAGTCCAGTGTGGATAGTCTGAGCTGGAGCAGTGGCCACAAGCCTGCAAAGGAGAACTCGGTGAGGGACTGGCTTAACGGTCATTTAGGGGTTCAAGGCAGGCTCGTGAGTGGCCGTGGGCTCGAAAGGGCAACCCTTACCTGGTCAACCCAGGTCCAGCCCAAGGCCGCAGGAGCCACGATGCCGTGTTTCTTACAACCTGCATGATTGAAATTGACTCAATTCAGCTCCCGTTGGTGGCGCCCGGCCTCGCTAGAGTCAGCACCATGAGCATCTGTGGGGGAGCACACAGAAGGGAAATCACCTGACTGCCCTCAAGTGGTACTTTAAGTATTTTTGTCCAAGTTTAAATGCTCTATAAAATCATCTATATGGGACTCTCCCCCTTTTTAATGGCTTAATACGAGAATTGTACCTCCCTCTCCCAGTGGCAATGGTTCGTCCTAATAGGTAACCCTGCCCCCTCGCCGGCCCGCGCTGCCTCACGGGAACGTGGGGTTGGCTGAGGGTCCCGCCGGGAGCCGCGGTACCTTGTGGGAAGGCAGGAAGATGGCGGCGCCCGTGCGGCGTACTCTGTTAGGGGTGACTGGAGGCTGGCGGCGTCTCGACAGTCTCTGGTCAGGTAGCTCGCATTCCCGCCGTCTGTCCCTCGAGGCTGCGCCCTCAGGCAGCCGGTCTCCATGGCGCTTGTGGGGCGCCTTGTGTCTGCAGCGGCCACCGCTGATCACCAAGCCGCTCACCCCATTGCAGGAAGAGATGGCGGGACTACTACAGAAGGTAAGGCAGGCGGGGGTTTCGAGGTGAGGTGAAGGGAAGCAGCAGTGCCCAGTGGGCCCATGGTGACTCTGGTACTTTGTGCAACCATGAGCAAATCGTTTCACCCCTCGATCTTTAGTGACATGTGCAACACGGAAGTTACCTTAATGGGTTGGGTTAGTATATAGCAGGTGCTCAACAGAGTTAATTGAATTGGCTTGTTTTCGCTTGGGCAGTCTGTGTGGATTGTTCCCTTCTTATACATCCAACACGGTAGGGATCCGGTGGTGAACAGGAATCACCTACTTCCTGCAATTTAGGAGCTGACAGATTACAGGAAAGTCTTTGTGATGTGATGGGTGTAAGGAAGAAAGCCTTGGAGGTAGAAGACATATCCTTAAGATGCATATGATAAAGTTTGCTTTGTTTTTTACCTCAGGGAGCAATTTCTGTCAAGGGCAAGTGGGGGGGGGCAAGTGTAGTTGCTGGCAGGGTGTTAAGTCTCTGCATATGGTTCTGAAAGATCTTACCTGTCCCTAGACTCCGAGGGACTTTTGTCTTGGGAATACTGATGTAAACTCTTTTCGGTGCTTTTTGCTCAATTTATTCATATTCATCCCCTTGACCAGTAGTCTTCCCCCCCACCTTACAGATATTCATAGCTCATACTGTGTATAATTTGCAAAGTGATATACAGTTGTGGGTAAGATAGGCACATAACTCTGGCTCCCAGAATGTTCCTACACTGGAATTAGGAGTGTAGTCAGTATGGCTACATACATACATATGGCTAAATACAGACATTGGTAAAATACAGAATACTAGAAGCGTTTTACGTGGAACCACATAGGTTTGATTTTCATGAGAGGTGTCCAGGGGGCTTTCCGAGAAAGTGGTATTTAAGTTGAAATCAGAAGGATGAAAACAAATCTGGGAGAAGAAGTGTCAGGGGAGATATGCTAGGTAGAAGGGATGTTGTAATGTTTTCAAGGCAGGAAAATGCTTGAAGAGATCCTGATCAGAGACCAATAGACCCAGAGTGTGGGAAAGGGTCCACAGTGCCTTGCCACCCCTCTTTTCTTCCTGGCAGTCTTGATCTTTAATCACATTCTGGCTGGGTGTTGGTGGTGCACGCCTTTAGTCCCAGCACTCAGGAGGCAGAGGCAGGCGGATCTCTCTGAGTTCAAGCCCAGCCTGGTCTACCGAGTGAGTTCCAGGACAGGCTTCAAAGCAATACAAAGAAACCCTATCTCAAACACAACAACAAAACACCCCAAAATGAAACAAAAATCACATTCTGACATTTTGGCAAATTTCACCCAAGTTTACTCCAGTGGGCCTTTTTCTTCTTTGCATCTGGATAGTGTTTTCATTATATTTCTGAGTGTGTTAAGTGATGTGCTTCTAAGCCTGTCTCAGGTGCAGTAGCTTTGTGTTTTTCTTCTCCTTTTCCTTTTAAATTCCCCAGGTGGAGACAGAGAGAAGTCTGTATTCAGACCACGAGCTTCGTGCTCTGGATGAAGCTAAGCGACTGGCAAAGAAGAAAGCCGACCTTTATGATGATGACCAAGACAAGCAAGGCGTTATGCTTGTACAAGATTTAGAAGACATATGGGAGCAGGCATTCCTACAATTCAAACCTGGAGCTCGAGTAACAGGTTTGTGACTTCCTAGGCCAACCACAAGGAAGGAAAACTGGGTATTCCAAATGAAGGGCAGTTGCCTTCTGCTTTGCAATTTGATAACAAGTAGCTCCAAGAAACAAAATTCAGAAAAATAACTTATATTTCTATATCTTATACCCCCAATACAATTTTTAAAAGATTTAAGCTGTTTTCTTTGGGGACTAGGTAAAGTGTCTTTCTTTTTCTGTTAAAGCTTGCTATTTATTGTTTGAGTTTTACCTCTACTCTGGATCAGAGAGTAGGAGGAATTAAGTCTTTTCTCCCTAATGCCTATTTTATTAGAAGTCACTTTGAAAGCCGGGGTTGAGTCCTATTGTTCCTGTTTCAAGGATAATGACTAAAGAACAGAGACAGTAGGGGGTCAGTTAGATCTCAGTAATAGTATTAAGTTCAGTTGGGTGGATTGTTGTTTTCTTTTGAATTGTGTGTATGTGTTGCTGAGGATGGAACGCAGAGCCTTGCTTGCAAGGGGAATGTACTGCCTCTGAGTGTACTCTGATTCTTATGTTTGAGTTGTTGCAGGCATTGTTTCTTTTCCAAAGGCTTCAAGTGTACTGTGCTCTTGAGAGAAGTTCAGCTCCGGTTCCAGTCCTTACCTTTCAGTTGAAGTTAGGGTTCTACTTTGGCTATAAGTTCTTAGAGGACAGGGCTTCAGGTTGTCCCCAAAGGAAGGTTCTAAAACTTAAAATCCTTGGTTTGGGTAGATCACAGTCTTTTTTTATTTTTTATTTTTCTCTCTCTTCTGATCATCCCTTTTGTAGAAGCTGATAAAAAGAATGACCGAACCTCACTGAATCGTAAACTAGACAGGAACCTTGTCCTCTTAGTCAGAGAGAAGCTTGGGGATCGGGATTTTTGGATGCTCCCTCAAGTGGAGTGGCAGCCTGGGGAGACCCTTCGAGGGACAGCTGAGCGAATCCTGTCCACACTCTCAGGTAACTTCTTTAACTTCGGAACCCTCCAGATTCATTTCAGGTTGACTGAGATTGGGCATAAGGGCAGAGAGTGAGAAGTTTGATGGACATGAATGAGTAAAATTCCCAGCACTTAGGAAGCAGAAGTTGGGATCTCTGTGAGTTCAAGGACAGCCAGAACTACATAGTGAGACCTGTCTCCCTCCCCCCAAAACTCCCCACTCCAACCGCCCAAAACACACACACACACACACACACACACACACACACACACACACACACACAAAAAACAAAAAAACCCCAAAAAAACTGAAAACCAAACAACATTCTGGCAAGGATTTCCCTAAGAACCAGTGAGTGCTTTATCTTAATATATTGAGATTTTAGTACATTAAACACCAGTCTTAGCCCCCCTCCTCTCCCCCTTTCCCTTTCTTCTCCTTTTGTTTCTTCTTCTCTTCCTCCTTTCCCCTCTTTCTTTATAGCTCAGGGTGGCCTTGAACTTGCTTTAGATGTCCTTGTGGATGATCTTGAACTTCTGATCCTCTTGCCTTCAGCTTGTGAGTGTGGGGATTATATGCTTGAGCCACAATACCCAATCCTTAGTTGACAAGTTCATTCCTGTGCTGGGGGATGGATTTCTAGTTCATTGCCTTAACCACTTAGCTACAATTACATTAATCAGAATCCCCCTTTTTATTTATTATATGTTTCTCATATCAAGAACCTCCATCCCATTCGTTTCTCTGTCCCTTTGTATCCACCCTCTGCCCTTGCAACCTCCCCCCAATTAAATTAAAGAGAAAAAAAATTAAAAAGAGAAGGAAAAAAATCAATCTTATCCTGAAAATTGTAATGTGACACAGTCTTGCAATAAACCCTTTTATACATTTATCTTTACTTGTAAGTGTTCATTTCAGGGTCATTGGCCTGGTTTGAGGCCTCTGGTTTCTGCTACACTATTGAAGCTGGGCCCCTACTGGAACTCCTTGGTTAACCTCTTGTTGCCCTGTGTTGTGGAAATCCTGCAGCTTCGGGTCTGCAGGACTGGTCGCTTTACATGCTCCAGCAGATCACAGATGGGTGGATGTTGGGGTGGGTCCAGGTAGTTGCAGGGTTGGTCAGCCTGCCAGCTCCCTATTGTCCTTGCCACTAGGGTGAGTTCTCCTGCATTGCCCTGGTGACATCACCCCTTGAAGCTATGTGCAAGGGGCAGGGCCAGTTCTGCTTTTATGTCTTCAGGGTTGGCTCTCCCACACTTACACTTTCAGGATCAGCTCTACTGTGTTGTCCAGTACAGGTGTAGGGGCCACTCTCCCTGGTGCTGCAGCTGATGAGGGCCAGGGCTAGTTCATCTGCTCTTATGACCTCAGGGCCAGCTGCCTCAGGCATTGATGGGGGATTATCTCTCTCCTACCCATGGCACCACATGGCAAGTAAATAATGGGGACAGCTCTTCCGTGCTCACAAAATTGAGGCTGGCTCACCCACACCTCTGCCAACATGATTGGCTCTATTGTGCTGCCCAGGCCAAGTAATCAGAATTCTTACACTAAGGAAATGTGAAGTTTTGTTTTTCAGTACTAGAGATTGAGATTATGGCTTTGTAGTTAGAAGATGAGCACTCTACCACTGACCGATATTTCCAACACTGCTTTTTGGTACCATGGTTTATTCACTGATTCAGCTAGAAAACTCAAGCATCACCCTTGACCTCATTCTGATGTATGTATCTTTGGGTCTTAGCTGGTCTGTTCCAAATCATCTTGTCTTTATTTTCAGTTTTAGTGGTGAGGTCCTTCACTTCTCACTATACTATGGTACTATTAGTGTTTGGGGCCAGCGGATTCTTTGTGAGAGGCTCTTCTGTGTACTCTAAGGGGTTTAGCATCTTTGGCCTCTACTCACTAGAAATATTGCCAGTAGCAATATTTCATTCCCACACCCAACCCTACCCCTAGTGTGACAACCAAGACAACAAAAAAAGTCTTTACACATTGCCAAATATTACCTAGAGAGCAAAATTAGCATGGTTGAGAAACAATATAATGGGAATACCAAAAAAAAAAAAAAAAAAAAGTCCTCCCTAGCTTTTGTTTTATATTTTCCAATGTTACTGACATATGGTTTCTGAATAAAGTCCCTTGTCACTTTTTGCAAAGACTTCTTAAGTGTTTTCCATAGATATTCGAGTACCCACACATAGCCTACAAATTCCTCTTATCCTGGTCCCAATTGTGTCAGCTCTTAGTGCATTAATCTATAATCCAAGTTCTAACTCAGTAGAGCCTTGTGTTTCTGAATTAGTGGGTTATCATGCATGTCTCTTGCAGGGCATGCACTCTTCCTTTAGGAAGACTCTGGCTCCGGGTCAAGAGCTCCTCAAGCTCTTGCTTATGCAAAGCAGTTTATTCAGCAAACATTTTCTGTGCCTGCTGTTTTCCAGGCCTTTCTGGCATTGGGTCCCAGTGATGAATTGGGCACTGGGCCCGCTCCATGGCTGCTTATGTTGTAGAGGAGAATATGTTCTTTGACTCATGCCGTTGCACCATACTGGTATATTTACACATTTCATTCTAGATAGAATTTTGAGTTCCCTGAAGGTCAGGATAGACACTGTTCCTCTTTCTTCCTGAGTTCTCAGTAGTATACTCCTGGCATGTAGTAGACACTTGCTGGTGTTGGTTAAGTGGATTTGATGTTAGTGTAGGTACCTAGCCACTTGGTTGGCTCTACGGCCAGGATAAGTGTTCCTAGAAAATGTCAAAAGTTTGTATGCCTCTTGATCCTTTCTCACTAGGGGCTGCATTAGCCAGTGAGAGTACAGGTACCGTGCGATGTGGGAGCTTTGCTTCCCTCAGTCTCTCAGCCATCACATAGGGATTACAGTTGTGTTTTGTGCCTAGGTCTTTGGGTACACATTCTCTGGTTCCCTCACACAAGTGTGTTATGACCAGTGCTTGCTCAGCTCTACCTTCTCTGTGCCTCGTGGAAAAGGGTGATGAACTTGGCCCCACAGATACCAAGTTTCTCTGTCCTGTTTCAACAGTTGGTGACAAGGCTGAATGTAGAAGCCAGCTGCTGTGACTCCTAGATAATGTTAACTGCACTGTGGACTTGTAGGTCCACAGAGGCAACCTGGCACCTGGGCTAGAAAGCCTTTGGCTGGGGTGGGGTGGGGCGGGGGCACTCCTTTCAGGACTGACACACTCATGGGAATCATCTTTAGCTCTGCTAGAAGTGGCTTTTCTGGCCTCCCGTGATTTGGGTGAAGAGGCAGATGGCTGTACCCTAACCTTCCAGTTCTTTCTTTTCTCTTCAGAAAACAGAATGGAAGCCAAGTTCCTAGGGAATGCACCTTGTGGGCACTACAAGTTCAAACTCCCCAAGGCAATTCGGACAGAGCGTGACATTGGGGTCAAAGTTTTCTTCTTCAAAGCTCTGCTGCTCACAGGAGATGTCCCACAGACTGGGAAGGAGGCCCGCCATGTGTGGGCCAGCAAGGAAGAGCTGGGTGACTATCTGCAGCCCAAGTACCTGGCTCAGGTCAGGAGATTTCTTCTGGACTTCTGATGGATGCAGCTGCTGTGGACGATATGCACACAAGTCAAGTGCTGGGACCTCAGGAGCAATGCTGATGCTCATTTACAGGGACCGCCAAACATCAAGTGAAATTCTGAGAATTAAATGTGTTTGTCATTCTGTTGGATTCTTCATGGGGGACAACTGGCTTTGCTATATAGATAGTTAAAGCATTATGTTCTAGTGACTCAAGAACAGAGGAAATTAATTGACCTAAATTCCGAGTTTTGAGAAAGTTTCTGGGCTCATAAAAAGCCTAGTTATATAGCTTCTTAGCTGTTTTTCATTTTACTTTTCCCTTTCCATTTGATAGGAAGGGCAGATCTTCTTTCTCTCTCTCCATTTTGGAGGTTTTATCTTTAGATGGGGATTAATCACTTAACTGTTTAGCACTAGTCATTTGAAATTGTCTGACTTCTCTCCAGCCTATCTATGGATGAGTCATGGCCAGGCCATGATGTACATCAGAGTCATGGCAGCTGGCGGCACCCAGGGAAAATTCTGTCTTCTTGCCTCTGGGGTTGGGGCTTTGGCTGATGAGTGTGGTGTTTGGGGCATCACTCATACCCAGAAGCCAGCATACAAAGCACAAATAAACACGTGCCACAGAGCACAGAGTGCAGGCGACTCAGATGATGTGTCTGCTCTGAGTGGTCAGACAGTCACAGACCTGTCACTCGTCCTGGTTTCCTCTCACACAGACTTCTGGGTGAGCCTGTGAAGTGTGATCTGTTTCCACACTAGATGGTGCCTGCTGTACTTGCACAGGGTCAGGGAACTTGCTTTCTCTGATCAAGATTGGGTTCCTAATGCTTTTCCTTGCCCTTTGCCTCCTGATGGCTTCTCTGATAACTGATGTCCCCTGGGGGAGGCTGGCTCTTCAGGAGCAGCTAGTGGTGCCTTAGATTGGGCATAGCCATAGGGTGAGGGAACACTTTCTGGATTTAGGAATGTGTTGTCTATGAACTGTTCTGCCTGCTGTTAGATGAGTGGGTGCTTGTAACCCAGAAGGCTGAACCTCAGAGTTATTTTCATATACATTGGTAAGAGCCTGTTGCGTTGTTTCTGTATTTGTTTTTATTTATTGTGGTTCTGGGGATCCAGCCTAGGACTTTGGCATGTTAGGCAAACATTCCACACTGCCACATGCTCAGCCTGCAGCCATGCCTCTAGTGGTAAATAGTATGTATGTGGTCAGAACATGATCCAAGATTTCTTTCTACATGTTTGGGGGCAGATCCTGAAGCTCATCCATGCAAATAGCTAGTTCTTAATCTGCTTTAACTACCTTGCCTGTAAAACCAAGATGACATTGCTTCTCAACCAGGTGATGTGATAGTTTATTGAAAGCCCTTTAGCACTATACATGGCTTGATACAAACACTTGGAATGTCCCTCTCTCCATAGGCTCCTGAAATTAGCTGGGTGGTCCACATCTCTTAGAACTCCTCTCACCTTTCCTAGGGTTGTGATAGCTAAGCATTTCTGACCTGTTTGGAAAGGGACATGGGTAATTTGTACATTACTGGGTTTCACTCAAAACAGGAGTGTGGTGGATCAGCTCTATAATTACATCTGGCTGTTAGAATATGTTAGCCTTGCCCTACCCTGGGCCAGGGAATCCAGAATTTCTCTTAGGCTCAGGCTTATGGGGGCACTAAAAGCAGAGCAGGCCTGGCAACCCATTCTATTATCCTATGAAGGGGAAACATGCCAGCTGAAAGGTCAGGAACCCAATTATTAGCATTCCCAGATAGCTGAGCTCCAGGCATACTAGGTGAGATAAAACCCATTAGCCTGAAACCTCAGGTTAGTCACAGCCCCCACCTTTCCTAGTCACGTACACTTGCCTTGGGACTTCAGTGCATAGAATGGGGTGAGGGAGGGAAATGCTGACCATAGCTTCCAGTGGTAGCATCCACTGTGGGTGCAGCACAGGGCTCATTCTGAACATCCATGGCTGCCTCAGTTAAGGGGTCAAACTGGTTGCTCCCCAGAAGGCTAGGGGGTCCATGACTAGTATAGAAATAGAGAAACACATGCTGTATACATGTATGCACACTTAGCTATCCCACTCTGAAACACTGTGAAGTATGTTTGAAGGCTTTGGCAGCATAATCATATACCACTGGCCACTGAAACTAAATCCTCTGCTCCAGTCCCTAAAGAAGTGGCTTCTTTAGGGGAGGCAGAATGTCTTAGGGTTTCTGTTGCTACGAGGAGACACCATGACCATGGCAACTCTTACAAAGGAAAACATTTAATTGGATGGCTTCTAGTTTGGAGATTTAGTCGGGTATCACCATGGCGGGAAGCATGGTGATATGCAGGCAGACATGGTGCTGGAAAAGGAGCAGAGAGTTCTATATTCAGATCAGTAGGCTGAGACAGACATGGGGCCTGGCTTGAGTATCTAAGACTAAAGAAAGCCTACCTCCAATGATACACTTCCTCCAACAAGGCCACACCTCCTAATAGTACCACTCCCTATGAGCCAAAGGGGCCATTTTCATTCAAACCACTACAGAGAGCCTTCCCCTTAAGCTGTCCTTTGGCTCAGTAAGGGGAAAACCACTCTAATGGGTGGACTTGAACTAGTGACTGTGGTGATATTTAGTTTGTGCTCTAACAAAATTTGCCTGAAGATCAGGATGGTGCTAGCCAGTAGTTAATCACAGAGGCCTAGCAGTGGTGGCACATACCTTTAATCCTGGCAATTCAGAGGTGGAATCGGGAAGGTCAGGAGTTCAAGGCCACACTGGGCTACATGAGATTTAACCAGTCTCAGAGAACACAGCTCACACCTTTGATCTCAGCACTTGGGATCTTATGCCTTTAATCCCAGCACTAGGGAGATGGAGACAGGAAATAATATGGCTGGGCAGAGAGAGGGATATTAGCCAGGAGGCGATAGGAGCTCAGCCCTTTTTGGTCTGAGGATTTAGTAGAGATAAGAACTTTATTGGCTGGCTCCATTACATCTCTGATTTTCCTTTACTTACTGACTCCGGGCTTTTATTACTAAGACCAATTAGAATTCGCTCTACAAGTGGCCTTTGCAGGTAATGTGTGATAGGCAGAATGAACACACTGGAATAGGTGCTTGGGAAAACATTTCCAGATAATGAAGTCTGGGGTAGATGAGTGGAAAAACACGTGACCGAGAAGCCAGGTAAAGTAGCTCCCAGCTTCTTTGCTGGTGGGTGGGGTCACATATGTAAGTACCATAGGTGACACAATTTTCCTGGGTGCTGAGGCTGTCCCTGGAGACCGTCACCATATCTGGCCTTTCCAGCAGCTTGCTGAGCAGAGTCCTTGGTGTCTTGACTTCTGGGCAAGGGGCAACTTGAAGCTGGTATATTATCAGTCAGGACAAATTCTGGGTTCTTGTGACCATCTCTGGGTATGTCACAGATGGATGCTGCATCCTCCAGAAGGGGAGCAGATCCATACTCTTAAAAATTAGGGCTACTTGGTGTAGCTCAGACCAGTTCTGCTTGTCCCCATCACCTGCCTCCTTCATGTCAGCCCTGTGTGGCAAGTTTTATTCTTGCCATTCATAGGTCAGTAGATGCTTTTAGGGAGGCAAAGAGACTTTGTGAAGGTTCCATAGGCAACATATGGGAGGTAGCATTTGAACCCAGAGCTATATTGTGAAGCCACGTATATCTCCTGCTGCCTGGACATGCCCTGTTAAATCAGAATTCATGAAACAGTAATCAAGGACCAACCCACTGCAGGTTGGTGGAGTCCTGGATAGGCAGAGAGTCTGAGGATTTGGAGTAGAGAATCATGAGGCTTAAGGGACTGAGATTCTCAAATTTGGAGAAGAGAATGGTAAGAGGCATGGTCTCCTAGTGTGTATGAAACAGGAGGCTGGCTCTTCATCTGAATGAGTAAGCTAAAGACAGCAATGTGAGTGCTGAGAAGGAACACATGGGAAGCCCTTCACACATGAGCGTGAGTTCTTGAAACATTCCTGTGATCCTTCAATAAATATTTGCAGAGGATATGGTTTCACTGCCAAATGCTGGGGATAAAATGGTGATTAAAATACTTGCTAACATCCTTGAGATGGTTCAGTTCTGAGGGGCAGGAAACAGACCCATCAACAAGCAAATGGGAGCGTGTGCCTGGCTCCCATCCCCATGTGGCTCAGGAAAGGCCCCCTAGCGAGAGTCCAAGAATAAGGAGGAGGGAGCCAGGAGAGGACAGATAAGAAATGGACACACAGCCATCTGAAGACACTGGGACAGAGTTCTGTGGGGTGTGAGGGCAGCAGGTGGACAATCAATCCATCTTTGTGCCTTTGGTTCTTAACTGTTCCAAACAGCTCAAGGACAACTGTCTGAAGGCAAAGGGACACATTTCTTGTTCTCACGTGAGTCACATCTGACATGTTGATTGGAATCTAAGTCACATTGCATATTTTGTTAACTGTGGAAATACATCTGATGTGTCATATAAGTTCAACATGGCCAGTGTGTCCTCAGATGATGGGACCAATCATGCTTTATCTGATCAAAGCCAAGTTTAATCAACTGGTTTCTGTTTTGTGGTCTGTGAGACACAGAATACTAGGATCCCTCTATCTGTCAGTCAGGGTTGACTGACTACAGTTTTGTCTCCCCACACCCAGAATGGGATTCTGGCTCTCCCTCCTCTATTTATTTATTTATTTATTTATTTATTTATTTATTTATTTATTTATTGAGACAGGGTTTCTCTGTGTGGCCTTGGCTGTCCTGGAACTCACTCTGTAGACCAGGCTGGCCTCAGACTCACAGAGATCCACTTGCTTCTGCCTCTTGAGAGAGTGCTGGGATTAAAGGTGAGTGCCACCAACGCCTGCCTCCTTGCTCTTTCATGTAGCTTCATGTCTCATGTATCTCAGGCTGGCCTTGAATTTACTATGTAGAGAGTAATGACCTTAGACTCCTGGTCTTTCTGCCCCTGCCTCCCAAGTGCTGGAATTATAGGTGTGCACCCACACTTGGTTATATTGTGACATTAGTGAGCTTATCAAAATGAATCAGAACCACTCTGTGTATCATGAGGTACTCATGATGGACTTGTCTTACCTGCCCCATGGTCACTCCAGAGCAGGGGCAGGAGTCCTTGAAAGGGCAGAGGTGCTTATAGCATTATTTGTCTCAATTTAATAGCTTGAATTCATAAAAACCAACTGTGCGAATGGTGTGACTACAGATTCTGCAGTCTTTCTAGGTTTCCAGTGTTTTTATAGCTCCCAGTGCACACTCCAACTAATTATTAAGCAGTGACTTTTCTGTTTTCATGCTGGATTTGAATCCAGGGCCTCACACATGGTGGGTATGTGCTCTACCTCCATTTTATACCCTGTTAGAAGCTTATATTTTAATCTATATGCCCCAAAGGTGACAAAGTAGCCCATTTCACCCTGGGAGAGTCCTTCAGCCAATAGTAGGGTGATGTAAGTAACTAAGTTGGCTCAGTTTGTCTTTGGCTGGTAAGGTTGGGTTTTTGAGTGTGAATGATAGTCATTTGGTATTAGGTGGACTCTGAAAAGAGGTCTAAGCCAGCAATAAGGATGTAGGTTCTTTGGGTGGCAACACTGAAGATGACCCTCCTTTGGATGATGCGAAAACAAATTTTGTTTCTTGCAGCCATACCTCTTGTACAAGCTTTCCAGCCACCATCCTTTTAGCCAACTTGTGTGCATAAGTGGGCAAAACCAGCTTATAGTAAATGCCTGTCAAAGAAGACCCATGGGCACATTTCTCTACTCCATGCTGCGGAGAACATTTCTGTACACCCGCTTTCTCCCATCTTACTTTTCTCTAAAATCTCTCATGTGCTCTCCTTCCCTCCCTCCCTCCCTCCCTCCCTCCCTCCCTCCCTCCCTCCCTCCCTCCCTCCCTCCCTCGCTCCCTCCCTCCTCCTCTCTCCCGGAAACATCACATCATATGCCTTTGACCATTCACATCACACTCTCCTCCTTGGACATTCACAGCACACACAAACATGCACACCAAAAGTTATCAATATTCTTGCCACACATACACATACCCTTGAATGTTCACATTACACCCAAGCCTTGGGATGTGTTCGCTACCACACGCGATACAAACCTCTGTGATTTATCTGATACATCCGTACCTCTGATAAATTTATACTTGCTACATTCATGAGCACACATCACTTCATGAATACCTAGAAATTGATCCGTTAATACATGTGCACATTCTTGAGCATTCAAGTCACATATATGCTCATGAATAGTCACCTCACACATCTCAGATCCTTTGCCTGTTGTTCTCAGATCCCTTCTCTCTCTCTCTCTCTCTCTCTCTCTCTCTCTCTCTCTCTGTGCGTGTGTGTGTTTGGGAAAATGTGTGTGATAACCTCTGTACACACCTTTCTCAAGCTTTCTTGCTGACTGGATTCTCACTGGATTTAGGCAGTAAGATGTAATGGGCGGGGGAGAGGTTAAAGGGAAGAGAAGCTAAGTATTTCCACTCTTACCTGCCTGCTCAGCAGCTCTTGGTACCAGATTCAGTTGGAAGCCTTCTTTGTGATTCATGTTCCTGCAAGATGACACACTCTCTGCAGCATCACTTTCTTTCACTGTCCCTGGGGTGGTGGTGGTGGTGGCTTTCTTCTTGCTACCCTCTGAATTGCCTGTCCACACTCCGTTTCATTTTTCAGCCCTCCTGACAGCTTTGTAACTCTTTTTCCATATTGAAAACTCATTTGAATTACCTGACATGGGCTGCATTTTCCTATCTGCATCCTGATTGATGTTGAGCCAACACTATGATAACAATGGATTTCAGCATAACACTTACACATGCATGTAATGTGCTTTGATCATATTATAACCTCTTCTTTCCTAGTAATTGCTCTTCAATTTTGATGGCATCTCAATTATTTTTTCTCTAGAGTCCATATATGAAAGAACACATGTGATACGTATTTTTTGAGTCTGGTTTATCTCACTCAACATTCATTTCCCCCCATAAATGATATGGTTTTGTTCTTTGTGGCCGAATAGTGCTCCATTATGTATACGTAGTACACTATCTATGTTCATATGGCAATGGGCACATAGACTGACCCCACATTTTGGCTGTTGTGAATAGTTGGTAATCAACACTGGCACACACGTGTTTCTGACATATGTTAATTTTGATTCCACTACAGATATGCTCAGGAACAACACACACAGGAGAACATTCTCATCCCTAGCCCACAGTCTTTCCTCCAGCTGTGTTATTGAATTGAACCCTGGCTCATACTATTCAATATTTGTTGGGTTCATGAGTCCAGTGCACCATCCTGACCCCCTCTACTGGTCCAGGGTTTTTCTGGATATAGCCCAGGGACCTCTTCTGCCTTCTCTAGGTGGATACAAGGAACAGCGACAAGCCTCACGGCAGTCCTGATCTTCTTGGATAGAGTCCATTTGGAGAATGGACAGTGCCCTTGGGGAAACTCAGAGGGGGGTTGCAAGGACCAGAGTTTTGCTAGATGTGGTTTCAAAAGCAAATGGACTGTCACTACTACCTGGCTCCCCGAGAAAGAACAGGGTCATCTTTCTCTCTCCCTAAAGATTTATTGTGTGAGAACTGGTCACTGAATCTAAATCTAAATTTACAGCTCTGACATGTCCTTGGGCAAAGCACACTTTGCTTTGGCTTTCTCGTTCTCAAGATTATGAGGTATTGTTGCCAGTCATTTATTACTGTTTTCAAAATGCCAAGGAAACTGTTTAATCTTGAACAAGTTTTATGCCAGCATGTGGGCCTTGTTTTCTTCATTGGCAGTGGAAGAAAGTTGGAATTACATCGTGGTCGGGGCAGCTGTTGGTTCCTGAGCATCAGGGATCTGGTGGTTCTATGTAGTACGCATCATATCCACAGGGAGGCGCCACATACAAGTGTATACATCGCCCAGGTATTCCAGGCCAAAGGCTGGGCTGTGGGTCAGAAAGCTCATGGGTTACTTTCTCTCTTCAAGGCTTTCTAGCATGTTATTACCACCAGGTGGCCATCTGCCTATTACAAACCTAGTCCAGACACCGATGGCCATTGCAAACGTGCAACTGTATTGCAAGGAAGAAGTCACCAACCAAATCGTTAATGCATTAGCTTAATGCATTAGAAGGAGCTGACAGGATTAAGCTGAGATCACTAAGAGGGTGCGGGAACTCAGGAGGGCTAAAATGTGAAATGGTAGGAAAAATGGGGGAGAAGGGAATGGATACCAGCATCCAAGCAGGTTGCTGTGTACTTGGTTCAATTTCACGTATTTTTCCCTGGATGACTTGCTAGATTCACCCTGTAGTCCAATGTTCCAAATTTCTCTGATACAAGAAGCCAGAGGGAAGCAGGTTTGAAGAAGCATCTCTGATTGACAGATGAGGGGAGAGCAGGGCCGGCTTGCTAGCTAGTCATTGGCAGAGCTGGGTCTTAAGTCCAGTCCTCATGTGCCAGGATGCCAGGCTCAAGCAGGACACCCAGGGTCCTGGAAGCAGTCAGCATAGTGGGGTACCCTAGCATGGAGTGGGTTTGTGTGAATCTATTTGTCACAGCTCCTGGCATGTGACTGGGAGGCAGTGCTGACCTTGGCTTTACATATAGCAGAGAGTGAAACAAAGTGGGCTCTTGGAGTCACCTGCCCCTAGCCCTCTTGTTATATCTGGGAGTAATGAGGCCCAGAGAAGGTCAATCACTCCACAAGGTCTCAGTGTGGGGGGCAAAAGCAACCTTGGGCTTTTGCTCTAATGCCCTGAGAGGCCTGCTTGGTTCTAGCATGGGATGTCTGGTGATTGCTGGGAGCCTATGGGCCTCCCCAATTGCCCTCAAATACTAGCCTCCTAGGAGGCTATCCCTCCTAGGCCTATCCCTTGGCCAGCACCTCCTCCCCAGCTGGCCAAGTTCCTTGGTCTTTGTAAGACCTATTGGGTAGAGCAGGGGATTACCCAGCATGCCAGGCCTATGGAGGCCAGAGAACCAGGCTCTTGGCTCTGCACAGCTTTCCCTGGGATTACAAGATAATGCATTTGAAGAAACATTAACTCATCCAAGTTTATGGATTATATGGAAACGAAATCATAGTAATCTCCTTAGCCATCTGGTCCTTGATGCCACTTAGCCAGGACCTCCCAGAAACCCCTCTGGCCCCCCCATGCAAGCTGGGGCCAGGGATGGCTGTTCTCCTCATCCCTTAGGCCAGGCAGCATTTTCCAAGGGGTTTGAAAAGGCCAGGACAGTTTGTATCTTCAGTATCAGAGGGGTGGGTGGAAGAACAGCCTTAGCAGAGCAGGGATGTGGGAAACCATTCATTATCAGTAATGCTGCCTATGGGCCACAGACCTGTTTTTGTAGTGAAAACCTGACTGCATTTTAGAAAGCATCATTAGGCACACTTCTAGCATTGTAGTACTGGGAAGGGAATTTTTCTCCAGATGAGATGATCAGATTTTCCATCCTTCTAAAGAATTCTGAGCAATGGAACTCCAGCTCTTCTCTGCCTCCCAAAAGGGGCTGGGGGTTCTATGCAGCTGGGAATTTGGATTGTGCATGCATGACTGACAGAGGGCAGAGTCTCCTGAAGTTTTGTAATGGGAACTAAGAGGTCAGAGTAATGGGCAGGCGCAAAGCACATGAAGTTTTGGCTCTAGCCCACTAAGTGTGAATTCATCTGTCTCTGTATGACCCTTGACAAGTCCCAACACTTCTGGGGCTATTATGTGGAGTAAGTGTGTTTATTTAAGTTTAAAATTCATTTATCTATTTGTATGTGTGCAGCAGTGCATATGTGGAGGTCAGAGGACAATGGGGGGGGGAAGTTGGTCAGTGTTCTCCCTATAATACAAGGTCCCTGTCCACGTGTGCTTACTTTATCATACGTTCATTCATTCATTTTTGTAGTGCTGGAGATTGAGCCCATAGACTCACACATGCTATTCGAACACTTTAGTACTGAACCACACCCGTAGCCCTCAAGTGACTGTGTTTAAAGAGGAATCTCCATTAGAAGGTTGGCTATTGCCAGGGCCTATTTATCCTGTATATGAGTGTGGATGCAGCCGATAGTCCACACCAGTGCCATGCTGGTAAATAAGCAGTTGGAAGTGGTGGATGGGCGGTGAGCATTATTGAAATAACCTCATGCCCATTTTCATGGTGCAAATCCTCCCACTGGGTTTGGCTCCTACTAGTTAGAGAGCTGAGAAGAGGTGCACACTATTAGCTCCCAATTATTGGTTCCAGTAAAGCTCAAGACTACTACCCACAGGTAGGAGAAGGCTCTTTAACACATATCACATGGTTCAGATGTAGCTCAGAGGGAGAGCACTGGCCTTGCATGCACAAGCCCCCGGGTTTGATGGCAAGCACTGAAAATAAAATTATCAGTGTTCACACTGGTTGGTAAATGGTCACTTGCTCAAAAGCCCCTCCCTTACTCTATTAGCCTTGCCCCTCCTCCAGTGAGCATCCTCATCTCTCAATGATGTATCCACAATAACAATGAGCCCCTGCTTCAGTGAGTTAGCCAATGTTACTTCTGATTGGTTAAGGCTGTGATGGACCAGTAGATGAATGATTTGGGTATCACAGGTATATGTCTCCAAAGATGTCAGGTCAGTTGAGTAGCCCTGATTTATGGGCATAATGTTTGAATTATTACTGTCAGCCAAGTTGCCAGACCCTCCTCCCCTTACAGTCCCTTAGATGGCCCTATGACAAAGGCCAGACATTGTATCTGGAGTCTGAACTGGCATTAATAGGGGATGGCTGTCTTCTTTAGAATAGAGTTTGTATATGGTTTGTGCAAATGATTAAAAATGCAATCAATATGATGAGCTTCACTGGTTTGGAATGTCATATTTCTTTTATTTCTCCAATTAGCTGCTTGAGCAGTCTTGATTATTCAGAAGTTATTTAGAATAGCTCTTTTGAGGCTTCCTTGCCCCATTGACTTGTTGGCTCCTTATGAAGGAAGTCATCCTATTTTCAAATGCCAGCAAGAAAAACAATTCAAATCAGATCAGTTGGCCTGCTGGCAGGCTGGGTTGGTGGCTGCTGTTGTGCTTGCTCAGGACTCACAACCTGAGTGATGTGCCAGGGTAGCTGGATTCCGGCAACGTGGAGCAGCTGGGCAGGTGGCAGACATGGGTGGGATGGGTTGGTGGTGACAATAATGTGGTGAGGTCTGTGGTGAAGTGGCATTATGTGTTTCACCAGCCACCTGTGGCCTCATGGAAACACAAGCCCTGTGTCAACAGTCTTATATTTTCAAAAGAAATCACATATATGTGGGGATTTATTTTTGAGGCATAGTTGGCATCAAACAAAACACAAATGTTGTGAGTTCTCACATATGTATACATTCTGTGTATGTAACCCTCATCCATATAAGGATCTGGCCGACTCCCACACTGAGAAATGATCCCCGCTTTCCTGCCTTGCTTCTTTCTGGTCACTGGGTTCTTCTGCCCCCACCAGGGATAACTATTGACTTGAAAAGGCAGAAATGAACTTCCTTTGGCCTTGGAGTTCCTGTGACAACTGTACAGGCTGTATTCTTTTGTAACTATCCTCTCAGACACTTTCTGAGGTGTGTACATTGTTGTTTTAATTTTGTTTCGAGACAGAGTCTCACTATATAACTCAGGCTGGCTTTGAATTCATAATCTTCCTGCCCCGGCCTCTTGAGATCCGGGATTTATTCATGTTACAGGCACCATGGGGCCACTCCTTTCTGTTGCTGAGTGTGACCAAATGCCCACATTTGTGCATGCTCTTGCTGAGGAGCACATGTTTCACTGTTTCCCTTTGAGGGCTATCATGTATAAAGCTACTGTGAACTCTCAAGGGCCTCTTTCTGTACACACACGCATTCAGCTTATCTTAGACGTACATAGACATGAGTGGACAATGAGGTTGGTATATGTAACCAATCATTTTCTTTAAAGATTATATCAGTTTACACTTCCACAGTATGTGTGACTTCTAGTGGCTCCCTTCTTCTCTGGCACTCTTGGCCATTCTAGTGGCTGTGTAGTGGTATGTCAATGTGGATTTGTGTTTCCCCGATGAATGACAGCTTTGATCATCTTTACATATACTTATTGACTAGTCAGTATCTTCTTTTGTAAAGTTTGTTTTCTGGGGCAGAGGAGTTACATAGTCATAGATTTCTTATCTAGCAGGTGAGAGGCCCTGGGCCAATCAGTAGCATTGCAAGAGAAAAGAGAAAACAAAATCAACCAACCAAACAATCAAAACAAACGTCTCTTTTAACTTCTTGTCTTCCTTTTTTTTTTAACTTGAGGTAATTCATAATCATCATCACTATTGTTTAATATTTATTTAGTGTGTGTGTGTGTGACAGCCTGTGGTTATCGCAGTTAAATAAGGATCAGGATAAACAAATAAGCCGAATAGATGTTTATTCAGGGAGAAATAACTTACAACCTAGACAGATGAACACCAGGAAATTCAACCCGATCCTCTCCTGTCCGAGTCACGCCAGCAAGAGAGAGCGCCTTTCCTGGCCCCCTCCGACCGCCTTCCACAGGTCACTCCGCCCATGGCTCCACCCCCAGTGGGCGTGGTCAGTGCCACAGAACTATCTCACTACATGTGGTAGTTGATTTCTTACCTACCATGTGACTGAGGGATCTAACTCAGGTCTTCAGGCTAGTGGCAAGTGTCTTTACCTGCTGAACCATCTTGCTGACCTTTATTAGTTTGTATTACTTGTACATTAAACACACACACACACACACACACACACACACACACTCACTGTTTACATTCTATGTCATTAGTAATTTCTATTTTAACCCATTGTGGTCAGAGAAATGCTGTATGATTTTAGTCTTTTTGGATTTGTCAGTTTTTGTTTTCTGTCCCAAGTATTTGGGCTATTTTGGTGACTTTTCCTTGTAATTTTGGGTAGAATTAGTTTTGGTACTGGAGATTGAACTTGGGCGTTGTGACATACTAGGTAACCACTCCATTTAGCTGCTCTCCCAGCCCTCTTTTATTTGAATTTCACACAAAAAATATAATCCAGAGATGTTGAATATTGTTTTCTCTGGATGAATCTCAATTAGGTCAAAGTAGATGACTCTGTAGTGGATGATGCTGACCATTTTCAACTGTCTACATATTTCATGACTTCTGGTTAGTTGTTCCATACATTATTGAGAAATACATCAAAACAGCCGTGTTTGTGGATTTGTTTGTGTGTCCTCTAGCTTACATTGCATTACTTGTATCCTTTGAAGCTCTGTCTTAGGTGCACACATGTTCCTGTTGGTGAAGGCTTTCTGATGAATTGATTCTGTCTTTACAGTGAGCCCCACTGGTTCCCAGGGAAAGGGCTATTTACCTGATATAGACAAGATTACTGATTTTATGGATCATTTTCTTTTTATTTGTTTATTTTCAAATTGTGTCTTTAAGTTTAAAGTGTGTTTCTCAAAACAGCACAGCTTGAGCTTGTTTCTTTATCCAAATAATTAATGACACATTCTACCTTTTGTCTTTGTCCTCCCCCTCCTTTTCTTCCATCTCCCCGTCTTCTCATTTATTTTCTGCCTTCACTTCTGCTCTTTTTATTATTGACATGGCTTTGAGTTTTACCAGTCCTTTCTTCTAGTCCATTCAATCCATTTCAGAATTGCTTATTCATTTCAGAGTTTTCCCCCTTAGATCTAAAATTTCTATTGGACCATTTTCTAAAGTTTTTGACTCTCAAATGCAATTCTCTTTTTACTTTTTGCCTTTATGCTTTTCAGTAATTTCCTAAAAAATGCTTGTTGTTGCTATTTCAAAGTCCTTGTCTGTTAAGTCACCTGTAGGTCTGCTTCTATTGACGATTCCTCTCTTGATGCCAATTGCCATTCTTCTTTACATTGATCAGAATTTTGAAACACAGGTACATAAAATGAAAGTAGTAGAAATTAAAGCAGGCAATATTTGCCCCAGAAAGGTAATCTTTTAAAAACTGTCAGTGGAGAAAATAAAACAGTCTTGCTGCTGGTTTCAGATATCTTGAGTAGTGTTCAACCTCTCTATTGGAACCTAGTGATTATATGATACCAGTATGATTTCCTTTCCTGGCTCCACATTTTCATTATGTGGAAGGGCTCTTGCCCTGCTTTCTAGCTCAGGTCTGCACAGTGCTGTTTACTCAGTCAAAGTCCTGTGGGGGAGAGAGTTCAGTCATGACTGTCATCTCCACACTAAAATTCAATATGCCATTCCAGCTAATCTTGGTTCTCCTGAATTCGGTAAAATACCCCTAACACTGCAGGCTGCCTTCTCTGCAACCCCGCAGATACTAAGGGGGAGTGGGGTTGGCTTCGGGTCCCTACTGACTTATGAAAGGCCTGTCTCCATCTTTAGAATTCAGCTCCTTAGATTTTGCTGCATCTTTAATTCCCCGTAAGCCTGACTTTTTAGACAAACTGGTATTTTCTCATTGTTATGATGGGAAAAGAGTGCCTATCTTTAGTGGGTTTATAAGCCCAGATCTTGTTCCTTTAGTGTGAAATCATTCCCTTTTATGGTAAAAGAAACTTTCAAGTATTGAAACACAAAAAACAAAAACACCATGCAGAACAAAGGAAATGATTCTGTGAGCAAGCATAGTCCCTGAGCCTTTATTTTGTAGCCCCTGGTCTATTTTCCTGAAGAAATAATGTATAGGTTTTTGGTAAGATCTGCTGGTACTTAGGCCATGCTGAACTTGAGTTCTTCATGTTCTCCCTAAGTACCACAGTAGGAAAAATGCTAGGAATGTGCTTGATAATGACATGGGCACTCACAGACACACCGCCAGCCACTGAAGTCTCTGGATTGCATCAAGGCTTACCTTATGTTCAAACATGATGGTGTTTTCTAGGAGAAGAGGAAAAGTTCTGGACACACACACACACCTGGGGAAGCTAAAATTTCAGGACTCTTGGGCACCTAGTGTACTATATTGTATAACCCCCACACTCTGAGCAGCATGCCAAATTGCCTTATTTCCAAACCCAGTCTGTGCCTGGGGGTGTGGACCGGGATGTCTCACAGAGGACACGAAAGGTAGGGGCTGGTGGGAACTGAGCCATTCCCAGCTGAAACCCGCTCTATTCCAACAGATCTTACCTGCTAAGACTGTAACCATTTCCCCATCCGTTTCATTGGGAACAGTTAATCTGAGACTTCTCTTATGAAACTTTTAATGAGTCCAATGATAAAATTCTTCACAGAGTATATCATTCTTTGGGGGCTCATTGAAGTTCTGTCAAAAGCTTTTCCCTGGGGCTTATAACTCATCAGTGAAAGAGAAAATTGGTAATCTGTTCTTCGGAGAGTCCAGGCAACATGGTGGGTAGCAGGAGGTAGGAGTGAGTGCATGGGGACACTGGGCTTGTTGTGTGTCTCCTCCCATCGGCCTGCCATGTGACTAGAGGTTGCAGATGATTGATATCTGGGATAGCCCTTTATCTCAAACTCAGTAGCTCATTCGCAGGCATTTCTTATCCACCTCAACCCTCCACTTCTCTTCAGTATGGTGGTTTCAACCCAGCATTAGAGTTCATGGGATTCCGCCTCTGAAGCTGGATAAGCTGGTCCTCTGTGGCTTCTCAGAGTTCTTACATCTGATTAACCATTTTTACCTTTCTCGAAAATTTAAAATCCTTGATTAATTAAATGCACTCAAACACATACAATTTTGGTTAAGTAGATAAATGCTAAAAACAATATAATTCTCATGGATATCTTCACACGGTGTGTTAAGCAAAGAAGTGACATGCTTAATGAGGCACTTTGCAGATATCCAAAGGTTAATTCAGAAGATTAAATAAATACTTGGAAGTGCACACAATTCTTATAAACAGTTTTATATATGGTTCAAAATAGATGACACATATTTAATAGCAATGCTATAAAATTCTAGATCTAATTTGGAATTATTAAATAAACAAATGCTCCAAAGCATATCAATTCTCTCAGAGGCAGTAACCAGATGGACAGGGATGTTTTTCAGTGGCTAATGCTACTTTAAAAATGCAGGCTCAGGGGGAATCTTGGGGAAAACAAAACCTCAGATTTTATGTTGTCCATAAATGAGGCTCAGAACTCAGCTCAGATATGGCCTCAAACTCAGTAGAGGCATGGAGGGGGCCAAGAGGGGAGTTCTAACAGATTCCTCATGTTAGATACCACCATAGTGCCTAGTTTAGTATGCATTCCTACTTCCAAGGTTCTGTGACATGCCATGGAGGCAGGACCATCTGTAGGAATGGAGTCTTGGATAGCTAGCTTATGGAGTAGACAATAGCTATTGTGGCTGAGTCAGTCAGAGCAGGGGCAGTAGGGGCCCACATCCTGATGCTGATGCCCTCAATCACACAGAGGAAGGAAAGAACCCTTATTTAGGTTGAAAAGTCCTGAGGTTCAGTCTTGTGTCAGCACTCACCAATAGGTTGTATCAATTAACCATACCAATCTTCAGCTTTCATTCATATAGAATGAGGATCGTGGTGATTTTCTTCCAGGGCCTTTGAAATCTGTAATGGACGTGAGTTGTCAGTAAATCATGCAATGTGCTGCAAACAGTGTTAATTTGGATCTACTCCACTAAAGATATTCAACTCTTTCCAAAAAAGCAGGCAGTAAGTGCTTGCCATGTACCTGGTAGGCCCTGTACTAGACTCTTTGTGGGTGGGTAGAATGGTGAATAAGAATTACCACTTGGTGGAAGGATGTGATGTTAACCCATAGCTATGATGGAGGTCTTTCCCCTGCTTAATGGCTATATTGGAAATGCACTTTTTACCAATATTCCAGCCTCATGTAACTTGGCACAGTGAACACATCATCTTTGCTTTCCAAGCATATGCTCTCCAGTTTCTGGCAATAGCATTTGACCACTCAGTATAGAGTGAAATGTGACAGATGACTTCCACAGAGATCCAGCTGAATTCCTGACATGCCTCGGGCCACTATCCTGTGGACTCATTATTTCTGTACTTGGGAAATAGGACTGACTGCCTTTTCCTGTTAGGGGTTTCCTGGAGGGCAAGTGGAATTGTAGAAAGCCAGGGCCTGGCTGCAGTGGCTGTGTGAATGAGGTTGCATCTATCCCTGCCCACAACTTGATCATTAGATAGGAATGGGAGTCCCTGGAACAGACCCTCTGTTTCTGCGGATTAGACATGATCCACTCAGTTCCTCCATCATGTCAATTTGCCCATGAATATAAAATAAGGACTCAGAGAAGATGAGCTGGTGAGTTGTGAAGTTGAGGAGAAAAGCCCAAAGAATCTGAGCCAGTCAGCCTGGCCCCAGGATGACCATGGAAGGTCTAAGTGATGGATGAGCTAGAACCACATTATCTAGATGAGGTCATTTACAGAGAGGCCTGGGAACAAAGGTACCACTCAGAAATGGGAGAAAGGGAGGGAGCACTTGGACTGTCTTTCTGGCCCCCGTGATTGCTTGCCCTCCCTCTTCAGTACTTCCTTGAGGATCCCATAGTCCTTCAATTAAACACTCTAACACTTAAGCTAGTTTGGGAGGGAGTTTCCTTTGCAATTCAGTGGTTCCTGGTCAAGATGGTGTCTCCCATGCTGTATCTCCCAGTTCATGGATGGTTTCTGAACACATGGGTGAGTAAATACCCAAGGCTATGGAAATACAAGGGAGGAGGAAGCCACAGGTCAGCGGATCATAGCCAGAGAAAAGAGGTGTAGAAGCAGATGCTTCTACCCTGTTGAGAATGCTGGGAAGTGGTTAGCTCCTGGGATGTCTGTAATGGCGTGTTAGCTTCAGGGATGGAGGACAACTAGCCTGAGCATCTTCTGTAAAATCACATGGGACATGAGTGTCCCTTGTCATCAGAGTTCTCACTTGCTCCTTGCCTTTACAGCTCTGCTGCTGTATTGCCCTGGTCCAAGGTTCTCAAGATGCAACCTGGTTCTCCCATGGTGCCCTCCATCAGGCCTGCATTGATTCAGCGATTCTCAATACTATCCTCCTCTTCCTCTTCTTTTGGTGGTAACACCTGTATACTAGTAATTGAAGAGCTTGCAATGCAGGTGACTGATAAGGTCCAATTTGTCCCTGGGTTTTCTGGGCCTTTCTAAGTGTCTGAACTCCACAGTTGGAACCTAGCCAACCCTGGGACTTTGTCTCATAACCTGTTCTGTATTAAACATATGGTAGGTGCTTAGGAGACATTTGTGGAAATCAGTTTGGGGAAATATACTTGACATAATAATATGCTCTTCTAGGGGCTTTTGGCAATCTGAAGGGATCTGTAGAGCCCTAAGGCTCTGGAAAAACAGAGAAAAGGGAAGAGGTGAGTCTTAGCAGCAGTTAGGGATGTGTTTGGAGGGAGGTAACCAAAGACATGTTTTGGCAACCAAATTACTTGGGATAGTTCAACTGCCAGAGCAGACATACCAATACTGGAGTGTCTTAACACGATGTAAGTTTATTTTTTGCTCAGATATGTGTGTGTGATATGGGTGTTTGACAGGTGGCCTGCCATGTGGTAATTCAAACACCCAGGCTCCTTCCACTTTGTAACTCTTCTCCTCTTGGACCTCAAAATATTCTGCTAGAAGCTCTGCATTCCCTAGAGAGGGAAGGGTGGAGAGAGAGGACAGGAGGGAAAGGGGCAGAAGGATGGAGGAGGGCAAGGGATGAAGGGAGGAGAAGGGATGGAGAGAAAGGAGGGAGGGGAAGGGGAGAGAGAGCAGCTTGCTACATGGAAGGCTTCCATGGGCCAGTTCTAGAAGTGACATCTGTTGATTCTTTCTGTTGCCTAGAAATTTGACCTTGTGACTTCTAATAATGCAGGCCATGTATAGAGAGGTCAGTAGATCAATAGATGATTGTCATTCATGACTATCAATAGTTAATAGGTAGGACATGCTGTGTGTGTGTAGTATGGGGCCACTGGTGAAAACTGGGGTCGGTCAGGAGGAGGTGGTTGACCCAGGAAGGAATGAAGGAGGCAGGGAAAGCAGGCTTCTAATTGGCTAATGTGAACAATTTCAGTGTCATGTTTTTGGGATATAGGACACATCATTGAGTAATGCCTAGTCTTGGGTAACTGGGACAGGAAAATGGTGTCCTGTGCCATCAGAGCCCAATAAAGCAAGTGCTTGAGGGGGTAGTTTTGGATTGGTTAGTTTGCCATGAAAGACATCTGCTGGGGGCTTTGTTTACTAGCTCCAGGGTCTGCTAACTTTGGAGGGGCAATTTTCTCCGGGAAAGTAAGGTCCTAGATGTCAAACCCTCAGATTAAAAGGCTGGACTTCCTTCAGTGACCACATTTACCAGTAGGATAGGCAGCAGGGTGTGACCTAGCTGTGTGCCCAGGAATCAGAGGCGCCCCATGGTTGTCATGAGCTTGATTAGAGAAGCATCTTTGCTGGATGGGCATAATATGATGTTTGCACTTAAAAGAGAACTGAACATCTACCTGGCCTTCCGACAGGTGACTGACAATGTGAACACGACACCCTTTGTCAGAACGTCTGTTTCTTTACCTTTAACGGGGGCTGGTTATCAGAGCCACATCTCACAGGTTGTGAGAATCAAATAAGATGTATGAGACGAATTTGGCAAACTCCAGTGCTGTTCAAATGTTAACCGTTCTGTCGTTTTTCCAAGCTTGTGAGCCCAGTGTGCTTCTTTCCCTCCTCTTGCAGTAGAAACGCTGCTGTCTACAAGGAACTCACCCTCCAGCTTGCTTGGAGAGGTACCCAAGTAACAGCAGGGATGGCTTGGTTCCCTGAAGCCACACACAGAGGCTCTGAGGGTCTTTGCAGGGATGGTACAGGATTGACAGCTGTGGCCTGGAGATTTCATGCCACATCCAGCTGGGATCACGTGGGGCTCCAACGAGAGATGCTGATTACTGGCTCTGCCAATGCTTAAAAACAAACAAACAAACAAACATTCTTTTGCCCCATTTTAAATCAGTATATGTTCATTAAAGAAGTTGTGTTAAATATAGAAAAATACAGGAGGAAAAACAGTCAAGGCATTCAATACGCCACATAGTCACTGGTAACATTTTGTTTCTGTCCCCACCTCCCAATGTGGTATTTCGCCCCTTGAAATGGCTTTTAATTCATTTATTCTGAATCAGAAATTCATTTTGATACAAGTACATACAAAATTCCAACCTTACAGAGGATTATGCAGGGAAGAAGCAGCCTCCCCACCCCTTCCTGGAAGACAGCCTTGGTTACCAGGCCTGGCGCTTCATTCCAAAGTTAATCAATGCACATATAAGTATATGCATGCATATCCTTTTATTTTTACACACATTCTAGCATGGTATATACCCCTTTCAATAACTTGCTTTTCCACATAACAATATATCCTAGAAAATATGCCATGCCAGTGCGTGGAAGTGTCTTTTACATTTTAAAGGCTGCACAGTACTAAGTCATATGGATTATATTGCAGTTTATTTAACCAGCCTGATAGCAAAGGATGTTTAGGTTGTTTCTACCCTTTTCAATTTTTAACGATGGCACTATGAATATTCTTAGGCATATGTCATTTCTTACATGTGCAGGCAGAACCATGCCATAGGATAATTTTCTGGAATTGCAATTACTGGATTAAAGAGTCTGCACATTTTAAATATTATGGTTTATTGCCTCCATAAAGGTCACATGCATGGAGAGTGAATATGAATGAGAGTGTCAGCTTCTTCAAAATCTTGCCAACAATCTGTTATTAAGCTTTGTCAACTTGGCCAACATAATAGGTAAAAATGGCATCCCATTTCAATTTGTAAATTTTTTTCACGTGTTTAAAAATCCATTTCATTTCAGTTACTGTTAACTGTTTTATCTTTCCCACTTTCTCCCATTGGACTATTGATTTCATTGATTTGTAGAAGCTCTTTGTATATTATGCAAATTAACTTTTGTCTGTGATGTTGCAAGCTTTTCCCTTAGTTTATTAATCATCTTAAGACTCTCCCATTATTTTTCATAAAGATACTTTTTGCATGTGTTCATGTGTATGTAAGTGTGCATGTATATGGAGACCAGAGGTTAATTATCCATCTCGGTTTTGGTTTTTGAGACAGTTTTTTTTTTTTTTTTTTTTTTTTTGCCCTTAGTTCTTTACTTTGGCTGGGTTGGCCTCTTAGCTGAGATTCTCTTGTCTGTGCCTCCTTAGGGCTGATATTAGAGTAGGCCATCCCATCTGGGTAGGATAAGTGCTGGGAATTGAACTCAGGCACTCCCATTTGTGTGATAGACATTCTACAGATTTCACCATCTCTCTGGACCCCGAGCTTTGTTTTTTTGTTTTTTGAGGTTAATGTAGTCGGTTTCTTCTATTGTAGGCTTGAGTTCATATAAGTTTTATGTGTGTGTTGGGTTGGAATCAAACCCTAGGTCTTGTATGTAACAGACAAGTGCTCTACTGTGCTCTTCCCTGGCCCCCAGCTATGTCCCCACCTCTGTCCAACTTTGAACAAGGAGGGGAAGGTCCCAAGGGAGATTCAGGGGTCTCAGGGGACTAAGTAGAATCTACTAAAGCACATTTTAATTAAAAGATACCATAATAGGGACTGGAGAGAAGGCTCAGTGGTGAAGAACATTGGCTGCTCTTCCAGAGAACCTGAGGTTGATTCTCAGCAACCATCTATAGTGGGATGTGATTCCCTCTTCTGATGTGCATGAAGACAGAGCACTCATGTACATAAAATATATCTTAAAAACAATTCCATAATAATGTCTAGTAACTTGCACATCCACTGCACAAAGAATTAAAAACCCTTTGTACTCCAGGAATGTAAAGTTTCATCTGGTACTTGTGACTTCATATTTTCAAATGTTTCTTCTATTAGTAATTTATGTTGGTGTAAATAATAAAGCCAAGAGCAAACTTTTATTTATTTATTTATTTTAAAGATCAGGGTTTTTTTTATGTTTCTCAGGTTGATCTGGAGTTCACTGGGGAGCCCAGGCTAGCCTTGCTCAGAATCCTCCTGCCTCAGTCTCATGAGTGCTGGCACATTATACATATATATCACCACACCTGGGTTAAGATTTTTGTTTAGTTTTGTTTCTGAGACCCATTTTTCCCCCTTTCAAGTTAGAGCCAAAGTTATCCCTGTGTTATCTATTGAATGCCACATCTAAAGTTATCTTGGCATCATCTATTGAATGTCATATCCAAAGTTATCTTGGCATCATCTATTGAATGTCATATCCGAAGTTACCCAGGTGTCATCTATTTAATCCTGTTTCATTGGTGGGTTCTCTAAATGAAGAGCATGGAGGGAGGGAGGAACTATCAGGGAAGGTCCTGTGAGTGGGGTGACATCTTAACTGAGGCCTGCAAGATGAGCAGGAGCTAACTGGCCCAGTGCAGGAGGGTGAACTGGCCTTTTAGAGGACATAACAGCCACATATGTCGATGGGGCTTTGAGCTACAGAAGGGGCCAGCAGGGCTGATTTCTGGTGCAACTTTCCTCTTTCTTGGCTTGCAAATGTCTGCCATGCGGAGCCCTCACGTGGCTGTTTCTCTGGGTATATGTGTTTATGGCCTCTCCTTACAAGGGAGAACTGTTACATTGAGGCCCTTTGTTTAAATATCATATTTCCAGGTATCATTGCTTGAGGGTTAGGGCACCGACCCATGATTTCCAGGGGGTAGGTTACACAGTTCAAATTTCTTAACATTTCTACTCATGACCTCTTTTAATGGAGGAAGTTTCACAGGACTCTATGCATGCAGTTATATAAAATACCTCCACATGTAGAACATTTACTGACAATGAATCACATATTTGTTTTAAAATAATTCTTTGGTATCCATATAATTTTACCACTTATCAAAGACAAAAAGCAAATTTTCATATGAGTGAGATGGATGTGTTTAGTTTTCTATCATATAACAATCCAGATCCTTATTGAATGGATATGTGGTACTGTAGTCAGAGAACCTCTTCATTGTTTTTCAGAGTTGATTCGTAGTTCATAATTATCAATAACAAGAACAGCACTGTTCACAAGTGTGTAGTAGAAGATGGCAGGAATGTTTCTGGGGCCATTTTAGAAATTACACGAAACTGTTCTAATCCCAAGGCAAAATTCACAGGATGATTTATTCTGAGGGTCAAGTCAGCAACTCAAACAGCACTTTTTGAAGCCAAGCCTTTGAACACAACATAATCCAAGTATATACTAATTGTAATACTTATGTGATAGGTAGTGATGATGATGGCAAAATGTGGGAAATTTTTGTTTTGAATAACAAAATAATTATGTTCCTTGAAAACACTGCAGAGGCCAGCAGGATGGCTCAGTGGGTAGTAATGCTTGTTGCCAAGTCTGATAGCTTGAGTTCAGTCCCTGGGACCCACATAGCAGAAGGTGAACCCATTTCTGTACATTGTCCTCGGACCTCCATTCATACACCCTGGTCACTGTGGTGCACATATGCGCGCACACGCACACACTGATAAAGTATTTTTTAAAACCCACCGCAATTCATAGCAATGTCTGCAATAAGATCTGCGATGTGATGGCATGTGCAGTGTGAAAACCACATGCGGTGTGTCCAGGGCCAAGGTTGCAATGAACTCATGTACTGCGACATGGGAGTGCCACCAGAACAGCTCGGATTCAAAAGACATCTGATTTTGAATTGATTGTTTTTGGTCAGTGTGTGTTTTCAAGAGATTCTGGTCCCCCCACATCCTGTCATAGGTCCCATGTGGGGTTGCCATGCATGGTTTATAGGAACCCACATTGGAGTGCCCACAGACATAAGCTCCGTGTGCCAGGCCCCCAAGTCAGAAGCCTCACAGCACAAGATGAGCAGGACTGGGGCAAGGAGGTTTGCTCAGGACTCAGCTGAGTTAAAGATTTGTGCTTTGTCCTGTACCAGACCTGTATCAGAACTTGTGATGGACCTCAGGCAGGTCATGACTGAAGTCATACTGAGTGTTTAAAAGTCTCTCTTTTGAAGTGCTTGTTGAACAGATGAAGACAGCCCCATTGGCTCCCGTCTGTAGTCCCTGCAGGGGCCTGTCTTTTCTACCTGAGACTCCACAGCCAACAGGTTCCTTCTTTCCCATGGCCTCCTTGTGCTGAGAGCAGGGAGACCTGTGTGTTAGCCAGTAATTAGCTTTTAATTAGAAAAGCATGGCTTTGCCTCCACGAAGGGACAAATACCTTTAAAAATTGAATTACCATAATTGAATAAATCTCTTACCAGATAGTTCCGAAAATTCTAGTTCTTTCATTATAAAGCCCATCCAGCAAAGCTGGTGGAAACACCATGTTTACACAGCAGCTGCTGGAGTGCCCTTTGACATGCAGCTGTTTTATCATGAATGGTGGCCTGGCTCTTTGGATGCCTCAGGGTTTCCCATGGGTGCTCTCAAAGTGTGGCCAGGTACCTGCAGCAGACCTTCTGAACCAGAACCTCAGAGTTGGGGCCAGGGCTAGGAAATCTGCTGTAAAGACTCTCCAGGAAATTCCCTGGAAATCTGAGAAGGCAACTGAGAATCTCTTTCCTGTCAGCCAGTCATGTTGAGGGTTCCTGGACAAGCTGTCCTCACTCAGGGGCCCTAAGCACAAGTTTACTGACTATATGGTTAGGGAACAACCACAGGACACCGGGTATTTCATAAGGATTGGGAATACATGGCAGTCTCTGTCCTCCTGAGTTTAGTCTCAGATTTAAGAAAAAAAATGCATGAATGAATCATTTAAGAGTATTGTGCAGGATTCTGTGGCAGCCCAGATGTTTCGAAGTTTTGTCTTCCAGCATCAATACTTTCATCTTCATACGGCTGCCATTAATGAAACACCTTAACTTAACATTACTAACAATTCTACATCTCCAAATTCTTTCTAAGGGTGGTGGTTGAGTCATTAATCTGCTCCAGCAGCAATGCTTGAAAAAGTCAATCACTATTACTGTATAGGTACAGGTGACACTGTCCAGCAAGGGGCTAGGCACCCCCTGGGAATTTTCACACAGCCTCTAGATTATGAGGGATGTGGTGACCACAAAGGACCAAGGCAGCTGTGCTCAAAAACAGCATGAGGTCCTCAGGACACAGTCTTTGGGCTCTGTCTCTCCAAGGCTCATCCAGGCGCGACTTGCTAGCTGCTCCATGTGTTCCAACGTTGCCCTGGGGGTCCCCTCTCATGACCCCTAGCAGGTTTTTTAGGCTTCATGGGGACCACTGATTGCCCACCCCCAACATTCAAATTGCAGAAAAAGCTGAGCCCACCCTTGAGGCCAACTGAGGCTGAGGGTCATAACTGCTTTAACTTGGGCCATAGCTTAACTCATAGCCTGGGAGAGAGGCAGCCAGACTTTTCACTGATAGTTTGGGGGAAAAGCCTCCTCCCTCCTGGCTGTGAAGTAAGAGTGTGAGTCTGAAAGCTGCCACTGTCATCCAGCTGTCCCTAGAGAGTGTGCAGGACACACAGCTGGAGGCTGGGCCTCCCTGTTCTTAGAGGTGCCATTTCATCCCCTTTGTAGTGTGCGTGTCCTGAAGCTTGTCCACCTCTGGATTCTGTAGATATTTCGGTTATCAAGTTCCTTTTGCTAGAGCCAGTGTGGACTGGGTTTCCTATTATGACCAAAAGATTGCTGACTTTACTTGTCGGGGCACAGTGTTAGTAGCCTATTTGAGTATTTATTTCACAAGATGCTCAAATTCAGATGCTCCTTCACTTACGATGTAGCTACATTCCCGTAAGTCCATTGCGAATGAATACTGAAGCCCCAAATGCAATGAACCCGCTTGGCTGCAGCTGTAAGAGCACCCCAACTTAGTTAACACAGCACATAATGGAGCATTGCTGTTTTTCTTCAGAATTGCAGAGCCAACTGGAAGCTGTGGTTGCCACCCACCAGCCTCATAAGAGAGCGCCCTATAGCATTTACATTTACACCAAACCCAGGATGATGAACTGTCATTAGGCAGATGACTGCCTATATTAGTGTTAGGACTTGGGTTTGAAAATTAAGTACTTGAAATCCATTTTAAATCAGCAGGAGCTGGTAAGATTGCTCATTTTGTAGGGTGCCTGCCATCAAGGCTGATGACCTGAGTTTAGTCCCAAGGACCCACATGACAGAGGGGGAGAGATGACTCCCACAAGTTGTTCTCTGACCTTGGGTTGTCAATGTATTTCTGTCAGTGCTTGCCTGTGTGCCTATGTTGTATCCCAAGACTTCACCACAGCCTTGGTTCTGAGTGTGCAATTCTGGGCACATGGATGCACACACATGCACATGTAAATAAGTAAGTAAATACACAAGTAAATGTGATAAACTTAAAATCATCAGCTAAATGAAAAAATATTTTTTAAGAACAATGTCTATAAACACGTGACTCAGCACTATCCAAAGCATTAATTAGAATATTATCACTAAACAAGCTTCAGTACTCTTGTACTGATCCAAGAATTGCCTAGGCTCAGGCCTGCTGCTTTATCTCCATACATTACATTAAGCATTTTCCCGCCTTGTCAATGGCACGCAACTCATTTTGACAGAGCTAAAGCAAGATTTTAGACCTTGGGCTCCCATTTCAATTCTTTGTCCACTACTGAACAGAGCAACAGAGTTTTCTTGGCATTCAGGTAATTTTTTTTTTTTTTTTTTACTTTATATACTTTTACATCCCAATTGCATTTTCCCTTCCTTCTCGCCTCCCATTGTCTCCCTCCCCTCTTCTCCCCCACCTCCTCCATTCAACTTCTCCTTTGTTTCTGTTCAGAAAGGGGCAGACCTCCCATAGATATCATCAAAGCATGATGTGTCAAGTTGTGGTAAGACTAAGCACCTCCCTTGTAATAAGTCTGGACAAGGCAATGCAGTATGAGGAATAGGTTCCTGAGAGTCAGCCAAAGCATTAGGACAGCCCATGTTCCCATTGTTAGGAATCCCACAAGTAGACCAAGGTACACAACTATCACACCCATATATAGATATATATATATATATATGTATATATATGTATGTATGTATATATGGCTTAGGTTGGTCCCTTGCAGGCTCCCTGGTTGTTGGCTCAGACTCTATGAGTTCCTATGAGCCAGGTTCATTGATTCTGTGGGTTTTGTTATGATGTCCTTGGCCCCGCTGGCACCTACAATCAATCCTTCCTCCCTCTCTTCAGCAGGATTTTCCAAGCTTGGCCTAATATTTGGCTGTGGATCTCTGCATCTGTTTCCATCAGTTGCTGGGTGAAGCCTCTCTGATGACAATTGCAGTGTTACCAATACCACAGGAGAGGGCCAGTTCAGGCTATGTATCCACTTTTATTAGCAGTCTTAGCTGGGGTTATCCTTGTTGATCTGAGGGAGATTCCCTTCCATCAGGTTTCTACTTGACCATGAAATGCAGCCCCAACTTTCCAGTCATCTCTTTCTGTGATATCCCACTCCACCCACCCTCTAACCTGATCCCTCCAGTTCCCATCTCCACACACCCCTTACTCCGCCCAGGGGATCTATTTCTCTTTCCCAGGGAAATATATATAGTTTACAAGATATTTTTACTTGAAGCCTTCCTTCCTTCTTTCCTTCCTTCCCTTTTTTCTTTCTTTCTGTTAATTTTTGTAATAGTGGGTATTGAACCCAAGACCTTACACATACTATGTGAGCACTGTCCTCAGCCCTTTTTGTATTTTTTATTTTGGGACAAAGTCTCATGACTTTACCCAGGCTGGCTGTGAGCTTGTTCTCCAGCCTGGCAGATCTTCAGTTTAACAGTCCTCCTCCTTCAGCCTCCTTAGTGGCCAGTATGACAGGCCTGCTCCACCAAGCCAGGCAGGCTCTCATTTCCTTGTGCAAGTACTGCAGAGCATCAGAGGAAGCAGGGTATGCAGGGGACTCTGTTAGGTATTGTTATGAGCACTTCAGGTAGAGCCTACCCTTCTTCTGAGGCTGTTTGAGGGCTCTGTTTTCATCTTAGTTAGAATGAAGTCTCCTAGAGGACAAATGGCCACTAATAGGAGATAGAAGAGGCTTCAGACTGGCTTCTCTTAGGTAGCAGATTTTTACAATGCACATGTACTCACACATGTGTCTGGTTTGGCACATATGGATGAGTGTATGTGTGTGAATGAGTCCTTGTGTGTAGTGTGCATTGTGTTTTTGCAGGCACTGGTGGGCAGAAACAAAAGTCTTTTGTCCCAGAGAAGAGCAAAGTAATAGGGTGGCAATGTTTCCTTTCCTGTCCCTGGCTGTTCTGCCACAGAGGAAGCTAACACGAAGAAGTGGTGGGTTTCACAGTCCTTTCCTAAGGACTGGTTCAGGCTGCTGTGTCAGGAATGACTGAAAGGCAAGGCCTGGTGGCCAGCCATCCCAGGTTTACAGGAACATCCTCTATCCTAAGAAGGGTGGTTCCAGATGGCACAGAAGGTCTGCAGAGAGGGTCTGTTCTTATTTGGCATGAGGTGACTGAATTATCAGCAAATCATAGCATTCTGGATTTTTCCATGCAGCTAGTGTGAAGGGTGGGTGTTAGTGTGTGGCCCGGAGCTTGCCAGTGTGTGTACATTGAGGGGTTGACAGGAGCCATTTGGCCGGGGCCTCACACTCACCGAGGGCTTCAGATGTAGGCTCTTGATATTATCCCCAAATGAGGTTACATGTGCAGTCCGAGAGATAAGCTGACAAGATGTGGAGGAAAAGACATTCATCATTCGGCCTTAAGCGCATTGCATTACCAAAGCATGCCGCTTGCAGTGCCCTAAGAATTAATAGTTCATAAGCCCTTTAATATTTTGAGGATAGCACAATTATATGGTATTTTAAACATATAATGATACTTTGTTAAATGTAAACATCTCAAACAGGCACAAAATTTTGGAGCTTGGTGGTAAAAATTTCTTATGCATGAACATTTTGCAGACTCCCAGATTGTACATGGTATGTCATTATTGAGAACCCCCAGCTGTGGAATTCATGTCAGCCTCTTAGGATGATTATTGACATGACAGGCTGTGGTGTGTGTATGTGGGCATGTTAGCATTTGGATGTATATACTTCTGTGTTTATATTCTGCTGGGAGACCAGGGTGCAACCATCCTTAGCTTGTGAGGACTGGGGGTGGGCAGTTGGGGGGCACTGTCAGACCGCCGCAAACCTAAGACGTCAGGGCCATAACCAGATTTGGCGATTTGGCCCGAGTAGCCCTCTCAAAATAGAAAAATCAAGGGCCCAGCATGGAGGCAGCCTGTCTGGGCTCAGGCTGGTAATGAGGACTAACAAGAGTTGATGGAGCCTGGGAGCGATGGGCTGAGATGGCCCCGAGCTGCCTGGCACCCCGAGCCCTGCAGTCATCAAGTGCTGCCCAGCCTGGCCTAATGCTATCACCCATGGAGATTCTCATTGATAAGGGCCCGGAGAAAGGGACAGAACATCTTTGCCAGCTTCTGTGGAAGGCAAAGGGTTCTGCTGATAGGATGCTGCACTGGTGGACTGCTAAATTTGGGATCCCTACCCCTTTCTCTAGGTAACTCAGCCGAATGCCCATAGAACAGAGGGTCTTAGCTGTCCTTTAGGAGTATATCTCTTGAAATACTTACATAATTTTATTCATGTTTATTTTAGGAAACTAGAAAATACAGATTGTTAGGAAGGAAAAAGAAACATCCTTAGCCAGAATCATCATTGTACAACAGGAATGTCTCAGGCCAGGGGTGGGTTAGGATCTAAAGTCAGCCCATGCAGGGAATCATTAACTGGGCAATTCTCCAGGGATGTGCCACAGTGGGGGCAGACTCAACATCTCCAGACTCAGACAAATCAACCATTTTCTTCTGGATGGACAAGATCACTGTCTTGCTGGTTGAGTTCTAGAAAGAAGCATTTGGGGGGACAGGTTATCTACACTTCGTGAAATTTGAGCATCAGACTGAGCATGGAAGGAATCTCATATTTTGGAAGGCAAATTGGAAGTGAGTGGGACTGAAATTCTAGCAGCTTCATGTGCTCAGCAAGTAGAGGGTCAGGTCAGAGCTCTTTCATTCACAGTCTCTTTTTGTCTCTGTCTCTGCGTCTCCCTAGACCCTACCTTCTGGAGTTGAATGAAATGGAGTTAAATGGGTGTATTATGTAACTTCATCTTTTCCAACTTTCCTTTTGTATATGAATAAATCTCTATGATTGACAGGAACAGGATCCCATTGTACCTAATCTTCTCATTTATTATATCCTGGATAATAAATATAATATCTATATTATTTTACTCAGGCATGCCACTAGAGAAATAATATCATAATCTATGTAATTGTGTAATCAATCCTGTGTTGCAGGGCAGTTGTTTTCAAACCTCTGTTAATTGCATCAATATATTTCCTTCTACAGAAATCTGCTTTCCCATGCAATTACTTTCTTAGAACAGATTTTCTCAGGGAGGAATTTTGTGTCAAATCCATTTGCAATTTCAGCCTGTGCTCACAGCTAGCCTGCAGTTTTTACTCTTGTCCAGGGAAGAGGAGTAACCCAGAACATGTGAGTCAGTAGTCAGGAAAGAAGTATATTGGTCACAACTATGCGGGGAAGGGCATATGACCGTGGGTTCAGCCTGAACCCCACTTGCCTTGTGGTCATTCATCTTCAAAAGCACCATCATTTCTCACAAACATGGGGTGATTTACTGTTTGTCAATAGGATGAGCCAGGATCAGGTTATCTCTGGGTTTCCCTGACTTAGTGAAGATGAGCTACTACATTTATGGAGTGTTTTTACAGATTTCAGCAGTTTTATCTTGTCAGTCTCTCACACACAGCAGGCCTTATTAGTTCTTTATTGACAAAGGGAGAGAATGGAGTTGTGGGAAAGTGTAGGGGGAGTCTCAAGTTCACAGACATAAGGAAACATGACCTGGAGTTTAGCTCAGCAAATAGAAAGTGCTAATGGCATTATGAGCCCAGAGGAGTCGGGGAGTCAACTGTAGGGCATGGTGGCTATTATTCCATGTGTATCTTAATGCTTCCAGAAGAGCCATAGCTTTCTGTGTCATGCTGATGCTGTTTCTACCTGCCCTCCATCCATTACAGGTTTTCACTTGGAAGAATCCTTATTTGGATTTGAGAACTATTCTTTACATATATATATATTTAATTAAATGAGACAGGTCCTCATATAGTCCAGTCTAGTAGTTAACTCATTACATAGCCAAGTATGACCTTAAACTCCTAAACTTCCTGCTTCCACCTACAAAGTGCTGGGATTATAGGCATGTGCCACCATGGCTGGCTGGTTTGAGAAGTCTTGAGTGGACTGGCCACTAAGGGAATATTTGACATTTTGTAGAGTGATTTCTCACTCAACTCATGAGGTTTTTCACTGGTGTATAACGCCAATGTCTGCCTCCTCCATTTTATAAGGCTTCTGAATAGTGAAACATGGGTCCTCCCATACTCCTTCAGACTGCCATTGTTTTCTCGCTGTTTAGAGCAAGTGTGCTACACAGGTCTGAGTATGCTCTACAGTCCTGATGGGCAGCTCAACTTCAAGGCCACCAGGTTTGAATATTCTGTCTCTACCAGACCTGGCAATGAGACAAAGAGACAAAAACTGTTTCTCAAAGGGACATTTGCTCCAGAGAAAGGACATGGTTTTGCTTCAAGACCCCAGACATGCTGACTGTGTTTCTCCCATTGGGGCTTGCCTCAGGCTATATTGCTTTCTGTTAGCCACAGATCTACCAGTAATGGAGGCTTGGTATTAGTTTTGCATTGTATCTTGGCCCTCTCCCAAACTTCCTTTGCTCTGTAACCCACAGAAAGTTGGAAGTTTGATGGGCTTGGCTTTTGATAAGTAAGCATGATATTATGATCAAAGTATGATGAAACATGTTATGTTTTTTTTAAATTGAAGAGGATGATCAACAAACACTGTCTCCATCTGAAAGTGTTCACATGTGTACTTCATTTTGGACTCTAAACTTTAGACCCCCGAAACTTCATGGGGTGACACCTTCCTATAATTTTCATGAAACTTGTTTTCCACCGCTTGGCACTTATTCACCCTGAAGCAACCAGACTATTTGGTGCTTTCTGTTTGCCAGCTGCTATCACATGATGTATGAGTGTGGTGATCCCATGTGATGGTCTGTGATCATATGTAATAATGAAAGTCCTTTCAGATAAATCAGTGCACAGGCCCTGAAGTTGACACGTCTCAGAAGCATGGATGTTCATGTGTATTGCTTGCTCCACTCCGTGCCCTCATTGCTTGAAAGTGAAAGTGAACAGGACTTTCAGAGCCTGTTGTTCCTGGGGATAGAGAAAAACATAGATTTGAGACCATGGCTGAAGTAGTATTTTCCATGGATCAGGCTTAGTTACTCCCCAGAAAATATAACACACCTGGAGTCATATCTGTGATCAAAATGATTAAATATAATGATGTACTATTGCATTTGTCCAAGATTTGTCTTTTCTAAAAAATTTATTTGTAAAGGCCAAAAGGGAAAATTAAATGCAACCTCCACTTTGAAGTCTTTGATAATGGCATTACTCCCAGAACTGCCCCCAGGAATGCCATAATGAGTGTTTTGTCATGTGTTAGGAAAGACTGATAAGGGCTCTTGCTTGACCCTCATTGCAAAACAGTCTTTACTTAATGGGTCACAGGATTAATGCAGGAATTCTGACTGGCTGAGTATTACTTTTTTTTTTTTAACTATATAATCATAAAGTGGCAAAATAACCATGTTGGAACTCCCGGCCAACTTCATTTAACCCTTGTTTCCACAGCCTTTACCTCAGCAATGGACTGTAGTGTTTTACCAGTTACAAGTGTTAGCTGAAAGCCAGGGTTAACTATGCCCCTGCCAGGGCACAACTACCGTGAAAAACATTTGTATGTCCTTTTGGTTACCATTAGGTGAAAGATTTATGGTACCTGCTGTGGTGTTACACAATTGTTCTTTAAGGTACCCGGTCTCCTTTTCAATCAGAAAGCCCTGGCTCTGTGAACTGATTTTGGTCTGGGAATTGGGTAAGAGGTAGGGAGTCTCTCTAATGGTGGCTCAAATCAATCTCCTGCTTATCAAGTCTAACATTTTTTTTTTTTTTGGACAGGCACTTCGAGTAGAACCTTAGGGGGCAACACATTCTGCAGTCACAGAGGCTTCATAATTTACAAGATCCCTATAGGTAGGGCCATTCTGTTCAGTGCTGGCCCTGCTGCCTGTTATGAGAACCGGAGGTACCTTTCCTCTGGCAGCTGAGGACATCTAGAACTTTGCTACTCTATGTTCCAGGCATTTTTCTTAGAGCAAGAAGCTGGTTTTGATGGCTGAGTCTCCTGCTCTTATAGCTGACGGTGAACACATATCCCCAGAGGGGGTTCTGAAGGATCTGTGCCCATCTAGTTTACACACTTCCTAAGATCATGGCACCCTCTTATTTCTGGGACAGAGCTGTGAGAACTTCTCACCAGTGCTTATAGACTCAACTCTTTGGAATTCCTCTTGATATCAGATTCATTTCAATGATAGACTCTAGTTTTCAATCTATCAGTCAATTGAGTGAGTAGACTAGACTCAAACAGTATATGAATACATGCTTTGAATCGAGAATCTCTGGCAGATGTCAGCAGATGACCAAAACCTTTGTTTCTCTCCATGCTCCAGATCCAGGAGGCTTCATTCCCACGCATGTTCTTTATATAAACATATCCTAGGCTGGCCTCATGTATCCCAGACTGGACTTAAACCCACTGTGTAGCTGAGGCTCACTTTGAATTGCTCCGCCTCATTCCCTCCCAAGTGCTGGGAATATGAGCATGCATCACCGCATCCAGCGGTGCTTTCAATTTCAAAGGTGAACATACAGGAAAATTGACTTTGGGGAATATAATGTCATGTTTTAACACATACAGATTTGTGTAAACACTGCCAGAATAAAGGTACAGAATAATTCTACCACCTCCAAAATTCCCATGTACGATGTCTTTCTAATTACTTGGGCATCCCACTCCTAATCCCAATCACCAATCTCTCCATCACTGTTTTGCCTTCTTGAGAATGTCATATGAATGGAATCATGTCCATGTAGCAGGCATCTCTCATACAGTATAATGCATTTGAGATCCACCCATGTCTGTGGCATGTATCAGCAGTCCTTTCTTGTTAACTGCTGAATATTTGATTGTATGAATGGCCCATGCCTGTGTACACATTCATCATCTGAAGAACCGCTAGGTGTTTCTGGGCTGTGGTAATCATGAACAGAGCTCCTAGAAACATGCAGGGAAAAGTCTTTGTGTGAATGTTAGGCTTTCCTTTCTCTGGGGTAAGGGCTTCAGGAGTGGGGTTGCTATACGGTCGGTATATGGCAAACTAACTGAGAACTGCTACCCAGCTTTCTAGAATGAACAAATGCTCTCACCTACATCTGAGGGTTTCTGTTGCTACCATTTTCGTTAGCACTCAGTGTTACTGGCTTATGTAAGGTATTCTAATAGCTGTGTAACACAATCTGGTTTTAGTTTGTGCCTCCTTAATGGATAATCATATATTTTTCATGTGCTAGTTTGGATCCACATATCCTCTTTGCCCAAGCATTCAGTATACTTTTTGATTGGGTTGTCAGTTTTTTGAGAGTTATAAAAGTTCTGGATAAATAATATTTGTCAAATGTGTGGTGGGTTGAGTATATCTTCTTCCATCTTATAACTTATGTTTTCATTGTGTTAATGATACCTTCCACAGATCAAGTCCACAAATCAAATGAATGTTTCCTTAAAGACCCCACTTCCAATAAACCTTTGTTTAAACCAAGTCACAAAGGTTTTACTCTTGTATTTTCCTCAAAAAGTTTATATTTAGGATCATTTTGAGTTTTTAAAAATAAGCTGACAGTTAGAAAAAAAAAGAGCCCATGAATCTGAAGAAGATGGGAAAGGGTATATGGTTTAGAGGGAGAAAAGAGAAGGAAAAAATGTAATTAAATTATAGTCTCAAAAGCAATCAGACAAACAAAAATTCCAAAAATGAAATGAACCAAAAATAAACCTTTCTCCTTTTTTTTTTTTTTTAAAAAAAAAAAGAGCTGTAAGGTGTAGGATAAGATTTACTTTTCTTTACAAGGAGAAATCAAGTTGTTTGTGGGCAATTTAGTGAAATAGAGACTTGCTTCAGTGTCTAATTTTTGTGTCTGTGATAATAACTGGCTATCTCTCTGGATGTTTTGATTTCTAGTCCCATCATTCTTATGCATTGATCACATCCTGGCTGCTTCCCAGGGTCCCCTGGTATCAGTGGCTGTAGTCTCACAGTGACGTCAAACTTCAGTTTTCGTTTCTAGATTGCCTTGACTGTTATGCTTTTGCAGTCTGCACACATGTCACAATTAGCTTGTCTTATCTGTGAATATTCCTGCTCAGATTTTGAGGTGGAATTATATTAAAATATAGATCCACTTGAGGGAGAAACAATGGTCTTACCTGTTGAATCTTTTAATCCTGAGTCTGTGCTGTTCAGTGAATTTTTAAATCTGTGCATGTGTTTTTCAGTTCTCGGATCTCTATGTTCTAATGTCTTCTATTTCTTTTGGCCTGAGATTTCCATCATTTGATCCGAGGGGATCTTTGCTTCTGCTGCACCTCTGTAAGAACTATTTTAAACTTCGTGCCATTTCCATTATTGGGGATAGCTCTACATTGGCGTCTCTTGATTGTTTGCCCTTGTGAGTTGGGGTTTTTCTTATGTTGAATAAATTCTCAATTGCATCCTGAATGTTTAAAATACCACATTAGGAGATTTTCAGGTCTTCTGTAAATTATATAGAGAATGCTGATGTTTTTGGTTTTAGCAGGCAAATGACCCACTGGGTGCAGGCAATGAGTTCTAGTAAACCTCCCCTGGGCTGACCTTCCAATGCTTGCCGTGTTTTTAGTTTCTGTTGCACATATTTTAGTTTCTGTTGCTCATATTGCAGTGCTGCTGGAATCCAGGGCCTTGTGCATGCTAGGCAAGCACTCCACCTACAGCACATCACAGTGCTAACCAGATGTTGGTCACTGGGTGGCCAGGCTGGCAGCTGGGCCATTAGTGGTCTGTTTTGTAATTTCAGCTCTTAGTCTTTGGTTTCTTGTTGAGGGTCTGATCCATACAGGTGAAGCCCAGGCCTGAGCTTGGCATTTAAAGGCAACTTTGTAGGGTCAGTTTTCTGGATTCTTTTCGTTTTGTGACCATACAGGGGTTTTTCAGGTTCTTGGTACTTGTTGTTTTGGTCCCCAGAGAGCTGTGACCACATACACTTTGACCTCATTTTATATCAGAAACTAAGTGACAAAAGATAGACACAAAATCTTTGGAGTTTCTATTCCTCGTGGAACTATGTGGTTCCTCTGATTGGAAATGGAAGTTTCGTAAGAACACCCACTATCAATTCCTTATGTCCCCAAATCATGGCAACACCTGAAAGTCGGGGAATGATTAGATGGCTAACAGGAACCAGAAGAGGAGTGGAGAAATGTCTCACTTTCCTTGTGCAATTTACCTTCTTTCCTTTCTTTTTTGGTGTGTGTGTGTGTGTGTGTGTGTGTGTGTGTGTGTTGCATGTTACATCGTGTGCCATGTAGAGGCCAGAGTTGGGTGTTCTGTCCCACCTCTCTCTGCCTTCAGGAAGGGTCTCACTAAATCAGAAGTTCAGCACATTTGCTAGGATGATTGGCCAGCCTTGGGGATCTGCCTGCCTCTTCTCTCCAAGTCTGGGGTTATGGCCATGTGCGGCCATGCCCAGAGTTTTATGAGAGTGCTGGAGATTTGAACTCAGGTATTCAAGCTTGTGCTCTTATTCACCAAGCTAGCTCCTTACCCTTGGATCATCTTGATCTTCCATGAAGGACTAGATGACTCCTCCTATGTTTCTTTCAGTCCATGCCAGGCAGGCATTTGGTTTTTGGTTTTTGATACTCTGAAATTCAGGCTGGGGAATATCAGAGGAAACCTAGAACATGTTGTAAATTCTGGTCTAACCCAAATCTAATTCTTACTTTTCAGAGACCCTAGGAAGTCACATGTACGCTGTTTGGTTTCATATGCACTCAAAACAAGAAGCACAGGATCTCTTCCTCTTACTTTGAACAAAATAAATGTAAATATCTTGCTTATTTTTTTGCCATATTTATCCTTTTCTGCCAGGTATGACTTTGTGACAAGTTACACAAATGATCATTGAAAGTATAGTCTTTGCCAAGTGTGGCTTTGTAATTGCCTACTCCCCTTTGGCCCTCATTGTGGGTTTGGAGTCAAATGTGAGGGTGGAAGAGGTTATATGGAGAACACTTGTCTCACATAAGGTCATTCCAGGGAATTTGCTTAAGGTGGAACTGATTTCATGATACTGGGAAGGAGAAGCTCAGTAAGCTTAGGGATTAGGATACTCACATGCTCCGGAGTAGCAGTATTCCTTGGGGTCTTACTGTATTATAACAACTGTCCTTTCTAAAGACATGCTAAGGTTTTGAGTCCAAGCACCAGTGCAATTTGGCAAACACAGCCCTGGACTCATTCTGGCTTTTAGTTGCACAAACCTTACTAGAGATAAGCAACTCAAAAAATTTTGTTCTGAGTAGCTATAGAAGTTCAGTGCTCTGACTAACTTGGACTGAAGACGTAAAAGCCCAGCCTTTCGTTTCTACCCTGGAAGCTTAGCCGTGCAGTGATAAATCACCAGCCTATCATGCAGCCTTTGTACCTCTCAAGCCCCTGATAACATTCTGTCAGTGCTGCTGCATGGCCCCTAAGGCCTTCATTTTAAACTCGGCACTTCAGGTAGCCCCAGACAGTGTTTCAGGAACAACGTTGTTCCTTCATATTTTAGGCTGGTGATGCTGCATCCTTTATTCATAGCTGGATCCCTATGCCATCAGACTTCACAGCCTATTAGTCCTGCATCCGCCTTTGCTCAGAGATCGGCTTCCTCTGCTGTTTGCTATTGTGCAGCAGGTTTGGCTGAAGACAACAGAATCCACGTTGCCAAGTTTAGGTGAGAAAAGGCATAAAAATAGTATATGTGATAGGACGTATTCTAGGAGGATCCCCAAGATCCTGTCCCACTGCTGTGCATACTCTGTCTAATCACTCGCTTTAAGCGTGGGCAGAAACTTTGAATATCATGGGATTATGCTATAGCATATGCAAGAAAGAAACTGACTGTCATAATCATGATCCCTAATATGTTGACTACGCTTATTAAAAAGCAAGGCTATTCTAGGTGAGTGTGGTCTGATTAGGTTGTACCTTAAAATGTGCAAGAAGCACTAGTGGGCGCAATAGTGGTTGTTTTAAAGAAACAACCAGACTTATTGTAGAGAAGGTCAAGTGTTCAGGACTCAAATGCATTCTCTAGGAGTGGTAAGTAGAATGGCTTGGTAGTTAAAATAGAGAGACCAGCATTGGGGGATTGGCTCGGTAGTAGAGTTCTTGCTTAACATAGCCAAGATGCTGAATTCAATGTCCAGTACCACAAAAAGCCACAAGGATACAGGGACTTCAGCCATAAAGTCACAAGGAAACTAGTTCTGCTAATAAGCCGGGGGACCTTGGTGGTGGGCTATTCCTAACCAAGCTTCTCAACGAGGAAACAGTTGATGTCACCTATATTTCAATGAAGCCTGATCCAAGGACTGGCTAAGATGGGCTAGATTCTTGATCCATGGAGAATTTGAGATAATAAATGTATGGCGTTTAAAGCACACAGATCCATAGGTATTTTATACAATAGAAAAGGAATGTTATGTATTGGCAACTTCCTAGAACTTCTAAAAGAAACACACTTGTAAGCTCTAAAACTAGCATTGATATTGGCAAGAGATAGATCCAACCATGAGGTCATTTGTTATAGACAACATTCTGCGGTTGCTTCCAGCTGGTGCCAAGCATTTATGAAGCCAAGGACTCAAAACCATGACTGAAGGTTGCTGTCTACTTCTATAGCACCCAGATAATGTTTCAGTGTTGTTTTCTTATCTGTGATAGAGGAATAACATCAGTGTTTACCTCAGAAGGTAATTATAAGCATTAAGTGAAGTTAATCTTTTAAAGTGTTTTAAAGTAAACAATGCAAAACTCCTAATGTTCCATACATCTCAGCCATTATTTTTAATAGATGTCTAGCCCAAGGCCATGAAAATAGCAAGTGGTTTAATGGAGACTAGATTTGGCTCTTCCTACTCCCCAAACCCCTTGTTCTTATTTTCATACCTCCTCAGTCCATAGCTGGAAGAGTAATCCAGGAATGCAGTTTTAAAGAAACTTTGCCTGTTTTCATTTTTGGTTTATCCCAGGAGAAACCCATCTGGAATAGACAGAAGACATCTTACACAATGGCGCTCGAAAACCATATGATTTTATGTTACTGAGTAAATAAGAGCATCGTTAACACCCTTATTAGCAAGTGCAGAACTCTGGGACTCTGGAGACATTAACTTCGGAGGTTCACACTAACTACGGAGGCTCACAAAGACGTCTGGAAATGCCTCAGATCAGCCTTCTGGCTTTCCTAATACTCTCGCTGCCTCTTCTGCCATACACCTTGTTTGAAATATCCATCTATTTTTCTCCTCTACTAATTGAGATTCTCTGCCTGTCACTGTGCAGAAAGGGTGTGAACACTTGGAACTGCCGCCTTCACTGTCTAGGGAAGGCGTGCGTGTCTGTGTGTGGGCATGTGCATGTGTATGGTATGTATGGAGGTGGAGAATAAGGCAGATGGTTTGGTGACGACTCTTTAGACCTTCACTACTGATGCAAAGGGAAAGAATTCTGACCAATCAGGAGGCAGAGTGAAGGTGTTAGTGGAGCACTGTGCAGACCTGTGGGGAAGATGACTTACTGCTACCCAGAAGGAATGCACTTAGCCATGCACAGAAACACGATCATTATAAAACCAGAATATTTTAAGCCAAGAGGCTAATTAAACATTGAAAAAAAAAGGTGGAAATTATTTAGTTTGGTGTTCTCATGGAAAGCCATGTGGCCAGTTGCTACAGAGATGTCTTTGAAGCCACTCAAGATTTGAGCAGCACACACAGGTCAACATACAACCTAGACATCAGTCAGAGCCCTTAATTAAGAGAGCTCGCCCTCACTAATTAAACAAAATTGGCCTTACTAGAAGGATATTGGTACACTTAGCACATGCTTAGTTAGGGTTTCTGATGCTGTGATAAAATACTCTGACCAAAAGTAACTCAGGGAGGAAAGGGTTTGTTCTGCTTATGCTTCCAGGGAGGAAGCTGGGGCAGGGCAGGAACCTGGAGGCAAGAGCTGGAGGATGAAGAGGCCATGGAGGGATGCTACTTACTGGCTTGTTCCTCATGGCTTGCGCAAACTTTCCCTCCTTTCTTCCTTTTTTCCTTCCTCCCTCCCTCCCTTCCTTCTTTCCTTTCTTTCCTTTTTATATCTTGTTTATATTGAGCTATACATTTCCCCCACTCCCCTTCTCTCCTCCTCTCTATCCTTCCACCCTCCTCCCATACCAACGCCCCCACCACATGCTCCCAATTTACTTGGGAGATCTTGTCTTTTTTTCCCATTCCCAGTTAGATCCATGTATGTCTCCCTTAGGGTCTCTTTATTACCTAAGTTCTCTGGAGTTGTGGACTGTAGGCTGGTTCTCCTTCCTCTAATATCCACTTAAGAATGAGTACATGTTATAGTCGTATTTCTGGGTCTAGGATACCTCACTCAGGATGGTTTTTTTCTAGTTCCATCCATTTGCCTAAAAATTTCAGGATGTCTATATCTATCTATCTATCTATCTATCTATCTATCTATCTATCTATCTATATCCGCCAAGTAGCACTCCATTATGTAAATGTACCACATTTTCTTTATCCATTCTTTGGTTGAGGGGCATCTAGTTAACCTGCTTTCTTATAGAACCCGGGATGCTTAGCTGTGGGGTGACTCCACCCACAATGAGCTGGGCCCTCCCCCATCAATCACTAATTAAGAAAATGCCCAACAGCTTTGCCTACAGCCAGATCTTATGGAGGCATTTTCTTAATTGGGGTTCCCTCCTCTCAGATGACTTTAGCCTGTGTCAAGTTGACATAAAAACTGGCCAACATACCAAGTAAACACCAAAAATCTGGAGAGTGAGGTTTCTAGTGATGAGGTATATGGATTACTGACTAGAATTTTGTTCAAGTTGTATGATGAAATATTTCAAAAGGAGTTTAGGAGATGGTTCAGCGGGTAGGAGTTTGAGCTGCACAAACATGAGAGCCTGAGTTCAAATCCTGTGTAAAAAGCTCACTATGCCACACACCTATAACCGTAGCTTTGGAGTGGGTAGAGACAGGAGGATCACTGGAGCTTCCTGGCTGTCAATCTAGCTCTAGGTCCAGTGAGAGACCCTGTCTCAAGGAGATACTGTGGAGAGTGATAGAGTAGGCACCCAATGTTCTCCTCTGCCTCGCCCACTCCTACCACAATTTCAGTGGGTTTCTGGCCTCAGGTTATAGAAGAGAACTTCATTTCAAGCTAACTCTCCCACAGACAGTATTTTTGAAATCTTGGGGGAAAATTCTGAACATATTTGAAAGCACAGTAGAATGATCCAAATCAAATATGAAATGAAGATAACACCTTAGGTGAGATTCACGTTTATTTTTCTTTTCACTGAGGACATTCTTAGTGTTGTTAGTGTATGTGATAGTTCGTTGGAATGTGGATTTCCTGATGGACGGTGGTTGGAGTGCAGGTCTGCTAATAACTGAAGTTGAGAGGAAGTGAACATACTGGAAAAGAGTCGTTCTAGAGGGAACCCCAAATCCCCAACAGTTCCAGAATTGTGAAGACAGGGGCAAGACTCTTCAGAAGGGAGTTCTGAGGATCCTGTTTAGCATATGTCCCATGGCTCCCAGTGCCATGGATACATAATTTAGAGTTCAAATTCTGGTAGGATAAAGAGGCTTGGTAATGCTCTCTGATAATATGTGGGAAGAGGCAAAGCCTGGGCATAAGGACTGTCAATAGAGGCTAAGGGGAAAGCAGAAAGGATTTCCTCAACAATGCTTAAAGTCTCCACATGATCAAGGTTATCTTTCGACACTTTAGCTGCTTGTAAGAACAAAACTCAATATCCTTCGAGGGAAGATAACAGCATCAGTCTCTAGGGTCTCATTCACAATACAGAAGATATAATTAAAATATTAATCTTATGCTAAGAAGAAAGGAAAATGAGACAAATCTGCCAATAGAGAAAGCTCCACAAATGGTCTAGATCCCAATTTTAGCAAACAAGTACCTTAAAATAATTGTAATGAATATATTAAAAATGTACAGGAAAAGATGAATCTCATGGAGAGAATAAGTCAGGTTAATAGTCTGATCAGATTTACACACACATTCACACACACACACTTGAGGGGGGAGAAAGAGGAGATATTTTAAAAATAGAGTATCAAAAACCATTAAGAGGAATATGAAGGACTTCAGAATATATGGGAGGTCCCACTGAGATTTGGAAAGGGACTGTTGGGAAATTTAAGTACTTGTCCCTTACAGCTCTCTTCTTCTCACCCAGATGTAGAACTTCCATGCAAACAAGGTGGAGCAAACAAAGTTGTTTTCAGAACTTTCCAGTGTGCACTGCCCATACCTTGACCCCAGGTGTGGGTGGTGCCTGATTTCCTCCTATGCTTAGCCCATCCCCTGGCTTGGGTATATAAGCCCATTACCCTCTGTAATAAACAGTGGTGGTAGCAGCTTCTTAACTTCTAGTGGTAGTCTGTTAAGTGTTTCAATCCCGACACCCCATTCCAAGCTCGGTACTTGGCAATTGGAGGTCCCACTGAGATTTGGAAAGTGAAGAATTGTGGACAGGGTCGCTCTGTACCTGGCAGGAGCGCATTGGGGTAAACAAGGTACGTACAACAATATGGGAATTGCTTCAATTAAGAATGAAAAGAAGGAACAAATAAGAAAGACTTTAAAACAACAAAGAACAGAAATGAAAAGTAAAGCTGCAGACACCATAGAGAAAATTAGTCCTTGGTTTCTGGCCGGGGGAGGACTTAATTAATGTTCCTGATTGGGAACAAATAAAATCAGACCTACAGTAGAAGCTACATAAAGACAGCATTCCAATAGCCACCTTCTCTTTGTGGAGGTTAGTCAAAGATGCCTTACTAACAGACAAAATTAAAGTGAGAAAACAACTAGAGACAACCAACTTTTAGAAAAGTTCAAGAGGAGGAAACTAGACAAAAAGTAACAATTAGTCAGACCCCCAGTAAAGAGAATGATACAAAAAGGTTAACATCTTCTGAGTCCGAGTGGGAGGATGCCTCAGAGGAGGAAACTTTAATAGAGGAAATTGAAGAACTCTGTGGTAAACTGCGGCTTAGTCATAAAAAGACTCATAGGGGACATAGTCGTGAGGGTCTTTCTTCAGATAAGGGAGATGAGAAAATAGCAACAACTGTTAAAAGAAATGCTGCTGGATTAATCCAATTTATAGATTTTAAGAATGCCTTGACTTCAAAATTAAGTCTAAGGACAAGTTACTAGGGAAAAGGATTTCTATTTTTGTTTCCTCAGAAAATGAAAAGCTGTGGATTCCTTCTAGACTAACATGGTTTGATCAAGCAAGACCCCCTGAAGCAGTGTTCCAGGTGATCCAACATTCAAAACAACTGGGACAAGGCAGCCTTGTAGACTACTCCAGCCAGGATTTCTGCATCTTCTTAGGATCCCCCATGACAGCGCCCCCTACCAGCAGGAAGCAGTTTGGAAAGAATGACGCCCAAATTCCCAAATATTGTTTACAGAGAAAAGTAACTAAAAAGGGGGTTTTAAAAACAAAAATTGGTAAAAATTTCATGTCCCATATGGGAGATGGGTACAGAATTGGTCGAGGTCTATTGCGTATTTCCTACTGGGGCCCTGGGTATTGGTGCCTGCATCTGGATTTTGCAACAAGTACAATAGGCAGGCAAGTGTCACCTGACGGACACTCATGGTCTTGGCAGTATAACCTAAATCAGCCTAAGTGTGGCTACAGATGCTGGAGAAGTGATATTGAACAACTCCTAGAGGGATCAATGCCGCCTAAGACAGGGAATGATGAGAGCATTTTCCCATGACAGGTAAGGTATCTGTTGCCCAGGTGACCTAAGCCAGGTATCATTTCATTTAAAAAATAAAAAGGGAGAACTTTAATGAAGACATAGCAGAAAGGGATAAGGCATCAATCAAGGAAGGGAAATATTTGAACAAACATTGACCAAAGTTTTTAAAATTTTATCAAAATTAGCAAAATTACCAAGTAAATGTCCAAGAAGATAAATATAAAGAAAATGATAAGTGGTAGATCTCATGAGAGAAATTCACAGCATAGAAACTTTAAAAAGTATCTAAATAAAAAATAAAACAAAGAAGCATACAAAGAAATAACACTAAAGTTAACAGCTGAATTGTTAAGAAAGTTCTAGAAAAGACTGGGCTGATACTTAAAAATAAAGATACTAGACAGATTAAGACTGGGAGACCTCAACTATGTGAAATGCTGAAGGACATTCTTGAGGTCCAAGGACACTGATGCCAGGTGTCAACTCAGGTCTATATAGAGCAGAATGAAGCATACTGAGATGCAGACAATAGACTGTGATAATTTTAGTGTGTATGTCATAATAAGAAAGCCACCAAAAGTAATATAAAGGAGATGGCTTAGGTGTCATGGGTTAACAAATGATTTTATTTTTAAACATTGACTAGTTCAAAAGACAGTAAGAGAAGGAAGAAAAGAGAAAGAAAAAAAGTGGATAAGCAACTAAGAATAGCAAGTTGGTAAAGTAAAATCCACATTAGTGGATTCTTTTTTTTTTTTTCTTTTTTCTTTTGTTTGTGAGGTAGGGTTTCTCAGTGTAACTCTGGCTGTCCTGAAACTTGCTCTGTAGACTAGGCTGGCCTCAAACTCAGGGATTTGCCTGTCTCTGCTTTCTGAGTGCTGGCATTAAAGGCATGTGCCATCACATGTGGCAACAATTATTGGGTCTTTTAAATATCCATGGAGTAAACACTCCAATGAAAAGACAGGGATCTCCAGGACAAAAAGGAAGACAACCCAACTACATGCTATCTGCAATAAATCCATTTTAAATCTGAAAACATTTGTGGATTAAAAACTAAACAAATTATAAAGACTTAGTATTAGAAGACTGATATGGATATTAGTATAAGAAATGATAATGACTACTTAAGAGATAAAATGGTTATTTTATAATAATAAAAAGGCCAATTCATCAAGAATATAAAATATAACAACCTCGAGAGCAGGTACACCTAATGACAAGCCTACTTACACAAAACAAAAATTGATGGAACTAAAGGGAGGAGAACAAAAAGCTATAGCTTTCATTGTGGACAACAACACCAGCTCCCGGGGATTCATAGAGCCAGCAAGGTAAACATCAGCATGAGGAATTCTTCATGTCCTCAAATGTATATGTGGCCACAAAATTCATCTTGATGAACTTGAAAAGACTGGCATTACAGAGCACAGCAAAATTAAATTAGAAATCAATAACACCAAGATTCTTGGAAAATCCCCAAATTTTTAGAATTGAAACTATGTACCTCTAAATTACTCATAGGTCATGCAAGACATCATAAGGGAAATTAAAAAAAAGTAATTTGATCTAAACCAAAATGGCAACATAGCATGCAAGAATTTGTGGGCTGAAGGTGAACCATTATAATCTGAAATGTTCAGTAAAGAAAGGCTGAAAACCAGTGATTTATACCATTAGGGGCGTCTCCCCCAAGGTAAACTTAACCTAAAGTTAGTGGTGCAGAGGAAATAATGACATCAAGAGAAATAAAAAAAAAAAAACAGGAAATATAAAATGGAGATGACAGAGTATCAATGAACCCAAGGAAGACAGATGAATAGAAATTCTATAGTTAAGTAGAGAGAAATTATTGAATATATAAAAAAAGAATGAGTATCAGGACATTTGTGATAACAACAGCCCTAAACATGTAGAATGAAAGTCCCAGGAGAAAATACAAGAATGATAGTGTTTCAAATATGATAGCTGAAAATTCTCATTTTGTGGGAATAGAAATGCACAAATTTTAGAAAACTGATAAACAGACCCAATGAGACGCATGCACGCGCGCGCGCGCGCGCACACACACACACACACACACACACACACACACACACACACACACACTTTCTGTGGGTTCTTCATGGTTGAACGTTTGAAAAACTAAAGATAAAGAGAACATCTTGACAGCAGCCATAGAAAAATGCTAAATTCCCACCATGGTGACAGCAATTCAAACTCCCAGTGACTTCTCCTCAGTTACCATGGAGGCCATAAGACAGAGGGGAAACATCTGTGATGTGCTAACTGAGGTAGTTAATCCAGAACTTGACACATGGTGAACACACCCTTCAAGCATGAAAGCAAACGGCATTTTCACATTCGAGAACAGAGGATTCATTACCAGTAAACTGGCACTGTGCGGAAGCTCTGGGCACTTCTTTAGGCTGAAGGGAATTGACACTCTGCTGGAAAAATTGAATTGTTAGGGAAGATGAAAAGCACCACAAACCATAAACATCTGTGTAAACACAGGAGCTGTCACAGCCAGATTCAATGATCTCCAACAAGTAGTTAAGAAACAAATATGACAAACTTATCTTTAAAATTTTTCTTAACATATTAATTATACACAATAAAAGGTTTCACTAGGATAGTTCATATGCCTATGTAATATATTTCAACCATTTTCACCCCCTATTCTCTTCCACTCTTCTCTTCCACTCCTATTGACCTCCCTTCTTTCCCCATTAGTCCCCCTTCCATGGTCACTTGGTGGGCCAATGAGTTCAATATGGTTTCTTACAGAAGCATGGACATCTTGCTGTGGCTTCACCGCTGGAGAAATGTCTCTCCATCTCTCAATGATTTCCTGCACAAAAATGCTCAGAAAGGAGCGTGGGCACGACAGGGTATAAGTGGGCCTAATCGTGTGCAAGTGATCACAACTGCTCTGAGTTCAAGGGTGCTTCATCCATATGATGCTGGGAACTCAGCATCAGTGCATTCTGGCTTTTATATTCTTTCTTCCCTTTACTGTCATGTTTCCTGAGCCCAGGAGTAGGTGACAGTGGTTCCATTTATGGTCGAGCATTCAATAGTTATTTATTCTCATGTTGACCAATTATGAGTCTCTGCCATTACTGCTGCCTATCTCAAAAAGAAACCTCTTTGACCAAACCAAAGTGACAATGATACTGCCATATAGGTATAAACATAATGATTTAGAAGGCAACTTGAAGACCACATCATTCCCACTTAGCAAAACAAGTAGTTTGATCATAGGGCCTATGAACTCCCCAGCCATTGGCTTTTGATAGGCTTTAGAGTTCCAGTCATGAATTCCCTCTTATGGAGCATTTTTCAGTTGAATCAGAAAGTTGTTGTTTACCCCATAACAGATTTGCATCAGTGAACACTTGTGGTTGGTAGTGTGGTTCACAGAATCTTTACCTGAGCAAGACAGTGTTCCAAAATGTGACACACTGAAATTTTTTTCAGACAGGAGAGGAAGAAGGAACTCTTGCCAATTTATTCATAAACATTGAGTACAAAGACATTAAAGGAAATTACCTATATCCCTCAAGAATAGAGTACAATAATAAAACATATCAAGTCCTGATCAAAATAGTAGCAAATAAGTCTATTGATATATAAAGAATATCAAAGCCAAAAGAGGATCATTTCAAGAATTTAGAATAACCTTGGAAATCCTTCATTTAAATTCATAACATGAATAGAAAAATGGAGGGAAAAAAACCCTATGAACAACTTGGTAGCTTCAGAAAAAGGACTGTCAACATGAGCAGTTGATGTCACAATCAGAGTGGAGAACCATGGACCTTCATCTACTATCCAGGTTCTGTCAGCGCACAGTCCCAGAGGCCTTTGATGAAAAGTAGCTCAGTAGGGGTTGCATTAACTAGAAACTGCAACTATAATTTGGAAACTTTGGGGTCCTGATGCAAGTGAAACCAGTAGGAAGAGAAAGTAATTACTGTGTAGGACTTTACTGACTCTGAATAACACAAGGGCCCAGGTTTTATCACCATAATGAGGACAGAGAATAGTATTTTAGGAATCAAAAGGATGCCCTAGAGCTATGTTTTGGTGTTCATATGTCTAAAACTTAACATGTTCAGGGAACCAAAGGCTTAGACTTTTGTAGATGAAGGTCTAGGTTCAACTACCAGAGAAGCAACACACACCAGTCATAATGAATTCTGAGTGATAATGAATGCCCTGGCTAGGAGCAGTAGTATTGATGAAGGAAGCTTCCTTTGCTAACCTTTCTAAAAGTCTTTGCAGGAGAATGAAACATGAATAGTTGGGCCATTTCTTCGTCCTTGGTCCTTGGGATGGGGGACTTGCAGGTGTTTTGTTCCAATATGAGATGATGTATTACAGATTAACATGTGTAGATATGACATATGCTGGACCCAGATTGTGTGTCAGCTCAGTCTATGTGGCCGTATCTTCCTCTCTCTGGGCCTTTGCCATGTAACTTGCTCTCCAGTTGAGCAGCCTTACCAAGAACTTGCACTGTTGCTCTCACGGCAGTAAATCCAGATTGCTGTTGCTGCTGTTGGCACCAATACAGATGGAAGATTCTAGCAGGTAGTGTGTATAACCGAGGAGACTGGGTGCCATGCCAACCAATGCCTTGGACTCCTAGATTCTGTAGTGCTGTTGGAGGATGCATGGTGAGGCCAGGTTACATATCTCAGAAGAGCAACAGAGCAGATGTAGAGACAGACTTTGATAGTAGGACGTGGAGGTTAGGAAAGACCCAGCACCAAATCCTCCCCATTCCTGCCTATATCTGAACTACTAAAAAACCCTAAAGATTCTCCATGAGACTAAACCATTGGTTACATTTGTTATGAAGCATACCCTTCTGTTAAACATCTCCTTTTTTGTTCTTTCTTTGCCTCAGTCTCCCTTCCTCTGAGATTGTGCTCCTTGGAGAAATGTTAGCAGGCGGCTTCTCCCCCAGACAAGCTGTCTTCTTCATGGAGGTTTGGCAAAGGCATGCTTGCTGGCACAGAGGATGTTGATATGATTGAGATGAGGCTGGTGAATGTGGTGGTAGTGATGGGACTGATGGTACTGATTGATGATGGAATGGACGGTGTTGGTGATGACATATAAATGAACAGTCATGAGAGGCATGGTGGCATGTTGGTCAACAACGGGCCACATATAATGGTGTACATAACATGGCTACTTAACAATAGTATAAGGGGGCTGAAGGATTCCTATCACTTAATTACATTGCAGCCATCCTAAAGCCATAGGGTGGACCTGGGATGATGGTGAATAGTCTATTATGTTTCCGCTCATAAGTGTAACATGGAATTGTGTACAGTGCATAAAAATTGATAATGATGCTGTGCTGTTGGTTTATGTATTTACTGCACTTAAGTGGATCACCAGGATGTCCTCCTCTTATATAAAAATAGTTTACTTCAAAACAATTACTGTGGAAGGAACACCAGCAGCAACCTCATTCATCCTGCATTTACTGTGAATCTTGAGCACAAGAAAAAGCTGGCTAGATTTCTCTAAGTGCACTGTTTTGACCCAACAACAATGAAACTGCCAAATGACACACTTCCATCAGTAAGTGATGGTTGGCTGTGGGATAGGATGACGGAAGACTGTGAAGTCAGATACAGGGGATCAGTCACATCCCTTCACATTTTGTGTCCTTCTCTTTGGTTTTCTTCCTTAGGGGGCATTCTGGATTCCTACTCTCTGGAACCTCAGCATGGCCATGCCTGGCTTTAGGCAATAAAGGAACCGTAAAGGCTAGCACATGTGCACCACACCTTCCTTCCTGCTCCACAGTGGCTGTATCCATGGTGGGGTGTTTCTTCAGCCTAGATCCTGGAGCAGGGGCCGATGTTAACCCATGGCAGACATGAAGCATGGGTGAAAGTTTTATTTTTGTCATTGAAAGTCAGTAAGATGTGACCGTAGCATAATCCAGTCTATCCTGACTTAGGTGAGAAAAAGTCATATCTGAGAATTGTGCCTTTGGAACACCAGTAACCAACAGGGGAGACAGTAGCAACTTCCCAAAGTTACATTCTGTGCTCCAGAGGAGGGATCGTGATGTGAAGGACAGCCAGGACTACTTAATGAAACCCTCCTCGGAGAGAGTGAGAGTAGGAGGAAAGGAAGGAAGGAGGGGTGGAGGGAGGGAGGGAGAGAATGGGTGAGAGGAGGGGGAGATAGAGATAGACAAAGAGGGAGGGAGGTAAATAGGAAGGGAGAGGGAGGGAGGGAGGGAAGGACAGAGGGAGAGAGAGAGACAGAGAGAGAGAGAGCACCCCAGCTGCCATGGAGTTCAGAGTTCAGGGGAGGGAAAATGGTGCTCTCAGTCTGAGGAGAGTGTCAGCTAAGCCTTTCCATGTGTTTGCATCCTCCACATACTTAACAGGATCAGTTTTGTCAGTGCGATCCTGTCCTTGCTTCCATCACTTCCTTTACTAGCCCATAGGGGTTCCTCAGTAGAGAAATTTGGGTTAATTCCTGTTAATGCTCTTAGTTTACAGGTGGATGTGTTATGGACTATGGAAAACATGGTTTTCTCTTAATTCTGGCTGCTGGACAGAGAGCACAGAGCTCTGTCTCGTGAACACGGTTTTCTCAGGATGTTTAGTATGGAAAGGGGATTGGAATGGGATGCATACTGGGAGGTGTAAAGAGGGGCAGAAGGACAGAAGCTGTCTTCTTTAGGACCAGTCATGGGGTGGGGATTTAGAGAGAGAGAGGAGTGATCTAATTGAGTCTGCAGCCTCTTCCTCATTGCCACTTTACCCAGAATATGTAGTTCTGATTAAAACTAGGAACTGAGAGAGACAGTGCTCTCTGCGGAGGACCGCCATGCTCCCTTGCTAGTAGAAATAAGCACAGCTAAAGCTGCTTCCAGAAAGTGGGGCTGCCTCCAGGCATGCACGCAAACTCCTTGACCCATATTTTCTTCATAAAGGAGTGTGTGTGTGTGTGTGTGTGTGTGTGTGTGTGTGTGTGTGGGAGGGAGGGGTATGTGTAGGTATGAGGACTTAGAAGCTGCAAGTTTAAGGTTTTGCTTTCAACAACAACCATTCACCAAGCCCCTACTATGTTCTGTTCGACTAGGAATGGAAACACTTGGGAAGAGGCAGTTATGATTTTATTCCATCACAGTGTGGTGAGAAATACAGAATTAGCAATGCAAATGGGAGCTTTAGATGGGGATCCAGCCTTGTCTACAGGGTCAAGGAATAAATGATGAAGAAGAATCTGTAGTATGGGTAGTGCTGACTCATATTGATTACATTAATACATTGAGTAATTTGATGCAGGGAATCGAACCCAGGCCCTGATGCTTACTAAGCATGGCACCTACTGAATGCATCTATACCAAACACACACCTATTGAAGGTGCATGGACATACATATGTGCAGGTGCACATGTGCGTGCATGCACATACACACACACACACACACACACACAGACAGAGAGAGAGAGAGAGAGAGAGAGAGAGAGAGAGAGAGAGAGAGAAAGAACCCAGGAAAATGAACAGATGAATTAGTCAATGGAGAAAAGTTTTCCATATTGCCAAGTTTATAACCCATCAAACCCCCTGATTATTTTTATTGCCAATGAATTAGATGTTAATGTTTAGAATATTAATTTTATGGAAGCAGCCTAAGCATAGCTTCCTTCACAGGATAGGGTCTTTTCCCTGAATCTCATGACTATTTGGTGTTTGGAGAGACCGTTTCCTCAGGATGTATCCAAGAGAATATAGTAACTGTATTCCACAGAGATAGCTTCGGCCCCTTTTGCTTCTTGAGCTCTTATGTCTGCTTTTTATAGTTTGCTGTCTCTTTCTGTGCTCTCAGGCTGTCAACTGTCACTTCCTGCAGCTGTCAGCCTGGCTTTCTGTTTCTTGGGGCTCACCACTATCAGCATCTGCCCCACCCCCAACACACACACACACACACACACACACACACACACACACACACACAGAGAGAGAGAGAGAGAGAGAGAGAGAGAGAGAGAGAGAGAGAGAGAGAGAGGAGATTCCATTCTGATTAAGGATTGCTTGCAGTCAGTGGGTTTGACTTATGCAATCTGTAAAGCACCCACCCCCCACCCACCCACTTCACTGGAGTGCAGCCCCTGGTCTAGTGGCATCAGCTTCACCTGGGAACTCCTTAGACATGCCAGTTCCCCTGGGCCTTGCTCCAGATTTTCCTCATCAGTATCTCTGGGCTGGGGTAGGGTGGTGTGGGCTGGGGTAGTGTGGGGTGGGTGGGTGGGACCAGCAGTCTGTAACTAATGAGCTGTTTGGTGATTCAGATGTCCCTCCTTTGAAGAAGCAGCCTAGAAGGAAGGGGAAATAAGGTACAAGGGCAGGGTGTTTTGCAAGCTGCACATGGTGCAGAGCATCAGTCTGTTTTCTGTCCAGTCTAGAGCCTTCTGTGTCTTTCTGGTGTCTGGGCTGTGTTCAGTGCCATTGCACAGGACAGTTGAGTTGTAGAAAGGTGCAATGTTGTGCGCGTGTATGTGAACCTGGTGCACATGGAGAATGAGATAGAAAATACAGAAAAAGCCAGGCTCCACAGAGGCGTGTCTTAGCTACTAGAGTCTTCTGTGTGAGCCTTAGCCTCAGTCCTGGTCATAATCCTCCCGCTAGTGGTTTTCAGGTAGGAGAAGGCTCTCCTGATTCCCTCACACATGTGAGTAGTGTGCCCAGGGCTCAGGCCAAGTGTCAGGAACACTCTGAGAGGCACCAGCTGGTGGAGACTCTGCCAGAGACTCTCCACGCAGAATTCTTGAGGCGGACAGCTGGGATATGTGTGGGAGCCTCAGAGATGCATGGATTTGGGTTTGTAAACACAGGCTTGTTAAATTTAGGATGGGCCTTGGGCCTAGGAGAGCTCCGTAGCATCATTTGGCAACTGCTGCCCATATTGAGTGGTTTTAAAACTCTGCTTATCCCTTATATAGTTGAAGGCCTGTTTTAGCACAGCTTGTCGTCAGAAGGGAGGGTCTTGGCACATGGGGTGAACACCCACTGTGTGCCAGGTGCTTTGCATAAACCATGCCGTTTTGTCTGTACATCCAGGGACTGGGCCTTATTATCTCTGTTTACTGAGAGCAAAGGTCCAGATCTAAGAAGCCCCAGTCACGGTGTGTTGGATCTGCCCCAAGGGTGGATTTGAGTGGAAAGCATGTGTAGTGGAGACTTGTAACTGGCAGGGGTGTCCTATCATGTTCCAGAAGGTGTGGAGCAGTCCAGCTTGGGTTTACTGGATCTGTGTGTGAAATGATTTTAGTTTTGTGAAGCTCAGTCTTCCACCTCTGCAAAATGATGACCATGATAGGGTTTACCAAGTTATTGAGGGACTCACTGGAGTAGAACATTTAGTACGAGTGGCTCTCAACAGTTACTCCAGGTGTGTTAGTTCCTTGGCTTTCTAACAGGGGGGCTGAGTCTCATGCTTACATTCTACTGGACTTCCCGGGAGAATGGAATTGCAACACCATCATCTGGTCCGTATTCTAAGAGAGAAGATAAGTCCATCTCAGGGCTCGAGGCCCCGTGACTCCAGGCTGGTAACGGTCCCCTTCTCTGAGTGGTGTAGGTGCCCACGTCCCCAAGCTTGCAGAGGAACTCCAAGAAGTATCCAGAGACTGGGCAGCCTTGGACTCACCTCCAATCCTCTCTATTGCTGTTCCAGGCCTCTGTCCCCCACAGGCCACAGATTTATGAATGGTACACACCGTGCCCTTGCCAGGAGGTCTATTAATGAGCTTTCATACAGCACTTTAGGTTAGTGAGCTCTCTTTGCTCTTCTTGTTCCTGGCCGGATGTGGGGAGATGCATCGTATCAGCAAAATCTTCCTCTTTGCTTGGCAGAGGGGTGATTAAGACACCATTTATTGGGCTTGGACTCCCAGCCCACCCTCCTCCTTCTTTGGCCATCTCTTGGCCACTAGCAAATTCCATGGAGGGCAGTATCTAGTTCATAGCCATCCTCTACAGATAAGATAGCCACCATACCTCCAGTCTTGGGGAAGGTGAGCATACCAATTTGGGGTCAGAAGCTTTGGGCTCTGGGTATCTAATCTACCTACTAGGCAGATGGCCTGGGGGAATTTGAGATTAGGTTTCTTTATTTGTAGTCACAGCCAGTCCATTGGATGGAGATGAGTATTCCCTGATGGTTTTAGTAGGGGGAAACCTTGGCTTGGATTAGCCCATCCTCATTGTGGAGGGAGCATGCATTGCAAGTGTGGGGGTTGGGCTGCTCAGTTATCTCAGAGTATGGCAGTTGTGGAGGGGCTCTGAGCCATTCTTCAAAGGATGTCATTTTCTCAGGGGAATACAAGAAGAGCTACAATGCAGTCTCTCAGGCCCTAGGAGTCACTTGTGCCTGGTGCCTGCAGAGGGAGGAGGGCAGGATCCCTCTGAAGATCGAAGGACAGCCCTGAGGGATGAAGGGTCTCTTTCCTCAAGTATTGTGCAACCGTTCCTTTAAACCTTCCATCTTGGAGGGAACTTCTTAAGGCAGGACATTTATAGGGAGATCAAACAATAGGATGTCTTAAAGGGGGTGAAATACTGTAGGGAAGCTCTTTAAGATGAGAAGTACACAACTCAAAACAGCTTCAGGAAGTTCCTGAAACTGACCAGATTCACTAGGATCCTCTTCAGAAGGACACTCTCTGACCTGTTGAGCTACCTTAAGGCTGTGCAGTGTGGTCTGGGTTTCCAGCTTTGTGAGCTGCCCCCTATGCTGTGGTATGCTTTGGTTTCTGCTACTCTAAGTGACTGTTCATCTGTATTCTTGTAAGTAACCCCAATAAAATTCATCAGTTCACCAAGTCTATACTTTGATCTGCCATCATTTCCCTATGTGAGATGAATAGATATTTGTTGATCTCTTCCAGGGAATAGTATCTCACACCACCAGGATCATAGTGTTCTGCTTCCAGCAATCTTGCAAAAGTATGAAAGATACTGTCCCACAGAAGTCTGGATATCCACCTCTAGTGTTTGTGACTTTGGAGGTTGCATCAGAAGAACCAAAGTCCTTTCTAGCTTTGGTACCATCTACTTTCAGAGAGGATAAGCTGCTTATTTCTGCTTCCAGGCAGCTAAACTTTTCATGGTGAAAATGTATCCATTCTAAGGAGTGACCAGAGATCAGAACAGTCCACTATTGACATTTGGCCTTGTGGCTCTGTGTGATTGGTAGCTTTGAACTAAGATGAGGTGACCTCTCCCCTTGCTGATTTTCCTCGTATCAGTTCATACAGAGTTGGCTTGTTGGGAACCCTTTTTCTATGCATTACGGACCTCTCACCTCTCTGCAATTTCTTTATCTAGTAGATATTGATTAAGTACCCACTCCAGGGATCTGAAAAGCAGTCACTGAGCCCCAAGAAGCTACAGACACATAAACTAATAAAAGTCTGTGTGACACTACAGGTGCATAATGGACAGACATGTGTTCAGGACCCCAAGCGGCATCCTCGGGGATACAGCTGGAGAATCAGGCTTCTCTGCTAAGGAGATGGACTTAACTTTGAACTCAGAGCCTCCATGCTCCATATTCAAATGTTCCTTGTCTGTCAGAGCCCTCCAATCACACAAATCAGTTCTGACTTGGAGTACAAATCCACCCTATTATCATGAGAGACTACATTAGCTTTCCAGCCACCCCTTGCAAGCAGCTGCTGTACTGTCTGGAAACAGCATCCTCTCTAGTGGAGAATGCTCTTACCTCCTCCCTCCTTGGCCTAACACAATCTTACTTTTGAGAGGCCCCCAGGGATAATGAGAGCAAAGGAACCTGGCAGTTTAAAAGCACTGTAATTGTACTGTTGGTTTCTAGCAGGACTCTGGGCTTCCCAAGTTAAAGAAAGTTTACAAGGCCTTAGAAGCAGCTCAAGTGCCAGCAGGCCCTGGAGATGCTGTTCAGAGCAGAGGAGGATGGGGAGGGAAGAACAAGGATGCTTTGTATAGCATTTTTAGGAGTCTCTAATCACTCTTCTCTAGGGCCAGGAATGGAGGCCTTCTGGGATACAGGGACAGGACACTTAAAGAAATTGTTTGCCTGAAGTTCTTTGGGGTCTGGGTCTTCTTAGCTCAGTCAAAACTGCTGTGTGTTTGCTGGCTGAATAGACCCTGTTTTAGGGGATGAGGATCCATCTCTGAGCTGATCAGACCAAGTCCTTGCCCTGGCTGGGCTCTCACCATCTTTGGGTGGCACAGATGAAGCATACAGACAAATGTAGATATGGTGTATGTCCAAAAGAAAGACCTTGGAAGAAATAATAGAGAAAAGTTGAAATAGAAAAGCAGGGATGAAAATGGTGGTCAGGGTCGCTCAGGGAGTTTTCTTAGTAAGGGAACTTGGGCATGAAGCTACAGAAAGGTAGGGGTGAAACAGATAGTTGAGTGAGGAGGGAAGGAAGGGGTAGAGCTTCAGGTTGGGGATGTGCTTTGGCTGTTCAAGGAAAAGTAATGAGTTTGGTGATGCTGGGGTAGAAGGTTGAGTGTGAGACAAAGTGGGAAAAGGAAATGGGTGGGGGGAGTCAGAACCTGATCCTGAGGGGCTTCATGAAACAGGGATAGTGGTTAAGTCGTGGCCTCTCCTTGCAGAACTGTAAGGGGAGATTAGAACCTGGGAGCAGGTATGTTGGATTGGTTGAATTACTGGGAACGGCATGGAGGAAGAAGATATAAACAAGAGGCAGCATTCAGTGGCTACTTCAGAGAGAGGCACACATTTCCAGAAAAAACATGCCAGGGTTTCTGAGTTGAAGCACTGAAGATTCTTTGAGGCTCGAATGACAGGGAAGTGACAAATACTCTGCATGTTTTTCTCTTTTGAGTGGCTTGAGGTGGGCTAGCCACGGTGTTAGGCAGTGTGTGGAGAGCCATGGGAACACTCCCATTCTTGGGTGGGCAGCCTGTATCTTGGAAGGGAACCAAGCCAAGCTTAGAAATAAATACAGATCTGACCAGGAGGAGATCCTTCAGGGAAGAGGCTTGGGAAGATGTGAAGAGTCTGGGAGCAGTGGCATGGAACCCTAGCAGCCTACTTAGTGGGCTGTAGAGTAGTCCATCGCAAGTCGCCAGACTCCTTGAAAAGAAACTTCTCTACATTGTGAGAACAAGGGTAATCCTACAAGCCTACCAGTGATGACTAAATAGGGAACCAGCATGGAGAAGGAATGTGATGAATAACAGCCACCTTAGCTGTGGCTTAGGACAAAGGCTGGCAAATTAGAGCCCCCAGGCCAAATTTGTTTCACCGTCTCTTTTTGTGTGGCCTATGAGTTGAGTTTTTTTTTTTTTTTTTTTTTTTAATAACTTTCAATGTTCTGATGAAAATCCAAAAGAGGAATAATATTTCATGATACATCAAAAGTGTATGAAATTCAGATTTCAATGCCCATAATTGTTTCATTGGAACTTAGCCATACTCTTTTGTTCACACGCTGTCTCTGACGTCTTTTGTCCCACGACTTCAGAGTTTACTATTTAGCTGTATCTACTATTTAGACAGTGTGTTCAAGAAAGCTTAGAATATTTATTGTATGACCCTTTGTAGAAAAATGTTTGCTGACCTGTAACTTATCTGAAAGAAAGGAGGCATTGAGAATAATCTGCTTAGTCCCTGGTCTTGGTGCTGCTTGAGACCACGTGGCTGACCTCAAGCAGAGTCCTGGGGTAGTGAAAAGGTAAGTCTTAGGAACAAGGGGAATGTTGGAGGCAAGAAAAACTTCAGAATCCTAGACAGTGCTTCCATGGAAGAATATGTTCTGCTGGAAAGCAAGTTCTCTTTCTCTAGCAAAATCAGGCAAGGGATAGGAGAGTCTACTCTGCAACACTTCCTTCCCAGATGAGGGCTGTGTGTTTTGTGAGTGAAGATGCCTGAGCTTGGGTCTTTGAAGTAGTTGCCAGGGGAGCCAGATACAGTGGGTATCTTTTTTAAAAAAGACCTTAAAAGGTAGTTTAAAAAATATATCAGGGCTGAAAAAGCATAAAGGAAAACGGAAAGGCACGGATTTTTCAACTGGAGTCCCATAGCCATGGGAGGAGGGCCCTTTGCTCTGTGCCTGCCTGTTATTACTCTCCTTTTAGCGGCTGTGGCTGACGGACCTAATCCTGACTTTCCTTAACCTTCCAAATCTACTCATGCTCCCCACTCTGCAGAAGACCCCGACTCTAGCCTAGAGGACACTAAACTGCCTTACCTGACCCCCACCAGCCTCCCAATGCCCTCTTGGTTTTTGTTAATTTTCCATGGCTTCTTTACACTTCCCTCAAGGAAGAAAGTCACTTTCCCAGCTCAGACCAAGCCTTCCACTGTGCTTTGATCTCTTCCCTTCCCAGCTCCTTCAGGCTCTTGCTTTGCTGATTGTGTCTTTCTTGTGTTCTTAGTCTTGTGTCCACTGGCATTTTCCCGTTTTCTCTTGTTGGGAAGGTGACTAATATTTAATGAGTTCCTATTATGTGCTAGCCGTCTGCTAGGTGATGGTATATGCTGTTTCATTTGATTCTGAAAATTTCCCTGAGGTAAGTGTATTAGTCAGTCCCTTTAGTTACCACTGAAAGAAATCCAACTCAAACTAGTTGAAGCTGAAGAGGGAATTTATTGGGTTTCGTCACTGGGCAGTTCACCCATGAACTTCAGACACGCCTAGATCCAGGCCCTTAACTGATGTCCTCAAGAGCCTCTCAGGTTTTCACTTCTCTTTCACTCTGAGTTGGCTTCTTTCTCAAATAGGCATGAGGTGGCAGAGATGGCTACCAGCAGCCTTAGACTTGAACTCTACTTTTGTATTAATTTCTAAAGAAAGAAATTAAATCATTTTCTGATTGAATTCTAGTCCTGCTCCACACAGTGATACACACAGCCTGGCACACCATTATTGGGTCAAGAACCTGTGATTTAGACGGGTGACAGTGCCTAAGGGACTATTATTTTGTATTCTGTTAAATGGATGCAAAAATCAGACTGATTTCTAATAACTTACTGTTGTACCCATGGATTGATGCTTCTCTCAATCCTCCTCAGAAAAGCTCAGCCCCAAATGGGTCACTGATATCAAACCCTGCAAATCTCAGGGAATCATTGAAGAAGAGGGGGCAGGGAGAGCATAAGGATCAGAGGGGTTGGATGACTATGGGACACAGCATCTTCTGAATGTAGCAGGGCATCTACACATATGAGCTCACAGCAGTTGTGACAGCATGCACAAGACCCATGCAAGATCAATTCAACTCTGGAAATGGAGAACAGAGAGGGTGCAACAAGGAACTATTAGCAATTGATAGCTAATAGGAAAGGGAGAGTCAGTTTTCTCTGAGAATAGTCCCTGGTACGTTAGCCGCACTCCAGTGGAAGGCCACACATCCCAGAATATGTGGACTTGATGGATGCAAAACACTAAATGAATACATAAATAAAAACAGACATAAAATGAGTGAGTAGAAAGGGGAAGGTGTACATCTCCTTCATTTGTTTTGTATTTGACCACAACTTCGAAGAAAGTAACCAATAATCCCCATTTCAACATGTGCACCAGGAATGAGAAAGATGTGGGTTACTTAGAGGAAAATTATGGTGTTGGCAGTAGAAGATGGGAGACTTGTTACTGAGTCAGCAAAAATGATAGTTGTCTACTAGAGGTAGATGTTACTATCCTTAAATTTCAAATGAAGAGATTGCACCTAAAAGAGGTTTGGTGTGCACCAGATTACATAACTACCATTAGGAAGAAATGTAATTTCAGCCTACATTGAGATCTTTCTATATTCAACTTTGATTTCTAAGCTTGCCAAGGTGCTGCAGGAACTTCAGCTTGGTTAGGGGTAGAAGAAAACAGAGAGAAAATGTAAGAGAAGAGGCATCTTCTGAAGTGACCAGCAAGAATATAGCCATCGTGTAGGGTACCCCAAGTGGATACAGGTGGCTATAAGAAGTGTTTGGAATCAAGAAACTGCCATGGGAGATATCTAATATGAGTATACTTGATGATCTCCCTACTTTTTTCAAGTAGCATTATCATTGGCTGTATGAAGCTTGTTATAGTCAACCTTCAGATCTGATGAATTCTGGTGTATTGCACCTAAGTAGAGTGAGTTCAGAGGCTAGTGCTAAGTCTACACATAAGTGCTGGGGGTTCCTAGAACACCTTCAGAATAGGGGAGAACCAGAAGTCCAGGAATAAAGTCTATATAAACTAATATAGATTGGAATATCATTTAACTTGGTGTTTCTGTTCTGTATCTGCTTGGAGAATTCCAAGAGAAGAACCTTGTGAGTAAGGCTATGACAGGTAAGATAATATGCCTATGAGAGGGGCTATTTTTCTGTTAGTCTGGAAAACAAAGTTGTTTTCAGGAAATTTTATGGTAGTTCTATGCATGTACACAATGGAAAGAAGGAGAACACATAGTAAGGTTGAGAGGGGGTTCTGGTGTTAGGGAGTCATAGAAGACGTAGAACAAGCTGAGGAGGCTGAGGTAGGAGGTACATGTGAGCCTCAGCTGAAGGATGGAGACTGTGTTTGTCACCACCTCATGGTTCTGCTACTGATCTCTTGAGAGACAGAGACGGGAGGAAAGCCATGGTTTAATGTAAGGACATTTGTAAAGATGTTGTATAAGAGGTCTGCTTTGCCTCCACACCCCTAGCTACATCCAGCTCTTCTGCACTTCCAATCTGATCTGGGGGCTTGAACCCTATGAGAGCACCAGAGGTCACTTTGTCCTGATGTAGTGAAACAATGTCCTGGACAGAGCATCATTAAGCACATCCTCATTAGAAAAAAAAAAATGCCTTCTGACATAACCCAAAGCTGTCTCCCAGCAATCCCCAAATAGTCCAAGCTCAGGAAAGTTGGGACCTATTAGACAAGCCTGTGCCTCTTCCCAGGTTAGGGCTTGGAAATGTCTGTGATGCAAGCAGAGTTGCTTCTGTGAGAATTGTGCAGCTTTGATGTATGTCAGGTGACAATGTATATTGTTGTGCATTCAGGCAACCCAACTGGTAAGTAAAGAACAGCTATATTTATCTCTGCTTCTCAGGCCCAAGAGCTCCCGAGCTGTGCCAGCACAGGGAAAAACAAGCATGTGGGGAGACGCCTTCCATTATTTTGACAAGTAATTAGAGGATGTGAGATATTCAGAAATTACTTTATTAGACAAATGCTCTTCATAAACCCCATGCAACAAACATTCCTGGGGAGTTATTTCTGGTCTCAGGATTCCATCATTGAAGGCATCTAAGCTCCCCAGAGCTAAGGTCTTCTCTGGGTACCATGTACAGACAACATGAGACAGCGTGAAGGGAGAGTGTCAAGCTTGCGGGGGACTTCTGGACTTGACACTTGATTCTGCTCCTTTCTAGTTTCATGCTCTTAAGCAAGTCATCCCAGTCCTCCAGGCTGCAGTCTGTCTCTGTGCTTTGCTTTGGGAAGGGTCACTAGGAGACTAACACCAATAGGGCTGGAGGGGCAGAGGGTAATGGGAATTACCTGATCCTGTCTCTGGGAGCTGGGACCATTGAAGAGGACTTTCCCAGAGCACAGCAAAAAGTATAGCATAGAGCAAGGACAGCAAGCTTTTATGTTATGCCAAGGACCAAAGAGTAAGTGTTGAGACCTCCCAAGTCATGTCCAAGTAGCCTTGGACAATAACTATGGGAGTATGTGCAGCCATGTATGAATAGAACTACAAATGCTTTGTGAACTATTTGAGACAGGATCTCATTCTGCAGCCAGGCTGTTTTGGAATTCACCGTGTAGACCAAGCTGGCGCTGGACCCATACGGAGTCTTCTGCTTCAGTCTCCTGAATTCTGGCATCATAGGCATGAGGCATCATACTAGGCTGTTGTTCTTCTCCTCCTCCTTATCCTACTTCTTATTTTCAGACTCTTAAAAATGTCAAAACCAGGGAGAGTGCATGCATAGCATGCTTGAAACCTTGAAGCCTAGCACAGAAAACAAGACAAACAAGCAACCAAATGCCTATCAATACAACCACCAACAGTAAAACTCCAACCCAAACCAAAATAGTACCAAAATTATCCTTAGTTTATAGGTTATTGGCAAAACATTGGTCAGTGATCTATAAATTTTAGACCCACACAGAGAAAGAGACAAATGTGTCTACTAGTGTACAAGGAAAGGCTCTGTCAAGGAGGGTGGCATGATCTTTAAGTCTGTTAATGTATTACCTGGACCAGGTGCTGGGGAGCAGAACAGAGGCCAGTCTTCTAAACAGAAGGGTTGCAGCCTGTAGCTTAGATGCATGACTGTGAACCATGAATCTAGAGAGAAGGAGGTGGAATGGGGAACCAGCATACATCCCAAGGGCCACATGGCTCTAGTGGTCATTTCTTGATGTCCAGGAAGCATCACCTGATCACTGCAGAGGGACCAAGGAGGAACTGTTGGAACAAATAAAGGAACAGTTTGTGGGAGGCTAAATGGAGACAAGAGAATGGGAATGGAGCGAGAAGATGAGGATGGAGAAAAAGAGAGGCCATCACTCAGGCCACAGATGCCTAGTGGAGTGCCATTTATGGACCATCATAGCTTGTGATGTCACACTTTGTGATTGGAAGTGACTATGTAATGGTGTAGCAAAGTATGACTGGAAAGGACAGCCCTCTATGACCCAGGTACTGGGCCAGGAGTTTTATACACATTGCTTTGTTTTATCCCACTACAAAAGGAGCCTATGGGCCTCATGGAAGAAAAGTCCAAGGTCAGAGAGGGCAAGCAATTTGCCTCAGGCTTCACAGCTGGTAGGTGACAGAGAGCACCTTTGATCTTGAGCTAAGCATTCTTTTTCGCCTGGGTAGCTTGCTGGGGGTTGATTTGGAAAAGCCCAGAGTCTGAGAGGATATTCTCATGGGCCCCTGATTACATTGCAGGATTCAGAGGGGAGCACAACAGAGAGAGATGGAGGGAGGGATAGAGAAGAAGGTGGGGAGGGGGAGAAGAGGGCTGGGTCTAAGGGAGGGGATGATGGTTGAGATGGTCTTCAAGTGCAGAAGTGCTGTTTTTCATTTGCTCTTCCATTCTGAGGACTGGGCCCCTGCTTGTTTGGGAGGAAGCCTTAGAGGGCTGGCTGGGTGACTCTCGTCTCTTGAACACAAGATGCAATTCCAGAAAGTCTACCTCCTTGATACGACTGCCAGGACACCTTCCCTAGCTATGAGTTCCTCTCCTTTTTTGTGCTGCTCAGAAGTGCCTCACTGGTGTCATTAGTCCCTGGCCACACAGCTAGCAAGGGAGTCCTAGCCACTACTGGACTCCAGTTCTCTTCTTCAGTTCTACATCACAACTATACCTGACAAAATATCCTTGTCACCCTATTCCCGGTGAGACACGGTGGTCCTTTGGCTGAGAAGTTACATGTCTAGCAATCCAGGAGAATGCATTCCTTCAGTCCCAGTCAGACCTCGCCTTCTACCAGATAGATCCAATCTGATGTCTGGATAGTGTAAAGACTATGCAAATTCTTGCAAGCTTAGGTACACATTCAGGGCCAAGGGCTAGCCATGCATTTGTTCCAGATATAGGGGGAAAGATTTCAGATTTCTGATGAGTGGTACAAAAAGGAGTACATGTAGCTTCCTGCTTCTTGACCTTGGATAAAATGTGGCTGGTTGCCTCAAACTCCTGCTGCTGTACCTTCTCCATCATGATTGACTGTTACCTCAAACGATGAGCCCAAACAAACCCTTTTCTCCCCTAAGTTGCTTCTGCTGGGTACTTTATTTTTGAATCACAGCATCATGAAAAGTAACTTAGGCATCACCTTCCTGTAAGGCTGTGGCTGAAAGCCACTGGCCACTCATAGGAACATCACCAGTCATAAACCATTTATAAATACATTTCTAAATGCATCACCTAATCCCCACAACAATTCTGCCTTCTGGGTATCTTCAGTTTGAGGATGAAGATTCTGGGGTTCAAGATCAGATGAGATTGGCCAGGCCCACCCTCCATTGGGGGATTCTGTCCTTGAGGTTATTTCTCATACCAGGAGAGCAGTATGAGAAACACTGTGTTTGGTAAAATGTTAACAAAGATCATGCAACTTCAAGTCACTTTTCATACAGCTTCTCCCAGGCTGGGGACCTGGTCCATAGTTTGTGTTCCTCCTGACAATGTCTTACACTGTGACATATATTCAGGTGCATCTCTTGGTGAAATTATATTCTCCCTGAGGGTAGAGACTCTGTTTACTCTGTGCCAGAGCCTGGCATGAAGAGGTGCTTATGCAAGCCAGGAATTGGCATCAAGTAAGCACTCAGCATTTGTCTGGTTATCACTTTCCCCTTCCCCATACTTAACTTGTTCTGCCCCTAAGTCATAATGCTTTGGGAGGCAAAGATGAAGCATTGGCAAAGTTTCTTTAGGCTTCCCTTCCTATTATGAGTGCTTGAGGAGAGTTCCCATAGCTGACCTTGAGGACAGAGATCAAATTCATTCCATTTGGAGCATCTATATCTCAACTATATACATTCCTGTGCTGCATCTTCTCATGGTGTGGAACATTTATGCTTCTCCTGTCAATTGGAAGGGTGTTGGCTCCTCAGTCCCTGAAGGGATAATTTTCTGATGCCAGTTTCTTAGCTGGCATTATCTTATTGTTGACTAAGGGGCACCTGCATTTGGGGATAATGCTCTTTCCTGTCTCAAGGTTCAAGAAGAACTGGTTCTTTGTAAGTTATTTTCTATCCCTGTGTTTCCCTCCCTTCTCACCTCATCTGCTTCTGCTTATCTTTCTTCCAGATAATGGTTGCCATCCTGGCTTGAAGGGTGCTGTTGGGATCTGGGGAGACCTAGGCTTCCAAGTTCTTGCTCCTAGCAGGAGATCACTGTGTTTGCTAATAGGTGTTAAATGGGAGCATCAAATTTTAATCAGCCTCTTAATGGAGTCTGGGGACCTGGAGGAATTCTCAAGTCCTGCATTATGCTGCTTGCAGGAGCCAAGCTGGATGCTGTGAGTGGGAAGGTGAAGTGGGTGGCTGCTGTCACAGTCAGAGCTACTAGAAGATGCTTGGACTATGTAGTCAGTCAACGACCACTTCCATCCAGGACCAAGGGCAGCACACCTCAAGTGGCCAGTGTTATCTTTGTGATTCTTCATAGTGACTTGTCTACTGTTAGTTTTAGTTTCTTCTTGATAGAGATCAGGGGTGTGGATATGGGAGAATCCTGTAATCGGGAGACCCAAGTTCATATCCTTGAATTTTGAAAACTTGAAGTTGAGGAGCTGATGGTGAACTTGTCATAATAATGTGTTATCATGGTGACCATCTGTGAGTCAGACCTGTAGTAGTCATCACCTGTTTGGACAAGGCACTGACATTCTTCCTGTTGAGAGGAAGAATGTATTTTTCTGTCTTTTCATACTGGGATGGCTAATGGCTTCTTTGATCACCAAATAGGGCAGGAGTGTGATCAGGTGAGTATAGGACTTAATTAGTCTTGCAGAATTTCTTGGGAGCATGAACTGAGACCATGATAGAATGCCTGTGTGACCTGCGAAAAGCAGAGCCCATGTGGAGAAGAAGCCAGGTGCCTCTGTTCACATGAAACCCCATCTGTGTGTGAGGTAACTTTGATTAGCTAGTCCCAAGTGATCACAGACATATAGATGAGCTCAGGAAAGGCTGTCCGAAGAATCCCATGATTATAAACCTACAGATTGTGAGAAGTAAAACATCACTATTTCAAGGGGTTGGATTTAGGGGTGCTTTGTTACTTATTCGTGATAGATACTGAAATGCTCAGTTTCTTGGGGCCTGGGATTCTTGGATATAGCACCAATGTTGGGGAGTTTTCAGTTGAGAGGTGAACCAATGAAGAGTGGCTGGGAGAGTGCCTAGGATACTCTAAGTCAGCACAATGAGAGGTCGGAGAAGGAGATGAGGTCATTAGGAAGAGATTCAGCTGCCACAGTGAGATGTGAAGTTATTCATCGGTGGGAGGGGAAGGAAAGGAGAGGGATGATGTGCAAGACATTTCAGAGACAAAACAGCAGGGCTTGATGAATGACTGCCACGAGCAAGAAGGATGAGTCAGAGATGACTTGGAGGTTGCCAGCTTGGATGAAGGCGTAAACAATGCAGCCAAGATGGCGTGGAGCAATCCTGAAGGTGAGGATGAGCTAGTCCGACTTTGAGGCTTTTGGGTGGGAGAAGGCACCACTGGACACAGTAGGACATGTGAGGCCTGACCAGGGCTGCTGCTATGAGGCTCACTGAGCAAAGGCACTGACATCTGGTACCTGTGGACACAGGATGGTAAACACCAGGTAGCTGTCCTTGCATAGCTTTATAAAAGACCCACTCTACAAAGTGTTGGGCTGTTAGACATCCTTCACAGGGGAAATGTGGGTCGTTCAGCGGGCCCTATAAATCAGCAGATTCCACCATTTCATGTGTGTAAATCTTCAAGTCATTTAGGATTACAACCATGATTTAACCCAATGTAAAAAAGCTCAAATTAGGGCTGTGGAGGTGGTTTAGTTGGTAAAGCATTTGCCTTGAAAGCATAAACAACTGTGTTTGTTACCAGGAACCCACATAAAAATCTGGGCTTGTAACATCACTAGAGAGATGAGACAGGTAGGTTTGGGGGCTGGCTGGGAGGCCAGTGAGAGACCCTGTCTCCCCCCAAAAAAACCATGTGGCTGTCACCAGAGGAATTACACCTACAATTGTCACTTGCCCCAATCCCCCACAACTGTACACACACACACACACACACACACACACACACACACACACACACACACAATAAGCACATCTGTAGCTCTCAATTCAGGGATTTTTAACTGTAGGCCCTCTGGGTCTAGGATTAAGACATGCCTTTTTTACATATCTTCCACTTTTTTTGTGCAGTCCAAGCTTTCTATAATGAACGTTGAATATTCTTTTATTTTTTTGCATATAATACTTTGAAAAGAAGAGAAAAATTCTTTTATCTTCTTGATTTGGGCATGTAATACCTTGAAAAGAAGAAAAACAAAGAAGTAAAACAAATTTAAATAAGATTAAGAGCTCAAGGCCCAGGGGAATGGATACTTCAGGGTTATATCTATTCTCAGACACCAGGTTGCCACAGCAGAACAAAGTCAAGGGGTGACTGGGAAGCTCCCAGTCTTCCTGGGAGCTGCAGACTTGGATGGCATGTCTCAGATCTCTTGGAAATCTAAGAGCAACTGAACATTGGTGATTGCTGGGGACCCAAGGGCAAGTAAACAGTCTTGGACTTTTGGGGAAGGTTAGTGTCTTAGGAATTGTGTTTTTCTTTCTGGGGGTTGAATTTAGGGTCTGTGTTTGCTACCCAAGCAAGTATTCTACAGATGAATTATATCCCGAGCCCAGGAACTAAGTTTTGTGTTGGTTATAGTTGGGCTGACCATGTTGAGAACTCTGGTAGACAGTAGATCATGTCCAAGTAGGCCAGGCCCCAATCTCCAGCCAGAGAAAATGGCAGGCGCCAGTTAAGTCCTAGTCTTGTGGCTAGGCATGTAGGGCCAGTCCATGAAAATGAAAAGCTTTGCTCAGGAAGGTGTGGTATGGTGTGGTGTGGTGGTGGTGGTGTGTGTGTAGTGTCATTCCATCATTTGTTTTAGATAAGGTCTCTCATTGGCTCAGAATTTGCCAAGTAGGCTAGGCTAGCTGGCCAGTGAATCCCAGGAATTTACCTCCCACCCAGCATATGCATGCCACCATGGCCAGCTTTCCACATGGGTGCTGGGAACAAAACTCAAGTCCTTGTGTTTGCAGGCAAAGCACTGTAGTTACTAAGTGTTATCTCTAGCCCCATTATGGATGATTGTTTGAGATACAAAAAGACTGATCTAGGTCCTGCAGCAAGCAGGGAGAAGGAAGGGCTAGGTGAGGAGGCCTAGAAATAAGATAAATGAAGCATTCTGAGAGTAGGGCCCAGGACTTGCAGAGGGAGGCTGAATCTTAATGCCTTTTTGAGAATACCTACCCCAGCTCACCATGCCCTCAATGCTTATTAGCATATGCTGGCTGCTTACATCCTATTGCTGTGTGGAAAGGGCCCCTGATACATGCCAGCCCTGCTCTGTTATTCAGGGTAGGTTGGGGCTGTTCATGCTGGTGACTAAGGAGAATTAGACAGATAGGCAAGTTTAATGAGGAGGAAGGACTTGCTGCCTACAATTCCTCTTCAGTCAACAGGGATATTGCTCCTGTTTCCCCCGTCAGAGAGTTCACCTGTAAAGTGGGAAACCTGCGTACCTCATTGCATAGAAAGGACCTTGTTATTTTGGGGGGTCATAAGAGTTTTGGAGAGATAATTATATCGGGGCAAAATAGCTTGCTATAACACAAATTATGATATAAAGGGGAAGTGTCAGTATACCCCTGACAATACAGCATGCCTCTTTCATTTCTCTGCTCATGTCCCCTGATAGCCTGCTGGAAATGATGGCAGTGACACGATGATGGACAAGGTTTGTTGGTGCTTAATGGCCATCTAGTTCCTTATAAACACTTCCTAGGTACCATTTCTCTCATCCTTACAATCACTGAACTGTTCCTACTTTCCAGAACAATAAGGAAATGTCTTCTTGTTCACACACAGTGGGTTCTGGAAGATATGCAGGAGGAGGTCTATTCTAAAGTCCACACTGTGCACCCATGATATCTACATCAAATCCCCAGCATGCTGCATGCACTTAGGCACTCACAGTATCTGTTTGATTGAATTTAATGTGGTTGATATTTCTAAGATGTATCCTAGGAACCCAGGCTTGGGAGATACTGAAGCACCAGCTGACTTGGATCCCTAGCACTGTCGGGAACCCTGAGCATTTCACTGTGCACTGGGAATCACAGGGCTATGGAGGAGTAGACAGGAAGATCCCTGGGGTTCTCAGGCAGGTAATCAAGCTGAATCAGTGAGTTGTAGGTCTCGGTGAGACCTCCTGTCTCAAGGCATAAGGTATGAATTTGAAAGAGATCAGGGAGCAGTACATGAAGGGTTCTGTTGGAGGAAAGGGAAGGAAGAAACCTAATTATACAATAAATTTCATAAATAAATAAATAAGATGGCTCCCGAGGAATGATCCCAAAAGTTGACCTCTGGCCTCTGTGGACATGTAAGTGCATGTACTTGCACATGTGCCCACACTCGTGGGAATACACTGCCCCCACAAATAACAGAACCAGTTTTAAAATGAAATATCTTAAGAACTTGATCTCTTTTTTTAAAAACATGTTTGGAATCTCTGTTACTAGGAAAAAACGAAAGAGGAAAGTGGGTAGGCTTTCACCAGAGATCCAGAATTTAATTTTTGTAGTGGGTGCAGCTTGCTGCCCTCTGATCTCAGCGCCTCTCCCACAGCCCTTCTGGCTTGGCCCCCTGGGTCCTGAAGAGGATGGCAGGGCCCACTGTGGCAGGCAGGAGCAGGGGCAGAGCAGAGATCAGTGCCCTTTTTGCCGCTGGAGCCGGTGAGGCGGAGGCCAGACGAGCTGGAGCTGAATGCAATTTTTTGTCAGCGTTCCCTTCCCGTCCATGAATGCAAATCCTGAATTACAAGCCATCCGGATGACAAGCTGACATTTTAGCTCCAAACATTCTCCTATAATTAGCAGAATCTAATGCAATACAGGGAATGGCTCCATTTTACACACACATTATCGTAATGCCTTTAAATAAGATAATTGATTATGCCTCTGCATAAGAAAGTGAAATATTCGGTGTAATTAAAACCAGCATTCCAATCTTGGCTCCCTGACAGGTGATCCACGTGTCAATTTATAAACCCTTAAGGCAGTGCTCACACCCACATTCCAATTTTTAAAGTTTGTCTTAAAAAAAAAAAACTTTATAGAATTTGGCTTTCGGTTTTGGGTCTGGAAATCGGAGTGGGGGTGGCTACTGAATCTGGGGGGTATTTCTGTGTTCCCTTTTGCTCCCTGACACCATAATAAACTTTTTCCCCATTAGAACTGTCCTTCAGAGATGGGGAAGTTGAGGCTCAGGGAGGTGGTGACACTCCTGTGACTGAGCCTTGGAACATAGTAATCTGTCTGTCTCACAGCTCTTGGAATTTGATTCTAATTTGAGATTTTTTTTTGTTGCTAAAAGTGGGAGAAAGTGTGGTTTGGTGGACAGAAAGTAGGAGTGGGCTCACAAAATCTGCATTCAGATTTGAAATATTCCTAGAGCCTCAGTTTCTCAGGTGCTATTATATTGTGTAATTAGGCATAAAATGAGAATATAGAGGTGAGAAATTGTAACAGAAATCTTGTAGGTAGACCTGGGCAGTGTGTGTGTGTGTGTGTGTGTGTGTGTGTGTGTGTGTGTGTGTGTGTGTGTTGAGTGAGGACTTTTCTTGGATACATATATAGAAAAGTTAGATATGGATGTGGAAATTTCAGTTGTCTTGGGACTTAGTGGTTGCTCATCCTTTTGACCCAATCTTTACCTTCTGAACATTTAGTGGCAGGAAGGATATAGGGCTTGAGATATGCTGTGGGGTTGCTGGGATTGTAGGGCAGCTCTCTGACTTGCTAGAGCCAGGGGATGGTGCTGGAATGGTGTTGGGTTAGACCTGTGTGATCCCATCCATGCAGTATCTCTCCAAGGCTTAGTCTATGTATGCTTTGTGGGACAGTTGGCCAATATTGGTGAATGATCTGAACTGGGAAGCTCCAACTGGTTCCTCCCAAAGAAGCAAATGAGTGTTTTCATCCTTATTCTCATGAACCCATGCCTTCATCCAAATCACCTTACCCACATCCTAGCTTCCCACAGAGATGCTAACACTAATGCTTTGGTGTAGGCGAGCCTCTTCCTAGTGTTTCTGCTGGTGTTGGGGTCCTGTTGCAACCTACCATCACAAGTTGCCAATAGATTTGATGGTTTGAAATACATTTAATACATTAAATGTATACAGATCAGAAGTCTGAATGAATCTCATTGGGAAACTTCAAGATCTCATCAGAGCCCACTTCTCCTGGGGTTCTAGAATAGGATAGCTTCCTTTTCTTGTTACCATTTACAAAGCCAGCAAGGATGGGTTGAATCTTTCGCATAGTATATGACATGATTCTGACTTTACTGTTCCTTTTCCATCAGTCCAGGGCCCATGATATCATACTCAATCTATTAGGATAATCCAGGAAAATCTCATCTCAAAATCCAACACATGCACATCTTCAGTGTCCATTTTGTCATGTAAAGTAACATGTTGACAGGGTCCAGGGATTGGGATATGGGCACCACTGGGAAGTCATTTTTATGCTTGTCCCAATACTCTACACTTATGACTAATTATAGTTGTGATCTCTTTTTAAATTGCTCCAAGATTTAGTGGCTTAAACAAGAGGCAATATTTGAAAAACTGAAATTACCCTGGCTCAGGATCCCTGATAAGGCTGTAGTCACGGCTATAACTGTTGTCACCATAAGACTTGTTGGGTTAGTTCATGAACTGCCACTGGTAGTCCTCTCTGGCTTTGTAGGTCATTTAGGTAGTGTATTAGTTACTTTTCTGTTGCAGTGATAAAAACCAATACAGAAGGGAGGGTTTTGTAGGGCATGAGATAGTGTTGAGTTAGTGAAGTTCTGGGTGAATGCATGTTGTTGATACAGGTATGGCCATTTGGAGGACTCCAGTCCTCAGATTCCTGGGAAATTGGCAAAGCTGTTACTTCTATGGGCTAGGCTCAAGAGGGGTGGCAAAGAACTCCTCTGGGGTCTCAGTGCTTATGAATGAATGAGTGACTAGTGTGTTGCTGTAGCTCCCTCCTCCTGGATATTCACAGCCAGAGACTGCTCACCTACAGAGACCGTCTACTGAGACTGGCTTTCCCACCCTCATCCTGTGCTATATTTAATAAACATGCTGAGGTTCTGTGTTGGGGAAGTAGTAGTTCCCACCTGATTCCAGCTTTCTTGTATGTGTGTCTATGTGTCTGTCCTTCAGTCTTCATTCTCTCACCCTCCCTAGTTAGGGTTTCAGGACCCAAGCCACATGGGTTGTGTGGTAAGGTTTATTTGGGATTGCAGTTTCAGTGAACTGCGGGTCCATCACCATGATGGTAGGGAAGCATGACAACAAGCAAAGGTGTAGAGCAGCAAGCTCAGAGCTCATGTCTTGAACCTCAATCACAAAGGGAGGGCAACTGGAAGTGGCATACATCTTTAAACTCTTAAAGCCTGCCACCAGTAACACACTTCCTCTAATAAGGCCATACCCCCTCAACCTCCTCAAACAGCACTACCAATTGGGATACATGACCTCAGGGTTACGCTTTCACTCAGAGAACCACAGCTGGAGACATCCATTTCTTGCCTTGTAGGCAGCATCCATCCACGGCTCACATTGTGACAAGTGTGACATGAAGCAGGGCCCACATGATGGAAACTAGAGTTTTTATATGAATCAATATTAGAAGAGACATAGCCTCACATCTCCCATACTGTTTGTTAGAAGTGAGTCCCTAAATCTAGCCTACATTCAAGATGGTGAGGTTACCCAGGGTGTGACTACCAGAAATAGGAACCAAATTCATGGACCACTGCTGTAGTTTTAATGTGTCCTCTAAAAGTTTACATGTTGCAAATGTAACATGAAATATCATATGTTCATAGTGTTTGGAGGTGGGGCTTTTAGGGGTAGTTAAAATTAGAGGAGGTCCTGGTGCACGAAAGGACTTTGGGAGCACATTCCCCATGGAGGGATACTCCCTTAGCCTAGAGGCAGAAGGGAGGGCCTAGTCCCTACTCCAAAAGACTTGACAGATTTTATTGACCCCTCCTGGAAGGCATCACCCTCCCTGTGGAATGGGGGGTTGGGATGGGAGGGTGGTCGGGGGCATAGGAGGGAGGGAGGGAGAGAGGGAGGGAGGAATGAAGGAGAGAAGGAGAGAGGGAGAGAGGGAGGGAGGAATGAAGGAGAGAAGGAGAGAGGGAAAGAGGGAGGAATGGAGAGGGGAATTGGAATAAGAGCAAAAAAATTTAAAATAATAACAATAAAAAAAAAGATTAGAGGAGGTCCTAAGGATGAGGTTCCTATGATGGCATTAGTGACTTCATAAGGAGAGACCCAAGCTAGCTTATTTGTTCTGTCTCATTATATGATGCCCATCACAATGTCTATAAAACTTTCTTCATTCTAGGCTAGCAATTTTCAAACTAAAATTAGAATTACATGCAAAGCACAATAAAATCCCAGTCTTTGTCTTCAAGCCTGTGTATTCTTATTTAGTTGGGTTGGATTAGAACCTCTAACAGTGGTTTTGACCTGTATCAGATGTCAGGAAACTGATTATAGAGGGTTTGCTGATACCTAAAAGAAGAGGTGTAAGGAGTTCGGTTTTTCCGCCTGCCGCTGCCTGTCTGGTCCCACTGCCATGCCGCCAGCCCCAAATAATACACAGAGACTCTGTATTAGATATAATGCTGTTGGCCCTGTTACTTGTTTCTTCTCGGCTAGCTCTGCCATAATTATTAACCCATTTCTGCTGATCTATGTATTTCTCTTACCGGGGAGCCGGCGGCATACTGCTTTCTTCAGACTCTCCATCTTGACTCCCCTTCCTACTTCCTATTTCCTCCTTGTCTCCTAGTCCCTCCTATCTTCCTTTCCTATTGGCCAACAGTGCTTTATTATTAACCAGTATGAGAAACATACAGAATGACCTCTCCCATCATCTCCTCTTTTCTGTCTAAATAAAAAGAAGGGTTTTAACCTTAACATAGCAAAATATATTATACAACAGTTATCAAGTAAGACTCACAGTTAACAATATTTAGTCCATTAACATTTAGCAAGATTTGAAGAAAATATTTCATCATCTATTCTATCTTTGTGTGTCTAAAGTCTAAGTAACTTATCTTTAATCCTAACTAATGAAAACTATAACCATTACTATCTGTCTTCAACTCCTTCAAAGACCACAGAAGGATAGTATATAAACTCTAGAAATGACAGAGACAACTCACTGCCTGGTCACCCGAAGTTCTTTTGTAATCTTCCATCTTCAGCCCATAGGCCATAGTGTGTCTGGCAGACTCTTCAGCAACGCAGGAAACTTTAAACTGTCTTCTTGTATTGGCAGTTTGTCAGTCACTTTTGTCTGTGTCCTGCATGTTGTCTCGCAGACTCTTCCATGAAGCAGGATCTCTGTTAGCAATGTCCATCTTGAATCAGAAGTCACTTTCCTGTGGGTCCTGCATGTCCAGTTTATACATCACAAAGTCAAACAGTCCAGACAAGAGGAGTATCTTGTCCAAATGGCTAGTCTTGCCATATTGGAAGTAAACTCCATAATGAGTTTCTTCAATGTCCATCTTCATCTTCCTTTCTGACGCAGGTGGTGTTGCCAGGAACAATTATGTCTCATTGTCAAGAAAAACCCTAAACCATTTTAGATGCCATATTCTGTAGGTCTTTGAAAGGTTTGAAGAATGCCTATCCATCTCAAATATATGTCTGTATATCTAGAAATACTAACTAACTTAACTATAAGTTCTAACTATCATAGGTAACTATCTATAATCTATACTACATTATACATTACATTTCTAACTGAGCTCAATAAACACAATACCTAAACAAGAGGAGAAATATACATATCACCTTATTGAGCTTAAATTGTATCAATAAATGAAAATCTATTCCAAAACAAAGTATTCATATCTATACCATAATTCCCTTTTTACCTTTAAAAAGAACTGGCTGTGATCATTAACCATTTATACCCAAGTCCATTTAAATGAAAACAAACATTTATAAATATTTGGGAATTTGGGCGTCGTTCTTTCCAAACTACTTCCTGCTGATAGGGGGCGCTGTCATGGGGGATCCTGAGAAGATGTAGAAATCTTGGCTGTAGTCTGCTAGGCTGCTTTGTCCAAGCTGTTTTGAATGTTGGATCACCAGCAACTCTGTTTCAGGGGGCCTGGCTTGATCAAACCACATTAGTCTGGAAGGAATCCACAGCTTTTCATTTTCTGTGGAAACAAAAATAGAAATCCTTTTCCCAAGTAACTTGTCCTTAGACTTAAATTTTTGAGTCAAAGCATTTTTAAAATATATAAATTGAATTAATCCAGCAACATTTTCTTTATCAATTGTTATTATTTTCTCAGTAGTCAAAGAATGCAGAGACAACACAATAGCATACAGTAACCAGATTCTCTCTGAGCTTTTCATCTTTATGTGGCTTTATTATTACTCTGTTTCTTTTACTTTTTATTTTTTGAGACAGGGTTTCTCTGTGTAACTCTTATCTGTCCTGGAATTCACTCTGCATACCAGGTTTACTTTGCAAATCACAGAGATCTGCTTGCCTCTGTCTCTCAAGTGCTGGGATTAAAGGCGTGTGCTACAACACCCAGTTCCTCTTTGTCTCTTTAAAACCATTTTTTTTTTCATGTCTACGTATATTTTAAAACACACTGTAAACCTTTAGAGGTTTTTCTTAATATGAATCTGTCTTTACTGTAAATCTTTATCTTCGTCTGGCCACAAGTCTTTTATCTGGTAAACAACAATATTGCTAAAATGAAAGTCATAGCTGTGTCAGCCGCGGTTTACCAAAGATGGCGGCGGGTACTTTTACCGCCAGCACTGAGAGCTGTGCTCACCATCTTGGTCTGCGCTGCCACACAGAAAGCATGCTGCCGGCTTGGAGATGTGTTCACTGCCATTGCCATCTCTCATACACACCAATGGATTGTTAGCAGAGTTATTTAAAAGCTGTGCGGTTTTTTGCCTCTTATGGTGAGTCAGGAATCCTCCCTTTAAGGAGCCGTGCAAATATCTGATTGTCTCTCACAAAACAGAGTCCAACTGAGAAAAATGCTGTTACCAAGAAACCTTGCTTATCTCTGTTCTTTTGTTTCTAAAACCCTTTTTTAACCTTTTGTTAAATTTTAAGTGGAAGTTCTTACTAGCCACGTGGGCGCCATCTGTAACAAGTATGGTTTTTCCGCCTGCTGCCCGGTCTTGTCCTGCTACCACGCCACCAGCCCCAAATAACACACAGAGACTCTGTATTTGATACAATATTGTTGGCCCGGTTACTTGTTACTTATCGGCTAGCTCTGCCTTTAATTATTAACCCATTTTTATGTATCTTCACATGGCCTTCTCTTACCGGGGAGGCGGCTGGCGTCCAGCTCTCTCCAGACTCTCCATCTTGACTCCCCTTCCTACTTCCTATTTCCTCCTTGTCTCCTAGTCCCTCCTATCTTCCTTTCCTATTGGCCAACAGTGCTTTATTATTAACCAGTATGAGAAACATACAGAATGACCTCTCCCATCAAAGAGGGTTGGAGAACTCGTGGAATAACTTGACTTCTGGGTCTTCTAGATGAGGAGGATGATGGTGGTGATGACAATTACAACAGCAACAGTAGGAGAGTTATTGTTTATGTGAGTACTTAATACTTGGCAAGCACTGTGCTAAGTTACTTATCTCCAGAGCCTCAGCCTCTTCATCTGCAAAAGGGGGAAAACATTGACAATGAGGGGGGAGAGGAGGTGGTTGTGGATTATGAGTGCCAAGACACAGTTAAATAGATAGAATACGTTTTTGTGTTCCATAGCTCAGAGGGAAGGCAAAAGTTCTTGACAGCCTGCTATATATTTTATGAAGACAGAGATGAGAGGATCTTGAAGACTAATGCCTGTGATTTGATCAGGGTGTTCTATATGTATGTGCTGAAATACCACACTGCCCAGCATTCATATGCACAATCAATGCGTACTAATTAATGAAAGATTTTAAAAAGGAATGAAGTAGTATCAATCCAATAGAGGGGTGATATGATTATGAGGTCTAAAAGATTTACCTTTATAAGATGTTTAGAGCCAAGTATGGGACCTGTTAAGTCCTTGATTGACATCACCTTTTCTGGTCTCAGCCATCCCTGCACTCCATCAGGGGGCCTGAGACACCAGGGGTCAGAGGCCACAACCACCCAATTATACTGGTATTGTGGGACTGCTGGAAAGGCTGAGTGGATCAGAGATGTCAGTAGAGGGGATAGTGCAGTGACCACAGCCTGATGGGCTGCCCAGCAGGCTGTTATACTGCCTGGACTGGGGTGAGGCTGGCTGTGTGGTACCCAAGTCTTCTGTTAATGGATCAGGGCAGCATCTTAAATCAAGATGACTGGGATATTTTTACCTCCATGTGACAGAACTGGAACTATTCTCTGTAGAGGGACAGTCTAGGCTACAAGTCCCTTTTAGGCTTCATCTACTTGTCACTGATGACTGAGTTCTGTGGACAATTATTCCAAGAATTCTCTCACCGAGAAGGTGTCTCTAGTCCTGCCTAGCAGCTTTTCCTGCAGCTGAGATCGATTCATGGGTAGGTTTGGGCCTCCCCTGCTTAAGCCACAGCTTCATTCTTCTGGTCTGTATTGTTTCCTTTCGTAGCCTTAAAGAGGCAATGGCAATGACTGGTGAGACTACTCAGTACCATCTGTCTGTTCTGCCACTAGCAGGGAAACAGAGGCAGAACATAGGGCCTTCTCTGCTGATTCTTGAAAGCTTCAATCCAACAAGAATTATCATGAATTGGTTGGTAATGAACTTCTCTTGCTGGTGAAAAACCTCTGGGATCAGCTGTGTATTATGGGTAGTTGTAGACCCATGCTCCTGCCTTTGGCATTTTGGGAGTCTCCCACTACAAAGGTGTCTGTAGTCCTGCTTAGCAGCTTTTCCTGCAGCTGAGATGATAGGTTTGGGCCTCCTCTGCTTTGGCCAGGGCTAGAAGACAGGTTCAGCTCCTCTGGAACTGTAGTTTACAGGTGGTTGTGAGCCGCCTATTATGGGTGCTGTCTGTTACATCTCATCCTTGTTTCGTAGCATCTTGCCTCTTGCAGGCTAGGTTTGGTGTTGTCTACCCATGCGGTGTAGTAGCCCCTATAGCCTTCAGGATGGTGCCATGTGCATCAGTAATAGTCGTCTGACTCATCACCAATGCTTCCCACCCATTAGGAAAGAAACACAGTTTGCTTCAGGTTTTGTTCTCTACTGATAGATACTAGAAAATGTTTGTGGATGGAAGGAAGAGAGGAGGAGAGGGAGGGAGGAAGGGAGGAAAAGAGCTTCCCAGCATGGCACTTCACCACCTGGCCCCTCTCTTGTAGGTGTAGGTATTGCCAGTGGTGGAGAATACTGGTTTCTGCCCTGCTGGGGTCTTCTAAAAGCCAGAGAGCCCAAGGGGGCCTTCTGGTTGCTTTTCTGAGGGCCTTTCCCGTCTGAGTCTGAGTTCTTACTCTTCCTGACAGCCCCCGGAAGAGGGAAAGGAGCGAGGGGGAGAGAAACAGAGATTGAGGGGGAGAGAACAGAGGAGGCTGCGCTGCTCCAAAGCAGGGGAAGAGCACTTAAAAAATGTCACTTAGAATCCCTGAAAGAATAAGCTGTAAAAACAACCACACATTCTCTGCTGGGTGACGCAAGTCAAAGAGAAACGCAATGCAATTAGTCACTGGTTCCAAGTAGGAGGCGGGTAGTGGGGGAGGGAGACAGAACTGGAGAATGGGGAAGGGCCTGGACCTGGGGGAGCCTCCTTCAGAAGCTCTGCATCTCCCCCCCACCCCGCACAGCCTCCATCACTCCAGGGAGATGTGATTTCTTTTCTTTCGCCCCCACTTACTGGTCAGAGCCTCTTTCCCATGAGGTGGCATCTTCTGTCTTTACCTTATGTCTAGAGCCCAGGAGAAGCTCTGATTAAGGGAAGAAGGAGGCTGGGAGATCAGGGGGAGAGCATGAGAGGCTAAGTGGACAATTCTTGATCCTCTCTGTTGCTTCTGCCTCCAGCCCTCACTTTCCTGCCCACTTTGGTTTAAAAGGAACATTTGCTCTGTTGGGACTTTGAGGTAGTTTCGTCACTGACAGCTCTGCCCAGCAAGCATTTGTTAATCCCCTACTAATGTACTAGACTGCTTTCACAGTGCTCACACTTAGGTGGAGGATGGTAAGTCAAGAGGCCAACAAACAAGTTGGAGGCCAAGTGGTAGAGAAAATGTTGGTGGCTTCTCAGTTTCTTCACTTGAGACATACCTTACTGATATTCACAGGGCTGAGGGGAAGGGCTGGAGCAAAATAACTCACCAAATCTACTTAAGGAAGAGGGGGTTAATTTGGTTATGGTTAATGGGTACAGCCATGCTGGTGGGGAAGGTATGGTGGCAGGACAAGGGGACAACTGGTTGTATGGCACCCATAGTCAGGAAATAGAGAGAAATGCATATTGATGCCCGACTTGCTGCCTTCTCTCTGTTCAGCCAAAGACCCCAGGCCATAGCATGGTGCCATCCACACTTAGGAAGTGTCTCCTTACCCCAATTAATCCAGTCTAGAAACTCCCTTATAGACATGATGGGAGGTGTGCTTCTTAGATGATTCTGGATCCTGTCAAGTTTACAATATTAACCATGGCAGCTGCCTTTCTTCTGGCTTGTTTGATTTCCTGGATGTTACAGAAGCCTATGGATATCATAGGACCCTCCATGCTGTAAGAGCACTGAGCTTTCTGCTGTGAGAGGGGGATACAGGCAAGAAGGAGCTGGATGTTGTGGTTGGGCTGAGGTTACCCATGGTTTTAAGGGCTAGTCAGTGTGATCTTTTTAGCACAGCAACATGGCAAACGCAACAGACTTATTAGGCACACAAATTCACGGGCTCTGCAAGACCTCTCAGATTAAGGCCTTAGAGACTGGATCCTAGGGATTCATGCTTTTGATAAGACTTCCAGATGGTTTCATTGTGTGTGTCTAAGTTCAAGACACAGTGTCTGAAGAATTCAGGTCTCGGCTGGGTCTTGTGGAACTATTCCTCCCCTGAGTTTTGTAAATTTCTTAGGTGTTCCTCATCATCAGTAGATCTGACCAGAGAAAAAGAAATGGTTTACAATTCTTGTTACTATTTAGAGTTCTTAGCCTTCCCCTTGATTAGCACCCAGACTCAGGGTCCAGTTTCCCCTTGACACATAATTTTTACACATCACACCACTTCAATACAGTTCACAGGAGGTGGTTGTGCATAATAGATGTCCCTTGTGACCCAAGGGCACACTGAAGGGTGGGAACATCATACTGCTGCTAGCAGATCACTGGAGTGGAATATTTCCCTTCCCCCCCTCAGCGGTTTCTGACAACTTAAATTCCCAGTGTGTTTTTAGCCTTCTTCCCACTTTCCCTCGTTCTCCTTTATACGTTTCCACGCATTACATTTGTCAAGGACCTGAATTCTTTCCCATGGTCTCCTTCCTGCCCAGCCCTTCAAGATCCCTGTCTCTCACCCAGAAACTGATGGTATTTTCTTGAAGCTAGTTGCTTCTCTGATGCGGTTTGATAAAAATGATAGTTTCCCTTAGCTCATCATCTTAGTTACTTGGCCTCCAACTTGTTCCCAGGAGGTTCCTGCTACCATAATCTTGACGAGTGCACATTCCTTCATGATGAAGCACTGTGGTCTGTGCTCCTTATGCTCATGTGCCCCTTGCTGGAAGCCTCTCCTCTACTTCATCAGGTGGACATGTCACTAAACAAATTCAGTCTTCTCTCCACTTGATTGTTTCCTTGATTGCTGTTTTTACTCCCCCAAACCTTTGTTCATTCTGCATTCTCTTTGCTTTCTTCTTTAGGGCCTCTTCATCTACAGATGCTGCCTTCTCCATTTAGCTGTCATAGTGGTCACTAGAACAGCCACCCTAGATTCATTGTTTTCTATCCCTACAGCTTTCCTGCTTGCTCCTCTCGTCCTTGGGTAGATTTTCCAATAGTGCAGGGACCTAGCACAAATACTTTTGTTCTTAGAAAAGCTTAAGGAGTTGCTTGTGAGGCTGGGGAGAGGGAGACTAGAAAGTCACAGGTACCACTGAACCAGAACCTCCATCTAGATACCACCAGAGCAGTGGCTGCAGCTGAGATGCTTTTCCTTTGGGCCATCACAAGGCTAGAGTAGTGAGACCCTGCTTCATGGCTTCTGGGATGCTATGATATAGGTGTTGGAGTGAGAGGCAGAGGCGGAGACTGAGAAATGTCACCAGATGTTTCCTTCACATTACAGAAAGGCTATATTGTGTAACATCTCACTCTGTTGTCCTAGTCCTTTCACGTCCACAGCAGAGTAGGCCACATGGTGATGGATAAAATATGCTTGGTTTTATGAAAATGAGCTCTCTGTCCCATGTAACATGTGATGGCATCTCTTCAGCCCTAGGACTCACCACTTTGCAAATATGCAAAGTAGCTAATGGTGGGATCACATGATAGGAATGAAGTGTGCAGTGTGTGTGTGAGAGAGAGAGAGAGAGAGAAAGAGAGAAGAGAGAGAAAGAGAGAGAATATGTATGTGTATGTATGTATAGTCTCATTAGGGGATAGTATAGCTCCTATCAAAAGGCAACCCAGTACAATGAAAAAAGCCCTGGATCTGGGGGCCAGACAGCCATCATATCTCTCTCTCTCTCTCTCTCTCTCTCTCTCTCTCTCTCTCTCTCTCTCTCTCTCTTCCTTCCTATCTATCTATCATATATCTATCTATCCTAGATATAGAAAGGGGATTTATTAGAATTTATTATAGACTGTGGTCCAGCTAGTTCAACAATGGTTCTCTACCAACAGAAGATTCAAGAATCCAGTAGTTGTTCAGTCCATGAGGCTGGGTGTCTCAGCTGGTTTCCATTATATGCTGGGATCCCAAAGAAGTGGGCTCTAATACCAGTGGAGGAATGGACTTGCCAGCAAGATTATTGAGATTAAGCAGGTAAAGAGCAAAAGCTTTCTTCTTCCATGTCCTGTATATAGGCTGCCAGCAGAAGGTTTGGCTCAGATTTAAGGTGGATTTTCCCACCTCAAAGACCTAGATTAAAAGTGGGTCTTCCCACTTCAAATGGTTTAATTAAGAAAAGAATTCCTCACAATTGTATCCAGACAGTTACATTTTAGTTCATTTCAGATGTAGTCAAGTTGACAACCAAGAATAGTCATCACAAGTATAAATTCCCATTTTCCTACTACCCTTCCCAGCAGTGTGACCTTAGGAAACTGCTAAGTATGGAGCCTTATTTTCTCATCCAAACCTGGGCTGCAAGAGTATCCACATATACTAATTTCCCATCACTGCTGTGATGAATTACCATAGATTTAGTGGCTTAAAACAGCAGAGTTGTTCTCTTACAGCTCTTAGATCAGAAGTTTGAAAGTGGCTGGAGAGATGGTTCAGTGGTTAAGAGCACTGTCTCTGAATTCATGAATACCCAGGTTCAGATCCGAGCACTCACATAGCAAGCAGGCAGGCATCATCAGCAAACACCTGTGACCCCAGATCTGAAGAGATGGAGACAGAATTGCTGGGACTAATTGGCCTGTAACCTGGTGGAGTTCCATATACAGAAAGATACTCTTCCTCAGAGGAACAGGCAGAGAAAGAGAGAAGAGGAAACCTAATGTCTTCTTCTGGCCTCTGTGTGCACATACAGGTGCATGCAACTGCGCACACATGTGCACATACACCTACACAAACACACATAGCTGAAGGTGTGCACACAAAGTAAATAAATACAAATCAGATTTAAGAAGTCTGAAAGGGATCAGACTCAATCCAAGTCATGTGTTAGCAGGGTTGTGTTCCTTCTGGAGGTTGAGGGAGAGTCTGTTTCATTGACTTTCCTAGTTATTCCTATTCTTGAACTCACAGCCCCTTCCATCTTTAAAGTCAACAGTGGCTGATTTCCCTTTTCTACATATCCTGACACCCATCTTCCTTTTGTTTTTCCCCTTTAAAGTACCTGCCAATAGCATTGGATCTGCCCACCTAACCCAGGATAATTCTGTTAATATTACCTAATTAGTAGCCTTGACTCGATAGACAATCTTAATATTTTTGTCATTTCACAAAAAATACTTACAGATGCCAGGGATTAGGGTATAAACATATTTGGGGGTCATTATTCTACCTGCCATATTCCCTCAGAGTCTTGTTGGAAAGATTAATGAGACAATATATGTAACCTTTGCTGCTCAGAAGTGTAGAAACTCCTCATTTACTTTATCAGGTTGATTGCAATGAGACCATCATAAATCAAAAACGTGCTGAATATGCCCTAACCTAGCAGCTATAGTAGCTCAGCCACAGAGCATGCTGTAGTGCCTTGGTTTGTGCTTACCAGCTATATAGCTCAGGCACAGTGCATGCTGTAGTACCTTGGTTTGTGGGCCTGACTGAGAGCTATGTCTTGCTACCCGTGGTTGTTCAAATGAGAAAGGTTCCCCGGGCAGTCTCAGAAAACCTGGTCTCCAGGTGGTGACACTGCTTGTGGAGGTGTGGACTTGCTGGAGGAAGTACATCACTGGGCACAGGCTTAGAGAGTTCAGAGCCTGGCTCTACTTCCTGTCCATTCTCCTGTTTCCTGCTTGTGGTCAAAGATGCTTTCTTTCAGTTTACTGTTCCTGCCATCATGCCTGCTGCTTGCTGCCATGCTTTAATGCCATGAATGACTCGTCCTTCTGGATTCACAGTTGAAAATAAACTCCTCCTGTAAGTTGCCTTGGTCACTGTGTTTTATCACATCAGTAGGGATGTAAGGAATGCACACCATTGTCCTGAATCAAGGAGCAGTATCAGACTGTATATCACTAACCTGGGGAGAGACACAAATTCAAAATTAAAAGTTTGTTTTCTGCCACGAACTTATAGCTTTTGCACCAGTGCAGAGCTGAAATACGGGGGGTCAAACCAAAATAAGTTGGGGACTACCTATGGAGCAAATTACTATTGCCATTGGACTGGCGAGATAGCTCAGCAGGCAGAGGTGCAAAGGTGTTCATATGTGACTGCCTTTATAATCAGGGTGATGGCTAATCTTGCCCATCATCTTGACTGGATCTATAGTCATTTAGAAGACATGTCTCTACGCATGTCTATAAAGGTGTTTCCAGAGAGGTGTAACTCGGGGAAAAGACTAGCCTTGAATATTGGTGATGTCATTACATAGATTTGGGTCCTGAACTGAATGAGAAAAGAAAAAGCCAGTTTGGTACCAGTATTCATCTCTCCATGATTTCTAGCTGCAAACACAATGTGACCAGGTTTCCATTCTCCTGACACAATGCTTACCTCACAACCAGGGCCTGTACCCCCAAACTCTAAGCCAAAGTAAATTTTTTCCTTTTAAAGTTGCCTTTGTTGTTTACAGCAGTTAGAAAAGTAACTGATACAATTATCATCATCTTTACCATCCTCTCTATAGGCATCTCATTACTTACTCCATTGCTCTATGATGGGACACCACTGGGGTCCCTGAGAATGGCCCCTCTGTGAGGACTGTCAGTGTATGGGGGCAGGGAGGAGACTCCTTGAGCCTCTTATATAGATTGCTTCTAACTTTCAGATTCACAAAGTTCCTATCCTGAACTCAGAACATGCCTGGAAGCAGGAGGAGATCAGACCAAATTAGACAGACAGTTTATCTCTCCCAGTGTTGCTAAGTACATCCCTGAGCTCTGGCTGAAGATCTGCTCCTGGACAGAGCAGGATAGCTGTGAGGACAGCTTTCCTTGGAACCTGACCACTCCCTCATGGTCTTCCTGGCCATGTGGGAACCATCTTCCATTCCTTCCAAAGATGGCTTTATTAGGTGGTTTCTTAAGCAATCTAATAAAGATGGGACAGTATATTAATCAGGCAAGATGTAGGATGCTCATCTTCATCCTGCAGGGGGAAGGGATCCTATGAACTCCAGGGTATTGGAAGGGGTAAGGTGAATATTTTATTGTGAGGAGAGGACTCAGGTCCCCCAGGACTTTCAGAGCACTGGGCTGGGGGCTGACAGTGACCTAAAGGCATCTAAAAGATGGAGCTTTTTGGCGCTGCTTCCCAGTACCAAGGCAGAGTGCAGATCTCTCAATAGCCTTAATCTCTCAGAGACCACAAAGGAAGGGACAGCAGCATTTGTCACTCAGCCCTTCTAGGAATCTCCTCTTTCTGATCCTGTACCTTTATTCCATTCCTAGGCAGAGGGTGGGAGGAGTCATGAGAACCTGATTGTGTTTGTTCCTCAATGCAACATTCAGGCTGTCCAGAGACAAGGAGATTCAGTGATTTGTCTATCAGATATTTTTCCAGATTTTTGTTATATATGAAACTGGCACTGTCTGTCTGCAAACAATCGGGATGTGCACAGTCCTTGCTCATTATGTTATAGACAAAGAAAGATGAGTGTTGAGAATAAAACCAAAGGTAACAGTGTTGGAGTTTGTAATTAGAGGAGTTTGTCCAAGGCTGGTTATAACTGTCCTTGTATACAGCATACGTATGCCGAGTAAACTATTTTCATGTCACCTAAGTCCTTCTGCAATTGCTTCACATTTGACATAACCAAGGCTGAGGCTTATGTGACGAACCAAGGTCACGCAGAAAGTGATGAATGGATATTTGATCTTGGGTAGTGGCTTGGCACTGACTCCTAGCACGAGCTACAGATCTCGGTGGGAGAATCTGAGGAAGTGGTGTGGCTAGTGACTTCCCCTTGCTGACCTCAACGGTGCCCTTTCTTTGTCATTTTCTAGAATACAGTGAGGGGTGAAGGAGTGCTTGGGAAAATGGGCTGGGCTTGTCTGAAGAACTCAGAGGAGGGGAAAGAATTTTTTTTGCCCTTTGCTGTGTTTTGGTTTTTGGCCTGTCTGCCTGGTGACTATTCATCATTGTCTTAGAGACACTGTGCTGTATGGCAGAGTCCCAGGGGACTCAGATTAAAGGTGGGTGTGTTAGCCAGCACTTGTTGTGGGAGAGACTGCAGAATTGAGGCTTGCCCAATTCTCTGGGTACACACACACACACACACACACACACACACACACACACACACACACACACACACCCGAGAGAGAGAGAGAGAGAGGGGGGGCATACAAACAAATAATTTTTCTAGCCAGGGCTCCTCCGAGGCTCCTCTGTAGACCCCTGGAGATGAATCATTGCTTCAGTGATGACTGAGGTGAGTGTCAGCATCACCTGCAGGGGACTGATGTCAGTGTCAGGGTGATGGAGAGGCCCATCAGCAGGGTCCCCACCAACTATTTTCCCTGGAGTCAACGTGAGGGTGGTGTCTGTTAATTTATGCCCAAATTGCTAAGATTTCCATTAGTTCCAATCTCCTTCCAAAACACTTCCTTTCTGTAAAGATGAACTAGCCAGAGTTGCCTTTTATTGTGTGCAAGAAAGAGCTGACTGGGTACAACTGCCATGCACAGAACTTCTGGGATAGGGACTAGCTGATCACTTTTCCTCCCCAGTTCCAAGAAATCCTATACCATGGATTGTCTTATTCCCTCTCTTCTCAGCCTTTCTGGAGGCTTTCTGTTTCATTTGGAGATATCTGTTGTCTGTGCCTGCATAGGACGTGCATGCTTAACTTGGCCTCCTGGGACCTCTCCTGGGGCATGCTGTGTTGGAAGAAGCCTTCGGCTGAAAGAGTAAGCTTTGCTTTATAGATCTTTCTGGAATCCCTGCTCTTGTCCCCTGACTCATTAGCATGGATGAGTCTTTTAATCTTCCAGAGTATCAGTTTTCTCATCTCACAAAAAAGCAATAGAACCTTCCTCAGAGGGCTGGGGAAAGGATGAATTTTGAGTGTCCCTTAACAAATGACTGGTGGCTATGACCACTGTCTCTAAGATCCTACAGGTGCAAATGGAGAAGCCAGGGTGGGGATGAGAGTCAAGATTTCTGTTATAGCAACTAACCTGGTATCGTGGGAGCAGTCTTGTGAGAGCCCCATCAACCCTGTCCAAGGCTGTCACCTCCACTCTCTGTCCCACAGTAGCCTCACTAGCTTATGAAAAGCACACTTTCAGCACATGAAAGTCTTGGAGATGCATTCAAATCGTGTGTGAACCATAGCAAGTTTCTGGAATAGAGCAGGGCCCTGGAACAAGGAAGTGAAGTGTTCAGGAGAGTTGGCACAAGGTGCGGGAGCACACAAGAGTCTTGACAGCTGTGCATCTGCTGCTGTCAATAGTGGGTCAGGCATTCTCCGGTCGATTAATGCCTTAGGTTCAGGACACCCTGATTACCCTGGCCTTCTAGCTTTCCTAGGTCAGTCTCTGATACCAAGTTACTTTGGTGCATCATCATCACCATCATCATCACCAACACCATCATCATCGTCATTGAGGCAGTGGCTTGCTGTGTAGCTCCTGGTCCTCCTACCTTCATCTCCCAATTGCTGTAAATACAGGCACAGGCCACCATATCTGGCTCAAGACCACTTTGTAGAGTTCTTGAGATCCCAGGAAGGAAGAGTTTCTGTGTATCAAACTTTCAAAGTAGAGAAAGCATCTGAGTTGCATCCTCTGACTCTATTACTTTACAGTAAGAAGGTCGCATCCACAAGAGCCTTGAAACACCGGGGTTGGGCTGGGGGTCCTGTCACTCACTGTCTGGGGAAAGAACCTCTTTGCCACCACACTGTTCTCCGGAGCACGCTGGAAACCTGCACTTGTCTATATATGCCGTTTCCTCTTTCCTCTCCCACCACTCCCCCACTCCCTTACACTATCCCAAGCAGTCCATAAACACAGTGGGCTTAACCCCCTTTCTCCCTTAGGAAAAGTATACTTGAAGCAGCAGCCCCTTTCTTCTTCTTAATGCCCATAGCTCCACCTCTGTGCTCCCCCTCTGGGTTATCTTAATGTGACACTGTTGGAATGAATTGCAGTATGGAAGGCAGACATGTTCCTTGGAATGAATTCAGCTGACTGTTAGCTTGGGTTTAATAACTTATTTATCACATTCATCACAAATCTATCTCATAAATAGATTTCCTAGCTGAGTTTGCCATCCAGGGCCAGAAACTTTTGAGATGTGGAGGAAATGGTCCAGTCCACAGCTACCACCCACAAAGTTCAACCAAAGGAGGGGGTTAGACTGGTAGGAGAGAGAGGAGAGGAGAAACTGATGTAGATATCCTTTGGAGTGTCTCTTGGGTGCATAAGGCAGTGTGCATCCCTAATCTCCCATGTAATACTCTCAGAGGAGGAACAGGTTCAGAGAGGCTACGGAGCTCACACAGCATGTGAATGCCAGAGCTCAGAACCCAAACCAGTTCAGTCTGTCTTTGAAGACAATGAGAACCTTTAGGTCACAATGTAATTATGTTTTTGGAAATGAATTTGACATGTCTGTGGAAAATTTATTGAAAGCATAGGTTGAGGTTGAGGAGATGGCTTAGTGGGTAAAGTGTTCACCATCTAATGGAGTGTGATCAGCGGAGGTCGGTTGCCTAGAACCCATTTGAAATCATGGGCAGGTGTGGCAGCCCACCTGTAATCACAGTACTTGTTGTGTGGAGACAGGGTGGGGATGAGAGTCAAGATTTCTGTTATAGCAACTAACCTGGTATCGTGGGAGCAGTCTTGTGAGAGCCCCATCAACCCTGTCCAAGGCTGTCACCTCCACTCTCTGTCCCACAGTACAGAGTGGAGGGGGGTGGCTGGAGGGAGATTAGCTGAAACTTCGTGCTCTGGGCCCAACTGAGAGACTGTGACTCAATGAATAAGGTGGAGAGCAATTGAGGAAAGTATCTGATGTCAAATGAGGCTTCTCACCTACATACCAGCCAGTGCACACATGCAGCTATGCATATGCCAACATACATACACAGCATGCACATTGGACATTTATACACACAAAAAAGTTTCTCACTTTTGCTTTCTTCTTGCCTTCCTTTCGAGCAAATGCCCTCCCCGCTTTTTTTTCTAGTTCCCATCACTCTTTTCCCTTCTTTATGACTTCCCCTTTTTCTCTTTCACTTTTATGGTGTTTCTAGGGCATCAAGTCTGCTGAATGCAGTGACCCAGGCAGCCTTTTCTCTGGTGCTAGCAGATGAGGCTGGCTGACTGGTGTAGCAGAAGGGAGATAGACCATTTCAGAGTTGGCCTCAGCTGCTCCTGGCTGTAACACTGGCTGACTGGTGCCTCTGGCTTTCTCTGACCTGGGGAGGCTGGCCACGAGAAGGCACCTAGTGACACTATGATGGAGAATTTCCCACCACACAGATATGGTTCAGAGATCCCTGGGATGCTCTTAAGCTGAAACTATCCTGGGCCAGGTGGTGGGTAGAAAGAATGGGGATATCTGCAGTGAGCTGGGCACACTGATCTATAACCCACAGAGTTAATTTTCTTTGCACCTCCAATATTCTAGGCTAGTAATTAATTTACTTGACAAGTGCTACCATCTTCTAAAGGGGCTAAGTGAACCCTAAAATGATGGGATGAGCATGACAGATGTGTTCAAGATCTTGAAAGTCTTAACTTGTAGTGGAAGAGAGAGACAGCCACTGGGCATGGAAGGAGATAGAAGAAAATTGTTTTCACTTCCAAAACCCCCATTAATTTCCATCTACACTGGCCCTTCTCCCTTCTTCCTACATGGTGTTAATTATCAGCTATTACAGATTACTGCCAGCATCAAAGACAACCATGTGGCTGATCAAAGATTTAGGATTTAAAGAAAACAAGCAGCTTCTTGCTATATTTCAAAATCTGGTGACACTGGCTCCCAAAGGGCAAACACTCACACAGTTCTGTGTCTTCAGGACCATCCACAGTCCTGGGCCTTGCGATGGCACAGTCTGTGGGTGACAATCTTTAGAGAGTAGCTTCAGCTGAAGTCCTTTAATGGTAAGGCTCTTCTTTTTCAGAATCAAGACTCGTCTAGAATTCATTGAATGCTCTAGAATGATAAAGGGACTTTGCGGCTCCTGTCTCCTGCAAGGCACCTGCTCTGTTGTTACCAATCAGGGACCACACTGGCAGAAGCAGACTAGGGCTGGAGCTTCAAGTCTAGTCCTGTAACTTTTATGTTACCCTGGTTAAGGTACATACTCTTTTTGAGCTTCTGGGATCCCGGGGGAAGCAGGGATGTTGAGCCAAAGGGTGGTGAAGTCTCTCTCTGGACATCTTGTCTTTGCCACTTATTCATTGCTTTACTTGAGGTGGGAAGGTTACTGGTAGGTTTATGGTTTCTCCATCAAAAACAAAAACAAAACACAAACAAACAAAACAAAACAAAAAGGAAAAAAGAGCACAAAACACCTCCTTCTTTGAATTAAAAAAAAAAAAGATTAAATGACAAGATGAACATTTCAAATGTAAACTCTTATATGAGGTGGTCAAAAACTCTTCATTTAGAATGAAATAAAGTCTTCTAAGTAATTTATTCCCCAGCTCAGCTCATAAATGGTCACGACTTTACTGTAAGCCTAGCAGTCACTTATGATGGATTGATTTTTTTTATTTCATATCTTTCTTCAAACACATAATTCAATAGCAAGTTCCATGGCTGGCTTCCTGAATGTGTCTTGAATCTGTATTCTCTCTTCATCTTCACAGCCATCTATTGTGGCCACAATCACCTCTCCCAGCAGGCTTTGAATATAGCCCGGAGTGCTCTGACATTCCTGGCACTAAGAAGTGAACTTAAACCTTTCCCTAGAACTGGAGGATTATGGGACCTCTCTGACCAGTTCATCATGGTGAAATGATGCTATGTAACATATTACCCCATGAAAACCTTCTCTGGAACATTCTCTCAGTGATCCCTCTTATAACTGAGTCATCACATTGAAAGAAAACCCCCAAAATGTCCTAAAGCCCAGCTCCTGCTGAACCTAGCTTTTGCCATCCCAGCCATTAGAGACTTCTCAGTTGAGGTTTCAGACATCAGAGGCATATGCACTGTGCCCTTGCTGAATTTTGGACCCATGAACTTAGTGACCATAATAAAATTGCTATTGTTTGAATGCTCCTGAATAGGAGCCGAGTGTCATGCAATGGTAGATGACAGAACATTCTCTCTGACAACTGCAACAGCTTTCCAGTTTCTTCCCTGATTCCACTAATATCCATCCTCATGTGGTAGCCACTGGGATCTCTTAAAAATCACTAGTATGATAGTGTCATCCTGACATGTAAAATCCTTCTGGGTATATTACCTTCTCATCCTTTGTGGTCTGGGCTCTGCTCTTAGTGGGGCTTTGCACCTTCTATTGGGAATCAGATCCTATTGGGTCACAAGAATAACCTGTTCCTGCTTAGCTTTACTTTCCCTACTTCGGGGGTCAGGCAGCATGTCCTGTGTCTATGTGGCTATTAGGAACTCAGTCTGCTGATCCCAAAGCCTTCACAGGCAGTCACAACTGGATCTTTCCAACTATAACTTCTCTTTTAGCTTCTGGCATCACGGTAGCTCCCTTCTTCCTTTGAAATGCAGCCATGTTTTTAAAACACTATGAAACATTTCTGTGTGCTTGTCGCTGGAGGGGAAAGTTGCATCAATTTAATAGGCCATGTTGCAAGAAGAATACTATTTATAGGTAATATAATCCTGTACTTAACTCAAGAGAATCGGCTAAAAGGCACTTGGAAATGAGACCAGTTGGCAGGGTGGTCAGATATTAGATTTATAAACTCAACGGACTTTTTGAGGAAAAAAAATGTGCATTGAGCATATCTTCTAAACCCACAGTGTCCTGAACACACACAAGATCCCCAAACTCTGCCAGATTGGGTCTGCTTGGCCTTTCTTGTTCCTGTCTAATTTTTGCCTTAAATGTGGCCTTTGACAAAATTGTCTGTTGCACAGTGGAGAGTTCTGTGCTTCTGATGAGTAGAAGTTCTACAGTTAAATGCTGCCAACCAAGCACTCTGTGGTCCATGTTTCATATTTCAGTTACAGTTTGTCTTCAGGCCTTCCAACCAAGGACACTGTGAAATAATTTATTTATTTGTTTGTTTGTTAATTGTTTCCCCTCCTTTCCCTTTTCTTGCTTTTCCTCCCATCAATTCTCTGTTCCTCTAGACCAGTGGTTCTCAACCTGTAGGTTGTGACCCCTCACTGGGGTTGATTATCAGATATTTACATTACAATTCATAACAGTAACAAAATTATTTTTTAAGTAGCAATGGTTGGGGGTCAGCACAGCATGAAGAACTGTACTAAAGAGTCACAGCATTAAGGAGATTGAGAACCACTGATCTAGACAACTTCCCTTCTTTTATTTAAATATGTGCATGCATGCATGGTTTTGTGTGACTCTATGAAATCTAAGAACCACATGAGAGAAAACATAGCAAAAGCATGCATACATGCATGCGCGCGCACACACACACACATACACACACACACACACAGAGAGAGAGAGAGAGAGAGAGAGAGAGAGAGAGAGAGAGAGAGAGAGAGAGATCTGTCTTTCTAAGACTAGCTTAATCCACTTCGTAGGAAATCTCTCCAGTTCTGTCCCTTCTCCTGCAAACCATATAACTCCATTCTACTTCATGGCTGATAAAAACCCTTTTGTGTATAAAAGTCACATTTCCTTTATCTACCCCTCTGTTGTTAGACATCTAAGTTGGTTAAGAGGAAGTAGTTTAATAAGTGAAACTAACTCCTGCTCAGATCATGAACTGAAAGCCCTTCTTTTCACACTGAGCAGTTCTTAGTCGGCTGGCGTATGCTGAAGAGTGAGTCCACAAAGCTAGTGGGAGCTTACTGGGGTAGCTTTAGAAAAAGGAACATGCCATTTAACACTAAAATCCTGAGACTCTGCATTGGGCTGAGTGCAGAATGTGAAGAGGAAAGGGCTTCTGCATGAGACACCCAACCAGGGTGATGGGAGGAAGGACCGCATGTACCTAAGGAGTGAGGGATGCGATGAAGTCACAGGCACAAAGCAATGAGATAATGCCAGGTTCATTTCACATGCAGCTCCTGTGACAATGACCTGTATCTGATGATTACCTTTTAAGGAAGTCTCTACATCTGAGTTGATGCTGGAAGGGAAAACAAAACAAAACAAAACACAAAAACCATAACTCGGAGCTTGACAAAGGGATTAAATGCAGACTATTTTTTTTTCCTGGTGTTCCCATGTCAACAAGTCATTATTTTTTTCTTTGGCTCAATTTGATTCACAATTATGGACAATGGTTACTAGATTCTTGGGTTTACAGAAATAGAATGGAATTTTTTGCTCATACATTGAATTTTGTGGAGATGGATGGGGTCCCACATTCCGACAGACAAGAGCATGGGAGATAATTAAATAAAATATTTCAACACAACCAAGATACTTTTATAACTTTTCTGTGTATTTGTGCTTCTTTATGCACCAAAGTCTTTGCATGTCTAAAATTTAATAAAAATATTTCGTATTGTCCCCAAACTATTCTAACTACTGCCACTGAGATGGGAAGAGAAAGTAGGGACAGCAGTACTTCCCAGGGAGATGATAGACAAATAACAACTTGCTTAGCTGATCTGAACAAGAAGAATTATAAGCCCACAGTGGAAAAACACTCTAAGAACAAGTCAAATCTACACAAGTTCATGGATGGATGGCAGAAACTTTTGGAGCTTGAGGTTGAGGGGTAGTGAAGAAGACTGGTAGAGAATGGGGACTTTCTGCTTAATGAGTATAGAGTTTCTATTTGGGATGACAAAAAATGGAAATACACAGCATCTACATTGCATGTTTACTATACAGCAAGTATCATAAGACATCTAGACAGTTGTCTTTATACCATCCTCCACTCTTTCCTGAAGAGTAGGAAGGCCCTTATACTCTGGCCATATCATGGGTGCTTTATTGTCTAGATAAGAAAGAGATAAAGTCTGGGAGCAGGGGATATCAGGCACATTGAGTTACAGGTGTCATAGAGGAAAGAGGGACAGAAGGACTGAATGCAAACTGGATGCACTTTCATCCGGCATCAACACATACTCCTGCCATTTTTTCCTCTCCTTGAATCCAGATTACAGACTAGTGACTTCTTTAAAATATAAGATAAAGCAACAACAAAAACATTGTAACTTGAAAAAACAAACCAACAGATGGAAAAGAGCCCATGAAAAGTCACAGGGAACACAGACTCACTCATTTGCATACTCAAGAATCCCATAGAAACACTAAAGTGGAAGCCATAATATATAAAAAAAAAAAAGTAAAAATAATAGGACACAAATTTTAAATATTAAACTAAAAACAAAAGAAAATTATAAAGGAAAAGCCCTGACATGGCATTGTGAGACAAAAAAAAAAAAAAAAAAAAAAAAAAAAAAAAAATCTTCAAATGTGCCCTTGATTTCATTTTTGGTTGGTCACCTACTGCTAGACATGCAGCCTGCCCTTAAGAGTAGTTTGTTTCCCCAGTGAGACTACCTTGGCGGCAATTTTCATTTGCGAGTGATTACCAATTGGAGATTGTTTCTAGTTTAGGGATGGGTCATGTGTCCTCCACTTCTTTGAGCTCTAGGACCCAATCTGGTGCAGACCTGTGCAGGCCCTGTGCATGCTGCCTCAGTCTCTGTGAGTTCATGTGTGTGTCAATCATGCTAATTTAGAGGGTCTTGTTTTCTTGATGTCCTCCATCTCATCTGGCTTAACACTTTTTCTCTTCTTCAGGGTTCTATGAACTCTGAGAGGAAGGATTTGATGGAGACATTCTGTTTAGGACTGAATATTCCAAGATCTCTCACTTTCTGCATAATGTCTGTGTGTCTTTATATTTGTTCCCATCTGCTGTAGGAGGAAGCTTCTCAGATGATGGCTGAGCAAAGCATTGCTCTATGAGTATAGCAGAATGTCATTAGCAATCATTTTATTGCTGGTTTTTGTTTGTTTTATAACAGTAGTATTTGAATTTAGCAAGTAGTATTGGGTATGTGTTCTATCTTATGGAGTGAGCCTTCAGTCAAATCAGATGTTTGTTGGTTACTCCTACGAGCTTTGTGTCTCTATTGAACTAGCATATCTTGTAGGCAGGACACCCTTGTAGATCAAATGTTTTGTGTCTGTGTTGGTGTTTATTCTTTGGTAGTGTGTAATGTACCTTGCAGTACCAAAGATGCTGAACACACAGCAATGAAGGCTCTATGTAGGCATTTGCTAGGCATCTTCATGTTCAATGAGTTGTGAAGGTGTTGTCTTCAGGTATGAGGACTTTTTTTTTTTTTTTTATCAGTTTGTGGAAATCAACCTATAGTCTTGGCAATGGCCTGGGTTATCTGGGGGTTCCCATGGCTCCCCTTTGGCCAACATCTCAGTTTGATGTAACCAGATTCTGGTACTGGAAGCTTCAGTTGGTGACAAGAGATGTTCGGCTGGGGCTCTGTTCCCCCATCATTTGGCAATTTCATTTAGATCCCTTCATATATGTGTATATTTTAAGAAGCTTCTACTGTATTAGGTTTCCATACTACTTTTTGCCTGGCCCTTAATTTTATCTGTCTCTCCCTCTTCTCTCTCCCTCTCCACTTGATCTTCCTGTCCCAGTCTCCCCACCACCATCCATCTAGAACTCTCTATTCTATCTCCCTCTGCTAGGGAGATCTATTTGTCCTCCCACGATTCTTTTACTCTATATCTAACCTCTGTCGTTCTATGAACTGTAGTTTGGTAATCATCGACTCAACAAGTATTATCTACATGTAAAGGAATACATGGCATGTTTATCTTTCTGAGTGCAGGTTATCTCATTCAGGATGATTTCTTTTCTAGTTCTGTCCATTCACCTGAGAATTTCATTTTTTTAAAAAAAAAATGATTGAGTAATACTCCATTGTGCAAATGTACCACATTGTCTTTATCCATTCTTCTATTGAGGGACATATAGGTTGTTCCAGTTTCTGATTGTACAGACCAGGGACTTCATAAAAGATGTAGAAGAATGTTCTAAGGAATCTGAGTAGTTCAAAAAAGAAAGGCTTAGAGAAATTTATGTTGCGGTTTCCTAGGAAACAAGGTGTCAACCATAGTATTGGATAGTTCAGTCACAGCCAATAAGTCCCACAAAGGGCTCAGAGCTTCCAATGAATGCTTTAGGAAGCTCGTCTTCAGCTTCTTCCCCTATGGACCTGAGGTGAGTCTTCAGTGTGAAAAGTTGAAATTTAGGCTGTGTTCCTCAACAAGCTACACATGAAAAGATTTTCTTGAAGCAAGGACAAAAACAGATTTTGAGAGAAACAAATAATGTCAACAAAAGGCTTATCATAAATATTGTTATAGCTATAAAAAGTGGTACTTTATCCGAGAAGCAAGAACATGCTGCTGTCAAATAAAGGACAGAGAACAAAGTATACCTCTAGGAATTATAGTGGTGGTAGGAATGAAGAAGTCAACAGAGGGGCCAGGAGACAGGGTGATCAAAGTTCTCAGATACTTACACCAAAATGTAAGAAAATGCAAAGCAGAAGAAAAGAAATTTATAAAAGTTTTTGGATAAGACTTTCAAAGATCTGAGTAATTAGCATTGCAGAAAAATAATTAAAGGGAGTGGACAAGCAAACTCATCAGTGCAATAATGTAGGAAAATCCCCCACAACTTAAGAACATAGAAATAAATCACAGAACGTTTCACTGTAAAATTTTAGAATACCATTATATTAGTTTTCTACTGCTTTTTAATAAGACTTAAATAGGTTAAATCTATACAAGTTTAGTACAGCTCAGTTTAGGTTCTCATCTAACTAAAGCTTCGGGTCCTCTCCCAAGCCCATAGGAATAGAACTCAGATTCTTGTGTGTGCAGAGCTGCAGTCTCTGTAGTGGCTTCCTTTCTCTGGGCAGCTTTTAGCTCCCAGAATTCCATTTGCCAAAAAGCTTTTTTTATACATCTTGTTCCAGAAAGACATTGTCTTCAAAATCCCTCCTGCCTGTCTAAAACAGAGTCTTCATATTGTAAGTAGCTATGCGAGGGCACATCTCTTACCTTTCTCTTGGAATTTGATCTAATTGTTTCCTTGATTAATGGCTAGAAGCATATTCCAGTTTCTATGTGCATTCTAATTACATAGGGTTGCAACTAACTGGGGCAAGTTTGGGGGGGGTTATCTTAGAATTCTGCTTACTGCAACTATGGAGAAAAGCCCTTAAAAGATTCTAAAGTGAACTAACTAGATTTATATGAATGATAAGGAGTGGAATGGCTCAGACTTCTCAATGACAATGTCAGGAGCTAGCAGATAATGAAGTGACATCATCAAAATTCTGAAAGGAAATGATTTCCTACCTACAGTTTTATACCCATCCAAATAAGCTACCAGGTATGAAAATAGAATACACACATCTCGGGAAATAAAAAGTCTCAAATATTTACCATCCCCACACTCTTTCTCGGGCAGCCACTGGAGATTATGTTGCATAAGCCAAAGGAGCAGCTAATCAAACTGAAGACATCTCACCCAAGAAACAGAAAACAAAGGGAATCTCCACATGAGGGAATGAGAGGAATCCATCAAGATGAAACTGATGGGCCGCTGAAGTGAGTGAATGTGGGGGGAAGCCTTAGACAACTTGTCTAAGCTTTTGGTTCGACACAGAAAATTCAACAAATGATACAAAAATTAGGCAGTGTGATGAGTGATTATTACCTCCAGAGGTCACAAAAATATCCAAGAATGTAAATGAGACCATGGTTTACTACAGGGCTTAGTTATAAGTAACTGTAGATTCATTATGATGCAAATACTGACTATTAATCTAACTGGAGTGGTAAAAACGAAGACAGACTGTTGAAAGGATGGTGTTACGGATGAAGTTGTGCCTGAAGGTGTGGTCCTGTTTCCTGGTACCTGTGAGTGTGACTCTTTGGAGTGGAGTCTTTACAGATGAGCGAGTATATGTGTGTTGGAGAAGAAAGGACTTACACTTCGTTTTCTGTAGTGGGAAGTTAGCAAGCTATCCTATAAATTAGGAATTAAGAAATACAGGGTAAGCATAGTATTTAGAGGCTCTGTGACAAATAGCCAGGTGTCCTCCAAAAGAGCTAAAGGCTGTTGCTTTGGGGATGAGGCTAATGAGGTTAGGAGAAGGAGGCTTGTTGGAGGCCAATGTTTATTTTAGGAAAAGTCTTTGAACCAGATAACTATTTATATCGTATGCACAGATTGATAAAAATAAAAGCTAAATTTTCCAATATATCAGCAATAATTACCTAGAGGCTATAACAGAGGAAAATGAAATCGCATCCACAAGGGCAATAAAACCTGCATAGCCTGCATCGGACACATGCCAGGTCTTTATGGAGAGAAGAGCAAGTTTCACTGAAGGGCAAAGATAAATAAAAACTGGCCTCTGTCTTAAGTAGTACCTGTGGTGGAGAAAATGAGAGGGACAATGCAGTTGCAGGTCAATGTGCAAGGAGCCATTGCTGAGGGGAGGGAGCACCGCACTCCACTTCAGGGAGTCAGAGATGCTTCTGTGGGATGTGGGGAGAACTTCCCAGAGAGTAGCAGTGACCTGGTGGATGCGTGTTTGAGCAAGAATAGAGAGTTTTTTTTTCCCCATGGTGGAGCTGGCAGTGGTGAAAGTGGACAGTGAGGCAGGAATCAGGCTGTTCAAGCTCTGTACACAGTGGGAGCATCTCCTCCCTTCTCTCATTCAGTCTCTCTTTGTGGTCTTCCTTTTCCCCTCCATCCCCTTCCCACCTCCCCTGGGATAGGGTTTCCTGTAGCCTAGGTTGGCCTGAAACTCACTTTGTAGCTGAGGATAACCTTGAACTCTTGATTATCCTATCTTCACCCCACCCCCACAAGTACTGGGATTACAGCTGTGAGCCATCAGACTGCATTGTATACAGTGCTGGAGACTCAACCCAGGGCTTTGGGCAAGCACTCTCCCAACTGAATTACACCCCCAGCCCATTTCATTGAGTACTTGTGGGTGCATTTAAAGGATTTCAAGTCACAGAGTGAGCCAGAAGGTGCCTTTCTTTCCCTCACAGAACTGCTATGTTGGTGACTTACCAATAAAAGATGTCAGTACAAACAGATGACACCACTATCTTGAAAAGTCTTCAGGCAGGTTCTCTCGGGACACTGTTGTGAATATATGCTGTAACAAGAGCCCATAGCCAGGGTGGCTCAAGAGCAGGAATTTGTTTCTTACTGTCTAGAGGCTGGGAAGGTCCAGGTTCAATTTTGCTTGTGATTCAGCTGTCTGCCGAGAGTTCTTGTCCAGGTTTTTAGGTCACTGTCTTTACATCCTGTCCTCACATGACATAATGCAGAGAGAGCAGGGTACAGGTTCTGCCATCATTATCTAATTACTTAAAAGATCCCATCTCTGGCTGCTGTCCCCTGAGGGTGGGGGTCATTAGGAGTCCAAAATATGGATTTTGGGAGGGAGGGCAGGCACACACTTTCTGCCTCTCTTCCTTGATCACCATTGTGAACCTTAGTCAGCCACGATTGATCCAGGGGCAGTCATGAAGTTATTAAATGAGGAGATTTGCTTCACGGAGAGTTTTCATCACTGGCCTCTCCAGGAGAGGCCAAACCCAGGCTCTAATCTGTGAAGGCATAATCTGCATGTCACGAGTGTGCTGGAAAACTTCACGCTGAGTTTGACATGTTCTAGTAAAAGCATAAAAGCAGAAGCGTTGATAGGGTAGCTTCCAGAAGGTCTCCTACAAGCACTATTTTTACCCTTTCCTCTTTACTGCTGTCTCTGAATACCGGTGTGATGGCTGGAGCTTAGGAAACACCTTTGCCTCATGACGCACACAGAGATTACTGTCAATGGAAGTGCTGGCAGAAGGTACTTGACTTACAGAATATTGTGGGGGTGCAGGGATCCTGTATGCCCTTGGACTTCTAATCTCTCATTTAAAAAAATTTAGAAATACATTTCTATCTTAAGTCATTGTTAATTTTGGACTTTTCTAATAGTCATATCTAAAACTAATCTTAGGGAAAAGATTGCGTTTGCAGTGGGTAAACACAAATGTAAGATTTACCCTATTGAATAAAGACAGGGCTGTCTTCTGAGAATGAGGGTGATGCAGGTATAGGTAAAGTGTGGCAAGATCGGGATAGGAAGAGTAGACACAGTCTAGCAGACCCTCAGGTACATACAATAAGAAAACAAAATCCAGACCGGGCCTGTACTCACAGTCCTCATACCTGAATCAAACCAAACTTGCCCAGTTCTTTAGTGATATGAAATAAAAATTCACACCAGAGCCTTGCTGGGTCCCGCAACTGTTCTGCTTAAGAACAGACGAAAGGGTAAGGGGTACATGCGATAAGAAAATAGGTGATGCTAACTGAGGGGAGGGAGCCAGTTGGAGCCAGGAGGGTAAATGGAGGTGGCCAGTTGGGTGGACAAATGAAGGAGAAAAAAAATATGTACATATATATATATATTGACACATAGGCATGAAGAGACGTTGAGTTATATGCTAACTTTAAATTTTGATTTAAGAAGAGAAAAAGAACAGGTTAAATTCTTTGCTGGGCTATCTGTAAGCCTGAGGGGATAGGGTTCTATTCATTCTCAGTCAGTCCTTTGCACCTTAAGACCAGCATATTTACAGGTCCTTTTTCTTCAGAGATCAGCTCAGCTTAGGGGAAGTCCTGTCTTTTTCCACATTAATCCTGTGGCATCCCATCACCAGGAGAGCCTCACAGTCCTCCAACATGTGTACCAAGAAGGGATGGGGCATCTAACCCTGCCCTAGATACAAACCAAGAGCTGTCTCTACCCCATCGTCCAACCCCACCTCTGCTTCTTTTACTTCTGCCATAGCCTGGGTGGTTTCCTTTCACGGCATCTTAGCAACATCTCAGACTTCTACATTCTGTTTTGCTTATTGTGAATCGGCATCCCCATCCCTCCACAGATGGACAGTGCCTCATGGGTGGGCGGGGCCTACCTCTGTATGTTTCAGTTTAGTTCATGTTCCCCAAGAGTCAGGACGATGCCTGGCTCATAATCAAACCTCCCTTTAAAAAAAGTGCCAGACGAATTAATGTTTGTGCAACAGCACTTTCGCTACACTTTGCTTTAGGTCCTTGAACAAAATCCCTGTTTTTTTTTTTTTTTTTTTTTTCGCTTAATATGTGGCTCATGGCCAGCCTGTGTGGGGGCTAATCTTGTCGCCCCTTGCTCTAATGTGTGTGTCCTTCTTCCTCTGTTACAGATTGTCATGAGCAGTGTGTGAGCAGCCACACTGCTGGTGAACACTTTGACCTTTTGAAGAAGCCTCCTTGAGGAATGAATCACAGCACAGAGCACAACAGTCACATTTCCCCAGCGAGCTTAAGCTTTCATTATCTCTACTTTGAGTTCCTACACAGTCACACTTCTTTGTGCTGTTGCTTTCCTTCTTGGATACAATGGGATTAATAATATTTGCAAAACGGTGCAAAAGAAAGTAAAATAACAGCAAGACTGCTACTTAGTAACATATCAAAGACTCTATGGTTCAGATCAGCAGTACGCCCCTGCCCCACTCTTAGTCTGTCGCCATCTGTTGGTGGGAGGCCAAGTTGGTGTGATTTTTTTTTTTTTTTTTTTTTAATAGTGTGGCTTTGATTTATTTGTATCTCTAAAAGTTGTAACTTGGAAATTCCTAAGTAGAGGTCTTATTTTTTAAATCAATACTTTGCTATATATAATTATACATATAAACCTAGACTATTATTTCTTAATTTCTTCTCCTAGTAGGAATTCAAAAATTCATATTTACTTCCTTGTGCTGCAACCTCAGGGTCTGGTGATTGGGGAAAGCTTACCTAGCTGTCATTAAAGTTCACTTTGTGTCACTCTGTGCTCTGCAGAATATTAATATGTGTCCTACCTGGGTGAACATCTGTGATAAAATAAACTCAAGAACCCTGCATACCCTGCTCGGTTACACTCAGGACACTATCTTCATTTCATAGGTTCTTTTTAACCAGTGTGCATTACCATTTAGCTTTTTCAGCCCAGTGTGCCTTAACCTGCTTTACAATACCCGTCCCACCTTACCGAACACCCAAGTTTCCGGTATTTTTTAATAGAAATGCTGAGATACATATTTATCTGGCAGACCACAGATGTTTCTTAGAACCCAGAGTTGGCCCCAAAAGGGGTGAAACCATCCTTGGAGCTCTCCTGACAGAATGCTGTGCACAGCTCCTTTCAGTCCTGGAGTACAGCTCTTTAAAAACAGCGGGCCCCGGAAGACAGCATCTGCTTCACTTCTGGAAAGGGCTCTCACATTGTCTAGTTCAGGGATGCCGAACACCTCTTCCCAGCAGGTAGTGCTCCATCTCTGTAATTAGCACATTTTGTGGAAGAGAAACATGAGAAGATTCTAGCAGTTTCAGGGAGGCTTGAAACGCTTGTTTTGGGTTTTGAGTAGGCTCATTTTGGCTTCTGCTCGGCTTAACATGAGTAAGAAATTATTCACAGTGTGGGTGTGGCGGCCCGGGAGGACACAGTGGAGGCACAAGTTTCGTTTGTTTCTTTACTTCATGCCTATCTTATGCATCCAAATGAGAAAGATGTTTCAGTGTCTTTTCTGGGAGATCAGTCTGGAAAGACTTCTATGGTCGGTCATGGTATCAGCATTCCAGGGTACATTTGGAGGTGGGAGTGGAGGTGGGGAGATGGCTGGGGTTGGTGAGTTGTGAGGTGTTAGAAAAAAAATTCCCTACTGTTTAGAATGTACAACCAAAGAACCCAAACAGGGAGAGCCTCTCTGGGAAACATATGGTGAGCGTTTGCAGGCTCGCCCTTGATCATTAGCTGTGAATAACCTTGAGTCCCATCTGAGTTTGAAGCTCTCTGTCTCCAGCTGCCCTAGGGGCATAGCAGGAAGTCCGGTGCCAGTGTGTACAGCCAGGGAAGCTCTTTCTTGTCATTCTTTCCTCAGGCTTTCAGAGCACCCTTCAAATTCACAGAAGTTGGTGCCAGCCCTCGTGGTACTGCTACTGCCGGATCACCACAGAATGGCTTGCTTGATTTGATGCTCAGTATCTCTTCTAGACTCATTCTTTTAAAGAGTTCGATTTCTAGTTTACGAATGAACTGATACTTGTGGGTGAATCAGGAGGGATGACCTTTGTGTGCGTTCAATTCCATAGAGACTATTTTTGGAAATTATTGACAACTTCCTGTCCTTGACTTGGTCTTTGACATAAAGTATCTTAGATACGGGCTTCTAAGGATGTGGTCCAGTTCTCTCTTAAGAGGCTTTCGTGCTGTTATCACTGTCATCAGGGGCAGCATCTTTGCCAACTTGCCCATTTATAAATCTGCCTTCACCAGGATAGTGGCTGAGTTCAAGCAGGATTTCTTAGTAAATAAAGAGAATGCTGTCATAAATGCCCTTCCTGGAGAGTGAGATCAACAACTAACTTCTCCATGGAGTCCTCAACTAATGCCTGTTGAAAACAGGAGCAAACACCCATACATAAACACTGAGTCGAACTAGAACCCAGAAGCAGATGGAGAGGACAAGACCATGCGGTAGAAGTACATAGAGACAGCTGACCTGAACAAGGAGGAGCTAAGGGCCACTAGACTGATAGCTGGGAAGCCAACAGGGGACTGACTCGGACCCCCCTGAATATGGGTCTCAGCCAGAAGGTCTGAGCAGTCTAAGAGACCTCAGACAGTGGAGCCAGGATGTATCCCTGGTGCACAAAAGGACTTTGCAAACATATCCCCCATGGAGGGATAACTGCCTTATTCTAGAGATAGGAGAGAAGCCCTAGTCCCTACTTCACAGGACCTGTCAGATCTACATGACCCCAACTGGATGGCATTCCCCTACATATGGTATTGTGGTAGGGGGTTGGGAGGGGAGGGTGTTTAGAGTGCATGGGAGAGGGTAGAGAGGGCAAAAGGGAGGGAAGGAGGAAGGGAGGGCTGGAGGGAAGGGAGGGAGGGAGGGAGAGGGAACTGGGATCGACATGTAAAATAATAAATTAAAAAAAAAAAAAAAAAAACGCTTTGACTCCAAAATTTAAGTTGAAGAACAAGTTACTGGGGAAAAGTATTTCTATTTTTGTTTCCACAGAAAATGAAAAGATGTGGATTCCTTCCAGACTAATGTGGTTTGATCACACCAGACCGCCTGAAACAGAGTACAAGCTGATCCTACATTCAAAACAGCTGGACAAAGCAGCCCTACAGACTACAGCTAGGATATCTGAATCTTCTTCAAATCCCCCAAGACAGCTCCCCTTACCAGCAGGAAGTAGTTTGGAAAGAACGACGCCCAAATTCCCAAATATTGTGTATAAATGTTTGTTTTCATTTAATTGGACTTTGTTATATAAAATTAAATTAAAAAAAAAAGAGAGAATGCTGAATCCAGGCACCCCATCTAAAAACCTTCTCTTTGATTTCCCTGCTGCCCTGCTTTAATTTCTCTTCATAGGACTTAACACCATCTGCATGATGTGTGTATAAATTTAGTGTCTGTTTATTATAAACCACTAGAACTCAGTTCTCAGGGGTAGGAGTCTTCCTTCTGTTTATCACCAAATACCCAGAATCTGGTTGGGAAAAAAAAATATGGAAATAGTCATGGGGCATAAGTGGAACTTAAAAATTAAATAGAGTATTATGGAAACTCAAAAGACATCATCATTTATCTTTATTTTTTTTCACTCTATTTTACTCTGTATTATTTTCATAACCTGGACTACCTTTTCCCTTGTGGAGGGAAGATGACTTCCACCAGAAAGTAAACTTTCATTCAGTAGCATCAGCCTCTACTCACTGGCAAGCACGGGTCATCTGAAGCATGGCCAAGAAGATGGAGTTGGCATTAACAAACCAGAAATCCTGAAGAGGATGCAGCCGGGGCATGTGTAGTAAAAGAAGTCAACTCCAACTTTACTTTATTAATTTCTTTTAGCTATATGTTATCAACACAACTTCTTGAGGAAAATAGGAGAGACATTGGCATTCTCATTGCACAAATGAGAAAACTGAGGGAGAGTGAGCTTCTCTAAACAGTTTGGAAGCAATGGGGTTCCCTCTGGACCTGAAGTGTTCTTAGATAGCACCCAATTCTACAAATCAGATCATCTGCCGGGATGGACTAACAAAGGAGAAAATGACAGCTGCATGTCTTTACAGAACGGTTTAAGAAAGTGGCAGATTACACACACACACACACACACACACACACACACACACACACACACACACAGAGAGAGAGAGAGAGAGAGAGAGAGAGACAGAGAGACACAGAGAGAGACACAGAGACACAGAGAGAAAGATACAGAGAGAGGTATGCACACCCTAACAGCTTTACTTCTCTGGCTGATAACGTGACCTCTTAACTATTTGCACATGACTGGTGGTAACTAAACGGTTTTTGATAAGTACACAGAATGAAGACACAGAGTTGTCTGGAGAGTGAGTGGCAACAACACGGCAGTCCCCGAGCCTGATGACCTGAATCTAGAAAGAATAAATGACAAGTTACAATCCTTTCTCAGGAGCCACAGCAAAGCACAGAATTCCCGCTTCCTGTGGTGTAGATACTTCTATAGCACCAATGCTTTGGGGATGAGAGGGACCTCAGGAACATCTGTTCCCACAAACCCCACCACTTCCCATAGCCCAGGGAGCCAAATTCTCAGCATACCAGGCCTATTTCCTCTCCCTTTCTAGTTCTCCTTGCTCCCGGGGACTGGGTCTCTCTCTTGCTCTAATTTTGGGTTTAGGGGCAAAATGCATCAGAAGATTTAGTAGTTTGCAGACTGAGTGTGACTAGGATTTATCATTCTTGAGTTTCACACTTGAAGAACTAGGCTGGCAAAGGGTAAAGTTCAAAAATTTATGCTGGTAAGTATGCAGCGGGATTGGGATGGAGTCTCTTTCGAATTATTTTTAATCTTTAATGTGTATTTCTATTTCTAAGTATTTAAGATTTTGAGTCAAGATATCATGTTATTCTTATTTTTAAGATTTATATTATGTGTATAAGTATTTTGCCTGCCTGTATGTCTGTGTACCACATGTATGCAGTACCCACACAGGCCAGAAGGGAGCATGGAATTCTCTAGAACTGGAGTTACAGACAGTTGTAAATTGCCATGTGGGTGTGGGAATTGAACCCAGTCAGCCTCTTAACCACTAAGCCATCTCCCCAGCCCATATTTTTATTTCTTATGCATGTTGGGTGTTTTGCCTGTGTGCAAGTCTGGGTACCAAGTGCATGCTGTGCTCTTGGAGACCAGAGAAGTATGTTAGATGCCCTGGGACTGGAATTATAGATGGTTGTGAACTACCATGGTGGTGTTGGGTCCTCTGACAGCACAGCCGATGCTCTTAACCATTGAGCCATCCCCCTGGCCCTCAAGAGATGGAGAACTAAGCCCAGACATTTAGGGCTATCTTTAACCTTGAATTACTTCTAGTAGATTGTTCTTAGCCTTAAATGGACCCCACCCTTGAGGTTTAATGGAATTGTTTTGAGGTGTGGCTGAGGTAGCTAAACATATGCAGTCACAGTTGACAAACCACCAAGCTATATGTTAAGCTGTGGGGTGATATGCAAAACTGTTATTCGTTTCAGGGATGGGGTTGAAGCAAACCAGGCTATAGGAAAAAATCTAAGGATTATAGGTATACTCGCTGCTTTCCTTATTGTTAGGACCAGTTGCCTGAAAAGAAGCTGTGCAAGAAAGGGCTTGTTTGGCTTACAGTCTCATGAAAGACAGCCCATCATGGCTGCAGGAATATGAAGTGGCTGCCCATACTCCATTCTCTATCAGGATTTACCCCAGATAGGGCACAAACTGAGGAAATGGTTTAGCCCAAATCTAACTTTGTAAGTCAAAGATTTTATTGGTGTCACTTAGAGGAAGAATATGGGTAAAGGCACAGCACATCACTAAAATGCCCATCCAGGCAAAGGAAATGATTCACGAAGGCTGCAATCCCTGGAGTTCCCTCTATGATTTGAATATGACCCAGCCAGCCAGAGTGCCCTCTCTTAAGCAATCCATTGCTGCCTTTATAATTTGGAAGAGTAGGCATGTGAGTCTTCTGTCTTCTTGGGCTCTTCCTGGGTGCCCTGAACTCCTTTCTTCCCTCCTTAAGGGATCTTACCTACTCAGAGGAAAGAACCATAGGGCAGCTGGCTTCTCCCCTCTTACCTCTTTGTTCAGCCCTGGATTCTAACCAGTGACTGATAACACTCACATTCAGGCTTATTGCCTCAAGTTCCCTCCCTGTGAACACCCTCACAGACACCCAGAAGTGTGTCTCCTAGGCAATCCTAGATCCAGGCAAGTTGACAGTACAGATTAATCACCACAATTGGAGAAGGGTCTGCATTCGATATCTTTATAGGAGCCACCTGGGTGGGTGGATGGGGAAATCAATATTGGTTTCTTAATGCAAGCTGTGGTGGTTACAGCCACTGTTCTCTCTTAAAGCTTTTTGGCAAATTAGAAAAATGTCTTTTGCAGGATGACTCAAGGCTGTAAGTGTGTGGTATGGCCAGAAAATGGTCACCTAGTTGTAATTTTAAAAGAATCCCTTTTGCCTTGAAGGACAGAGCCCCATGCCAGAAGCACAGTCCAGTGAACAGAACAAAGAATTTGTGTCTTCATTTTCCACCTGGGATGGCTTCTTATGCAGTAATAGGAATGATCCAGTGTTAGGCAGCAAAGCCTGAACACCTAGACATTTCATTGAACTAGAAGCTGAGTGTCTGGCACATGGCTGTCCTGTCTTTCCTTGCTACTCATACATTTCTGGTGGTTCAAATATGGCTCAGCACTCTACTCTGTGTCCCGATGAGGAGAAAATGTCTGTAGAGCCTGTGGGAAGCTCTCTTGCTGAAGGGAAAAGCTGACCACCACGAAGTGTATTTCCTCAGACTTAAGAAACTGGACTTTAGAAAGAAAGAAAAGACATCCAATCTACAGCATGGAACTTAGAAATAAAGCATTAAAGAGAACTGGAAGTCTGTCAAATGCAACTCTTAAAATGGTTTTTCTTTTAAAAGGACTTGTTTATTTTTTCTCTTGTTATGAAAGCAATCTGAACTAATTGCAAGAAAGTGTAGAAAAATAGAAATGAGCCCAAAGAAGAAAGAAGTCACTTGAAATTTGACTACTCAGAGATAGCTAACAGTTCTCTGTTTGTCCTGTCCCAAGCTTGCTATGCTTATGGCTATGTTTAGAATACATTTATACCTGTGACTATTTTGTAACCTGCATTTTATTGTAACGGTAGTCTGTTAACATTTTCCGTGTAATTAACTACTCCTCTACCTTGGTATTTTGACAGTTGCATGGTAATTTGTTAATTTATCTAATAATGCCATTATAATTTAATCAATCTTTATTTTGGAATTTACAGTATTCCCATTAAAAGGTTGTGTTTGGTGTTTGAAGAAGTGTGTGTGTGTGTGTGTGTGTGTGTGTGTGTGTGTGTGTGTAGGGAATTATTTCTAGGTTCTTATACATGCTAGGCAAGTACTCCACCATTGAACTATATCCTTAGTAGCCTTATTTATTTATTTGTTTATTTCTGTGTATTATGCAGGTGTGTGCATGTATATGTATAGCACATGAGTACACATGTGCAACATGCACATGTAGGTCAGAGGTTGATGTCAGGGGTCTTCATCAGTGACCCTCCACTTTGTACTTTGAGGCAGGGTCTTTCGATTGCATGAGAGTTTGCCAGGTCCGTCACTCTGATAGCCAGCTTGCTGTGGTGGTGAGATCTCCTGCCTCAGCTTCTCAAGTGTTGGGATTACAAGGATTATCATTCATGCCCAACAGTTGTGCAGGTGCTTGGGCCCAAACTCTGATTCTCATGCTTGGTTGGCAAGCACTTACCCAGCTCTTTTTTTGTCTTAGTCTGTTTTCTATTGATGCAAAGAGACACCATGACCACAGAAACTCCTATACAGGAAAACGTTTAATTGGGGTTGGCTTACATTTTCAGAGGTTTAGTCCCTTGTCAACATGGTGGGAAGCAGACAACATGCAGGCAGGCAGCTGGACAAGGAGCTGAGAGCAGGTAGCAAGAATAGCCATGCACTGGGTTTGGCTTGAACATTTGAATCCCCAAAACTCACCCCTAGTGATACACTTGCTCCAGCAAAGCCACACCTCTTAACAGTGTCACTTCCTGGTAACCAAACATTCAAATTTATGAGCCTATGGGGACATTGCTATTCAAACCACCACACTCTCATTGGCTTTTTAAATTTTCGACAGAGTCTTGCTGAATTGCCCAACTGGCTTTTATCCTGCTTCAACCCCCCCTTGTAGCTGAGATTCCAGGCCTGAGCCAACAACTGATGTACATTTCTTTTGAATGTTGTTTTGCCACATGTATTAAGATTCTCTGGAGAAATAGAACCTACAAGATATAGATAAGAACAGAATAAGAGATTTATTATAGAAAATGGTGCACGTGGTCACAGAGGCCTAGAATCCCACGGGATGCTATTTGCAGTTGAAGAACCAGGGAAGTTATTGGTATAGTTTGCTCTGAGTCTGAAGGTCTAAGGTCTGGGGGGGATAGGGAAGGTGGGTGCTTTTGTTGTATATTCTGGAACCTGAGGGGCTAAGCCACAAGAGCCACAAGCTCTAGTTGTCAAGAGCTAAAGCAGGTATATGTTCCAGTTCAGGGAGAGTCAGAGCATCCACCCTTCCTCTGCCTTTTGTTCTTTCAGGCTCCTGCAGGTGAGATGGAGTCTGTTCACATTGCTAAGTGTGGCCCTACCTTATTCCTTCTGGTTCAAACACATGGCTCCTCTGGACATAGCCAATGCTCAGAGACCTCGCTTTAACAGCTTTTTGGGCATCCCTTGACTTGGTTAAGTTGGCACAGAATTAGCTAGCATACACCTTCCTAATTAAAGTCTTAGAAGTGGCTTTATGGTCAAATATGCTTTAAAACAGAAAGATTATACTACTTTCAGCTTCTAGCAGCAATGGATGAAAAATTGAGTTTCTGGAAGTCCTAGTACTATTGGTCTGAAATCGCTCAGATGTAGCAATTCTTAGTGAGCCCTGATATTTGAGACCTCAGGCAGACTGAACCTTGAAAATGAGAACTCCCCAAAACCTGAATCTGTGAGTCTGCTAGCACACATCAAGGGTTCAAAAAAAATTTTTTTTTTTAAATTTCCCCAAGGGCTGAAGTCACCATGGGTTTTCCTCTTCTCATCACAAGACCAGAGACAAAGATGTCCCTGGCTTGTGTTCATTGTATCAGCACACCTGGCTGCCCAACCCTGCTGGAAGCTCACAGGGAGGGAAGAAAGGAGGGAGGGAGGAGGGAGGAAGGAAGGAGGGGGAGCAGAGAGGGAGGAGAAAGGGAGGGAGCCAGTGGGGTGGACCTGCCTTTGTTAGAAGAACAAAAAGAGTTGGAGGGACACAACCAGCTCGCTCCTTGGGATTGCTGGTGGCATCCAATGCATTGCCAAATGAGAAGGATGTGGGGTTCTTTACCTAGAAACCTTTCTTCTTCTTTTTTAGTAATAAAGTATAGCTCTGTATCATTAAGTATTACATTCTCACTAATGAAAATGTGGCAAGCACAGAAATAAGAAGTCATCATTGTCGTACCACTCGAGGATAAATGTTGGCTGAATCTTTCCAGACATGTATGAGGGAGCATTTGCTCATAACTGTCCCTTGTAGCTGTCTAAATTATTCTACACCCCCCTTTCCACATTTTCCTTGCAAGTGCATGGTTTTAATATTTATTTTTTTTGATGATTTAGTTTTTAATTGTGTGGATGACCCAACACCTACTGTCTAATATTCCCTGGTATTTTCATTATGATTTCCATTTTGCAGATGAGGAAACTGATGCCTATAGGAGTTACCAGACTTGCACATCACAAGATAGGTAACAAAGGCAACTAGCACTTCACTCATTCTATCCATTATTCAGTTATCAAACATTTATAGAACATAAGGCCTTTGGGAGGCAAGCACATGCTTCCTGCTCATGTAATGTTTATAACTCAATGGATAGTGTAGTCTTGTAGAAGCTTTTACAGTGCTTCGGTACCACCGAAGCCCAAAGAGAAGGAAGGCACCTAGCCAGCTTGAGGTCTACAACATAGAAGAGGTAACGATGAAGCTCGGCCTCTCTGGAGGGGTAGAGTTGGGCAGGGAAGAAAGTGGTGAGAGGTGGTGGAAAGGTCCTGGCAGGTAAAGACACAGAAAGTGTTCTAGGAATTGGAAGTCCTGGTTTGTGGGTGGAGACTATCTCCCAATTAGCTGCTGTTTTGACCTTATCCTAAAAGCAGCGGGTGGGCAAGAGATTTACCAAACTCATGAAGATTTTGGAAGGAACTCTGATGGCCATGCCGGATGCACTAGGGGCTGGATTTATGGAAACTAGATCAGGATTCCTATAAACAATGCTGGACCCAGCACTGACTGAGGCAGAGTAGGTGGGGCGGGAGGGAAGGCTTTGATTTAAATTGTCAGGAGGCGAGACAGAAGGCAGATATGAATCTGTGGAGCCCATACAGAGTTCAGGGCCCTGTGATGACCACTGAGGTTGGACATCCATGAAGACATGGGACATGAGCTCTGTCTTGGAGTTCCATCATGAGACTGAGAGGATGCTGGGCAGAAAGAGGTGAGGAGTCTAAATAGATGCAGATTAGGAGCCATGGGGTGGGGATAGGGGGCTGGAAGTGATATAGGAAGCCTGCAGGAAGACGGGTCCTAACCAGGAAAGGTACAGAGTCCTGCTGTCAAGTATGGCCATGGTGAACCATTCCACGAATCCAGAGAAACCCATAAACTGTGATCTGGACATGAACAAACAGAAGTTTATTAAGATTAAATAATTTAAACTTTTAAATAATTTTCTTGGAGTTTATAGGTATCCTGAATGTCACCTCCCCAGGATATGGAGGGAAAAATGAAGCTGAACACATAGTTCTGAAGGACACCATATTTTGGAGGATGGGGGACAATGTGGGTAAAGGAAATCTTCGAAGGAAATGGAAAAAGAATGCTTGAGGAGGTGGGGAAGATGGAGTAGGCAAGGAAATTCTGTAATTCCATCAGGTAGCAGGAGGATTAAGAGTTCAAGGTTAACCTGGGCTACAGGACACCCCTCCCCTGTATTTACAAAATGAAAATGGGACAGGGGTGGTGGTGGGGGGTGGTGTATGTTGTAGTAAGGAGTAAGGTTTTTCCTCCCGATGCTGGTCTGGTCCCGCCGCTGCGCCAGCCCCAATTAACACACTGAGACTCTGTATTTGATATAATGCTGTTGGCCAGGTACTAGTTTCTTATCGGTTAGCTCTGTCTTAAGTATTAACCCATTTCTGTTAATCTAATATTTCCAGGTGGTCTTACCAGAGAGCTGGCTGGCGTCCTACTCTCTCCAGACTCTCCATCTTGACTCCTCCTTCCTACTTCCTCTTTCCTCCTTGTCTCCTAGTCCCTCCTCTCTTGCTTTCCTATTGGCCAACAGTGCTTTATTCATTAACCATATGAGAAACATATTTACAGAATGACATCTCCCATCAGTATGTGAAAAGGGCTCGGGGAAGAAACATCAGTGATAAGCAGTGTCGGCATTGAGCTTGAGATAGGACACAGGCTTGCAGTGAAAGTGGAACCCATAGACAGATCAAGAACACAGCAGTTGTGGTTTCAGTGAATGAAACATGCGTTTTTTCTTCTACTCTGCTTGGAAGACTCTTCACTGTATCGGGGAAAGCATGCTCCTGCCTCAAAGAGTCACTCTTTGCCTCCTACAAGGCCTCTTTTCAGCACTCTGGCTACAGATGAGGAACTTGCCAGCAGTTGGCAGGCTAAAGGTGCAGGTCAACAGACGGACACCATTGCATCTACGCATGCACTTTGCTGGATAGCTTCGTCACCCCTTCCACAGAAGGGCCAGCAGAGCCTGCCCCTGCTGCTTGACTCTACACATAGCCACGTGGCTGCTTTGGCTGGGTGATGCAAGCGGGGCTGGACATGTCTCATGCACTTGGTCTTGCCCTTTGGAGATTATGTCACCGCCTTGAGAAAATCCTCCCGGCTGGCTCACTGGTCCCATGAGGAATGTGTGAAGCAGAGTCAGCTCAAGCTGACCTTCAGACTCACAGAGAAAGAAAGTAATGCTTATTATTGTTTGCCACTGAGACTTCCCAGCCCTTTATTTCCGAGCGACTGGGTTGTAAAATGGCCTCTCAATGAAGACCGCCACCCGGCTGTGGCTTCACAAATGCTTTTCTCAGCTGTTGCTCCTGGACGTAGCTCAGTGTCCCACTTCCTGACTGCCAGCTCAGCCATTGTTCCCTGCCAGAGACTCAGGTTCCAGGACCTAATGTGGACCTGTATAGGGGGGAAGCAGCCTCAGCTGCACCTCGTAGTCCAAAGCTCAAGTCCATTTGGAGGCCCACTCCGTGCAACCTGGCACCCAGGTATGCATCCGGTTGCTCACTTCTGTATCCAGTCCTCATCAGCCCTTGCACCGTAATTGCACTGACTAGGTCATTCACCACACACTCTCCCTCCCCATCCACTCTCTCTTTCAGAATAGGATCAGATGTATTCAAGGCTGATCTCAAAGTCACTATGTAGCCACTATGTAGCCAATGACACTGCACACCAGATCTTCCTTTTGCTGCCTCCCAAGCATTGGGAGCACAGGTATCACTATCATGTCCTGTTTATATGGTACTCAAGACTGGACCCAGGGGTTTCCTGTATGCTAGGCAAACACTCTCCCAACTGAGCTGTATCCCTAGCTCCCATCTTTGAGTCTTGTTTATTAGACAGTATTTATGTAGGGCTTGTGCAGCTGTCACCACACCCTACCCCCAAGGGTCATATGTTGAAACTTGTCCTCCAGTGTGGTGACATTAAAAGGTAATGGGACCTTCTGAGATGGGGCCTTGTTCAGGGAGGTCATTAGGTCTTTGGAGGCATGCCTTCAGTGTGTGGCCCATGTCTACCTCTGGAATCTTATCTTGCTACATAATTTAATTCTTTTTTTTCTTTTTTGAGATAGGGTCTCACCGTGTAGCTCTGGCTGATTTGAAATTCACTCTGTAGATCAGAATGGGCTGACCTTGAACTTGTCGAAATGTGCCACTCTGCTCCTGAGTCCTGGGATTACAGGCTTGTATCACCACACACAGCACATTTTGTTTTCTTTATAAAGTTTTCAGCCTCAGGTATTCCATTATAGCAATAGAAAAAGACTAATACAGTTATTCTCTTCTAGTTCTTCAAGAGCAAACATCTCTCTTTGGAAGAAAAATCGTTATTTTCATGTAAAAACACCCGTTGTATGGCCTGTAGTTGGTGATCTCCTCATGGTAAACAGGTTGTTATTCTAGATACTGCTGCAGTGAGATCCCTGTGCGTAAATATTGGTTTCCATTTTTAAGGAAATTCTTATATTTTTGATTACAAAAGCAATGCATGCTTGTTTTAACAAATTAAAATATCAAATTGCATTTAAAATTTAAATTAATTGACAAGCACTCAGTTTTTGAGTCTCCTATGGAGCAGTGGTTCGGGCTTGTATCCTGTGCTTAGCCCTGAGCTTGGCTCAGGGGACACTGCTAGAGCAGGTGGAGTGTGGCAGTTGCTCTCCAGTGGCGGGAGGGTAGCTAAGGCTCCTGCTGGGAACACTGGAAGGGCCTCCTAGTGGGGCTCCCTTCCCCCAGTTTGTGCACCACTGCTTGATTAATTAATTAAGACCTGATTAATTAAAGCATCTCTGATCCCATTTCTTGGTGCTCTAAGCCCTTCAGTGGCTCCCTATTGCCTTATGGAGTCATGCTAAATTGCTGTTAGGGTAACAAACTGTACCATGGCAGAACTTTTCCTATGCATTCATTTTCTCTCTTCCTTTGAACCCTGCACACAGCCACACAGTACATGCCCAGCACTCCTTGCCTGGCTCCCATCCAGGCCCAGATCTCATTCTCCGGCCTTTCCTGTGCATTTATTTTCCTCTACCCCACAAGCCCTCAGTAGACTGGTTTCTATGAGCCTCGTGGAGTCCACTTCTCCCTATGCCCTTTCCCAACTTCTTCACCGGGAGCCGATTTTATTTTTTCTCCAGTACCATTGCTCCTATGCACTGTGGTGTCTCCCCTTCAGACTTGTTGAGCCTTGGGGGTGGGAGAGTGGGAGGGTAATTCCTTACTGTGTTTAGCAGCATCACTGGCTTCTATATACATTAGATGCTCACACTGTCTTGTTCCTTCGCCATGACAACAATAAAAAGTCAGCTAGGAGGCAAACTTGCCCCTGGTTAAAGGACACTGTCCTAAAGTGACGTTTATGTAACAAATCCTCTGACACAGTTGAAGCTTGTGTCTTCCGTCTAGATCCTCGTTTACTCTCTACCCCTTTCAATCTACAACCTTCCTTCTACCATCAGCTTTCTTCTCACTTAGTCTTTGGGATATGGGTAGTACAGGCTTATTTTCTAGGCAGTTCTAACCTGCCCTCCATTTCCCTGGGGCAAATAGACCACTATTCCTTAAATCCCTGTGGCTCTCTGTACTGCCCTTGATTACAGCCCTCGGCAGCCTGTGTATCCTCTTAGAAAGAAGATTGAACCTTTGTCTTCTGAGGTAGAAGTCATATAGGGACCTTGTTGAGGCATCCCCAGAGGTGACAATATCAGGGGACTGGGATGGCTATTCTTGCTTGTCAACTGACTACGTCTGGAATTGACTAAAATCCAGAAATGGAGGGCACAACTGTGAGGGATTTTGCTTAATTTGAAGTGGGAAGATCCACTTTTAATCTGGATCTTTGAGGTAGGAAGTCAGACCTTTAATCCAGATCTTGAACTGGGGAGACACACCTTTAATGTGGACCACACCATATGGAAGCCTATATAAGGACGAAGAAGAAGGAAGCTTGCACTTTTTGCCTGCTTGCCCTGCTTTGCTAACATGTCCAATTCTTCACTAACATTAGAGCCTACTTCTTCGGAATTCCAGCATATAATGAAAACCAGTGGAGACATCCAGCCTCATAGACTGAACAACTACTAGATAATAGTTCTTAGACCTGCCAATCACAGGCAGCCATTGTTGGACTAGCTGGACCACAGCCTGTACTCATTCTAGTAAACCCCCTGTATCTCTCTCCCTCTCCCTTCCTCCCTCCTTCCCTCCCTCTCTCTCTCTCTCCCTCCCTCCCTCCCTCTCTCTCTCTCTCTCTCTCTCTTTCTTCTATCTAGATTCATTCCTAGGGTCCTATTAATCTAGAGAATGCTGACAAATATAGGGACATGTCCAGGCAGAGTATTAGAATAGTCTAGAAATTCTAGAGCAGTGGCATCCCAATGGAAGTGTGGGCCAGACAGGTGACTTTGGATACTATGTTAAGCTTAGGAGCCTTAATTTTCCTTATTGTAAAATGATACAATAACAGCATCTTTCTTACTAGATCAAGCCAAAGGCTTTGCATGTTGATGTATGCAAACCACTTACAGGGTTCCTGGAACAGGGCAGTAGTCCATGAATCTTTGAATTAACAGAGGCTGAGTGAATGTTGAACTGGGCATCAAGGGGGCCCAGGGCTCACAGGCTGTGGTTCTCTCTATGGCCAGGTGCTGACTCTGAGGATGGAGCCTTTCCTGTTCCTTCTTGTTTTCCTGACCCATACTGTGTCTCTCAGCTTGACCTCCATGCTGATCAGCTAGGGCTGGGGCTGGCTATTCATGGAGCAGACACTGCTGCCTTGTTTCACTGGGAGATAGCCGGGCTGCACGGAGCAAGGACAGACATTCAAACCTATTTTCTCACTGGGCATAAGTAATTGGCAAGAAAGGTCTAAATCCATAGCTGTCCGGTGAAGTCATTTCCAAGAGGAAAGAATGGAGGGAGAGAGCTGAGAGTAGTGGTCCAGGCAGGAGCCAGAGGGAGGAAAAGGAACGCTAGCTAAGGCAAGATGAGGCCAGGGCAGACATCTTCCTGCTTTCTGCTCCTGGAACAGGCTGCCCTCTTCACTTTTAACACTCTCATTAAAAAAAAAAATTTTTTTTTTACATTTTTCTAAAGAAATGAAAAGAAAAAAAGAGGTTTCTAAGGTAGGTGATGACGGCAAAGAAAACCATCCACGGAATTATTTAATGAGCCAGAATGAATTGCATTTAAAATCATTTAAATGGGATCTGGGAGCATTTAACTGCAGCCTGGGATCTTAACTAGAGTGGGGAGGATCTTCACGCTAATTGCTGGCAATGATATTCCTATGGAGAGGAAGAGGTAGCGATGAGCAATTAGCAGAGTTGGCACTGCTTGGGCAGGAGAGTAAGAATCTTGGTGATGCTCTAGGGAATTCCAAGACCCCCTGCAGGGGGCATTCAGGCCTGGGACTGCAGGAGGGGCAGAGGGGTAGGGTGGTCAGATGCAGGGTCCCAACAACAGGACTGGGCTCCCAGAGGTAGAGGTGGAGTCAGGCAGCAGGTCTCCAGAAGGGCAGCAGGGGATAAGCTTTCTCTTGGTCCAAGCCCCTAGCAGTCCCTGCTGGAGACTGTGGATTGTGAGTGAGGCACCTAGAAGACACAGATACTACCCAGGGACAATTGTGGGAGGTGAGTGATGCTCAACCACTCCAAAGAGTAGAGACAGCTCCATCTCTGCTTACTCAGATTCACACCTTCTCTGGGTTTTCCTCTCTGGTCTCTCCTTCCCTCCCTCCTTTTCTTCTCCCCTCTTTCCCTCCCTCCCTCTCTTCCCCCCTCTTCCCTCCCTCTTCCTTTTCTCACCCTTTCCCCCTTCTCCCCTCTCTCCTTCCTTTTCCTTCCCCCCTCTCTGCGTACACATTCATGTGTGTATGTTCATATATGTGTAGGTACACATATGTGCATGCGTGTGGAAGTCAGATGACAACCTTGAGTACCATTCCTCAGATGCTGTCTATTCAAAAAATAATCATTTTATTTTTATTCACTTATTTAGTGCATGTGCTGGAGTGTGAGTGTTGGGGGGTGGCACACCCATGCCATAGCATGTATATTACAATCAGAGAACAACTCTCAGGAGTTGGTTCTCCCTCCGGTGAGTTTCAGGGATTGAGTTCAAGTTTGGCAACAGTTGCCTTTACCCGCTGAGCCTCTCACTGGCCCTACCCAACATATTTGTTGAGGCAGTCTCTCACTTGGTCTGGTCCGGTCCTCACCAACTGGGCTATGCTCACTAGCCAGCGAGCCCCAGGGATCTGCCGGTCTCCACCTCCCCAGTGCTGGGATTACAGATGTGCACAGCCACACCTGGCTTTCTCACATGGGGTCTGATGATCACACTCAGGGTCCTACACTTGCAAAGCAAGCCCTTTGCTGGCTGAGCTGTCTCCTGGCTTTTGGTTCCATTACTGCTTCAAGAATGAAGGTGAACTTTTTTTTTTTTAATAGCTAAATTTAATTTTTATTCCCTCCACGATAAACACTAGAGAAACTTTGAGCCAAAAATAAATGCTGACTTTCTACACACAGTATAGAGGTTTTTTTGTTTGTTTTTTTCTTTTTATAACCTGCATTGACCTCTTTAATTCTCAAGCAGTTTGTATGTGTGTTTTTTTTTTTTAAAAAAACTTTTTATTATTCTTTGTGGGTTGTACATCATGTGTCTCCATCCCATTTGTTTCCCCCATCCTATCATATCTGCTCTCTTCCCTTGTAACCTCCCCCACCCCTGCAATAAAATAAGACTTAAGAGGAAGAGGAGAGATTTCATCGTGGAAGCTGTAGTAGGGCACAGTGAGTAGCACAGTAAGCCCTTTAGTCCATATATTATTACTTGCAAGTGTTCACTGCAAAGGGTCATTGGTCTGGTTCGAGGCCTCTGGCTTCTGCTACACCATCTACTCTGGGCCCTCACTGGAAATCCTCTTGGAAATCCTGTTGTTGCTCTGTGTCATGGACATCTGGGGTCTGCAGGACCAGCTACTCCTCTTTCTCCATCAGATCACAGGTGGAATGGATTTTGAGGTAGGTTCTGGGCCTGGGTGGTTGCAGGGTTGGTCAGTCTGCCAGCTCTCCCCCATCCTCACCACCAGGGTGAGTTCTCCAGCACTGCCCAGGCTAGTTCACCCTATGAAGCAGGGGGCTCTCACGCTCTCGGGGCTGGCTCACTCACACCTACCACCGGGACCAGCTCTGCTGTGTTGCCCAGGTGAGGTGAAGGAGCTACTCTCCCAAGTGCTGCAGCGGGTGAGGGGCAGGAACAGTTCTGTTCTCACGACCTCAGGGCCAGCTCTCCCACCTGCCACAGTGGGCAAGGGGTGAGGGCATCTCTTCCTTGCCCACCCCTTAGGCGGATGAGGGGCAGGACCAGATCTCCCACATTCTCATTCTCGAGGCTGGCTCACTGTCCCCAACAGGGTCAGCTCCACTGTGCTGCCCAGGTGAGCTGTAGGGCCTGCTTTTCTGAGTGCTGCAGCTGGTAAGGGAGAGGGGCAGCTCCCTCACTGCCTCGGGTGGCCAGGGGTGAGGGAAGGGGAGAAACGTGGCAGACAAGGGGGCAGGTAAGCTCTTCCACTCTCACACCCTCTGGGTCAGCTCACCCTTGCCTTTGCCAACAAGGTCAGCTCTCCTGTGCTGCCAAGGCAAAGTGCAGGGCCTGTTGCCTAGAGGAGATATAGGGCCCACTCTCCTAAGTGTTGTACTTAGAGAAGGGCAGGGTCAGCTCTCTCTAGTGTTTCAGCCAGTGAGGGGCAGGGCCAGCTCTGTGCAGCCCTATTCTCTCTGTCTTTGGTGATAACAGGAGCCACCAACTTCAAAACCTACCACACTGTAGCTGGGGCACAGTCTCAGGCAGGTCTCTCTGGGCAGGCCTGTGGGTCTCCTCTCACTCAGTTGTAATGACGCTGAGAAGGTGAGCTTTTTGATTCCCACACCACCTTGGGAAGCTATAAGCCCCATTTTATGGATGAGAAAACTGAAGCTTTCAATTGGGACTTAGCTGAGGGCCCAGAGTGGATGAGCAGTGGGAGAACAAAGAATCAGTGCCCTAAGAGTCATCGAGCAGACGACTGTGAGTAACAACATTCCAGTCTCTAGGAAGTTTTCAACAATTGTAACTGTAAGAGACTTAAAATGCTAACTTCCATTCAGGAGATACAAAAGAGAACCAGAGGCGAGGGGTCACCTTTGAATGGGTGATAGCAGAGAAGTCGCTTTGAAGACGGGTCAAACGGGAGCACATGGAAGAGAGAGGTTGTCACACAAAGGATATTATTTGAGCAAAGAGAGGGAGGCAGGAAAGCAAGGACCATGTACCGGGGCACCAGCTGCTTCTGGGTCTGGAGAGGAAGCAGAGCAGGGGAAATGTTAGGATTAGAGAAATGGGGGGCTTTACATGCTGGGTTGATGGAGTCTAATCTTGTGTAGGAGATGGGGAGCCGTGCATAGATTCCGAGCTAGGGAGCCATACTGTAGGTAGTTAATGTGCCAGTTGGGGGCGGGGGGGGGGTCATGGTTGAAGACAACTTGCAGTAGAAAGGGAATGACTCTAGAAGTCAGAGAGAAATTGTTGTAGTCATTTTGTAGAAGAGGTCACAAGAATCTGCTGCTGTAGGACACAGGCTGTGAGATGGAGAGAAGGGAGCCCCTTTCTGTCCATTGCTCTGCCCTGAGCACGGTCTGGCTCTCACCAGTAAGCAGCAGAGCTTGTGCTGGGGTTGACCTCTGCCTGGGGTTGGAGCAGCAGATCATGTGCAATGTGCATATAGCCATCAACAGCCAGGTGTTGGAAGATGGCTCCATTCATGAAGGGCATTGCCATACAACTATGAAGACCTCACTTTGATCCTCAGGACCCATGGACAAAACTCAGGAGCAGCAATGTGCACTGACAACATCAGTGCTGGACAGTAGAGGATCCCAAGGACTTGTTAGCCAGAGTCTTGCTGGGTCTATGAACTCTGGGCCCTGTGCTTAATCATCTTGCCAGTACAGAAGCTGCCCAGAAACTTCTAGCTCCCTCCCTCTCTGGCTACTGGCAGAAGAGAAGAAGTTGACCTCCAGACATGACTATGCTCACCCAGGAGTGGGGCAGGCAGACAGACCGGACCTCTGCAGTAAGGACAGGGTTCCAGTTTTGATTTCAGAGTGGGGGCAGCAGTGGAGTCTGCTGGGTGACAGGTTGATTTCCACGATGTATTTGCTGTCCTCCGTTGTCCTGCGTGCCACTTTCTCCAGGAAGTCTTCCCACACCTCCTCAGCCACCTGGTCCTTCTCCAAGGACAGACTTCCTAGGAAAGCTGTCTACACATAGATCTGTCCCTGCTTTGAATGCAGGATAGAAGGCCAGCAGAAGGCATGTTAGAGAGCAACTTGTTATTAATTATTTACATCTACAACATGCTCAGTGTGCTGCTGTTGGCTTGCTAGTAGTGATTATTTTAAAGCTACTGCTCGATCACTATGTACTGTGTAGTTCAATGTATTATGTCTCTCTCTCTCTCTCTCTCTCTCTCTCTCTCTCACACACACACACACACACACACACACACACACACACACACCACCCCTTTCTGGTGGACTAGAGCTGTCATTATTGTCTTTTCAAATGGTCGTCTTGTAGTTGGAAGAGTAATGACAGCGAGCCACATTGGCAGTGTTAAGTTTGGGGACTCTTCCTTCTGAAGGTCTCCAAGCATGTAAACCATTAGGGGAAGGCGTTTTGCTTGTTTGTTGTTGTTTTGTGAGATAGGGTGTAACCCTGGCTATCCTGGAACTCACTCTGTAGACCAGGCTGGCCTTGAACTCATAAAGATCCACCTGCCTTTGCCTCCCAAGTGCTGGGACTAAAGGTGTGCACCACCACCGCCTGGTTTGGGAAGGTTTAATAACTACTCTGAGCATACAGTTGCTACAGTGCTAGGCAATCTGCAGAGCAATAGGGGTTGGAGAACGAACACTTAAGGTTTCTTTCCTATTTTAATTTTTGTTTTATTTTTATGTTTTTAATTCATCTATTTGTTGTACATCCCAGCTGCAGCCTCCCTGCCCCTCATTCTTCCCTTTCCACACATTCCCAATCTCTTCCTCTTCTGTCTCCCAGGGAAGGGCAGGGCTCCCATGAGTATCAATAAGACATGGCATATCAAGTTGCAGTAACACTAAGCAACCCAGCATGAGGAGTAGGGTCTCAAAAGCCATAAAAGAGTCAGAGACAGCCCCTGTTCCCACTGTTAGGAGACTTGAGTAGACAAAGAGACTGCTGAGCAGATGCTATTGCTCTGTGGTCTTCCAGCCCATAGGTGGGGCTGTTGGACCCTAGGAAGTCTCAGGGTCCTTTTGCTAATGATGGAGGTAGCCTGGCAGGCAGGTCCCTGTTCAGATCTATGACTGAGATGCCTCATCAGTGTTCATACAAAAGGACCCTGGAAACAACCTAAATGACCACTAAGATGGGTCTGGTTAAATAAATTATGACACACCATATAACAGAATGCCATGCAGCCATTAAACATTATGGCATAGATTTATGTTGCCTGATAGATAAAGATATCTCTCCATATATTTTGTTGAAGGGAAAGCATGCCTTGGGACTATATATATATATATATATATATATATATATATATATATATATGATATAAAATTGTAAAAGAGAGAGACAGAGGTGGATAGGAAGCAGGATATCACCAGAACTATTAACATCGACTCTTTAGATTGTGTGAATTTTGCTTTAACCTTAACTGCGATGTGTGAGTTTTTAAAATAACAAGTATGCATTATCCTTATCACTGGGAAAAATTAGGTTGGTTTCCACTGTATGATTTATAAACCAAACCATGCTGAAGGTCTGACTAATGTTCCACAAAGATAGACCCTTCAGAATGTGGCTTTCTCTGGGGTCTCACATATGTGTCAGTGACCAAAGGAGTAAGGACATTTGTCAACAGTGTTAGGGACATAAAAGGCTGAAGAGGCCTTTGCTGGGATAGTTCCAGCCTGCACTTCTCAGTTCTGGCTGCATCCTAGGAGGTCCAGCTGAGCCTTGGCTACACACCACATTCCCTCCCCCTATTGCTCTACCTCCCCCGCCTCCCCCTCCTCCCAGTGCCTCAGCTTTCATCTCCACAAATTCTATTCAGCCGAAAGTCCCTGAACTTTCTAATTGAGATCAGAGATAAATATAGTGGGGAAGGCAGGCGAGAGAGGGAGGAGGCTTCATTTTAATTTGCCACATTTCCCATTAATAACAACTTCTAATTAAAAAGTCTCCATCTCCCAGCCCAAGTCCAAGAGAAAAGTCTTCAGGTCTGTCTGACTGGGACCTTTGTGCCAGTGAGTTCACAGTGCAGTTTTCTGTACCAGCTGAGCCCTCATTGCCAAAAGCCATAATTAATCTGGGGAGGGGATATATCCCTAATGACTGCAGTCCATTGCTATAGTCCTCCAAAAGGGGCCACACCCCTTTACCGGGCAGTGGTACCTTACCTGCTGATATTTTTGCTAGAGCATGTCTAGCAAGGATGAACCACAAGACAGATGTTCAGGGAAGTAGGGAGTACTTCAGTGTGGTTAAGGCTTCTTGTTTAGGGGGCATGGAGTGCAGAGGTATTACTATGGAAGAGGCATCTCATTCTGCATTGTTCTAGGATGCATCAATGTCACGTTCTCTCTTTCTCCTTCCCCAGGATCTCCTCTTTAGAGCTGTGTGTGTGTGTGTGTGTGTGTGTGTGTGTGTGTGTGTGTGTGTGTGTGTGGCTGATGGAGGAGTGATGACAATAGTCTAAGACTTAGTATTGATCTAAACACAAGTTATTTTTTTTTCCTCCAGAAATATTTTAATGCCTTGGTTATTTGCTGAACCAAAGGAAGCTGTCTGAAACAAACCACCGTGAATAAATGAAGGCTGAATGAACAGAAAGGTCCTTTGTGGACTTTCAGTCACTTGCACCCTTCTGGCTCCTTAGCAACTCCACCTCATAGGGGGTGGGTAGCATGTGTCCAAGCACAGCTAGTGATCTGTCCCTCGTGAAGCCTCTTCCATCTCAGTTCAGAAGTTATCTTATCATGCTTCTCTGGTCTTTGTATTGCATACTCCCTCTCTTAGCCACAAGACACCAGGTTGGCTCTATCTTCAGGATACATCCAGAATCCAGCAGTGGTCTCCCTTCCTGTACTGTTGATACCCTAATTAGCATGGCACAACCATCTTCTTTCTGCTCTTGTTCAGTTGGGCATTGCCAAGTGATAAAGACACAATCTGGGAGATGCATCACTGGGAGATTTTGTCATGGGTTTTCACTTACACAGTCCTAAACAGTGTAGATCAATCACTCAATGCAGCATCTTGATGCAGTCAAGAGATGTGCTAAACACAAGATGGATGAGGCTGTGATGCATGCCAGGACTCTTCTACAGTAAACTCTTTGTACACATGCATCCATGTATATACAAGGAGCATGCTAAATGAATATAAAGAGTATGAGGTAGTAAAAACAGAAACCGGTAACAGTGGTATTTGACCATTACTGTTATGCCTTATGTACTGTACATCACTGGATATTCATGAATGACAGTATTGTGGGTGTATTTCTACCAGCATTAACACACACACACACACACACACACACACACACACACACACACCACCACCACCACCACCACCTTGTGCTGTGACATTCAGTTAGCTATATCTTCATTAGGTGTTAGATATAATTCAGATCCATTATAATGCTCTAGGATACCTGAAGAATATATACTTGTTTTTGATCAGAATGATATGTTGTAAACCCTGCATTTCATAGATTCCACATTTATTCCTGAAAGTCTGATTTTAACCCAGCAGTGGGCGGGAGCCAGGTAAAGCATAATCAGGTAGTGTTCTTCTTATGCTCAGACCCTTTCAGCAGCATCCCTTCTCACTAGAGTAAAGCCTGACAGTTCAGCAGGCATGAGGGTGAGCCTGAAGCCTGATGGTGCCTCAGTTTCCCCCAAACTCATTTGCTAGCCCATTTCCAGCCAGCTAGCTGACTTGCTATTCCTTTGCTTGTGCCAGACACCTCTCCTTGGCAGACTCCCTCCCATGCTTATCTCCTACAAGTGACCTTCCAGTCAAGGTCACTCTGATCACTTCACTTAGCATTATGACTCCATTATTCTCCCACAAGCAATACCCTCCCTGCTTTATTTTTCAAAGCACTTGATACTCTCTGATTTTTTTTTTCTTTTCTTATCTATGCCTCTCTTTAACACTGCTAGAAGGCATGTGGCACAAGGGCAGAGATTTTTTTACATCAACTTTGTTCAGTACCAAAAAACAAGGCCTGGGTACATGTAGATACCTCATTGCCATTTGTTGAGTGGAAGAATAGAAGTAAGCTGAGTTGTTAACTTCAAATCAAGGCTTGCTTTCCTGTGAAGTCCAGCAAATGAATCCTGGCAACCAGGAAGGGAACAGCTCTCCTTAAAAGGACAGGGTCGGATCGGTGAGACCCTAGTCCCACTAGACATCTAGCTTTGTCATTTATGAACTGTATGGCCCTGGGTCTTTACAATTCTTCCAAGTTTCCACTCACTTCATTTAGAAAAGGGGATAATGGTAGTGTCTCCCTCAGAGGACAGCAAAATGGAGACAATCAAAGCAATGGTACACAGTACTTATTACCAGATCAATTTATAGAAAGTGAGCGGGAAATGTTAGCTAGAAGTAGAGGTATGATTTTGTTGTCAACAAGAAATAGCCAGTAGATCAGCAGAGCCTGGTGATGGTGAGGAGATGAGTGTCATCTATCCCTGTAAGAAGTGGGCTTAGAATTAAGAAGAAACAAGGAGGAGATTCTGGCCCAGGCCTTTCAGTAGTGCCGTTTTGGAATTCCTCCTAATAAACGAGCATAGGAGAGCCCCAGCATTCATCTCTCTCTGCTTCCAGACCACAGAAACAATGTGACCGAGCATCCCACACTCCTGTCATGATGGACTTTATTCCCTCAAACTGTGAATCAAAATATGAATCAAAATTAGTCTCTTCCCCCATTACACATCAGAAAAAAAGAAGTGAGCATTAACTAGTGCAAACTGTTCAGGTGATGACTCAGAGCCATTCCTCGTGGTGATCTTTGGTGAGAGCTGGTTTGTTTGGCACAGCTCTGAAGAAGGTTGGCATAGCATGGATTGGCAAACTTGTTGGCACATAGTCAGCTATGTAAATATTTTGGGCTTTGCCGGTCTCTGCTGTAACTACTTAACTATTGTAGCATGAGTGCTTCCAAGAGCCAATAGGTGTATTTACGTTTTTGATAAAAATTTATTTATAAAATGGGTTAGAGGGCCAGATTTGGCTCCATGGCTGTGGGTTGCTGACTTCTTGGGACAAATTTGTGGAACCCTTTCTAGAGATGGTTAAAGGAATGAGTACATATGTGAAAGTGGAGTAGAAATGTGGATGAAGGATGCAAAATCTATATAGGTGTTGTTCTCTTAAGAGATGATGTTTAAGCAGCCAGGGCTTCTGGATGAGCCTAATGGAAATGACTGCATTGAGTAAAAAGCTATATCTCCTCCACCCACAGATTTGTTAAACAATTCTATGCAACTTGGAAGAAACATCAGAGGTGTATTCACATGTTAGATACATGGTTGACTCAGTTTTCAGGGACCTTTAATATCCCTGTTTATTGGAATATTTCAAGGTTTGAGCCTTGAAATATTTGAAAACAAAATAACAGATTTGGCATGTTGCCAATGCTGGGTCATTGAAATTTGCACACCTGAGGACAATTTTACTTTCTAATTTTATCTCTAAGCCTATAGTGTATATACAGCCACAGGTGAAAGCCAAAAAGGGTGCATTGTCAACTTCACTTAGGATGCAATCCATCTCTTTACTTGTCTGGGTCTCACATATAGAGGAACGCTCACTGTCAGCTGCAGCCACTGTCCTACTAATCAAATAACATGAAGAATGTATAATTCATTTTCCATTTAGACAATAATGGCAAACATCTGGCACAGCAGCCTTCACTCCTCTCACCTCTGTGGATCTGAGAACATTGCTAATTGATCTTGACTGTCGTTCTTTCTGAACCTTGGCCTCAAATAGGTAAGGCTTTGGGATATTTATAGTAGTTGGCACTGGGTCAACTGCTTAGTTAGAATAAGATTGAATGTGATATCAAAGCATGGAGAGGAATAATTAAGAATGCCAAGGCCTGAACCCTACCTCATTTCCTAGTCTCTCAGTATCCTAGCACTCTTCCCAACATATTGCTTCAGGTAACAATCAGTTTGTTGGAGTTTATTAGATGATTTATAAAATTCAAAGGCAACAATGTACATTTTTATGACCTTCTATAAGTTTACTGGAGGAGCATAAGCAGACTGTTGGTAGCCAGGGGATGTCTACTTTGTATCCTTCTCAGAAAGACTCAGTAGAATGGGACTTTTCACCATCTTGGACTTCACAACTAATGATGTTGTTCAGGGGTAGAGCACTTGCCTAGTATGTATGAGACCTTGGCTTCCATTCTAAGTGCCCCCCAAATCTTCTATGACATTGTAAAGAGACAGATACTGGACGAGACTCAGATCACCTGAGTATAAGCACACTCTAAGCCAGGTGCTAGAAAATGTGGAGTGAAAAGTCAGTGCCAGTGATTCACCAGACATTCTCCTGGGTACCTAGCCCACCTGTGTTTATGATCAAGCGGAGAAGTAAGGCTGAAAGATGGCGAGGGGCAGGGTGTTGGAATTCTGGTGAGAGCAGGAGAGTGGCAGCATTAGCCCTATGGCCACCGAATAAGCTGAATATGGATTGGAGGCAGAACAAGGATGGTCTCTGTAGTGAGTTTGTAGAGCTCAGGTGAGCCTGTTTGGAACATCCTTCAGAAGAGCAGCCCCCAGATATGAAGACTTGTGCAATACCACGAGACCAGTCAAGGTCCTGTCATAGAAAATGGCACATAATATCAAACCCCAAAGGCCAAGATAACAATATAAATGGCAGAGCAGACAGCTGCACCAGACATTGAGAGTGTTGTTTGTAGGGTAGAATCCAGGAACAACGTTCTCATTAAGGAGTGCAGCCCAGGAGTAAGGCAAGAAAAAGGAAAGGTCCTATGTCTGCATCTCAGTTCAAATGTGAAGAGATAACCTGGGATTTATCAACTTGGCTTGTTGATGTTCTGGTCCAGATAATTCTGTGTGGAGCTGCCCTGTTTATGAGCATTCCTGGCTTCTATCTTCTAGTTGCCATGTGTATTTGCCTTCTCACCCCTTAGGTGTGACAACCAAGAACCCCTGGAATTACAGATATCTCTGGGGAGCAAATCACCCCAAATTGGAAACCACAATAGTTTGTTGGATTGTGGTGCACAGTGCATGTTATGGGTTCAGACTGTAATGGGGGAGCCTGGAACAAGCAGAAGAGGCCTATGGCTTTAAATGTCCTGGGCCCAGATGGTATTCTTTGGTCTTTGTCCTCAAGACCCAGGATATTCTTAGCATGCAGAAGTTGCTTGGGATGCTTTACACATGCATGGATGAAGCAGTGAATTTGGGACTATCCCTCCTTGACTTTTAGTCTCAGGTGGGTGAGAGATGTGTACCGTGAATCCTCAATGTGGAAGAAAAAACTGGAAAATGACAGCCTTTCTTCTGGAAAAACAACAAAACAAGCCAGCTTGGGAGTAAGGTCCCTGAGTCACAGAGGCCAAAGGTATTCGGGCTTGGTTCATGGGGGCTGGATTTGTATTGCAATAGATCCTGGAGACCTAGTTGCTTGCATCTCCTCATCCAGAGTGTAACCAGTCTCTCATCTTGTCCACAGATGAGATCAGACCACCTTTGCAGCCATACTTCTCCCAGGCCAACAGCTGGGAGAAGTACAACCACCAGCTTCTGGGGCTTTTCAAGAGGGCACCCAGCACAGTTCCCTACCAAGCCAGTGGATAATTTCGATCAAAGGACCATTACCCTGAAACTCTATCCAGCCCTTGCTCCCATCTGCCGGCAGGAGGCCTTTCTTTTCAGGTCTCAGGCCCTACTCTGTGGTTACAGAACAGGCCTTTCACTGGGACCCATCGCCTTCACTGAAACACAGCAGATGCTGCTAATAAACAAACATATTGATCATACAGATATGGGATGTCAGGGACTTAATTCATGAATGAAGTGAGCTTTAAGAGTGCCCAGTGGGAGCTGGCTCCATTTAAAGGGCCAGCAGCGGCCTGAGTCTTCTTTCAGTATGCTCTGAGATGAGACATGCTAGGATCATTTTCTCTGCCCTTTGTCTGTCCTGTAGCAGTGAAGTGGAACCTTCTGCCCACGGATGCCACCTTAGCTGGCATGCTGCCTTTCTCTCTGGGGGTCTTCTCTGTAACATGAATCGGGTTTCCAACAGAATAAGAGCTGACCCAATGTAGTAGAAGAGAAAGGAAAGGGGCTTTCTCAGGCTTCCTAACTAGGTTCTTTACCCAACTGACATTATAGCAGCCCTCTATGCTAGCAACCAATCTCCACCAGAATCAAATAGCCACACATGATATTTAAATTCTAGTGGGATAAAATGAAAGAGAATTGAAAATTTACGCCCTCAGCTGCTTAGCAGCCTGCAGCCACCACACGACTATAGAATATTTCCAGGACTGCAGAAAGTCTTGTTGGTGCTGTCCCAGGGTTTGTATGAAATGAGGGAAGAAAACCCACTTTCAGTCAGTTCTTGAAGTCCTTGCCATTCAAGGAGTGACCATTGGTATTGTTAGGAGGCTCCTAGGCACGAAGACTCTAAGGCCCTAACCTAAACCAACTGAGTCTGAGTTTGCAATTGGACAAGATCCCTGAGTGATCTGTTTGCACTCCACAGTTTTGAAAGCACAGCTCTAGACCTGTGTTGGAGAAAGTTGAAATACTGCTTGACAATTAAACGAGGTACCCCACGAAAAGTGCATGAGGCACCCTGTGAAAGGTGCTTGACAATTCCTCAGTCGATGTCTCTGCAGAAAGACAGAAGGACAGAAGTCTGTTTTTGTTGTGGGTCTAGTGTTTTTTTCTGAGTACCCACGGGTGGAAATTGCTGTTTGTTAGTACTGTGGAGACAACAGATGCGGTCAAGAAGGCAATCTGCCTCTGCTCTGGGCACATGCACATCTTATTCTTTTCCTCAAAGCAGGAGCTGGAAAACCCTTAAAGCCAAAAGCTCAGAGATGCTCATCGGCTGATTTAAGTTCCACCTGTCCTGTGAGCAAGGAGCTGGGAATCTGCTTTAAAACCTTGTATAGGGTCCCTGGCAAAGGTGTACATAAACAGATTAATGAGAAGACAGTTTAATGCACCGTGTGGTGAGGGAAAAATGGTGTCTAATGGTGGGAATCAAGGAACAACTGCTTAGGGGTCAGAGGATACCAGGAAGGCTAAGTCAGACAAAAGGGTTACTTGACAAAGGCTAGGAGGCAAGAGGTGTCAATTGTGGGCAGGAGTGTCTTATGTAGCGAAAAGGGGTGAAAGTATAGTATGAACATGCAGGAAGCTATTTGTTGTTTGATTCTTCTGGGATACAAAGGATGAGGGAGACTTAAGTGGGAAGTAAGGATGGTTAAGGTCAGGAGTGGATGGGGGTTCAGACTCAGGGTTGTATCTACCAATGGTAAATCTCTTCTGTTCTGAGAAAGTTTCCAAAGGGGTTTAGGCAGAGAAATTGTGAGACTGTATTTGTAAATCAGAAAGAATGCAGGAGTCACTTTGTGGTGGAGGAACTGGGAAAAGAGTTATGTACTAGCCCAAGGAGAAAGGATACTAGCCTGAACCGTACAGGGGAGCTAATGGGAGAAGCAACACTCGTAGGAAAGGTAGCCCTGTATCAACATGACCCTTAGTTTTAAATTTGTAATTAGTTTTTAAAAGCTGGAGTTCAAGTTTGCTTGTGACAGTTCTCCAGTCTGTGAGATATAATGCTTTTGAGGACATTTTGTTGACTGGTGTGCCTTCATTATTCCCTAAGTCAGAGCTCCCAGCTTCTCAAAAGGCTAGCCAATTTTAAGAGCTCATCTGAAGAAACCAGAATAGAAACAACTGAATAAACAAACCTAAAGAAAAGTAGAATAGTATTAATGAAGATAAATGAAGTAATGAATGAAATTAAAAACCAACGCACACTGGAGAGTATAAATAAACCCTAAAGACTGTTCTTTGGAAAGACTTGTGAAGTATATGAACCTGCGTTGAGTGTCTGATTAAGGGAAAGGAGAGATATTAATGAGATAGAAATCAGAGATGGTGTAAATTAATTTTCCTCAGCAAGATCATTGGGAATAAATTATAACCATGGTACTTGAGATTCAAGAGCCCCTAGCCTCCTTCCTACACTGGTAATGGATCTGGAGACTCCGATCCACACGTAATCCTCCATTCCCTCAAGCTGGAGGGCACCAGCAATCTTTCATTATTCTTGTTCTTCTCCCCAGACTAAAAATTAATTTTTATTTTTATCATAATTAATGACTCATGTTTAAGAAGTTTTTCTTCCTCATGCTGGACATTGGTATTTTTGTAGATTTTATTCTAATCCTTTCCTGAGTCAAACCAGGTGAATCTGGACCCATAACAGTTTCACAGATGAGGAAAATCAAATTTACTGTGATGGACTACTTTGGACCAGACTCCTACATTTTTCAAGACAGGGGCAGCTTTTGTGTGTATGTAGTTTTTACTGACACCTCCCCCTGCACAATGGCATCTTGTTCCTGAATGTGTTCATGTCTTAAAGGAGCAAGCATGGGACCAGAGTGTCTACTTTGACCCTAGTATTGCCATGATGTCCTATTTATGACCTTGCCCCTTAGATGATACTTGGGGAATTACGGTAGTTCCCTTCATCTGACATTTGTCTTTTAGTTACTTGCTGTTGACTATGGTCCAAAACGATTGAATGGAAAATTCCAGAAATAAATGAATCAATTTTAACTTGTATGCTATTTTAAGTAGCATAGTGAAATCTTGTTCTGTCTTGCTAATACCACATTCAGCTCATAAGTCATCCCTTTGACTAGGGTATTCACATTGTATGTGCTACCCACTTTGTGAATCCCTTAGTAGCTCTATTGGTTATTACAGTGGCTACTGTGATATCTCAGCTCATGCACAAGTAACTACTATCACAGTCACCTAATGTTACACCCCAGTCTCTGTGCCACTCATGTCATTTCATCTCATCCCAGAGATATCATCACAGGAAAGGTGAATACAGTACAATATAATACATTCATTGCAGTGAGTTGATCTATCTTATTATTATTGCCATTGGGTTTTTACTTGGTTTATGTATTAGACTTTATTATACATGTCTCCTGAGGAATGACACCCAATATTGGCCTTTGGCCTCCACACACATATACCTGCACACACACATGCACATACCCTCCTGAAGACACACACACACACACACACACACACACACACACCTCTCTCTCACACGCACATAAAGGAGATGGGCTGAGCCTCTGTGATTTTGAAACTCTGTTATATCTTTGTACTTGTTTGTTTTCAGTCCTTATCCCTAATTCAGGCAGCCTTGACATTTGGTGTCAGTTAGGTATGTGCACTGCAATGCTGTGTTTCTCGCTTACTTGTGTGGGAGCTCTGTGTCTCCCAAATAAGGAGAGCAGTACATGGACTATCATTGAAGGGAAACATGTATTAAAGGCATATTGTAACCCTGGTGTCTGTCCTAGCCCACACCCCATCCCAGCTTTTTCTGCTATGGCCATCTCCACAGGGTCAAAGTGGATACACCTAGTGGGATCTATAATCTCTTGCCTCATTGCCTGGATGCCCAGAGTCCATTTCTAAGGATCATTCATTCATATGCCCTTCATCCTCTTTCCCCTGATTACATCTAGCAATAGGGTACACTCAGCCACAAAGGGTGCTCTGGGTGTGAGATAGATGGTTTGCATTTGTTCATTCAGTTCTCTCTCTCTTTCTCTCTCTCTCTCTTTCTCTCTCTCTCTCTCTTTCTCTCTCTCTCTCTCTAACACACACACACACACACACACACACACACAAAGAAGGGAGAGAGATAGATATAGAGACAGACACAGGGAAACAGAGACAAACACACACACAGAGAGGTTTAGAATCTCATGAGAGACTTCTAAACTACTTTCCAAAGTGTTCACACCAATCTGTGTTTCCCCTGCTAATAGAGAGGACTTTCAGCTGACCTCAGACTCTGCTGGCACTGGGGTTGTTTGATTTCTAGATTGAATCTTCCACATTCTAGGTAGTACTCTTTCAGGGAGTACTTGCCCAGTTCAGTCATTTTAATTTTAGCCGTTTCAACAGGTGTGAGGTGGCATCTCATTGTGATTGTACTTTGTGTTTTCCCAATGACTAATGATGCTGCGGAGCTATTCACTTCTTTCTTTGCCATCTGTATATCTGCTTAGGTAAAGTGTGTGTGTAAATATTTTGCCAGTCACAAATTGTGTTTGGTTTTTTATTATTGAGTGTTGGCAGTCTAAAAAAAATATATCCTGAATCTGTTCTAGTCTGTATGAGGTGTGTGTTTTATAATGACAAGCAGGCCCTCCATATATCTGCAGGTACAACCCATCTAGGACTGAGATGTTGGGAGAATTATATCTGTATTAAACTTGTACATGATTTTTTTCTCGTCATTTCCCCATAGGTAATGAGTGTTACAGATATTTCTGTAGCATTTATGTTCTGTAAGATGTTGTACATAATCTAGAGATGTGTTACAGTACATGGAAAGATATGTGTGGGTTCTGCACAGACTTTGCATCACTTGCATGATACAGATCCTCTTTGGGTTTTGGTATCTGCAAGGGACCTTGGAACCAATCCTTCATGGAGATTGGGGGATAGATATACCTCTTCCAAAATAATTTTGGGACATTCAAGGGGCTAAAGAGAACAGGAGAAAGTTCTGGGCAGCAGCTATAGAATGTGGCTTCACTGGGATATGAATTGAAATGGAAGGCATGGACAATGTGTACAAGTATAAAAAAAGAATGAATAGCATAAAATCATAGTTCTCAACCTGTGGATTGCAATCCCTATGTGGGCCAGACGACCCTTTTTTAAGTCACAGATCAGATATTTACATTACAATTCATAATTGTAGCAAAATTACAGTTATGATGTAGCACCAAAAATGATTTTATAGTTGGGGGTCAGCACAACATGAGGGACTGTATTAAAGGGTTGTAGCATCAGGAAAACAGAGAACAATTTGCATAAAAGGAGGAGATGGCTTAGGATTGGGCATTTAAGAAACACATACCAGGCACACCAGGGTGTCCTAAGTGATTAAAAGGCAGCTGGTAAAATTTTGGGAGAAACTTTAGAAGTGTAAAGACAGGAAATAAAGGGTGAAATGAGGGAGGGGACATTTCAGGAAGGGAATGGTTAAGAGAGTCAGATGCACTTGGGAGCTCAGTAAGATGAGGACAGAGTAATATCCTTCCCAGACTTAGCAGCGTGGAAGTCATCACTGGCCTTAGCAAGAGCTACTGACATCATACTACAAGGGATAATCCAGCCATGTGGGCATTAAAATATTGAAATTTGGAAGCATTGGTTAGTAAATACCACAACAAGCTTCATGGAAGAACTCTTGTTGTCTGTCTGTCCATCACCATCCCTCATTAGCTCACTCAAGGACCCCTCTATAAATCATTAGCCGAAGTCAACCTTTCCATCAGCAAATGGTTCTAGCACCTCTCTCAGAACTCAACAGTTGGTTTTCTTAGTCTGCAGGCTGTATTAACAACGAATCTACATCCTGAGAAGGCACCTCTGGACATGTCTTCACCTGTCCAGCTGCATAGGGCTGGGACTGGATCAGGAAAACACTGCTCCTAGAACGTTAGAACCCAACTGTATCCTTTTTTCTTTAGATCAGGATTTCTTAAAACTTTCTGTGCCTGTGAAGTATTTGTGTAACCCTAGGCATATTGGCATATAAAACAAACATACTGTTTACTGGTTGTAAATCATAAATAAATTTATTTAAGAAGTTCTTTGATAAATGTATTTTTACCATTTTAAGGAAACATACACAAATTTGTACACTAATGAGATGGATTTGTTTATTTGTGCACGGAGAATTAAATCATGATTGAATTTTTCATGGTGCTGACTGTAGAGTACCTTCAGTGTTTTTTTTAATGATCATTATTTTGATTTTTTAGTCACCAATGCTAAGAACACTACTTTATATGAATATATAGAGAAATGGTATATTTAGATCCATTTTAGAGATGACTGAAAATTCTACCCTAATGCCAAGACAAAATCCATTGGACTTTTTAAAAAATGAAATCCAAGTCAGCAGTTGTCCTTACAATTAAACAGTCTAATCAATATAACCCAAAGATATACTAATTTGATACTTACATACTGAGAGATGTTGCTAGGAAAATATTGAAAGACGTTGCTCTCCACAATTAAACCATTATGTTTCTCTAAGATCAGAAAATGTCTCTGTACAGTAAAAACACTGTGATTCATAGCATACAATATTTCAAAGCTGAGCCTGATGCTTCAGGCAGAGTTTACTAGTGCTTGTTGAATGGCATGATGGCTCATAAAGTGCAAAGCGGGCACATGTGTGTTCAAAACCAAGACTGCCGGGAAGTCACAAGATGCTATATGAGTAATGGCTGCCAGAAACATCTCAGATTCATAATGTGTTCCATTTTGAATTATTATTATTTTTAGTTGTTGATGCTCAGAAACCTTGCATTGTTGCCAAATTCTTCACAAACCCCAGATTCAGTAATGTGGATAGGGTCATGACCTATACTTAAGAAGCAAGGCTTCTAGCCAGGCAGTGGTAGGGCACACATTTAATCTTAGTACTCAGGAGGCAGAAGAGGCAGGCAAATCTCTGAGTTCAAGGCCAGCCTGGTCTACAGAGTGAGTTCCAGGACAGCCAAGGCTACATGGAGAAGGAGGAGGGAGGGATGAAGGGAGAAGGAAGAGAGTTTGGGTCTCTCAAAACAGGCTCATATGTGCCCAGCCTATTAAAGGAACAATTTCTTTGCATCATGAAGGGTACATTATTGACTATGGGGGACTTGCTAATTACTACAGTTGTATCTAGAATGTTCCTCAAAGGCTTGGTCCTTGGTGTGTCATTACTGAAAAGTGGTGCAGCCTCTAAGAGGCAGGCCTTAGTGGGAGGTTTGGGGCCATTGGGACTGTTTTCTCCAAGAACACTGGAAGATGCTGGCATCTTTCTCTTTTGTTCATGTCTCAGCCATGAGGTGAGGATTTGTTCCACTATGCATTCCCAACCTTGATGTGCTCCCTCACCACAAGGTCAAAAGCAATGGGGGCCAATTGACTGCAGACTACTACAGACTACTACAATACTATGAGCCAAAATAAACTTCCCAGCCTTTTAAGGGTGACTGTCTCAAGTACTTTGTAACAGTAGCAGGAAGCTGATTGACACATTTTCTATTCCAGGATTCACTTTCTAGGTCCTGTCAGGAAGTCTTTCCACTACTTCACTCACTAGAAATGGAAACATGTGGGCTTAATTCCCAGCAGGGCATTTTGATACAGAAAAAATAAAATTGTTCTTTGTCCCAAAGGGAGCCACAGGGACTTTTAAACTAAATTTTCCCTGGACTTCTTTGTAGTTTTCTGCTTATGTTGACTCATAAATTCTCGAGGTTTCCTTCATTTTTAGGATGGAATTACCATCATGTTCTTCAGAGAGCAGAGAAAGTCACTGTACATCATAGAGACAAAGGCATCTTCCAGCTCTGTGGACTTAAGGGTCTGTCTGTCCTTTGTAGTTTGTATACAGCCCGAGCCAAGGACACCAGGAACTGCCATATACATCGCCCACCCAAAATAGCAGCCCATACATGATGCCATCAGGGAGGCTACCATGGTTTCAGATGCAGGGCTACAAAATGAGCATACTGAAGGCTAATGCTTCCTCGCCATTTTTAAACTTTCTGTATGATACTTTTGAATACAAGCCAGGAACTTTCATTTTATAATCAACTGTTCATACTGTGTTCTTCATGAAAAACAAAACAAAACAAAAATGAGAAGCTTGGGAGAAAGAAGTGGGATTTGGGATTTATTAACACAAAGAGGTTGGGGTAGGGTGTAGGAACAGCCCCGCCTAGCCTAAACTGCTATTGTCTTGGAGGATGGGGTTAGCAATTGAAAACCCCAAGTGGTTGCTATGGAAGAAGAGTGTTTCTCATGCTACAAAAATGTACCAGATATATGTGGGCAAAGCAGCTGTCTTCGATTACCCCTGTGTGCCCTGAGAACCTCCATCCCTAGTCCAAGGAAAATGGGGAACCTCTTCCCATCCGAGAGTTTTAAATCAGAGAAGTTAGACATTAAATCCAAGTTCAGTCAGTTACCTGGTGCCTCTTGTAGAAAAGAGGGTACAGCACCTATTACTCAGAGGTCAGAGACCCATGGAAACTATATACATCAAATTGATGTTGTTCATGGTTGTTTAGGGGCTTGTGGCTGTGAAAGTTCCATGTAGGTTCCATCCAGTGCATCTGGTGGAGATGTGGGGTGCTGAGGTTGCAGGGCTGGTAACATAAAGAACCAAATCAAATGCAGCAGGTGCAGTAGGGACCGTGATCTCAGTTCAGTCCCAAGTGCTTCTTCAGGTGCTGTGGGCAACTGTAGCCATGACAGCACTTGGATTAATGGGATGTCCAGGCTTGGCTTTGAGGTGTTCATGAGTGTTCATGATCGGTTTTATTAAGCCACAACAGGCATGCAGGTTTGTGTGTGTGTGTGTGTGTGTGTGTGTGTGTGTGTGTGTGTGTGTGTGTGTGCCACACCCCCACACCCTCCAATATACTATACAACATACCCCCAAAACACTAATATTCATCCCCACATCACACTGCTTTTCAAAACTCACTTCCAGAGTAGGAAAATTAAACTATCTCCAGGGGAAATCCATGGAGATCAGGGTTCAGGGTCCATACTGCACCACTGTCCCTCAACACTCCCTGATGTGACCCTCCCAGACTAAACTGTTGGTGTAGTGGTTGACTCCTACAGACTTGGACAGGAGTGGGGAGAGTAACTTGTCTACCCTGGCTGGCCCTTGGTGATGATTAGGAGCTCTCGCTAGAGAGCCTCAGTTTTCTCCCACTACTTGTGTCTCCTGTCACTTTTTATGGTCATCTTATTTGTGACCCAAGAACCAAAAACAGAAGAGGGGACTGATGGAGGAATGCTGTAAAAACAGCATCTGCTTCTTGCTGACCAGAGATTATTCATGAGGTTTGAGCCATTGGACTCAGGGTCATTTTCATTCCCTCCCTGGCATAGGAAGGCGAGGATAAGAGTAGGATTAGGAGCTCAAGGTGGAATTGGGGCAAGCATCTTCAGGGAGACCTCAGAGGTCTAGGACAGCATTGACTGCTCCTCAGAGGCCTCTATTTCCCAGGGCAGCAAGCTCCACTCCTTACATGCATTGCTGGTGAGCACTGTAGTGCATCCTCTATCATCGTGTCTTACACAGATGGTGTCCTCTGGACCTGGACCATGATGCGCCTTACTGTTCAGGCTCTAACCTTGGTCTGCATCACTCTGTGCATCAGCCATGCCTTCCTGCTGCAAGGCTAAATTTTGGGTTAGCCTTTCATGTTCCATTGTAGAATTTGCTTTTAATCTTTAAATAATCCTACAACTTTAAGGTAATTCAAGGAGGTTTTCCATGTGTCTAAAAAAAAAAAAAAAAAAAAAAAAAAAAAAGGCATTCATGCCCAGTTTTACATGAGCAAATGTCCATTTTGCCAGGTGTGACACACATCGATGTTTGCCCACATAACAAACATCTTTGTACCTCAAATATTTCCTTGTTAGGCCTTCCCCTCTAAGTATTAAACATGGTACTTGCCCACCTTCCCAGGGTCTCTTGCAGACAGGAGGATCTAGCTTTTGCCAATAGGGGAATGGGGGGGGGGGGAGTGAGCAAGATTTGTCTCTTCAGTTAAAAAAAGTCACACTTAAGGAGAAAATGCCTTAGTCTTAGAAAGAATATGGTTGTGTGAGGGTATGATACCTCAGTCCTCTAGAGACCATGAAGGGACAGGCCTTAAGAAAACTGATGGTGAGAGAGGAGTGGAAGGGAAGAGGAACCTGGTTGCTTGGTAACATTGTTGAAGCATTATGTGGGGACACCTGAACCTAAGGTCATCACCTTAGACTACTTGCTATTGTGCTGATTGAATGTTACAAACTAGTTAGTTATCAAGAAAAGGAATCATTTGCTATAGTTACCGAGGCTTCAAAGTGGAGGCTCTGCATTTTAGAGAACCTCTGGATGATGGGGACTTTTAAGAACTGCAAGGTGGGGTGGGGCACCTTGTGCTGAGGCAGATGTCCTTGTTCAGCTCTCTCCTCTCTATATCAAGCCACAGTTCCTTTGGGTTAGGGCTCTACCATTATGGCCTCATTTAACATTAATCACTGGCCAAAGGGCCCGCCCTCCAGTATTATGGCTGGATTAAGCTTCTACCCTATTAATACCTATTGTGATGATTACATTTCACCATGGTGAAGTTTTGGTGAAGACATTCAAATCACAGCAGTGGTTAATGCTGCTCTTGGTTAATTTTTATCAGCTGCTCTACTATATGCAGATGAAAAACATCTGACACTACATTTATCCTTCCATCTACCATCAGAAAGTGCAGTCCCGAGTGCTGATGGGAAAGGCAAACTGGGCATTGCTTTGGACTCTAGTGCCACTTTCTTGCAGCAAACTGGGGACTGCAAAGAAAAGGCCCAGGGGGCTTGGCTCAGTTCTTTAAGGGAAGTGGAATGAGTTCAAACTCCCAGGTGTTAGGACCTAAAGTTACTCCTGTGTGCTGGGTGCCTTGGGGGTGAGGTGGGGTGGCTGGGGTGGCTGGGGTGGTGATGGTGGGGTAGGAGTGGGGGTGATGGTAGGCGGGTGTTACAGGATTATTTTCTTTAAAAGTGACCAGAGAATACCCCATGCTCATCTAGAAGGAATCTTTAGAGTTTTAAAACACCTATACAATTCCTTTGGTCTGAATCAGCTGGCTGTTTTTGGCCCAGGTTCCAGCCAGGATGAAGTTGCAATTGGCAGAGTTCAGAACCCACACAGGACCCAGCGGAAGTCTGCAAAAGCTTAGCTTGAGGTGTGGCCTGACACCATTGGCTAAATTTTGATCTCTGCTTTTTGAATATTTTATGCTGCCCCTGACTTCCCTCCACCTGGCTAAGAAAAGTTGCCTGCTTCATCTGCCTGGGCTCAAATATCCTTTTATGGAAATATCATTGGCCAGGTCAGGTTCCCTTACTGCACCCGTGTCAAGTGGAGAGAACATCTATTAAAATTGCAGCATCAGAACTGAAGACACTGTAGCTAGATAGTGGTGACTTCCCAAAGTCACTGCTTATCCAAAGAGTCTGCTTAGAATCAATGCCCAATTTAGCACACTCTATATGGCGCTAAATAATCCATGGATTGATTTCACAGAGGCCCTCAAATCTGAGTGAGTGAACTCATGAATGTAGTGGCTGAAGGCAGACACACTCAACCAACTCTAATTTTTTTTTTCAACAGCCCAAAATCTGGACTGGTCATTAGGATAAGGGCTTTGAGTACTTGGAGGTTCTCAGGTAGAGCCATGAGAGATCTTCATGTTTTGATGAGTTTATCTTTTTTAGGACCAATTTTATAAGATGACGGTGGGTCCAGTTTGGTGCATGGAATAATTAACCTCTTGTGAGTTTAGAAAATCAGACCTGGTGGATGGTATACATCTAAAGCTGTGCCAACCCTGTGATTAATTCTGGGGTAGTTTTCTCTTTCATGAGCTGTGCCACGGGGGGTGGGAGGGGCTTATGGAATCCTCTCTCCTGTTTGAGTGGTTTACGAGTAAAATAATTCAAGGCCCACTCTCATTCTCTGTGTTTTGTAGGTCATTTATGTGAAAAATGTAAGGGCCAGTGAAGCAATCTCTTTGTCATGGAAAGAGTGGGTCCCATACTGTGGAGAACTCAGTATGGAGACCTCAGGGGACAGACTGAAGGCCAAGTCACCAGGATAACTTTCGCCGGTGTGCTTTGAATACAGACAGCCCCCATCTTCCTGCGCAGTGCATATGTTTACACCTTTGCACAGTGTCTTCTATGACAGCACAGTATTAGACACACACTCACTTGGAGCTGGAGTGATGCAGGGCGCATGGACTCTGGTGCATTTAGGTCATCTTGGGCTCTAGTTTTAACTATCAGCTGATTGTCTAAAACTAATCACTTTCCCTTTCTGGGTTCAGTTTTCAAATCTGAGGGAGGCAAATAGATATCCTAGCCCATCTAACTTTCACTAATATTAAATGAGATCATGGGTGAGTCTGTATTAGAATACAGCACCTTCACAAACCCCAAGTCCCTTTCTTTGCTGCTTTTTCTATCATTTACTAACCACAAGGGGAGATTTGGTTCTAGCTTCTACCAGTCATGACTTCTATAGTCAGTCTCCAGGATAGACAGCACAGAAAATATGGGAGAGCTGGTGAGATAACACAGGGATAGAGGCTTGCAGCCAAGCCAGACAACCTAAGTTCAATCCCTGGGACCCACATTGAAGTATGAGATAACTGTCTCCTGAAAATTATTGTTTGACCCACACCCCCCCCCACACACACACAATGTAATTTTAAAAAACGATGCAGGGAGCCAGTAGCTTCCTCACCACCCCATCTAGCCCTTACACAGACACATCTGATTCTCAGCAAACAGCAATCACATTGTTCTTTTCCCTAAAGGGACCCTGCCTTCTGAGACCTTTCTAGGTATTGGGTAATAATAGTAATAGCTTCCAGTTTTACTGCGTGCCAACTCGAGTTAAGCATTTTATGATCATTCTTACCACAAGCCTATCTAGGAGGAGGGAGAGAGAATCCTCTTAAGACTAAGGGGTGGAGCTCGAGGAAGCTAGTTTAGTCATCCACATCTACCCAGTAGGAGAGTGGGAGACAGAATGGAACCTGAAACAAAGCTCACTATTAATTAAGGTCTAGGTAAGACGGAAGGTCTAGGTCCCCTTCTCCATTGATCAAGCACGTAGGTAGGCATAGGTTGCAGTTACTGTTAATACTGCCTTGGCATTGATAAGGAATGTTTTAGAATTGTGTAATACAGTGCAGATTCATCCAGGAACCTGCTAGGAATGTAAATTCTCAGGCCTTACTCTAGACCTGAAGAATCAGGCTTGTGGGTAAGCTGAAGGGGGCTTTGTTTTGACCGGACTCCTGGGTGATTGCAGCAGCAGGGAGGAACTGGTGTGGCTGCTGCTTTGAGATGCTCAGCGTGCAGCCTTGTGGAATGTTCCTACTAGGCAGTGGGGGGAGGGTCTGCAGCATTGAGGAGTTAACAAGGCCCCAGCTTTTCGGAACTCCAGGCAGACCTGCTATTCTGATGAAAGCTGATGGTTGATGAAAAAGCCAGGAGCTTCATATTTGACTGGGATACTCTCCTACCCCTTTCATGCAGTGACAATGGCAGCCAGCACAGCCACCTTCTGAAAGATTTAAATACTCAATTAATCAATGGAATATTCCATTAGTGGGGTAATCAGTTGCCATTGCCCTGATCTATAGTTACATCTCAGCTGGGCCTCACAAATTGATTCCTGATGAAGTTCTAATTGACTGGACCATCTGATAAAAGGCCAGTTGGAGTTTATTGAAATGGCCGGTGAGCAGTCCCTAGGGCTCGGGCCTTCCTTAAGGAGAAGCAGGGGTGGGAAGCGGGGTAGAAGGGCATGATTTATGTCGGGGTCTTGTTCCATCTTCTAACACAGTGTTTATGGGTCTCAGGTGAGGGATGAGCTCTCACAGCTTGAGTGTGGGGAGTGGAAAACTGCTTTGAGCCCATACGGCTTGGGGACAGGTGGCCAGAATAGGACTTTACCCAGAGTCCCTTAAGGCTATGGCAGTTGAATGTGCTTAAGAATGACCTAAAGAGCTTCTGAGAGATGTATCCAAGTCTCAGGTACTGAGTCCCCGGGTCTGGGGTAGGACCCAGAAATCTGAATTTTAACATTACCCTAGCAGTTCTTACGTGAGTGGTCTCCAGACTTCCCTCTCTGGAGTCTAAGACACTTTTCTGGGGAGCCCAGAATGTTTTAGACTGTGTACAGGGCCAGTTGTGCCTGTGCCCTGTCAAAGAGTTCAGTTCCTAGTTGCCTTCAGTTTGTTTCGCATAACTTTTTCCTTCTAAGTGATCTGCATTCACAAGTAATGACTTTGTCTCCTCATTTTGATTAGTCAGACTTGCAATTAAGACAGTAGAGTAGCCCATTTGTTTGTTCCATGCATTCAGTTGCTCGCTCATTTATCAGATATCTTTTAAAGATGTGCCAGGATTTGAGGATATTTTTTAAAAGTGAGTGACATCAGGCAAACCCATGGATCCCAATTTTAAGGAGTTTGTATTCCTGGGAGAAAGAGGCAGAAAAACAACACAGCATTAGAGGTAGGTACAGGATCCTACAGCAGGCTAGTTATTACATTTGTTGTTACAAGAAATTATGTGATACCCATTGGTTTTTTTTTTTAATTGAACATAGTACCTGAAATCCTAGACTTACCTTTGTGTGTGTGTGTGTGTGTGTGTGTGTGTGTGTGTGTGTGTGTGTGTGTGTGTGTGTGCATGCAAGGTGTGTGTGTGTGTGTGTATGCATGCCCATGTGGGAACAAGATGATGTCATTTCTTAGGTTCCACCTATTTTTAAAAATAGGGTGTTTCACTGTTCCTAGGACTCTTCAAGTAGGATAAGCTGGCTGGCCAGCCAGACTCAGCATCCTCCTGTCTCAGCATCTTCAGTGCTAGGAATACAAGTGTGTGCCTCCATGCCCTTTTTTTTTTTTTTTTTTTTTTTTTTTGATTGTGTGGTTATGACAAGCACTTCACTGGCTGAGCTATCTCTCTGGCTCTGAAGTCTTGTACACATTTTGAAAAACTTTCTTCCCCAACCCACAGAATCCTAGGAGTCATTTGGGACTCCCAGCTAAGAACAGCCCTGGATAATCCCTGTGTAGGAACTGGCTTTCATTAGCTTTTCTTACAGGACCCATAGGTAGTGAGCATTGTTACGAGATTTAGATATAAATAACCCAAAATGTAGTGTGTCTGAAAAGGAGGTTGAGTGTGTTCTTATTATGAGCACAAATACACTGGTGAGTGCCCCACAAGGGAGGGCCGTGATCCAGTTCCAGACAGGCCATTTTCTCTTCCTTTCTCCTCTCTTCTCTCTCTGCCATTTCCCCCTTCCCCTTTGCCTTCTTCCTCCCCTCCTCTCTCCCTCTTTTCCCTTCCCTTTTACTATACTGTGTTTTGTTTACACACAGCTTTAGTTTCTGTTTAGATACAAATGCCCAATGTTCTCTCTTTGAAAATACATTCTGGTGTTGTGGATGATGTGGAAAATAGTTTAGAGCCTCAGAATGTCCTGCTCTGGCCCTGGAGCTATTGAATGTTTTAATTCCTTTAGACATAGTCCTGCCCCTAAGTGCCACAGCAGCGTTTGGGCAGATGGAACTCTTAGTGTGGTTTAGCATTTTGGTCTTACATCCTTTGTCATGATGCTTTGCTCCTGTCCAAAACAGCCAACTGGGTTAGAGCAGGGCTCACCATGCTTTCCCGTCATTCGCCATTTATTAAGTGGCTGCTGGGTAAAACCCAAAGGAGGTATGATTCATACTAGGAGTTGAATCAGCCTTCAGAGGCCCCATAGTCTAGAATAGTGAACCCCCCCCCCAAGTGGCCATGGTTTCACCTGTGACCACCAGGATAGCTAGAGTCTGGAACACAGTTGGATGGTGTTGGATTCTCTTCTGATTGTCTTTTATTTCAAGGCAGGGTCTCCTTACCTTGTCCCACCATGCCTAGTTCCCCTCTGATTATCTGAAAGTGGAAGTCTCCATGTGGAATCAATTCACTTTTAACACTCCTCCCCCTCGGCTCATCTCCCTTTTAAGCACAGGAATCAGAGTAGACCCCAAGATCAGCACCAGGCACAGGCTACTGAGTTTTGTTCGACTGACTACTATATCAAGTTTTTCATTGTATCTGTCTTCTTCAATCTATGGCAAGTGTGATGAGTTAGTTTTATAATTCAACCTGGCTGGCTGGCCATGAGGGTGCCTGGACTTGTGGTCAAATAATAATCTCAGAGTTTTGGGATTTTTTTTTTTTTTGGTATTTCTGTAGAAAACTGATTTTATTTGTTTGTTACTTATTTATTTATTCATTTGAGACAGGGTCTTGCTAAGTTGCCTGGGCCAACTTTGAGGCCTAGGTTTAATTCTTTGTGGCCTAGGTTAACCCCACATCTTCCTTCCTTGGCCTTCCAAATGCTGGAATTACAGGGATACACCATTTTGTCCAGCTCTAATATTGACATTGAAATCAATGAGTAGACCTGGTAGAGCAGATGGCCCTCTCACATGTAGGTCAGCCCTACTCATTCATCTGGCGGCATGAGGAGAGCAGGGTCACCCTTTCAGGAGCAGAGGGTATTCCTGCCTAGCTGCCCCCAGCTCAGGTGCCAGTTTTTCCCACCCCAGCCTTTAACTGAGTCTCCAGCCATCTGGCCTTTACATTGGAATGACACCATTGGCTCTCATGGGCCTTAGGCATTTGAACTTAGTTGAGAACCAGTGTATCAGATTTCCTGGATTTGCAGTTTTCTGGCTGATGTCCTGGGCACTCCTCACGCTCCATAATTATGGAAGCCAATTGCTGAGAAGCAAAATTTTAAGCATGTATAGTATTGGTTCTGTTTCTCAGAAGAACCCTGATTGTATACAATAATGTAATGCTCCATTTACTCAACATATTTAGTCACAAAAAAGGGGATCACCTTAAGGAAAGGCAGTCTGTAAATGATCGTAGTGGTAGTATGTGACTTGGGCAGAATGGGCTTGAGAAATACACAAGGCTCCAGGAAGTATGTTCAGAGCCACTGACTAATGCACAGTGTGGAAGTTGAAGAGAGGCGGGGGTCAGGGGTTCAGTTCAGCAGTAAAGTGCTTGCTAATAGGCTCAGGGCCCTAGGTTTGATCTTCAGGAAAGAAAAAAAAAAAAAAGACAGAAACAGAACTTAGTTCTACCAGACCAAGAAGTGAGGCTCAGTGGGCAAGATATAGTGTCCAGCACTGTGTCTCAAACGTTGGGGACAGTTAAGTGGCTGGTGTCAGGGTGTCCTAACCACTGTCACCAATGACCTCAAAAGCTCAGCAGTTTAATCCAATTAAAGGTCATTTCTTGTTCGCTCACATTCTGTCCCCCTTGTTCCGGGAGGGGCCTGCTCTGCCTTGTATCTGGGCTGTGGTCATCAAGCTCTGAAAATGTGGCTAGTACAACTAGGTCTGGAATTTTAAGTTTTCTTTTGTCCTCAGTAATTTAGACTTAAGTGACTACTGTGGCCAGTAGCTACCAAATTGAATAGGATCTCCATCCTCATTAACTATCAGAAGGGGGAAGGAGGAAAACAGAGGGATAAGCATGAAGAGGAGACAGGGGAGGGAGGGAGGATGGGAATAAAGGGAGAGCAGGTAAGAGAGGGGAGGTCTGCCCAGGAGAGAGGGGAGGAGAGGGGAGGTCCGCCCGGGAGGACATGGCCTAGATGTGAAGTGCACACACTACACTTGCTCCCATGCTTTTCTGCTTTTCTTTTCTTTTTTTCCTGGCTCAGAATCCAGCCAATGGCTATGCCACATTCCCCAGAATCAGTCCAGATGAGGGCTAAGAGGACAGAGGTTAGGGGTTTGAAGAGAGTCTGGCGGAAGAGAGTGACAGCAGTCTAGTAACGGGCCACCTAGATTGACACAGGCAAGTGGCACAAGACAGGTCTGGGCTACCCGGCAGCTGAGTGCTAGTCCTGTTGCTGAGGTTCTGAGAGAGGACTCTTTGCCCTGGGCAAGGGAAGTTGAAGTACGGAGGAACTGAACTGAGAATACAGCTTCATCAGATCATCAGAAGCTTTGAGAAAGGCCAGGCCCAGATTTCAGGATCCAGCCAAGCAGAAAGAGCCCCCAAGGGAGCTGTTGCATATGGGTGTAGGTGGGTCGCCACAGGCTCCTCATACCTCTGTTCCCTCTGCAGCGATCCAAGATAGAAAGGGCAGAGGGCAGCCTGGAGGGAGGTACAGTGGGAATCACATGCATCACCCTCCAGTGAGTACAGCAGCGAGGAGCCCACCATGAGAAACTACCATGAGTAACTACCATTCATTTGTCCGACCCCTGACTCAGCTAGCATTTGCAGGACCTGCCACCACGGGGCAGGTAGAAAGCAGGAGATTTAGATGCAGTCAGTTCGGCGGTGAGACAATCTGACACCCTGGAAAGCCACACCACTTCACGCTCGGCTATTTTTAAGCTAACAGGTGTATAAACCAGATCACGTCATCCCATCTGTCCAGCCATCCCTGGGACAAGTCTCGCCCCTCAGTGAGACTCAGAGATGGGGTCGGAGTGGAATAAGGTAGGATGTGAGATTTTTCTGGGTTGAGGGGGATGAGTCTAATCCGTTTCGCCACTAAGACTTCATCAAGGTGGCTGCCTGGAATGGCCGCTGGTGCCTGTCACTGTGTGGGCAGTTTTGTGGAAGCAGTGGCACCTAAGCTGACTTTGAAGGCAAGGTGAGATTTGACAGGTAGAGACAGAGGGGAGGGCAAGGAGGCAAAGGATGCAGGATGAGTAAACTTGAAGAGAGGAGGCATATGTGTGTGTGTGGGGGGGTGGGCACAGGAGACCAACTGCCTAGGGACCCTGTGAATGCTGGAGAAGCTACAGCTAGATCAGGCTGGCTTGGGCCAGATGAGGGAAGGTCTTGATTGCTTAGAGAAATTATTCTGAGGCAAGATGCCCACTGAGGTGTTTCAAGCAAGGCACTGGCTACTTCAGCTCTGCAGAGTTAAGGGCTGGGATATGGAAAGCTGAGTGGTGTGAGACTTGATGAGGTATTACTGAATAACTTGCAGAGAGGCTGGCCAATCTGGACTGATATACTGGCTAAGGGAATGGAGAAGGCTGTGTGTGTATATGTGTGCATGCACCTATGTGTGGTGTTTCTGTATGTGCATTTGTATGCTTAAGTGAATGCATGTGTCTGTGTGGACTCGTGTGTGCATGTATATGTACATGTTTCTCTGTGTGTACATGTTTGTGTGTACATGTGTGAGCATTTTTACACATGTGTGGTGTTTCTGTATGTGCATTTGTATGCTTAAGTGAATGCATGTGTCTGTGTGTACTTGTGTGTGCATGTATGTGCACGTGTATTTTCTCTGTGTACATGTTTATGTGTACATGTGTGAGCATGTGTGCACTTGTTTGTATGCAAGGGTCTTTGTATGTGCCTGTGGGTGCATGTGTGTGAGCACATGGGGAAAGCTGGGAAAGGCACTAGGCATAAAAGACCCGTAGTGCAGAACCTAATTTAATAACTCAGCAGACTTGTCTTTATGTCTGCCCTGGGCCTGCTCAGACATGCCTGGCTCTCAATTGTGTGGATGGGTCAGGAAGGGGCAGTCTTGTCACCATCTTTTTCTATCAGAAAACTCAAGGTGCCTGCTGCTGCCTTGGGGGCAGAGGTAGATATTATTGATTTCTCCTAAAACAGCAACCTCCTTCTAAGAGACTGGCTGCAGCTGGGATGGAAGTTGTATCATTCTTGGTCCAGGACAAAAGGTGCATCTCAGGTTGGTCCCCCTGAAAGCCACCCTCAGGCCTGCAGAGTTAAGAAGAGGCTGGGGAGAACCTGAGTGCAGCCTCAGTGCCAGCATGCTGAATACACATTGGGGGGCAGGGCAGGCTCCAGCCAAGACCTGCCTGGATGCCTGATCTGCAGCACAAGCCCTATAGACCTGGTGTTAAGGGTATATTACAGTCCCACCTGGGGTAGTTGTGCTTTTAAAGGGGTGCATGGTAGTTCAACTTGAGTTTTTGACAGCACCCACTTCTTTTTACTATTACTAGCTGGGGGCTTGGGGAGGGAGATTTCTTTTCTCAGCCAAGACTTTCTATCTGGAAACAGCATAATTTCAGCACAGAGTAATAGATTCCCCACATAGGACTGAGGATCTGACATTTCCCCATTGTATGTGTTTCTGTAATGGTTACAAAATCTCTCATCCCCACCCTAGCTAAGAGCCCAATTAGAGAGAGGGGGGAGAGAGGGGGAGAGGGAGAGGGACAGGGAGAAAGGGACAGGGAGAGAGGGAGAGGAAAAAGAGAGGGAGAGAGGGAGAGGGAAAAGAGAGGGAGAGGGAGAGAGAGAGGAAGAGGGAGAGGGAGAGAGAGATCACCCAATTAGAGAGATTTCAAAGAGGGGGATCTTCAAAGTATTTGTTTTCAGAATCTTGATTTTGTGTGTGTGTGTGTGCGCGTGTATATGTATGTGTGTAGGATGGCATGAAAAGGCAGTGTTATCTCCAAAGAGCTTGTTTCCTTGCTCATTATATCATTACACACAGGGAGACGCTAACAGTGTTTCCTGCATTCCCTGCTTGCTTCCATGTGAGGGGATTACAAATGTGGGGGTTGGACTAGAGCAGCTGTTCTCAGCCCATGGGTCATGACTCCTTTGAGGGTCTATTGACCTTTTCATAGGGGTCCCATATCAGTTATCCTGCATATCAGATATTTACATTACAATTCATAACAGCAGCAAAATTAAGTTATGAAGTAGCACTGAAATAATTTTATAGTTGGGGGTCACCACACCATGAGGAACTGCATTAAAGGGTCACAGCATTAGGAAGGTGGAGACACACTGGGTTAGAGACATTCAGGTACCTATCCCTAGACTTTCATTGACATAGACCACCCAGCAATCAGCCTCCTGCCTCAGCAGCAATCCCTCTGCCTCATGGCAGGAAGCCTAGATCTCCAGGCCAGTTCTCACCAAGGACCTCTGGTGCCTCTCTCCCAAGGCTCCCTTCAGTTTTCTGCACCCGTTTCTCACCTTGTGGCCTAATAAAAAACATGCATACTGTGCTTTGACCGTTTACTCAACTCCAGCTCTGCCCTGCTTCACTGAGAAACTTGCCCGGGCCCTCTCTGCCTCAGTGTGACTCCTCTGGAAAATGGGAGAATAATGGATTTTCAGTTCCAAGAGTTGCTTCAAAGGCCCGTGGGTTTCCTTGGAGCAAATGACCCTAGAAGCTGTGGTCCAGTGAGGCAAGGACACTTCTCTGGTCTGAGAGAGCATGATGGATGATAGATCAGGGCCGACACTAGCTGGGCTTTACGCCTAGGAGCTGGGGGTCATGGAACAAGTTATTTCAGCTATAGGCACTTCATTTGCTGCCTTTAAATAATGGGGGTAAGAATAGCACCTCAGGCACAGGGTGGTGGGAGGGTGGAACGAGACAGCCGATGTGCAAGAACAAGAACTAACACTCTCAGGGCACTTTGTTCGTGGGAGGAGGGGTTTCCACGTGGGCCAGTTGGCTAGGCAGATGGCCAACGTTTATTGTACACCTGTGGCCAGGCGGTTGGAACCAAATGGGGAAGAGGGCGGATTTGGACTCAGTCTGCCAAGTGACCCTGTACAGGAGGAGTTGGATGACCAGACACCCCGTGAAGTGGCTGCACACTTTGGGGGTGGGGCACACACTGGTGGGAGAGCCTGTTGTCTCCGAGAAGCTCCTAAGCCAGAAGGGATGGGGGTCAGGGTAGCTTCTTCAAAGAGCTGAAAGCAGCTGTCAATCACCTATGGGACTTAAGGCCCTGAGCAGGGAGGCTGGATAGCAGGGATGAGATGAGGCTGTCTTTTGAGTGGAGTCTGAACTGAGAGGCAGGAGCATACATTTGAGAACTGTTTCCTTGGCTACAGTTTCCAGCACAAAGGCCCTTGTAAGGAGCTGCTGGCTGCCCAGGGCTTGCAGGTCCCAGGAAGATCAGCCAGGGCTAATGGGCTGGGCCTCTCCAGCTATCCTCAGACATGGCTGTTATTGTGGGTATCTCCTTCTGTGAACTTTCCCTCTCAGATCTGCATTCCAGAGCAGACTGGCATATGGATAGAGTCTGCAGGAGGTGGGGGATAGGAATTGGGGAAGGGGAGGTGTCCTGTCACAGATGCCCATGGAGAGCCAGGGCGGATTAGAGCGAATCATTAATTGTCATTAATATGCTGGGGCTTAACAGCCTTGGGTTTATTTTTGCACTGAAGCCCAGACATGCTTTGCACATGTCCCCAGGTTCTTGACTCAGAGGGAAAGAAGAAAACTGGGTGCAGTTAGCATCTGCCAGGCTCTCTAGGGGCTTCCAGGACTGGTGAAAACCACGGCTTCTGGGGCCATTTGGTCTCCTTGGCTTTCTGCCCTACTAGATCTTTACAGAGCCGAGATCTCCACGGCTGGGTAACTTGTCTGCCAAGAACCTTGGAGATTGTGTGTGTGTGTGTGTGTGTGTGTGTGTGTGTGGTGGTGGGGGCAATCCAGAAAGAATGTGAATGGTGTCGAGGGACAGACCATTATCAGAAGGGTTAAAGCGCTATCAAGAAAAGCATTGTGTCTGAAAGAACACATTTACAGCAGGCCTTTTGTTCATGCTGCTTTCTAAAGGGCCTCCTGGGTCCTGATAGGGTTCAGGGTCAACTCTCCTTTCAGAAAGCTGTTGAAAACCTGGACTTTTTCTTGTTGCTGCTGGTTTCGGGTGGGTTGTTTGTTTGGAGGCAGGGTCTCACGTAGCTCAGGCCATCCTCAAATTCTCTGTCACTGAGGATGATCTTGAACCCTAGACCTCTTGCTTCCACCTCCCAAGTGCTGGGATTGCAGGTGGGCATCTTCAAGCCTGATTGCAGGCTTGCCCGCCAGATCGATTCTATAATTCTTACAAGAGGTGGACATCTCTCTGGCTAGAAGAGCTGATTGTTGCTGAGGAATCCGTGTTAGGCAAGGTTGTCCTGTGTGGTGATGACAGGTCCCACAAGGTCACTAAAGTCCATGGAGACATAAGAGCTGGTGCCCAACTTTACTCTGTGTTGGCACCCATGAATGAACCACAGTTCTCACAGTGGGAGCCTCTACAAACTGCTCTATTAACAGAGGCAGAGGGACAGCTCTCCCAAGTGGCATAGACCCAGATGTCCCCCATTTTCAATACATTTTCAATACAATAGCTGGAATTCACTGCTTCTACCTTCAAAGCCAGCAGTATTGTTGCATCTCTCCATAGTTTCATTCCATGGCACACCTCCATGTTCTCTTTATAACAATGGCTGAAAAGCCACCATTTGGATATGTTGTTAGTTCTTCCTCCACACACTTGCATTTGTTTGGATTCAGAGGTTCTGTTGGGGCAGAGCTAGAAGGGCATGTGCATGTCCGCTATGGGAAACCCTGTACTGAGCAGGAGGTAGGAGCTGGTACCCTCTGAGATCTCTCTAGGCTCTAAGGCTCTCAACTGGTGGTGGTGTGTTATGAACCAAATTGTCATCTCCCACTCCAAGTCCCTACCCCCCCCCAGTCTGTTTACACTGAAGGCTTGGCCTCTGGTGTAACTATATTTAGAGTTATGGTCTTTAATGAGATAACTGACATTAAAGGGAATCCTTGAGGTGGGCTATAATTCATATAATGGTCATTATAAGAAGACAGTATAAAAATAACACACACAAGGGAAGAGAACATGTTTCTAGATTAGTGAGAGGCCATAGGAAAAACCAACCCTGCTGGCACCTTGGTCTTGGAATGTGGCCACTAAAAGTATGAGAAAATAAATTTCTTTATTTAAGCCATCCAGTGACTAGTATTTTGTTATGGGAGCCTTGGCTATAAAGACACAGTGACGAAAACATTGGGATAGCACTGAGTGGTCATTGCCATCTCACCTGGTTCAGGGTCTGTGGAGAAAGTTGGTCAGTAGTGAGAGATGTAATGTTAGCACTGATTTTCCCCTTCCTCTTTCTTGCCTATATGCTTAGTTTTTTCCTCCCTTCAGGTGTGATGCTTACACTCAAATGTCTCTTTCTTTGCTTGCATTCCTGGAAAGTGTCCTTTCCATACATTGGACTGAGTTTACTGTGACTCATCTGAAGATGATCGCAGATGAAGCCAAGCTCTACACATATCTGGAAGTCCCTGGACATAGTTTGCGGTAGAGAGTCAGGAGATCTCCACTTGAGGGTCACTGAAAGTACTAAAATTACATGCCTTTATTTTGGGTCTTATTTTTCTTATCTTGAACCAAAAAGGCAGGTCTAGACCAGGGATGTCAAAGAGGTTTGCCAGTTGTAATTAATTTATTGTGGTTGCCTGGGATCCACAGGAGAAAATGCTACTTTGAAGGGTGCTGGAGAAGGGAGGGAGGTCATAGATTGAGTACCTGTCTTCTTAGGATGAGATGGGTTTTAATGGCCCCTCTGCCTTTGCATTCCCCAGAGCCCTTGCTGATCACAAGTCCCTATACACCTTGGATCCAAATGTGCCCTGGTGCTGGGTCTGGCTCCTGTTTCTCTGCTGCTGTCTTGGACTTCCCACACTACCACTCCAGAGTCTTTCATTGGCTTTTCCCCCTTGCATCTTCACCAAGGCCTGTGCACATTCCAAGCTTCCCTCTTACTGCTAATCAGGCTGTTTCTGAGCTCTATGAGCAACCTGTATATTCCTGCATCCGCAACCCCTGACTGGGATCTAGCTCTCCACATTGGCTGGCTCTGCAGCCAGTAGTCAGGAGCCAACATCAGATGGTGAACTAGAAAGCTGTTTAAGCCCACTTTGAAGTTCATCCTCCCTTTAGTCCAACAGAGGGGAGGAGTCTGAAGGTTGGAGTTTTTGTTTAAAAGAAAAGAATGGTGTGTGTGTGTTTGTGTGTGTGTGTGTGTGTGTGTGTGTGTGTGTGTGTGTGTTCCCCTAAAGAAAGCATTTCAGATGCTCTTGAGGCAAGCATATCTATTTTGCACACACTATAATTGTTCTATCTAAGATGAAATGTTATTTTTCTTAAATAAAGCTACAGGCAGTTTATTAGCAGGGCTAATTAACCCACAATCAGGCACTGGCTCACCTCTAATCACAACCTGCCTGCATTCTTCACAGGCAATGTGCCGGTGCTACAGCACTTATATTTATAAATATGTGCAATGCAATATGAACTATATTTATGGGGACAGCATCAATTTTCTTAGCCACAAAATCTGACCTACCTAAAACAGATGGCGAGAGGACTGGACTGCTGGGCTGGGGATTGGAGGTGGGGGCCCCTCATCTCTATCACAGATCTTTCTTCTTCCTTCACCTATTATTTTTTTTTTTTAAAGTTCCTAGTCTGTTAGGTAGTATTTCCTCCTGGGAAGTATTCCTGGGTGAAAGGTCGCTTTGTGCATGGTATGTTGCAGCATGACTTGTTGGAGACTCCTTCTAGGACTCCCTCAGTTCTTCTCTGCAGGGGGGGGGATGGTGGCAGTGAAGGTGAGGGGTGTCTTGTCCAGGGGAGATTGTTTGTGGGAAGTGAATGGCTCTTCTGGGGCTTGAACAAGGTCAGGGTTGAGGGAGTTCTTCCAAGTATGCTGGCAGAAGTGGTTTCATTGGTAGTCGGTGATACAGATAAGATGACAGTGTGGTGGGATGCACATGTGACCTGACACTTGTGCATCTTCAGGTTTTAACATTCTGAATGGGAATAAAGAGTGGAATGAAGAACTGCTTTATTAATAACAGAGGGGATTATGCCAGAGTCCATGGGAAAGACTGACTTATGGTTTGAGTGAAAAGCTTAGGTGTTTACTAACTGTGGCCAGTTTAACAGAAGAGGGGATTGAGAGAGGGCAGCCAAGTCCCAACAGAGTCCTCTGCCTAGACTGGAGGGAAGAGAGAGCTGCATGTAAACATACAGGAGCCCAGTGTGCCTGGCTCAATTGATACTCTGTCTGGACCAGTTAGATTTGCGATGTTTTTGAGGCAAGAAGGAAGGAAAATGCAAGAGGAGTGGAATTCCCTAGTAAACAGCTGCTTATCTGAGGAAATGTGGGGAGGGAAGAGGAGGAGGCAGTCCAGAATCAAGGAAAGCTGGAAGGAGAGAAAAGGAGAGGAGGAAAAACAAAAAGAAGCAAGGAGAGAATGGTAAAGGGAAGAAAGGGAGAAAGGAAGGAAGAGATTCAGTATGTGTCAGGAAACAGGCTGAATGCTTTTACACATACTGTCTACTTCCCTCAATTCTTCAGTTATTTATCATAGGACATATTCTATGGAAGTGGAATTAGGACAAACGATTTTTTAAAAATCAGTATATGAACTTGGTGTGGTAGGACATTACCTGAGTACCCAGGATACCGAGGCAGGAGGATGATGAGGTCAAGATCACCTTGGGCTCTATACAAAGTTTCAAGCAGGCTGAGCGCATAACATGGAATCAAATGATAGGTTCTTGTCTCATCAAAACAAACAAAACGCAGTCCAGCATGTGGACCCAGGTCCACGTGGCTATCTTTCTATCTTGCCATTTTTTGCAGGTGTCCACTCAGGTGGGCCATGCCTACTTATTGAATCATGAGGCGACTGACTCTCAAGTCAGTGGGGGAAAACTGACCTGTCCTTCCATGCTGGGGGACCTCCAAGGTCATGTTATTCAAGCTGAATCCTTTATATGAGACCCAGGAAACATGACCTAAGTTAAAGAGCAATGTCAGATGTCATTGTTTATCACTTACTAAGCATAAACACACTCTGTTCATGGCTAAGGAACATGAACATGACTTTACTGTGGGGACAGGTGACAGGGTGTGGTGATCTCCAGCCTGTGCTAGGAAAGGAGGCAGAGTCTTGGTCCATTAATATCAGGTGTTTGTGCCAGGCTTTGCCTTTGTCTTTCCATAAGCTTGGATTGATCATGGTGAGAAACAGGCATAAATAACATGTTTCTTTCTGGTGGTTCATTTGTTTTCAAGGTCAGGGCTGGAAGCTTGGATTAAACCTAGGTGAGGATAAGCCTGAGGCTAGAGGGTGAACCTCAGATGTTGGAGAAGTTTCTGCAAAATTCTCACCCTGGAGACAAAGGCTATGCACTCACACAGTCACACAGGTAAAGCTAGATACGTCACACAGAACCCCCGGAAGGCTAGAGTAAGAACTAGGTGGGGTCTGGCAGAGTCTGAAGTGGTAACTGGTCTCTCAGGAAGAGGCTGTGACTGCCCCTTGCTATACACACTTCACTGGTTTTTTTGGGGGGGGGAGCATGGGGTAGGAGAGTCAGGAAAATAAGCTCAATTTTTAAGACCAATTTTATGTCAATAGGAATTTATTTTCTGAGCCAAAGACTAGGTAGCACAAACATGAATGAATGAGGAAGCATTCCAAATGACCAAACTCAAAAATTTAGATGGTAAGTTACAGATGTAAAGTAAGGGAAGTAGATTGCAACCATCTTAATTTGGGGGTCCTTTTGAATATATGGTGGTTTGAGTGGATTCCTTCACAGTTGGTGATGCTGTATGGGGAGATTTTGAGGGAGCAGGCTTGTTGGAGGAAGTATGTCACTGGGGTGGGCTTTGAGTTTATAACCTCTCTCTCTCTTTTTCTCTTTCTCTCTCTTGTTTGTCCTTTCGGATCTGATCTCTTAGCTTTCTGCTCTTTCAGTCATGCTTATCCTTCTCTGCCATGATGGACTCTTATCCCCCTGGAACTGTTAATGCAAATAAACCCTCCCCTTGGTCATGGTGTTTGTCAGCATCAGAATAGAGACTAATACAGACCATATATGTCTACTTGTGGTTGTTTTTGCTGGATATAATTAGTCAGAGGACCTTTAAGAGGGAACCTTTACCAGATGTATGAGGAATGAGTAACCCAAAAGGGTTTTTTAATTAATTAATTTATTTATTATGTATAGTGTTCTGCCTGCATGTATGCCTGCAGACCAGAAGAAGACACCAGATCTCATTATAGATGGTTGTGAGCCACCAAGTGGTTGCTAGGAATTGAACTCAGGACCTTTAAAAGAATCACTAGTACTCTTAACTGCTGAGCCATTTCCACAGCCCTGTTTTTTGTTTGTTTGTTTTGTTTACTTGTTTTTTAGAGACAGGTTCCCATGTAACTCAGGGTGGCTTATAGCTCCCTATGTAGTAGAGGATGACCTTGAACTAATCCTCCTGCCTGTCCTTCCAGAGTGCTGAGATTACAGGTGTGTACCAGTCAACTATGGCTGATTATGAAGTTTTGGGGATTGAATTCAGAGCTTCCTGATATTTCTAGGCAAGCACTCTATCAACTGAGCTGCTCACCCAGGCTCAGCCTCGGGGTATTAATTGACTTAGGGGTGCTGGGCTTATCCTTAAAAGCACAGATCTCTCCCCTCATGTCATCCTTTGTGAAATGAAACGGACAAGCTGGCCATCTCAGGAAGAAATGAAGCACTCCAGTGTGTAGGTGTGCCCACAAAATTGCCCCAAAGCCTGGGATGTGGAGATGAAGTTTGTAGACATGGAGTGTAAATACACAATCACACAGATACAGCTGCTATGACGTTCTCAGACCCTTAGAGAGCAGGACAGTGGCTGTTGGGGCTGGAGGAAGGAAGGAACAATCAGTGTGTGGATGTGGGGTTCCAGGTTTGTGAGGTAAGAGCATGAATAGTCGAGATGGATAGCACAGCAATGTGAATATATTTAATTAACACCGCAGACTGCACACTTCAATACCATTCATTAAAATTGGAACTTAAAGAAAGCTACGTTGCCTAGAGTTCACAAGAGCATGCTGGGAAGAGACATCCATGAGATGTGTGTCTCTGCCCCTCTTGCAGAATGGGTTTCATTAAGTCTGTTTCTCTGGCCGCCAGGAGGCAAGGCTCTGATGCCTAGTCTGCAGGCCCAATGGGCTTCTGTCAGCCCTGCCCTAAAACTCATCTGGAAACCTGTCTGGCCAGTGTCTTCTCTGCTTCCTATATAAAGGACGAGGTTGGAATGTGCCAGAGATAAGCTCCTATTTGTTGGGTAGATCTGGAGCATCTAGATGGATCAAGAGCCCATTGGTTTCCAGTGACCAAAGTCAAACTTGAAATGTTTCACACCTAAATGAAACATATCAGCTTCTACAGACTTCAGTGTCAGTGCCAGCTTGCTCCAGGTTCAAGTCATGCCACCTGCCCCCTTCTCTCCTCTGTTCTCTTCCTCCACAGTTTATTCCCATTCATTTTCTCTTTGTGGAAGGCCCTTTTCATGTGGTGGTCCTTGGCACCATCCTGCCACAGCATCCTTCTGCCTAGAGATCAGTCCCAAGTTTCTTCTTCTCAGTAGGCTTTGCTCTCAAGCCCATTTATAAGTTATCAACATGCCAAGGGGCAGGATACCCTGGGTTGTCCACTTCTGAGAATGTGAAGGATCATCTACCTAGAGCCATAGGCTGAGCATAGTCCTGGAGAGAAAGCAGGTACTGTTATCAGCCAGGAAGTGCAGATAAGTTGCCAAACACACCTTTTGTATAAGCAGCCTATAGACATTTGTTTTTACTCAGCATTTGAGAGTATAGCTCATCCTGGTAGTAAAAGAACGAGGTGGCTGGTTGCAGTGAATCTAGAGTCGGGAAGCAGAGATGAGCGCCAATGTTCTGCTTGATTCCTTCTTTCTCTTCTGCCTGGGACCCAGTCCTAGGGATACTCCTGCCAATATTTGAGTTGGGTCATCCCTCCTCAGTCAAACTTCTCTGGAAATGCCCTCACCCACATGCTCAAAGATTTGTCTTTGAGATGTGAGAAAGGCATGAGGAACTACTCTGGGTTTAGGACCCAGCTGAACTACCCTCGCCCATGCTCAATATGCTCCGAGTTGGTGAGCCCATTTCAGATCATGTAGTGTGGCCTGTAACTGGCAGTCTCCGCAGATGGAACTGCCAGCATCTTTCCCTTTGAATCCACTGGTGTGTCCTGGCCCACTATCCCTCACACAGAGAGGAGGGCCAACCGCAGGACTACTGGGATGGTGCCCTAATTTGGAAAGCTCCCCCCTTTGGAGATTTCTATCTCACTTCCTTCCCCCTGCCAAGATTCAAAGCCTTAGCCTTTTTCTTTCCTTCCAAGTTATTTTCTTCATTTGTCAGATCCCTGTGGCGATGTGTGGTGCTTGTTGTTGGATGGTGTTGGTTTGTTATTTTCACCCTGTTCTGTGCCCTGACACTTCCCAGAGGTGCGGGCACATTCTAAAATAATGATCTCCCCATAGCCTAAGGAGCCTGACCCTCTGCAGTGGTGTGAGCATCTTTGGACTGGGGGGAGGGGCTGGGAAATTTTTTTCCTCCCCTGGGTCCTCACAAGGGTGCAAAAGGGCTGAGGGAACAAGCCACGTAGAGGTGTCTAGACCTCAAAGATCCTGGCCTGAGCGGCAGCATCGGATTCCATCCAGGTGAGCTTACGGCTATAGGAGGTGACTACTGAATGTTCCTTCTGAACCCAGCACAGTGAGCAGGGCCTAGCTCTGCCTCCTCCTTGGGGCCACTGCAGGCCCCTGTTCCCTCTTTATCTGTGTTACTTGGTGGTTCCACATCCAAGACCTCACTTGGGGGTTAAAGTTCCTAAATTCCCCTCTTTAAGGAGAATAGTTGAGATACTACGGGGTGAAGGAGAAGTAGAAGTCTCCAGGCAATGACAAGGGACAGTGGCATTGCTCTCTTGAGATCATTTCTTTTCCTGTGAGTCCTTGGAGGGGATCTGTTTGACCCTGGATCGGTAGCCTCTTCCATGGTCAGGCCTCTCCCACTGACAGCCTTGGCTTTTCTCCACCAGAGCCAGAAATTTAATTTGCAATGATTTCCCCTGGCTTGAGCTAAAGCTCTCTCTCTCTCTCTCGCCTTATATTTCTGGCTGCTGCCAAAATTGGCCCTCCCCTTCCAGTCTCCTTTCAGATTCCTTGGATAAAATTGATTCTTGGTGAGTCTCTCACTGTGATACAGCTCAGAAGAATGGAGCCAGCAGACTGTCTCCCTCATCTGATGAGCATGTGTGCACGTGAGAGTGTGTGTACATGGCCAGTGAGGGGAGTGGGGACTGCTCCCCCAACAGAGAAGAATTGTGATGCCTTTAAAACACCTGATACATTGCTCCAGGAGCAGCTAGTGCAGGTAACAGTGGCTTCTGTCACTGCCCCCCCCCCCCCGCGGGCTTCTGTGTGACTATCTCCCCTGAAGTGGATGGGTACACAGGGGCTGTTTCTCTGTCAGAAGGATTAGGAATAGAGGTAAAAGTTGGATCCAAAACATAGAATTCTTCTCCTCTCTTCCTCTGCATTCTTCTGTGGCTTCAGGAAAGTGTTACAGTGTCCGTGTCTTAGCTTCCTTTCTGTTGTGTGCCTGTGCACACCTTTTCTGCACCAGGCTCCCAGTGGGATCCCTCTGACTTCTCTCCCACTCACATCTCCCCTTTCCAGAACCTGATCCAGCCTGTACCTTCCTGACTCCCCTCTCCTTCCTGCTTGTCTGGTTACATTTAAGACCAAGTGGTGTTTTCTCCAGGAACTCTGTGTACTACCCTCTCCAACAAAGTCCCTACTACTAACTGGAGTCTACCATCTCAAGTCATCAGGCTGGGTGGAAAGACTTGGTACATTATCACTTACTCATGGTGTGATCTAGAGCCAGGTTTTATTTTGTTGTTGCTTTGATTGTTAGCCTGGTTCCAATAAGAATAATTCAGATGGTCAACTACATTTCCTCAAGGTTCATGTAAACCACTAAAAATCAACCACCTTATTTTTAGCCTGATTATTCTTCTGTCTGGAAAATGGAACATGAATTAATATGTCAGTCCAGTGTGACAGGCACATAGTAGCATCTTTATTTGTAGATGTTTTTCCCCCCTCATTGAAGTGCATCATTTCCCCCAGTGGGACTGCAAAACTCTAGAGAGCAGTGACTGGATTTAGTTATCATGTGGTCCCTAGTTCTTAGCCTAGAGCTTCCTTCAAGTTAATGTTCAGAAGTGTAGTTTGCAATCTTTAATCTAGCTCCTGCTAACTTCCCAGGGGCTTTTCTCTCAATGCCTCCTCTTCTGTTGGTAATATGCTAGAGCGGTGTCTCAGTTTCTCACATTTACCACTGCTGGCATCTTGGGCTGGGTAGTTCTTTGCCTTGGGATGCAGGCAGTGCTGTGTGCTCTAAGACATTTAGCAACATCTCTGTGCTCTGCTCACTGGTTGCTAGTGGTACTTGTCTCCCTTCCCCGAACTGACACACTAACTAGCCTTTAGACGTTGCCAAGTGTATGAAATCACACCTGGTTAGAACTATTTCCCCCTTTCACTACTCATTAAAACCCAAGTCAGCCATTAGCTTCTTGGAGAAGCCTTCTCCAGTCCCCATGACCTGATCTCCACAGGGCTCTTCCAAATAAATCCCATCTCTCTCCACATGTCCCATTCTCCCATTTCGCATCAGACACCATTGCAGTTGCCCGTTTCTGTGTCCCTTTTATCCATTGTAATATGACCTCTTCAAAGACAGAACTAGATAGTCACTCACCTCTTTATCTTCAGTACATAGTATACAGCCTGCACGTATACTATGTACACGATGGAGAATGAATGGCAAACTACATGGATAAATGAATAGGCAGGCAAGCTGACAGGTACATTTGTATGTAGGTAGATGGGGGAGTAGTTGCAAGGAAATGTGAATATCAGGATGGATGAAATTTATGAATAAATTAATACATAGAGGAATGGATAGCTGCATATTTTTATGGATGGGTGGGAGGGTACATAGGTAAATGAGTGAATGTTGAAATGACTGGGTGGATAAATAAATGGAGCGGATGGGTAAATGGATGACTAATCTGATGAGTAGATGGATGGATTAATAGGTAGAAGATGTATGTACGATTTTTTGAGTATAAGGATGTATAGATGGGCAGGTAGAGGTATTAAATTTATGATTGAGTCAATGAATGACCAAATGGATGAACTTGTGGTCTAATGAATGGATGGGAGGATAGATATTGAAAGAATGAATGGATAGATGGATGGATCTGTTATATTAATAAATTAGTGGGTGGATAGATGGGTGTGTAGGTGAATGGAGATTTTTTTAAATGAATTAACCCTCTCAAAGGGTGCAAAGAGTTTGTACATAGATAAATGAACAGACAGACTAGAGATGAATAGAAGAATATATAAAAAGCCGGTGGAGTAGTATGCATCTTCCTGAGTTTGTATTCTTATTTGGACAACCAGCAGGGAGAAACTGAGTCAGTGTGTGTGGAAATTCTGAGGTCTGGAATTATGAGAAATCCAAAATTCCAACTTTTATAAACTCCTTCCTTGGGACCATTTGTTCCTTGATATCTCTGCTGTGGTCCTACTGAAGTGTCCCGCACAAGCTACATATTTGAATACTTGGATCCTGGTTGGCAGTCCTGGCTTTTGTAGGTCCTTGGGGGTTATAGTCCAGCCCTTGAATCATGAGTTCAAACCAACCTCTCCTTCCTGAAGTGGCTTCCATCAAGTATTGGTGAGGACCACAAAATGTAACTAATACAATTTTTCTTATATTGTGTTAAGACAGGCTCTTGTAAAATATCTTTGGGGGTATTTATTTATATATTTGGTTTTTGGTTCTATTTTAGGGATAGAAATTGAGCCATGGAGCAGATCAAAATCAATGGATATGTACACTTTTCCTTAGGCAAAACATGTCCTAGTCCTTTGAAGCTAGGTTCAAGACAGCCTGGCGAGGGTTTGGCCAAGTATTATGTGTAGCATCATAGAAATAGGCTTCTTGCAATGGCTATGAGCATAGTCCTCAGGGTTAGAAAGTTTTGCTGGGATTTCTGATTCTACAATATCTAGCTAGTGATTCTGGGAAAAATTCAGAAGCATCTGAACTTCATTTTCCTCATCTGTGAAATGGGAATAAGACTAGTTCTCACAGGATTGATGCAACAGTGAGATAAGATAGCACATAATACATGAACAGCATATTGTCTGTATGTACCATTCACTTCATGTCTTTCTTCTTATTTTACTATCATTAGCATCTTGGTCATGCATTGTCATGTTCATCATCACCTTCTTTATATAGAGGACTTGTGTCTCCATGTAGAGTAGTGGAATAAATGGGCATATGAAGGAACACTTAGTTCTGTTCTTCCCACAATATAGACAAGGGTTAGAGGATAAAGTGACTCCCCAAGACCATTCAAGTAAAAAGTGAGGATCTCATGTCTCGAGGCCCTGTCCATGATTCTATCTCTCCTCTCCTGACTCTGTGTTCTAGTGCTCTGCCTGGGAGCTACTTCTCCCCAAGGTGGGTGTTTATTCTGGAACTGAAGACCCTGATCATGATTCCAGTCTTCCAAGTTCTTAGCACTCACTCGGTTGCTCACTATTCCAAGTTATCGGCATCCAGTTGCTCAGTATTCCTGAACTGAATGAGGTAGCAAAATCTACAGGAACATAGGTGACCTATTGAATCTATCACAGTCACAATTGCCCGATCTATAGAATGATGTCAATAGCTTGATTTGAGAACTAAAGTTCTGGGCACAATTCTTGGTTCCATCACAGAAGTGATTCAGCAAGCATTCCTTTCCTTTGCTTTTTTGAGAGGCAGGGCCTTGGAGCCATGGGTATCAGGCCAAGAACAACCTCATCTTTTACTGAGAAGGGACAAAAGTACCAATGCTCAGGGCTGATCATGAAGAAGAAAGGCCCAGGCAGCTCAGAACATTGTCCCAAGCTGCATCCAGAGTGTCACTGCCATTCCTGGCTGCTACTGCTGCTGGAGACAGTGTACAAGATGAGAGCTGTGGTGTTAATCTGTTGGAATCAACGATGCAAGACTCATGTCCTTATGTTGTGCAAGGCTCCCAGGGGCTAGGGGAAGAGGTGTTCCTTAATTAGATTCCGAATGCAAAACTGGGGTCACACCTTAGAGGATGGAGTCAAGCAAGGGAGCAGCTTCAGCTGGCATGCAGGGTTGCCAGGGAGCTGTCTCCTTTGCTTCTGTTTACAGAAAGCAGACAGGAGACCTGTGACCTGGAGGGGACCCATGATTCAGCCAGGGACCTCATGCCCCTGGGGCTTTGGAGCTTGGAGCAAAGGCCCATTTATCTTCTTGGGGAGGGGCAGGGTGAATAAATGAGTCTGGGGAGGGAGGGAGTGACTAAGCTGGGGACAGGCAATTAAAGCCTCCTGAGCTGCCAGGCTCACTGATGCACATCCTGTCCTTGCTGCAGAGGGGTCTCTTCCTTCATTAGCTGCTGAGCTACAGCAACTCCAGCACCTCTGAGTGGCCTGGAGAGGCGGAATGCCTAGGCAGCCCCAGGTAGCATGGGAGCAGCTTAATAAAACTCATGGAGGAGAACTCTGCTCCCACTCAGTGGTTATTTTGGACAGCCAGGACTCCTCCAGGGCTTTCTCCCGAGCATACTCTCCTGGCCTAGGGCTCCTCTCACCTGCCAAAGCTGTTCCTTTATGCACTCCTATGGCCAGAGCATGACAACCGGAGGAGGGCCTTGATGTTTGTGGTTTTAATTCAATCTCTAAAAATGTCTGATTGGTGGGGCCCATTAGACAGTGTGAAGATAATTTTGACTTACGGGTTCTAATATTGAAGATTATTTAGAATCCTTTCTCTTGTACCTGTGCACATGCCATGTTGTAAGTCATTGAATTCAAACAATAGAGGTCCCTGGTTAGTACAATGGCGCTGTAGAAGACTGGGCCACGGAAGACAGGAAAAACAGAGAGGGCTCTTGTGGCCCTGATCTCCAATCACAGGAACTGTAGTTGCCTTTATTTGTGAGAGGCACTTGTCACTTGAAGGGGGAAAAACAAAACTTGCCATAATCCTAGAGTGTGGGGTGTCCTGGATTCAGCATGGTTGGTCTGATATATGAAGACACCATGGCTGCAGCCTAAACCTGCACCTGAGTGGACTGAAGACAATCCTTTCAGCTTTTAAAGGATGGGTGTGAGCAGCTGAGCAGCTGGTCCTCTCATTGGAGGTAGCTGTCTATCCACCTAAGGGTCCCCACTCTGGGCTATGCTAACACATACAGAATTGGGCCTTGGGGGCACTGCTTGACTGTAGAGATTCCCAGAGTGGGCAGAGAGCTTGGAGATTCCTGGCTTTCCCTCTCTGGCCTCTAAGTGAGGAACATGGATGCTTAGTGTGGAAAGACAGGGGGACGAGCTAGCAAAACCGAATGCAGATATCTTGAATATGAGGCTTTAAGGGGGGGCTTGGAACCCACAAAAACAGAGTATGGATTTCAACAATTGTGCTTTTTCTTGGGAAATGGTGTTGGGGTTGTGTATATGCTAGCAAGGTACTAGTTGGAGGGATTTGTCTCACAATAGTGCATAGGTCTGATGTACAGATATCCCCAGCATGAGGGTGGAGAGGTGAGTTTAGAATCACCATCTGCCAGAGTGTGAAAGGCAGCCCTGCAGCTGATGTGAGCCCCATCTACACAGCTCTTCAACCTCTACACCATCCCCCACAAGACATACAAGCACCCAGATGAGGAGATATGTTTGTGGGTAGACCAGAGCTCTTTTGTTAAGCAAACACATCAGCCCTCTATTTAGCAGAAATAGCTCTGGAGCAAAGAGACGTAGGGAGTGTGTCCACAAAGCCATTTGCCGTTTAGGTGTCAGAAATAAATTTTACCACTGGAGTCTGTAGCATCTGATTAGTGAATTATTCAGTTGGGATATTGCGTTCCCTCTGACCTCATTAGTAACCCTGAGGTGAGAGGGGTGCATTAGAGTAACCACCAGGCTGTCATGGAGGAGCAGAGTAGAGGCATTAAAGTGGATTAAAGTGCTTTACCAAGAACTACGGCACAACTCATAAAAACAGTGCATTGTTAAACCAGGGCTCAGCAAATAAACAGGCAGACGCCACTGCTATGGGGGAGGGGAGGACATGGGGATGGCAGGGAGGGGAGCCAGCTTTATAGACCGTGGGTACTTCTTCTTGCCAAGCTCGTGGCATCCAGAGGGTAACTGGCTCATGGGCAGAGGTATCTTTTGTCTCCCTTCCATCACCCGATTCCCTGTCCCTTTTGTCCTCTTGTACTGGAGAGCTGACACATTCAGAGTAAAAATTTTGATGAACATCTATGTTTTAGCTTCCAACTAAAAAGTTCTTAATAAGACCACTTGCCTCTGCAGATGAGAAGGAGAAGCAGCTAAAGGAATGGGAGAGAATTATGCTTGGTACCCACAAAGCTGCAGCTTTCCTAATTACCTCCCAAACTGAGTGACTGTCCCACCTTACCATCACCCCTGCATCTAGAAGGTGAGCTAGAAATGCCAACTGAACCATGGCGTAAAGAAGGCATGGGAGATAGAAGGCTCTAAAATTTAGTTGTCATTCTTGTTCCTTCCAATGAGTTGAAATCTCTTTACGTGACATGGGATCTTGCCTATTCCAGCTGCTATTCTCAGACCAAAAGGAAGCTAGCTAAGCTATCCCCGGGCGTGGTTATCTAAGAGATAGAGATGGAGATGGAGATAGATAGATAGGTAGATAAATAGATAAATAGAATGAGAGAACATTAGAGAAAGGATCGTTTTATACCTCCTCAGTAAGTGAAGGGCTCTCTAAGCAGCCTGTCCTTTGCTGTCCTCTGCTTTAGGGGAACAGAACCTGTTGCATCTTTTGAGGGAGCAGAACCTGGTGCAGAATAAATCATGTCTTCTTCCAACAAGGATGGTAGGGCTTTGATAATCAGGATTCGATGCTGCAAGCTGCTATCTAAACAGTTGTGCTCAGAAACACATATCCTCTCATCACAGAGCCACCCTGGCTGGACCACAGCTCACTGAGCTCCCTGCTGACACAGAGAAAGCCTGGGGGGGGGGGGACAAAATAGAACTGCCATGTTCCAGGTTTCAAATTAGCTGCAGAGACCAAGGTGGGACTGAGGGCACCTCATCTTTCCTTTGTTTTGGGATGGGGTTCCTGGCTGGAGTTCAAGGCTGTCCCTGGAGACACTAGCCCCCAGTTAGTGACTGGTGTGTTTGCAATTGTTTGTTCAGCAGCAATCGCAAATGGATGCTAAAAGGCTTTGTGGTTCATTGATGGCCATGCCCCTTTCCAGACCATCCTTCATCCACTTCTTAGTCCAGCCACAAACTCTCTCCTGGCAGCTCCCACTGCTGTCCCCACTTGATGCTGGGTCCTAAACCCTGTCTTCTCACAGCCCTCCAACCCTAGCAATGTTGAGAATTAGGGTCCTTGCCCTAGACTCTGTTTTGGAGATCCTCTTCAAGGAGAGGTGCTTACTGGCCTTCCCTCTGTCTGAGTTCATGGTAACTGGGTACAGCATGTCTACATAGGAACTTGTAGGGTTCAAAGGAAAAGTATAATACACACACACACACACACACACACACACACACATACACAGCAAGAGAGTGAGCAAGAGAGAGAGAGAGATGGTTAGTCACAGAGGAAAAGTAGGCAAAAATACAAACAAGAGGAGGGTGAACTGGGCATTGGGAGCTCCATTGTCAGTTAACTTTGGATTTGTGACTCACATATTTCATGTCCAGTCTCTGTTCTTGTTGCAAAGGTCAAACATGAAACCACTGTGTCCTTTTACAAAGACCATTCTTTCTGCATTTTGGAATAAAGGTGGAGGAAGACAAAAGGATTTCTTGGCTGAAGATATTCATCTGCATATTTGATCCAGCATGGATAAGTGTATTAGTCACTTTGGTTATTGTTATGACAAAGCCTGACAAAAGTGACTTAAGGGAAGGCAGGCAGATTTTGGAGTTTGAGAGTACAGTCCATGGCAGGAAAGGTATAGCAGCAAGAGCTGGTCTAATTGTAGTGGCAAGAGTGTGAGTTAGTTGATAACAGTGCCTGAAATCAGCAAGCTGAGAGATGAATGCTGATGCTCAGCTGTCTTTCTCTTTTTTATGTTCAGCTCAGGCCCCCAGTGTATAGATGATGTTACTTCCATTCAGAGGTCTTCCCTTTCTCAGTTGGAAACTCTCTGGAACACCCTCACAAGCATACCCAGAGGTGTATCTCCTAGGTGATTTCAAATCCAGTCAAGTTGACAATGATGATTAATCATCACAATGAATCTTGAGTATCTTGTTTAGCAAAAGAAGCCTGTCACAAAGGACCACATGTTACACAATTCCATCTTTGTGAAATATCTAAATGACACTGATTCAGAGTCAGATGTGACTGTCAGACATGGGGGCAGGGACTTGGGGATGTTCTCAAAGGTGATGACTAAGGAATGTGAACTTTCTTTTTGGAGTGATGAACATGTTCTAAATTGACCACTGATGGTGGCCCATTGAATTATACACTTTAAATCACTGCCTTGTGTAGTTTGTGAATTATATCTCAATAAAGCTGTCAAAAATAATCTACATATCTTCTTTTCCCCTGCCAATTGGTATTTTTCCTTCTTTCTGCTCCACTGAAATGGGTACTTTTCCAATGGCTCCTAGTGCTCCCCAAGGAAATAGGGAAGCCTGCACAATGCATTCACTTTTGTACTTGGAATGCCCATGAACCATCAGGCAAGTCATGGAAGAAATGGAAGAGGAAGGAAAAGATGCTTGGGTACAAACCCAGTGTCACAGAGTTTGAGAGCTAGACTCTCTGTGTTATATTGGAAAGTGATCCCTGGGCAAGAAGAGAGGAAAGATGCATGTAGGTTCTTGATCAGTGTAGACTCATACCTGGGTCTCTTCTCTAGAGACTCCTTGCAGGAGTGTTTGAAAATCAGAGCATGTGAGCAGACCAGAATTTCACCTGCCATTGATGCACCACAACCCATTCCAAATGTAAAATAATAATTTTCCTGTTCTCAGGAACCTGGAGGGTCAAGAACTAAGAAAGAGCATTGTAGGGATGCTTTGTATCTACCCTACAATACCCGAGAGCAGTCAGAGGCTGAGGTTGACAAGCTGACCAGTGACAGACTGGAATCACCCAAAAACCTGTTGTTTCCATGCTCCATTTACTCATATCTCAGCTTGGGAACCTATATGTGTCCTTCTTGTGTTATTTATTGGGCTTCCATAGAGTATGGGGCTTAGGATCAGGAAACAACCACACCAAGACACAGGCTTGTCTATGTCATTTTAGAGCCACAGACACAAAACTTCATTGAAGGGAGGGTTCCAAAGGCTTATTGTGAAGAATATGCGAGATGAAAAGAGATTGCTGTGGCCCTCTTTGGAAAATACAGAATACTATTGGGACTATAGGTAACTTTGTCTTAAGCACTGTGTAGAAGTAGCAAGCCATCAGACCTAAATGGTCCAGACAGAGTAACACTGAATGCTTTGGTAGCCATCCACATGGACAGATGGCTGATAGCATCCCACACTGTCTGTCCCTGCATCATGTCTTGACTTAAGACCCAAGATCTTAAGGAGAATGGTGGTCACAAAAACCCTTAGAAGGAATAAGGTTATATTTCTGCCAACTCTGCAGAGGGGAACTCAAGATTGGAAATGTTGAAGGGCTTTATGTTTGCAAGTGTCTTGCATGCTTGGACTCCAGGGCCTTTGTGTCCATCCTGCATTCACTCATTCCTGTAAAGAAGAAGTCAAGAGACGAATACTTAAATGTGGGGGTAGGATGAAGGACAGTCTGTTTCTTCCTCTGGCATGGTAACATGACTACACAAGGGGTACACACTGTGGCTCTGTGCCTGGAAAATGCTGAAGCCCACTGCACACGAGCCATCATTCTTGTTCTTGAGGCCAAGTAACAAAATCCTGGGTTCAGAGCTGGAAAATGGCCCAGTCAAGTTCAAGAGAGTGGTTCTCCATGCCCAGAGCTTTCAAGGTTGTCTGTTCGCCCTCAGTGCATAAAGACAATCTGAGTTCCCTTCAGTGTTCCCAACGAAGTGTCATTTAGAGGAGACATTTGGCAGAATCTGGTGACATTTTTCATGGTCACTCCAGGTGAAGGAGGGGCTACTAGCATTTAGAAGACAACATGGATGTTGTGAACGATCCTATGATGTACAGGGCAGATGACCACAGAGATTCATCTTGCTCCAAATTTCAGTAGTGCCAAGGTTGCCATGCCCCAGGCCAGATGTTACTAACAAAAAAAAGACATACAGAGGTGATTTGGGGAACAATGTCCACGTTTACTTTCTTATATCAGAATGCCTTCTCTCCCCTCACATGGGGCAGTGACATGTTGTCACTCTTTCTGGAGGGAAATCTGGCCAGACAAAGGAGTAAGTGGGTGATAGTTTTTGCTTTCCAAAATCCATATATATCCATATGTCTATATCTATATCTCTATATATGGCACCATAACAATCTGTGATTTATAGACTAAAAACATTACCCAGTATAAAAGTGAGCTTCATGTATTGGAAAGATATGGTTTCTTGATAGGCAAAAGGATGTTGAAACTCATATCCATGTTATTTACCTTGGAGAACCTGAAAAGAAAGTTCTAGACTCAGCCATTGATACTGACTCAAAACGGAGTTTCAGAAGAGATCAAAGATGAAGAGTGGGCAGAAGCTGCATGCAAGGGAACAAGACACTGGTGTGTGTGTGTAGGGCGGGGAGGGAGCCAGCCAGGGCTGTTCTTGGACTATGCCCAAAATGGTAGCAGGGAGAAAGGACTGGTCCCCATTCCAGCTGGAAGCCAAGAGGTGAGAGGTGAGTGACGGATAGCTTTGTAAAGTTCAGCTTAGACCTACAGCCTGGGAATGGACTTGGTTTTTCTGTGGATCCTGGGACGTGTGAAGAAAGACAAACATGTCTACAGAAGGATGTGAGGGAAGAGGCAGAGATAAAGCAGATAAGAAAGAGCCACTGCAGACAGACGGGAAGAATGAATGACTGACTGCTTAGGACAGCTTGCTCATACAGAAGATTCTGGACCTTCATTTGTTTTGTTGCCGTGATCTGCACATATCTAGTCAAGTAGCTTTGTACCCAAGACTGGCTGGCATAGGGAGGTGGTCACACCTGTTATGTCTGCTTAAAGACAGGACGTGCAGGATGAGAGCAAAGTCATGAGGTCAGGACCTAGTGGAGCACATGGAGGAGGGCTCCTCGCTCCCAGCAACCCGAATCCATGAGATCCACTGCAAAAGCATCCCACCAGATAACCTTTCTGCATTCAAGGCTATTGCTGTTTTCCCGTGTGACTGTCACACATGACAGACACCATCCTTACCTCCCTTGGAAAGAGGTGTAGAAGCCCCTGTCTGTCCCATCAGGACTGGAAGTCTGTGCATGGGTTAGGAGGGGGCTGGGAGAAAAGGGAAGGTGGCTCCTGTTCCTGCATGGCACTTGCTATTTCGGACCTCCTAAAAGTCTGTTGCTCATGGCTCTCCGCTCTGATGGGAGTGACAAGACTTCTCACAGCGGTCTCTTTACTTAACCCCTTTTGCTGGGCCATCTGTTCCCTACTCTGATGTATGCTTCTCCTCCGAGGAGCCATCAAATTATTCAGGCTCCTTCCCTGGCACAGACACTGCTCCCCTCCCAGCTGCCCCTACCCCACACAACCGAAGCCAAACCACTTGCCCACATCCTGAGTGACACTGATACTGGTGGGGAAGGTCCGTGGGCGCAGATCATGGTCGAGCACAAAACACTGGAGGTTCAGCTTGGTGCTCATCCTTACTATGGATTCCAGCTTATGCTTCAACTCCAACGCCTCCCCCGAGAGTGGCTTTCAAAAATACCCTCTTCTGAGAGCCATGGTGCCCTCTGTTCTCTCTCATTTTCCGTGAGGACCCGAGACAACAACTCACTGCCTCATAATACACCCTGGGCCTTCTGGAGCCTGGCATGGGGCATGGTGGGACAGAGAACTTCCCCCTCATACGCTTTCGAGTTCTCATAAATTCTAAAGCTTCCTAAAGTGTTAGCTTTGCCCCCTCCCTGTGCCCCATTACTCCTCAGCCATGTCTCTCTCGATATGGCTAGCACACTGGGCAGACCTAGATAGAGCAGTGCTGCTAACGAAGAAGTAGCTTCTGTCTTTATGGTCCAATGTGGTAGTCAACAGCCACCCCCATACTGAGTTTTCCAGACCTGGTTTGTGCTATAGGGCCTGTGTTTTAAATTGAAGTTGGATTCGATTGCAGTAGACTTAAACTTAGCCTCCAAGTATAAGCAGCAGCGGCTGAGACACCTGGGAACAAGCCAGAGGGGCAAGGTCTGAGGACCCACACCAGAATAAGCCACTGGGTGGCTCAGAGGCAGTAATAGCTGAGAAATACAGACCCCGGGGCCAGATCTTGGGAAAGTCCAGCCCCTCTTTAGCTACCTGACCACCTCTATGGCACGGACTTAGTGAGAACCAGAGTTCTTTATAGCCCAACCTTCCCTTCCTCCAGGTCTATGCCTGTACTTGAATCTCAGGCAGAGAACCTGCTTGGTGCTTGACTGGAACTTCCCACCCCACCCCCCTCCAGTGGGAAGTTTTGAATAATGAATGCAGCCAAGAGGGGTGCTGGCTTTTTCCATTCACTCACCGAGCGTCTTCGCCAGTGGGTGAGGAACACAGTCATCACCCACTCCAAGAGCAATCTTCCCTGGGTGAGAACAGGTCCCCTACACCCCCACCCCGCCTTTCTTCCCTCGCCTACAGGAGACTGAGAACTGGCTGGGGGAGGCTGCAGAGCCATGTCTTGGAATTCCAAGCAAGGAGCCACTGTGATAGATGCTAAGGTCTTTCTTTTCTTGCTTTCTAGCCAATATTTATTGAACTTATCTTCTTGGCGCTGTGCTAAGGGGCATATGTGCTTATTCTCCCTTGATCCTAGCAGGTGACAGCAGCCCTGGGTTTTAGAGGAGAAGCTCAAAGCTCAGAAAAACTTAAGTGACTTGTTCCAAGCCGGTAGCTGATCTGTTTGATTTCAAAGCCTGAACTTTTACCAGAAGCACTGCCCTCTCCTCGGTTATCAGGAGGGATGGATGGATGCCTTTGGAGGAAGTAAAAAAGTGTGGACCAGCAGGGCTGTCAGCTTCTGCTAGTGCCCAGGAAATTGTCATTGAGTAGACATTCGTGAGCCAATGACTCAAAACCGAAGGATGCTTAATCAAAGTTTAGTCTGACATATGGAGAACTGACAGGAGATTCGTTTAATATCACCTCCTGTTGAAACCCTCACCCCCGTCCCTTCTCTCTTGGTCTCTTTCCAATCTGTCTTCATTGCCATCTTCATCTAGGAGAGGACAGAGCCAAGCTCAGCACCAAGAAAGCATTTCCTGATTCCAGCGGTGATGGCTGGGCAAATGCAGGCTCCCCTAGACCAGAGGAATGCTGGCTACTGCCCAGAAGCAGCACCTGGGTACGGAATTGGGACCTGGTCTAGAATGAAGGTGGCCTCAGCCCTTGGCCTGCATGTGACTGCTTCATGGGACCTTGAATACTTCTCTAGTAAGACCCAGTGCAAGCCTCCAGCATCCTCATATCTCCACTGTGACAGGTGGTGACCCTCATCCCCTGGCCTGTGCTTATTGTCTCTTCCCTCCTCTTCCGCCGCCTTCTTGCTGCCTCCTGCACATGGGTTCTGGCCTGGATCTTACTGTTTTTGTTAGTCATATGGTTTTTTGTTCCTCCTGGGGCATTCCTGTCACATTTGAAGTTTTCCTTCTATCTTTAGGTGGAGAAACGAAAAAGTCTTGTAGCTGAGGAGTATGCAACAACCAGGTCTGACAAAAGGCCCTAAAGTCCTAGGGAACCGGTGGCAGCTCGGCCTCTGCTCTTCTTTTTGTGGCCGGTAGGTGGTGCTAGATGCTAGCCCAGGCCCAGCTGGGGCCTTGAGTTAACTGCTATTCTGGTTTACAGGAAAAGATTGCCAGATACGAGGAAGCCCTGACTGTATAGGACTCATCTGATTCAGGACACTGGAGATGCTACCAGTACGCAGGTATTTCTTGTCACCAAGACATTCAGCCCTTAGAGGCTGGCCTCCCCTTTTGAACTGGAAACCAGGTGGGGAGTAGAACAATTAGAACAGACATTTGCCTCTATCCTTGCTAAAACCGTATCCCTTCTGAGAAGGAATAAAGATTCCTTCCCTTGGGAGCTCCGAACAAGCTTTACTTCAACCCAATTGGGCATTTAGGATGGATAGAAATACAAATAGACAAGTGTTTCTGGGGCCACCCTTAACATAGTGAGTGGGCTCTTATAGGTCATTTTATAGTCTGCTATATCCTACATGCCAGACTGAAGGTCTGGTGCATGCTGTGTACTCACTAAATGAATGAATGATGAAGTGAATGAGTCTGTGGGTGGATGAATTCAGATTTTCCTCCTGGATTTACCCTCTGGATATTTAGGAATGCAACCAGTCCCTCCTTTGCCTAGGGATTTTAGGAGTGGCCTAATGGGAACGATGAACCTTGGAGGCCATACATAGCTGTTGCTGGTGACCTTCACACATATATGTTGAAGGTGCTTCTTTTCCTTCGCTTTCTGAACATCTATTGAATGCCTACCATGTACTCATACATCTTTCTAAACCCCAGCATCTCCTGTCTCCTACAAATATGCCTCCTCAGGCCACAACAAAGAGTTGTGGTGTCTGGCCATGGGGCTCTGGGATGTTGTCTTAGCTCTGCAGGCATGTAGAGCTTGGGGAAAATGGGTGGACTTTTGGGCTTGGCCAGTGAGAAAATGGAAAGACATCTCTGGCAGGCCCTGGGCTGGTGGGTGACAGTGTACATAGCCAGTTTCGACAGGAGGGAATATTATCTAAGCAGGCACATGAATAAGTGTTAAAATGGCTTTGCTGGTATTTTTCTTGGGCCAAGACTCAAATTCTGCCCAGTGCATTGTTTTACTGAGGACTTGAAGGAGGCAGGGCGAACAGTACTGTGGCTGACCCAAGTGGGAAAGGGCAATCTATGTGAGCCTTAAACTGGAGTCCAACAGAGTGAAGAGATGAATCAGCAAAGTGTGGTGTAGCCAGGATAAAAGCAAAGGTCTGTCAGAAAGCCAACTGTGGGAGGGAGGAGATGCTTCAGAGGTGCCTATGCAAGGACCCCATTGCTTCAACTGAGAGTATAAATGAGCAACAGAGGAGCTGAGCTCTGGGCTGCTCTGGTCACCCACTCTTGGAACATTCTAGTGAACTTCTTTGGGGTTTATTTAGTAACAGCTCGTACTAGAACCTTCACCTCGTTCCGTCTCCCTCTGTTCATTTCCAATCTTTATCGATATCTCCCAGCTTCCGAGCTGTCTTTCAAATGATACAGTATGCTGATATGAACACCAAGGGGAGCATACAGAACCAGTAGATTCACAAGCAGCTCACAGGAGAAGCCACCGAAGAGACCAAGCTCATTAAACTGGAGCAAACAAGACCTGGAGCGGTGCCACTCATGTTGAGATGAGCGCCGAGAAGACGCCTTGAGGTTGGGGAGGGTGAGCGCCCCAGAGATCTGCAAGCCCAGGATGGGGATGGATTTGAAGTTCCCACATTTCCTTCCCAGTCTCACAGACCAAGAGGAAGGGTCTCTTTGTCTTGTGTGCTGGAGCTTCCTCAGGGTTACTTAGCTGTAAATTCAGACAGCTGTAAGGGTCAGTGGCCTCATAAATGTCCCCTCCCACCAGCCCTATGAGGTTGTACCTAAGCTCTTCACTGAGCTCTGGCTGCTAATTAAGCTGGATTCCCTTAGGCCTCTGAATAAGAGCAAGGCTAGCAGCAGAACTCCAGTGCTCTTGGCCCACAGATGGTTTCAGCTCCTTTCCCTCCTAATTCTTTCCCAGGAAGAATGCAGGCTTCCTGTGTAAGCTGGGTTACCTTGTGCAAGTCAGGCAAGCCTTCCAAGACTCATCATGGATACCTGCAAATGAGTGACAGGTCTCTTCATAGGCCATTGGTGGAAACCATTCTCCCCTATTGCAGTATGAGGTTCCAACAACCAGTGGGTGCAGAGACTTAGCCTGTCGGCCTACAATCTTCCTCTGGATAGAGAAGGTCCCTGGATGTGGTACTTTCAATACTAAAATATGGGAAGTAATGGGCAAACCAGAACAAGTTGGTTATTTTAGCCAGGGTCCCATCTTTCTCTCCCCTTGTCTCCTGACCAGTCTTGCAGTCGACCCTAAGCTAGCCTCATCTGGAGACAGATGTTGAGAACCAATGCTCTGTGCCTTGTCTCAGCTCTGGGTGCAATCTTGCCCTCTCAGAGCCCAACATTAAGGGACTTCTTCATCTCATTGGGGGTGAGTTTGCTATTCCCTTTCCCATCCGGAAAGTGTTCATTTCCTCTGGAATTTCTTACTAATCTTTAAGTTAACCTGGCATTTCCTGTCTGTTTGGAATCTAGAACCCTGGGCTGTCCCGTGCAGGACAGAAGAGGAGGGGCTGCCATGTGCTCAGGCTGAGCCTGAAGTCCCTGCCCCTGTGCTCACTAGGTAACTAGGTCATGTTCTCCCAGATACCCTTTCCACCAGGATAGACATCGGCTTTAGCACATTCGTGTTGTCATCACATCCCGAGACAAGGAACATCCTGCCCCCCAGGCCTTCACCTGAAGACTGGGTCCAAATATCACCTTGCCTGTTTTAGAAGTTCTATCCCTGGGACCCAAAGACAGACTTCTCTGGAAAGGCAGTAGGAGTTGGGAAGGGAAAAAAAAATAGGAAAAGGTCTTTTGTGGTCAATTTCCTGGTTTATGCAAGGTCTGTGACATAGCCACACCGATGTAGCACGGGTTCTGCGTTCTATGGAACTGTAGCATCAAGAAACGGACGTTTCTTGATGGGTGAGAGGCAGAAATATTCAATACAGCCCTTGAATCCTGGAAGGTCTGAACTGTAGAGGGCAGAAAGGCTGGCTGAAGAATTCTGGATGAGGGAGTGCTTGGCAAGGAGTGAGGTAGCCTGAGCTCTTTTAGAGGTGGGCTTCTGAGAAGTAGCAGCTGTGGCGCCCAAGTGCAAAGATGTCTGAAGGTGAGGACAGAGGGGATGTGAGAGCCTAGGTCCACGCGTTTTGCACAAGGGTTAGTCTGTTGGCAGAGAAGGCTGTTAAAGGGAGTAAAGCTGGACCCTGGGCATGCTGGCATGGGCACTGGGGCTCAGGATGGAAGTCCTAGTGGTTTTAAAGCAGAAAAGAGTCAGGGATTCCGGCCACATTTTGACAAAACGTCAGTCCCCAGGACTTCTACTTCTTGCTGTCATTTCATTTTACTTCTTTCACAAGGAGTTGGACTAGCCTTCTCCCATCAGAATGGCCTTGTCCTTCCCACACCTGGAGGACGAAGCCCAGGCTTGGCCCAAGAGAGGTTCTAGCCATTGGCTCCCCTCTACTCCCAGGCTGGAAGCAGCTGAGCCCCAGGTCAGGGCCAAGGCTCAGGCTGGAGTTGGCTGTTCTGTTCTCTGTTAGGGAAAGAATCAGTTTCTTCATAGCCATAGAGCAGAAAGTTCAACCTGGCATCTTCCTCCCTTCTTGATTGTGCCTTTCTTCCTTCATGCTCCTCCCTGCCTGTCTCACCTCTCTTCCTCCTTGGCATCACCCATTATTCTTCCTGTTTCCCGTCTCTCTTTCTCGTCCTCACTCTCCCTCCCCCTTTCGTGTGTGTGTGTGTGTGTGTGTGTGTGTGTGTGTGTGTGTGTGTAATATATATGTGATTCCACAGGTCGACTTTGGGTATTGTTTCTCAGGAACTATTTTTTCTTTTTTATTTTAGGTAGAATCGTCCATTAGCCTGGAGCTAGGTTAGCTGCCTGGACAACAAGCCCCAGGGATCTGTCTGTCTTGCCTTTAAAAAAAAAAAACAAAACAAAACACAAAACAAAACATGGGTTCTGGGGATCAAACTTAGGGTGCCATCTCTCATGACAAAGATTTTGCCTTCTGGACTACCTTCCCATCCATCCACCTGCTTTTTAAACCTGACAACATAGGTCCTTCTCTCCTCTCTTTGCCTCTGCTTGGTCCCACTGCTCCCAGGCCATTTTAGAGGTGAGATCCAACAGACCTTTCTTGCTGTGTAACCTCAACCAAGCAGCTAAACCTCTCCAGGCATGGTGTTCTTCAGCTAGGAAAAACAGGTGACTGTAGAGACGTCACCACACAGGAACTGGAGTCGCTTAGCACTATGTCCCCATCAGCATATAGAACTGAGCTGTCCTTGTTCTGAGTTGTTCTTACTTTCACCCCCTCTCAGCTGTGGGTGAGAGGAGGGTCTCTGGGACTTTTGAGGATGCCAAGAGTTTTGGCTAGAAGCAGTGGGCAGCTTAGTGGTGTGATGCTCCTTGTGGGGCCTCCTTGGATGCTGCTGGCTTTTCATACTGCTTCTCTGTCTCCCTTCCAGAATAACAAGGGCATAAATCAGGAACTGTCAGCACTCATTTCCATCCTCAGGTGGACAGCTGTCTTGCCCCAGCCAGACTTCATGCCTGTCTACAGAAGACAGGGTCCATTAAAGCCAGGGTGGATAGTGGACTGGCCTGACAGGAACAACAGAGCTGTGTGAGAAACGGCCAGCATTTACTATGGTGCCTATGTGTGGCCATCTTTGTCCTCCCTGGTTCGCCTGGTTTGAAACTAGAGACTAACAGACAGGTGGGTCCCAAGGTTTTCTTCCTACGATGGTAGGTTCCCAGGGTGAGACTACATGTAATGGGAGAGGGAGGGTCTTCTGTGATCCTAGAGTAAGTAGACCTCAATAAGGGTGGCTCCTCCTCTTCCTCTTCTTCCTGTGGACTTACAGGAGACAAGGCAAGGAGTCAGAGAGCAGGCAGGGAAACCAAGGGGCCTCACAAGTTCTCAGGAGGAAGACAAGGTAGCCTTCCATTGCAGCCATTGCCTGGCAAACTTGAGTGTCTCAGAAGGCAGGAACCTCCAAAGTTCCCTAGCTTAATCCTGAATATTTAACTAATTATAGACAGGTTCTTACACTTTAGCTTAGGGCAGCCTGGAATTCACTATGTAGCCTAGGTTAACCTTAGCCTCCCTAGTGCTCCAAGTTATTTACTGGAATGAGCTAACACTTCCAGCTAAAGCTGCTTATGCTGCAGTTAAGAAACATGCCACTCATATGAGAACAGACTTAAGTTACCAGGGTCCTAACCCCAGGTGTCTGGCTCAGGACAAGGAGCCTAGCAGATAATGAATGAATAAATGAAGAGGGCTACAACCTTCTTGGTTGTTCCCAGTGACATTAAGTTTCTCCTTTCCATGTCAAAGGCCTCCTGATATCCCATGCTGAGTCAGTAGACTTAATATGATTTTTTAGAGAGGGTCTCACTTTGGCCTGGAACTCACTAAATGGTCAAAGAGGATCTTGAGGTTTGATCCTCTGACCCAAGTGCTGGGATTGCAGTGACGTGCCACCACACCCTAGGTTTGAACCTAGGGTCTCATGCATGCCAGGCAAGCAGACTGCACCGCCTGAATCACATTCCTACCCACCTCCCCAGTCTTGAGTTTTGCCTGGCCTTTGTAGTTGCCTGGGATGTTACAGGCTCCCTTTCTGTTCTTACTGGATCCTTCTGAGAGAAGAGATGCTGGAACTGGAAGGATATTCCAATCCTGCCTCAGTTCAGCTGAAGAGTCAGCTGGAGGGAGACATCCCCAGCATGCAGTCAGCAAATTGGCCATAGGAAAGGTCAGCTGAATCAGCACCCTTTACCTGTCCCCCCTCCAAGAAATGTGCTTGGTATTTTCAGAAGCTGTTCTAGCTCCTGAGCTCAGCAGGACATACTCCGAACCTTTGCCCACCCAGCCTCAGATAAGACTGGCCCAGAACAGGCCAGCCTCTGCACAGTTCAGCCCTAACACACTTTCTCACTGTTCAGGCAAGTTAGCAGAGCCAGCTGTGTGAGCGAAGATGCTCAATCCAGAGAGGCCAGGTGGACAAAACCTGCTGTCCTTAGACAGGTGCAATATGACATGAGAGCCCATCTACTTATTACCTGGACCAGAGAAAGCCCCGCCCACATTCTATTCCCAGCTGTGCATCAGATAAGTTATACCTGCAGATCCGTTTAGAATAGAAGCAGGATAAATAGAAATTCAATCAGCAGTCAAAAGTGCTGTACTCTGCTGAATACTGGGAAAATTCTTGTAAGGCCTGGGCGAGGTTGTGTTGGAGAATTTTGTGTTCCTTGGAAAGAGACACTTTGAGAGATGATGTCATAGAAATCTGTCATGTAATAAGGCTTTTTTTGTGGCTTTCTATTTGAGGAGGGAGGTATGTGGTCTAGGAGGGCCTGGGAGGACTTGGGACACGAGGTTCTGAAAGCTCTAGCAGACTCTGCTACTTCTCTTTTTTAATAGGTGGGTGGGAGGGTTACTGGGATAGAAAGAAGGCTTTGGCTCTGGTCCTCCCTAGCTGGCCTTCAGGACATCACTTAGTCATCTTGGGTAACTGCCCTCCTATAAAATAGCAGGGATGGGGAAGGAGAAGTTTGAACTAAACATACTCTGAAATTGACCAATTTCCATGGAGGAATTTGTGGCAGTTCCCCAGAATTCTTCCAAGGTGTTAGGATCCTTAGCATGGCTTACAGCTTACAGGGGATCCTGTTTGTCTGATGAAGAGGTTTCACAACATTAAGTTAGGTCCAACTATAAATGATCATATTGTATAGTGTAGGGAAACACTTTTATACATCTAAAAAGGAAAATATAAAGCTTTGTAGACACTCCATGCCTGCTGTAGTCCCCACCTAACCCCAACAACCTTTTTGACCATTGGAGGCTTCTGGTTGGAAAAGCTTCAGAACCATAGGGTTTGGTTAATCTCTGAGGCCTTTGAAATGTTACTGTTGTATAATTACAAGATCTCTAATATTATCTTTCCTATTTTAAAAAAGGTTTACTTATTAATTATGTACACAGTGTTCTGCTTGCATGTCAGAAGAGGGTGCCAGATCTCATTAGACATAGTTGTGAGCCACCATGTGGTTGTTGGGAATTGAACTCAGGACCTGTGGAAGAACAACCAGCACTCTTAACCCCTGAGCCATCTCTCCAGCTATTCCTACTATTTTTGATATGTGTGTGGGCAGGCGGGACATATAATAAACTGACCTCTTAGAAAGGTTTAATACTTTCTTGACTCTTCTCAGAATGGGAACTGCCAGTGCTTTGAAGTTGAAAAGAAAGTGGAGGGTGGGGATGGGGACCAGAAGTGGGTGTCAAGGAAGTGGGGTTGGTATTTAAATGTCCTGTTCTGTAACCCTTGCATCAGTTAATGGGTTAAAATCATGGCTTCTAATTCAGTCTGGTGCAGGGAAGTGGATTTTCCCTGGCCCCTTATATTGGTTCATTTTCTTTCTGCTGTGACCAAATGATTGACAAAAGCAACTTAGGAAGGAACTAGTGCTTTATTTTTATTCGTGGATTGAAGCGATGCTGTCCCCAATGTTGGGGAAGCCATGGAGTGGGCATGTGAGGTGGTTGGTCATGCTGAGTACTCTGCTGACTTCCTCCTGTTTTGATTCCTATTTATTCTGGGCTTCCAAAGCCCATGGAATGGTGCTGCCCAAATTCAGGGTGGGTCTTTCCTCCTCAGTTAAATCTCTCTAGAAAGGCTTCTGCAGACATGCCCGGAGGTTTGTCTCTAGAAGATTCCAAATCTGGACAAGCTGACAATGAAGACTATCACACCTCCAATTGTTACTGCCTTCACCCTGCACACCTCTTGTATATCTCCCTGCCTGCATCTTCCTCCCTAACCTGCACCTACAAATGTACACCCACCCTCCTGTGGGTGCCCCGCCCTTGTATACAGTCTCCTCCACACCTGTTCTCCCATGCTCACCTGCCCTGCCCCACACTTGCCGACTGCCCTAGGGCTGAAGGCGCCCAACGCTCTCAGTACATGCACCCACGGACCACAGGTGTTGTAGTCACTGCTTCCCACGCCTGTATTCGCCATCTCTCTGTCACTGCCCATAGCATCCTCTGGGCTTCAAGCACACACTTGTTCACCTCAAGTAAGATCAAAAATAAGCTCTCTCTGGAACCTGTTCAAAGGCTAATGCGCCTCCTCTCTTCATTATTGATTTGTTTATTACAGAGGCTTGGGTAGGATATTCAATGTGGCTGCTGTGCCAGGGCCACTTCAACAATCCTTACCCTTTGCTGAGAGCAAGCTGGACCACTGGAATCTTGGGAAGGACTTGCTGGGGCACTAGGGAAAACCCACCCATCGAGAATCTTTGGACTGGCTAGCTTGTGTTCCTGGCTTAAGCCTACACTATCTCTGGTTCCATCTAGAAATCACAGGCACATCTCTCCATCTCCCTCCTACCTTTTCTTCCCTCTAGCAATGTACTCATTGTGGGGGTACAAAGAGACAGTGCCCTGGAACGCAAGACAGTGTCCCTTTGCCTTTCTGCCTTATTAGGGAACATTTTAATGTAGGAAGTGGTTCTACTGTCTATAAAGACTTACGTTGCAGACTCCTCTGATAGCACACCAGCTGTGTGATTCTGGACAAATGACTGAGCCTCTCTGAATCCACTTTATTATTCATACATCAAAGCATGTATGTGGATTCAGTGACGTCATGCATATAAGGAGTATGGGAAATATTGTACACAGAAGTCTGTCACTACTTTGTGGTTACAATTGTCACCAAATTCATTGCCACTGTCATCCTGCCCATCTCCATCTCTGAGGATCATAGGGATGACTTGCTACGGCCCAAGTCATCTCTGGATGACTCCATTATAAAAGCAAAGCAGAGCAGTGAGCCCCAGGAAAACTATAAACTGCATGCAAGTCATTAGCTCCCTGCAGGCAGGGCTGTTTGGCCATGGGCCTCCCTGTTCCTCCAGCAAAGGCTAGACAGGAGAAAGGTAGCCTTTGTCAGGGGAAACAGAGAAAGTATCTGTCATAGGGCACCAGGATGCTGGGGAAATACTCCTGGCCCTGGCCTGCCTTTCTTGAGTCCTGAGACTGATCTTGTTCTTGAGACCTGGAAGAGGGTATGTAAGAGCAACATGGAATGTCACCTGGCCTCTGCTGGTTGGATGTACCCATGGTGCCTGCAGTGTATGTTTCCAGGCTGGGTATCTGTGACCTCCTTCTCAAACTACATACACATCCACCAGCAACCCTGGGAACTGACCAAGCTCCAGCCAGAACTCAGCAGGGCCGGTTCACACCTTCTCCAACTGCCACCTTCTCTCCCTTCCCCACCCGCATCCCGGAACTCCCTGGGCTGGGCTTTTTGTTCCCTGGTTCCAAGGCAGTGCAGCTGGTGCTGTGGGCTGGGGAGGGGGTGGAGGACGCAGCAGAAAGTCTGTGGGAGGGAGCTGTCTCTTAGTTCCAAAGGCAAGCATGGCTGAGGCTGCCCCCTTCTCCCAATATGATGCTCCCCCTAATTCCCACACTGGTGTTTCAGCAAATAAGGTTAATTTTTCCCCCCATTTTCTCATGATAGCTACTTAAATGTGTGTACTCTGTTCCTAGTAATTGTCAGCGCTGAGAGAAAATTAGAGCAGATTTGGTGTGTTCATTTTTTGAGTCGCAAGATCTGTTGGCAAGTATCTGGTCTCTTTTTCTCTGAGCCTAAAGACCTTGGGCATCATCTCTTCAGTCCTCAGAGTGCTTGGATTCCTTTTTCTACATGTAAAGACAGAAGCCAGGATGGTTTACAGAAAGGGGGAAGGGTGGTTTTGGGGATACCCTGGTACTGAGTCCGTGAAATACAGTAGAAACAAAGGGCGAGAGGGCTTTGATGTGTAGGATTCTGGGTCAGGCTGATTTTGCACTCTTTGTTGTGCAGCTTCTAAACTACATTGCAAGGAAGTATTTGTGAGTGATAGGCTATGGGCATGCTCATCAGGTGGGAAGGGGGCCAGCTTATCAAATAGCAGGTTCAAGAGCTGGAGTTTGAACTGGATCTGCCTAGGGCTGCACCAAACACAAGTTAGTTCTTCTCAGAAGAAAGAAGGAGTGATGCTATGCCCAGTGTGAATGGGAGCCTTTTCCTTGACTTCCCCTGCCTGAGCAATCATTGGGTAAATGAATAGTCTGGAAGTGGGTAAGAAGCAACATGCTAAAGGAATGTGCAGAGGTCTTAGTGTCCATGCCCTGGAAGCTGGGATTAGTGGCTGTCATGTGGGTAGTGCTGATTATTCCCAGCTTTCATGTGTTAACATATTGACCCTTGTGATTACTGGCCCCCCATGTTACAGAGAAGGAAGCATCAGATCAGAGAAACAAAGTCACACATTCAAGGTGACAAGGCCTAATATGTCCTCAATGCTAAATGAGTGGATTAGTGGGCCTGAAAGCCAATGTTCTATAATCTGAGCCAAAGGCTCCTGGCCAGGTCAGGGGGAAGGTGTGATGCAGACTTCTCAGTGGGGAGCAGGTGCAGAGAAGGTCAGTTGTGGGAGGTGGTGATGGCAAAGCAGGAGCCCAAGAGCTAGGCAGGAGTGGGTAGGGTTGGCAGAGAAGTACAACAGGGTCCAGTGAGGATCCCAGGAACTGGAGAGGGCTGAATCTGGATGCATGGTTTCAGGGTTGAGGCCACTGTGGTAGGGATGCTGCTCCTGGGCTGTGACCCAGGATCAGCCAGGAAGTGACTGAGGGTACTGTTCTGCAAGCCACTCTGCAAGCTTCTCCTGACTCTGAGAACAGAGGCACTGAGCTTTCTGATTCCAGAAGCCCCTTCACCTGGTCAATGCAAAGACTGTCACTTTAGGATGGGGCGGTGGTGAGTCAGGGCCTTCTTTCTCCTCTTTTCAGTTTCCAGCTTCTCATGTAGACCCACAGAGGTTTCAGGCAATTAAAGCTTCCATTCCATCACCCCCTTCCTGAATCCCTCAACCTTTCCTCAGCACTTGTATTTTAAAGTCTAGAATAGAAGCAATGTTCCTTCGGGGGTGAGGAGGGTACCCAGACTTTTATTTTTTCTCCTTGCCAATCTTGGTTCCCTCCTCTGAAGAGCAAATACTTTATATTTCTAGATGTCCTTGAATTGGATCGATGAAGAGGTAAATTGCTGGCTACTCCTAGGAGAACAGCCTGTCTATAGTAGAGAGTGAGTGTGAGCACACCCTGGAGACTGGGTGTAGTCCCCCAAGCCTCCTTATTCCCACCAGTTCCTTCCAGTGAGTTGCTATAGCCTGTTCTGGGAGGCTCACTCCTTTTGGCTTTTGATCTTCTTGATCACAGAGTGGGAATGGTTTCTTTCCTGCTCCACCCACCAGCATCATCCACCTGTTGCAGTCTATGTAGGCATTTCCTTTTCTGCTAAGGCAGGACCTAGCTCTACTGGGACACACTGGCTGGTGGTAACTACCATCATGTGCAGAAGCCCCTCATCTATCTGCTGCATTGAATTCTCAGTCTTCCCCAACTGTTCACAGCTTATAGTGACTCAGCAAGGGATATCTTCCACAATAGGGACCAATACCACCTCCCCTACTCAGACAGAGCAACAAACAGGTGACAACTGGCATGGGACAGGATGAAGGAGCTGTTGTTTAGGGGGAGATGTGCCCCTGTGTACTGTGCCTGCTTCCCTAGAGACCCAGGGATTTTCAGATGCCCTTTGGTGGCATACAATTCTGAGGTTTAGAAGGAGCATTGCAGGCCATTGTGGGTGTTGCTAGCATCCCTCAGCACTGGGCAGTGGGGTTCACAGGCTTGCCAGTAACTTCTATGTCACTGTAAGATGAGCTTTGAGGAGGCAATGAGTTCCACCATCAATCAGTAACAGCTACTGAAGCTTTTAGATTGGGGTGGTAAAGCCTTAGGAACTCTCCAAGGGGGCGCAGTCTGCTGGAAGGCAAGCATTATTCAAGGCTCCTTAGTACATCATCTCATGACCACCATGTGAGTTAAAGACTGTTGCAGAAATGGAAACTGAGGCATAGAGCCTATGCCCCAGACACTTGTGGGAGCTAAGTTAAACTCTCATTCAGTGAGATGATGCTATATTTAGCGGACTAATTGGGTCCGCAGAGTTAGAACACTTGAAGCCTGTGGGACTTAAAGCCATTGAAGAACTTGGATGCATTGCCACATCCAGAGTGGAGAAGGGCTAGAAAGTTATGGTTTTGAAGTATAGGGCAATAACTGAGGTTCTCTGCTCAGATAAGAGGTATCAGGGAGGCAGTTAGCCCTGTGTCTTGTAGAAAAGATGGTGGGTTCAGCATCAGTACCAGTGAGGACGCTTTAGAGAGGCTGGCTTTACCATTTCAAAATGAAGACCATCCAAGGAGTATGGCTGCTTGAAACCAAGTGGGAGGTGAGATTTTGGGTGACACTGAATATCCTGTCCCTGAGGATGTCCCAAGCCAAGTAGGGATGGTCTGGGAATGGGAGTGTGCTGCTGAGGAAATTCCTGTACTGAGTGGAGTGGCTTTGGGTGATGTGAGAGGTCTGTTTCAGCCAAGATAGGCTATGGGTCTGACAGTCAGGGTAGGTAGCCCAGTGGTACAGGCTCACTCAGATGTTAGTAGGCAAATCAAGAAATCTACTGAGAAATCTTCTGAAATGGACAGGAACAAGAGACAAGGGCACTCCACATCTGATTAGCAGGTAGCTCCAACCTCACAGTAGATTCTTGTATAAGATCTTTGAACTTGAATCAGGGTATGAACTGGGTGTCTGGTGCTTAAATTTTCCCGCTTTGTGGGGTGACTCTGATGCTCAATTTGTTCAGTTTCACACATTTGTTTTCAGCATCCTGGTATAGCTGAAATCCTCTCCTTGGCCTCTGGCCTTGTGGATAGCAGTTCATGTTCTTAGCCTCCAATAAGACCTCTTGCACCAGCATTTTGAGTAGCCCTCTTCTTCGAGCACAAGATGAGCCCAGTTACTTCCACCCAGATCTTCAGAATAGCAAGTTCTTCAGAGCCCAGTCCCCCACTGTCTTCTCAGGTGCTTCTCTTGTAGGGACTCTAGCCAGCCAGCTCATAGCTGCCACTCAGGACCACAGCTCCTTCCCCAGCTCCCACTTAGAAACTGGGTCCTAAATCTGCTCAAGCTAGAAAGTTATGCATAAAAGCTCCTCAATGCAGTCTGATATCGTAGGAGTAAGACATAGTGGGTGGATCCACAATACTTAGGGTCTGGCCTGCATCCCAGAAATAAGGCCACTGACTCAGAAGTGTGGGTCCATTGGAAAAGGAGATGTGGAAAGATGAAAAAGATGACCAGTAGGCCATAGGTGTCAGCTGTGAGTGGAAGTCCAGGAAAGCAATGGTTGCTGGGGTCAGCCTGCCATGTCCTTTGCTTTCTGGATTTTTACTTCCTAGGTGCAGGGACTTTGAGACACTGAATCCCTCCTTGACAGTCAAGCAGAAGTTTCAGTCATTCACACATCTGGGGAAGTTTCTTTTAAGAAAGGGCCGTGTGCTTGATGTTGGTAGCTATATTGGAACTAGAACTGCTGTGCTTTGTTAGGCAGTACTATCTGGCCTAAGTATTTGAAGACTTCCTTGGAGCCTCTGGAAGCCCTTGGAGTCTTCTTTAAGCCCTTGCATCTGACTTGATGTGAAAGCTTTCTAGAGCTTTATATTCTGCATGGGGAAACAAACAAACAAACTTTGTTCCTTCTTGTCTCTTCTTGGTCAGCGGGCGGGGGGGGGGGTGCACTGGTGAGCTTCCTCATTTAGGAAACTCCATCTGGCAGCAGAGGAGATGGGGACAGATTAGCCTGATTGTCTGGATTCTGAGATGAGTCATATCTCCAAGACACAGAGGCCACACACTGGGAATTCAGGATGATATGACAAGTTATCCTTCCTTGTCAGCTAGGATGTTCTTAGCAAGATTCTAAGATACTCCAAATGCTCTGGGTACCTGCTGACTGAGAGGAAGGTGTCTATGCCAGAGACTTTGTCCTACTCTCTCACCCAACTCTGGCTTTCTTTGGCTGCTTTTCTGTGGGCTGTGGGAGCTGCATTGGCAGTGAAAGTTTAAAGGTCTATGTGTGTACATGTTTATGTGTCTGTACAGTGTGTGGGTGCACGTGGGGTCCAGAGTTGATGTCTTATGCTTTCCTTGATTTCTCCCTATCTTATTATTTGAGACAGGGTCTCTCACTGAATCTTGCTGTTTCAGCATTCACCAGAGACCCTCTGGTCTCTACACTCCCTAGCAATATACATTGTTAAATCTATTTGAAAAAATGGGTGCTGAGTCTTCATTCTTGTGTGGTTAGCACTTTATTGATGACAGTCATCTTGCCAGCCCCAAACTCCATCTTTGCAAGCAACTCAGCTCATTTTATTCTTAAGAGGATGCTACTGTGAACCCACATGCAACCCCTCTTCCTTTCCAGTGTCCCTTCACCCAGGGTTCATATAGAACCAGAGATGATTCAAGCTGGAGTGCTTCAGAAGCCTCCACCCCACCCCCCCAATGCCTGTCAGTCACCTGGGGAACTTCTTAAAATGTTTCCTTTACTAAGTTTTTGGTGCTGCCTAAGGAGCTGTGTCATCACAAGCTTTCAGGACTGTGGATGCCACCAGTTAGAGGACAGCAAAGGTCTGGTTCAATGTGGTCACTTTATGGATATGAAAGCTGAGGCCCAGAGCATCTTACATCCATTTGTCCAGGATCACAGGTAGAACCCTGCTACTCCCACTTGCAGTCCACATAAAGAAGGCCCTTCTTCATTTTAAGCTTTCCTTCCAGAGCAGACTCAAAGCTCCTGGGAGACCCTAGCACCCTAACTTACTCTTACCTGCTGATAAGAAGGAAAGACCTCTGGAACCATCAGGATCCCTTACTTCACAGCCTGAATTTCCCCTCTCTGGAGAGGTTTCTAAAGTTTTGTTTTTAAATGCTGACATATTGATATCTACCCTTCTTTGCAGGAAGAGTTAAAAATCATCTCTGTCTAACATGGTTAGGGCACTCTTTAAGATACAACCATGGTTTGCTCCACAGTGGAATTCTGTTAAACCCACTCTGCAATCACTACTCTGTCTGGCCTTGGGTGTTCTGGGAAATGCTCCCTGGTCCCCTCTCTGCCATATCCCGATAGATGCCAAGCTCAGTGTATTGGCTACCCCTTAGTCTCTCTCTGCTTCCCAGAGAACCCCAAAGTCACTTAGAATAGCACTTGAAGTGTCAGGGAGATTCCCAGTGGACAAGGACACCAGGGACTGGCCTGGGGCCAGTAGGAATTGGTTTAAGAGTCTAAGGCTGTCTCCACTCTGTCCCCTCCTGCTGGCGGGAGGGCAAAATGCCATTCTGGGGACAAGGCCATCATGGCGACAGGGTGTAAAAGTCTCTTTGAGGCCAAAGGAAGGCAAGATGTAATACGAAGTCGGAAAAGCTGCCTTTTATAGGCATGTTCTTTTCTTTCCCTCTTTTCATCCAAGTTTACTCCCTGCAAAAAGTGCCACCATAAGACATCGGGTCTGTCTGTCCGTGGCACCAGGGACAGGCTAGTGGCACTGCAATACCCCTTCCCCCATCTTGCCTGCAAGTTGCATGACCTGCATCGGAATCCACAGGGGGGCGGGGGAGAATCCTTTCAGATCCTGGATGCAGTTGAATTCAATGTATTTTGCTTCCTAGCCTGCCCTCACCCAAGCTTGGGGAGGAGAGCGCCGCTTTCTTCTGTGTGTGAATGCTGTATGTGTCTGCCTGCTCGGACTTCCCTAACCCTTTCTTCTCCTTTCCCACAGCAAAATCTCAGGCTTTCTCAGGAAATAGCTCCCATTTTACATATTATTTTTATTTTTATCTTAAAAAATCCTATCAAGGCTAAAAAGCGGGGAATATACTTCTTTTCCGACCGAGTCTAAACTTGCCTCGAAGGCTGCACCTGTTTTTCGCCCCTACCAGGAAGGGGTGTTTGCGGGGAGGGAAAGAGGGAGGTTCTGCGCCCCCCAAATCCGGAGAAAGCAGCCCGCCCGCCCCCTCACCCGGCTGCCAGCTCAGCGCACCCGAGGGCTGAGCCCAAGAAGTCGGCCTCTGACGGTGCTGGCGTGGCGCTTGCCAAATAATGCCCTTTGCATCTCAATTTCTTTCACTTGCATCGCTCGCCCAGGGCCACCTCGGTTCTCCAGCGCAGTCTTGCAGGCACTCCTTCCCCCTTCCGTCCTTCTCTGCTCCCGCTTGCCCAAGGCGGAACCCAAAACGCACTGCCAAGAAGGAGCAGTGGGCAAAGGGGCACCCAGCGTGCCATGTCCCGCAATCCCCTCCTAAGCCGAGCCCAGCTCCCAGGACTCGATTACCCAAATGAGTGTCATTCAGATCTAGGCACGTCTGTAGCCGGCGTCCCTGGCTGCCTCGCTCGGGTTCCTGTGAGCTCCTGTGCCTGGTCACTGTCCGCGAGTCTGCGCCCCTCACCCAGGCTGAGGAGCACCCCGGGTCACTCGGCCGCGCTCATTTCGCTTCCTCCCGCGGAGGAGATTGCAGCAAAACCGGGCAGCACGAGGGCCAAAAAGTGGAAAGGAGACCGCCTTTCGTGTCGCGCATCCAGCTTGCCAACTCTCCCTCCCCAGCGTCGACCCTCGGAATCCCAACTGCAACTTTTTCCCTTCCGTCTTGGTTTCCCCTCGGCTGCGGCGAGCGGTCGCGGGGCCGCTAGGCGTGGAGCGGGCAGGCAGCGGCGCGGCTGCGGGTGGCGGTACCGGCGAGAGCCGAGAGCCGGCGAGTGGGTGGGTGGGTGGGGAAGCAGGAGGGAGAGGACGGGCGGGGAGAGAGAGGGGTGTGGGGAGGGGAGGGAGGGGGAGATTCCGCTCTCCTGCCTCTCCCAGCCCGGGCGGGGGGCGGGGGGAGGAGGCCGCGACGAGGGAGGGGAGGAGGGAGGGGAGGAGGGAGGGAGGGAGCCGAGGAAGACGCTCCGATAACCCGTGCGTTTCGTAAGGCTCGGAGCACTTGTACATTTCTGCAGGCGCGTAGCGAGCCTTTCGCGGCGGCTGCTGCAGCTCTGACTGCATCTTCCTCCTCCTCCTTCCTCCTGCTCCGCGCGCGTGTGTATGTGAGTGTGTGAGAGTGTGTTTTGCAGGTGTGTCCGTTTTAATTCTACCCAGGAGGTGGGACTTGGTGACTTTAGCACCATTTTTTCCCTTTTATTATTATTATTTTCGCCTTCCCACCGTCTGTTGTGGCAACCCTGCAAAGTCTCGGAGTCGGAGAGCGCGCCTCGTTTCCAGAGCTCCTGGACCCCGCAAGCCGGCGAGCGCCGAGCCGGCCACCATGCCCGGCAGACCGCGCCACTAGGCGCTCCCCGCGGCTCCCACCCGGCGGCAGCGGCGGCCGCGATGGTTTCCGACGCTGAAGGATTTTGCATCTGATCGCTCGGCGTTTCAAAGGCAGAGGCCCCCTCCCCCTTCCCCCTCCCTCGTCGTCTTTGTTTCCTTCCCCCCCTGATCTCCCCACTCCCCCCACCCCACCCCCCTCTCCTCTCCTCCTCCTCCTCTTTTTTAGAAGCAGCGATCGGAGATGGATGTCTCTCTTTGCCCAGCCAAGTGTAGTTTCTGGCGGATTTTCTTGCTGGGAAGCGTCTGGCTGGACTATGTGGGCTCGGTGCTGGCTTGCCCTGCAAATTGTGTCTGCAGCAAGACTGAGATCAATTGCCGGCGGCCGGACGATGGGAACCTCTTCCCCCTCCTGGAAGGGCAGGATTCAGGGAATAGCAATGGGAACGCCAGTATCAACATCACGGACATCTCAAGGAATATCACTTCCATGTAAGTCAGGCGGCCGCTGCCCAGCCCGCCCCCCCCCCTCCACGCCCCAGCTCCGTGCCTCCCTCTTGCCCGCCCGCGGCCCGGGAACCGGCCCTGCGCTCCCCAGCTCGCCTCTGCTCGCAGCCTGCCGGGCGCGCGTCAGGCTCGCCCTGGCTCGGGAGATGCTATAGGGCTGCGTGTTCCAGGTGACTCCTGCCTTAGCCAGGCGTGATCCGATGATGCTGGTGGGTACCTCTCCCTAGAGAGGACCCTTCCGGGCAGAGGACACCTGGGGCCCAGCTCCTGTCCTCGCCTCCACCCTCTTGCCGGCTCGTTTTGAGGGTGCGAATTGGGTTCTTTGCCCCCCACTAAATAGCAACAGTTTGGCCACGCTCAAGTGGAATAAAGTAGAGGCGGCTCGGTTTCCTGACAGGCGGTGGCAGATAGTGGCGGTGGCAGAGGCAATGCTTAGCTGAGGAGGGAAGGTGACTGATAGGGACTGCTTAAGAACCGGTCGAGATTTTTTTTTTAACTCTTTCCTTTTGGAGACAGCAAAACATGCCAATAAATAAACAAGTTGGGAGCTGGCTGCTCCCGAGGAGACTTCGGACGGACATGGACGTGTTCAGGCCGTCATGGACGCCTACCTCTTTGCTTTTCCTTTCTCGCTCCCCCCCCTGCCGCCCTCTCCATCCCATTTTGGGCATTTCCGAGATACCCCCCCCTCCTTCCCACCCTGGGCTCCTACAGACCCTTTCCTGGCTTGGGCTTCGGTAACTGCCCAGGATAATTCTGAGTCAGGATGCTGGAGGGAGAAGGGAGGAGGACCCATGTTTTGGGAAAGGGATTTTTTCCACAGTTCTGCGGTTCTGTTTATTTCAAAAATTGAACTCTGCCTGGCATTTGTCTGGTTTGCCCCGTCTGAGTGAGCCCCGCGGTGTCGGTGGTGGCCTGCTCTTTTTTGTTGTTATGTTTCTTTGGTAGGGACAGGGGCCAGAGGCCTGGGAGGGACAGAAAGGAAGAGCTCAGGCACCCAGAGCCAGCACAGCCTTTCTTTCATCCCTCAGCCAGGTGACCACCACCCCTTCTACCCGGCTGCCCCCTCCCACATCCCCAAGGGTGTGGGTGGCCCTGGGATGTTCAGAGGACCCCTCATTGCTTTCTGCCCCAGGGCTTCTAAAGGATGGATAGGATAGTGGCCAGGCTCTGAGGGAGGCATTTAGGGTAGCTCTTTGCCTTGGGGACAGACTAGAGCAAGAAGAGACCCAGTGTGCTGTGGACACTGCCCCCTCCCTCTCAGTGTCCACCTTCTTTTTGCTCCAGCCATTGCCTCAGGGCTACAAAGCCTGAAGGAACCGCAGTCTTGTTCTCTCTAGAGCCCACCAGCTTTCTTGGTTTAAGGGAGACAGCTTTGGTTCTTACAAAGCTTATACTTTAAGTGAGATGGACAGCCCCAAGAGATATCCCTGACTCCTGGTCCAGGAGACAAGACTGACCCATATCTTAGCTCTGCTATTTACTCCTTACCATCTCCAGCCTGCCCAAGGATGACCAGAAAGACAACCAAAGGGGAAGGGAGAGGAGGACAAGGGAAGAGCCTCTACCCCCATGTAGGCCAAGGTGCCTGCCCATCTCTGAGAATGCCTGGGGCAAGGTCTGGAGGGGAATTGTCAGGGAAGCTTGGACCTGGAAGTGCACCCCTGGGTGGAGGGATGGATGGAGGGCACTTAGTGGCTTGTGCTCAGGAGCTGGGCATAGAGGTTTTCAGGTGACTGGATGTGCCAAGGACTGGAGAGTTTGGGAGCTGGTGAGCTGTGTCTGGCTTGTTCTTTGCTCCAAGGATGTGTATATCTTTGGGAACCCTCAGGGAGGCAGGGTTGATCACAATCACATAGGCTCTTTATGGCCACACAGAGGTGTCACACCTCTAAAACTGAGGCTTGGGGAAGGAGTTCCATAGGGAAGAGTAGTATTGGCCTTTCCTGGAGACACTGATGGAAGGGGGAAGGGGCCCAGGTGGCCTCTTGCTCCCTTCTGACATTAGAGCATCCCAGGAAAGTGCCTGTGGCGATATGAGAGGGAGTGCATCGGGAGCCCCTCTGTGTGTGTTGGACTCTCCTACATCCATCCACCTGACACCACAGGGGTGGTGGCGGAGGTCAGAGGTCAGGGGTTGGATGACCCCCTTCTCACCCCATCTTTCCCCCAGTGTCCTATTATGTGTGTGTCTGGTATTGACTAAACCAAGGGCCCAGACTTCAGTCCAGAGGCAGAGAGCCTCAAGATGGGAGAGAAGTGCTCATTCAGGGATGAACATGCCCTTGTTCTCATCTTACCCCTTAAGAAATGGAAGATTAAGGGCAAAGGTAGTCTTTCCCAGGCCTGTGATCTGATTCTAGCATCCAATACTGGTCTGCTCAGCATATGTCCCAGATCCCCAACCCAAGGCCTACTGGAAGGGATGGGTGCTTGAAGGCAGAGAGGAACACAGAGCAGGGCAGGGTCCAACCTTAATGTGGCCTGGAAAGGTGTCCTTCAGATATGTTTTTAGAGATACAGGGTCAGGAGGGTCATTGCATGTTAGCCTGTCACCCTGGGTGATGGCACGCAGTTGGACAGATTCTGGGCATGGACAGACAGCTCAGGCTATCCTTCCTCAGATAGCGAACTTTTTGTGCACAGTTTTTAGACAGACAAGGGTTGTTTTCTTGAAGCCCTAACTCTCTTGTGGTGCCACTCCAAGTGGTGGCTGTTCCCACCTAGAGCTTTGGGTAGACTCTACACCCTTGACCACCCCATTAATATGAGAAGGAAATCGGCTTCACGGCATCAGGGAAGCAGTGGGGTCTTGCCTTCATCCAGTCATAGTCCAGCTGCTCCAAAGAACCCCCTCCCTCCAGATTCCTTCCTCCTTCTTGTCCCCTTTTTGTTCAAAGGGGTAATCTTTTTGCTATTGTAGCTCTTAATATACCACAGACTTATCCATAAGGGTTCATGGGCAGCCACACCCAACCAGGCTCTGACGACACAAAGGCGAGAGGGTAGTGGCCAAGATGATAGGTTGCCGAGGCTGCCTCCTTAGACCAGGGTTGTGTTGGTTTGGGATAGTGTGCCCTTTGAATGGTTGATAGAAGATGGGGGTACAGAGAGTGGCATCACTGAGTCAGATATTCTTGAGATTGGTTGCCCAGGCTTTCAAAGACCATGTACTCTTGGCTGAGGCACTGAGCCGCCATTTGTATATCCGTCTGAATGCCATAGGGTTCCAGGTGTTTGGCAGGATTTTAGATGTTGTATTCCCTTTCCCTTGGAGACTCTCTGATGACTGAAGAGTCATCTGGGGGCTCTGCTCTCTAGGAACCTCGGTTCTGTTCTAAGGACTGAGCTGGGTGACCCAGCCTTGACAAAGGCCAGTGAGAACTGGACTCCTAGATAAAGCATGAGCCAAGCCCTAAAGGCTCCAGTGGTTGCACAATGTGTTCAGAGTCCCAGAATTGGGGTTAAGCCTGAGAAATAGATAGGTGGAGTTGAAGCATGCCTTGGAGGTGTGGTTTGAAAGGGAAGAGGCTATAGATCTTGGATAGAGTGATTTTGAGGATGGAAGCTGGAACCCTGGGCTTCTTTGGCAGCAGGATTTCATACTGAGGTCAGGTTGCTGGTCCGTGTCAGCATCTCCTATGACCTAGAATCTTCAACTCCAGTATGCTCAGGAGACTAAGTTTTCACAGTACCCTCTCGGGCCAAGGACATCAGCTCTAAGGCTACCTGGAAGCTGAGAACATGATAGTTTGGGCAAATCCCATGGAACCCTGGCTGTGGCTTTGAGAGTACTTATATGGTGAGCCAGGAGGGCTGAGCTGAAGGCTGGGGAGATTCCTTAGGGTCCTGCTGGGTTCTAGCTGCTCTCTTTGTCTCGAAACCCTAATCCTTGCCCTGCCAGACTCTGCCAGCTGACCCTTCATGTCTGGAAAGGATGCTGGCCCCCTGTTCAGATGAGTCTTGGGTATGTGGTATGTGAGCAACTATGGCCCTTCCCGTGTATGCATGGCCCTTTCCGGTGTCATGACATTTCCACTGCGACCTGGGGCTCCCATCTCAGTGCTCCACTGAGTGGCTCTTGCAGGGATCATGTGCCTCTGGAGAACAGTGGCAGGCTAGGAGTAAGAAAAGAACAGGATACAGTGAGTTATAGCCTAGCTTTTCCCCATCTGCCTCGAGATGTCCTGGAGGGCTGCGGCCACTCAGAGCCTGTAAATCTAACTATGAATCCAGGCTGTGGGTCAGAGTGTCCCTTCCAACTCGGACATCTGCCATCTCAGCGCCAGGAAACATCCCCCCAGGAGGCTTAACCAGGCCTCTTTTAAGGGTCCCTCTTGGGGGATTGTAATGACTCTGTGATACCCATCAAGAGGAGGGCATAGGCGAGTTCATACTGGCTGCGAGCCATTGTTATTTCCCCCATCTTCCTCTCCCACTTCTAGAAAAGTCAGGTCACCCAGAACTTGCCAGAATTTGTGACACAGGACACAATTTGTCATCAACTACCTGGACCAAATGCCACACTTCAGACTATTTTAGGGTCGCTGGCTTTTCCTTAGAGGTTGGGCAACTGACTCTGTGACTCCCATCATGCCCTGCCCGTCCCCCCCCCCCCCAGGGCTCAGGCTTAGAAGAGCCATCCATGCAAACATGTCATCCTTTTGTTGGAGAGAGGCCTCCACTGGGTGTGGGAAAATATTAGAACATCTATCTCAAATTATTCTTGCCTATAACAGAAGATATTTAATATTTAATGTATGGACTGGAGATATCTAAGCATATAATAATTTAGTAAATATGAGTGTTTTGGGGTTGCAAGATAATTTTTTTTATTGCTAAACCATGCATAATCAGAACAACACGATGCCCTGTTATGAATGGAGGCCCCTGAGTTTGAGAGGGGATTAAACAGGAGAGGTGATTTGGGAGTCTTTGGCTCTTCCACTAGGTGCTTTGATGGAGGGGTTTGTTAGCTGGTATGGGTACATAGAATGTAAGATGGGACAGGCTCAGCGGGCACAGGGTACTCAGCTCCCTCTTTCAATTTCCAATGCTAATAACACCCTTCCCAGGGGCCAGGCCATCACTCAAATGATGCCCTATGCAGGGGACTCATCTCTATGAAGAGTCCCACTCATCATCTTTATCAAGAGTCCCAGACTTGCTGGGACTGTTTTTTTTTTTTTTTTTACAAGAACTATTTGAGTTATATGAGCAGGGCTGATTATTCCCATTTTATAGATTATCAAACAAAAACAAGAGCAGAGCCAGTGTCTTAGGTGATGGAGTTACCATGGCTTGTCCAATGGAAAGAAACAGAGGTGTTGGAATAGCAGCAGCTTTTCCTTAGTGTACCTCCCGGCCGGTCTGATTCTTATGCCTCCATTGCCCTTGGGGTGAACCTTTAGCTGAGTATCCTATGGCCTGTTTCTCTAAAGCGAAACATGGAGGATTTTCCTCCGGACAGCTTCTTTTGACCAAAGAGCAGCATTACAGAACTGCTCTTTTCCGAGGGACTTGGAGAGGGTAGTTGAGTGCTTCTGGCCCATGGAGATTGTGTTACCCAGATCTGTTGGTAACCTGCTGGGATGGCTCAGTCAGAGTCCATGGTCTTTGTCTGAGCTGTACTCTGGCCTCTGCTTTGGGGAATAGAAACACTTTTCGGTGGCTAGGCATGGGGCAGGCTTCTTTCTGATGGCCAGACAGAGGGAGACCTCAAGTGATCTCTTTTAGTGAGAGTTCTCTGGAGTCCTCCCAGGAGGATTCCCAGAGTTTCTGCTTCTCTTGAGTGTAGTGGAAAGCTCTTTGGAAGTTAGAGCTGAAGGGCCTAGAAGGCTGTAAGCAGGCCTTCCTCATGTTCCCCAGGGGTTCAGGGGCTTGAGAACAAGGGGCCCAGCTGAGTTGCCCAGAATAGTGGGAGATCTCTTTTCCCAGTGGCACTCCCTCCCGCGCTACCTTGCTGCCTGCTTGGGGGACTTTTTCAAAGCCAGAGCCTCCCCCCAAGCCTGTGTCTCCCTCTGGGGCAGTGTTTCCAAATTCAGGGTCCCCAGAGGCAGCAACTATGTGAAGCTGGCAGCCCCGGGGCTCCTTGCAGCCTGCAGCCCACGCCAATTAGAGATAAGCTCAACGAGGCCCGAGGCCCTGCTGAGCTATTTACATGGATGGCTGGGGAAAGGGCACTCAGCAGGTTTGGAAGTCTTTTCTCTGGCCTCAACTTCTGTCCCCAGTGCCCCTGCCTGGCTTGTTCCACCACAAAGTGGTTTAGGGTGGTTGAAGATTCAGGTGTCTAACTCCAAGCTGGCATCATCAGACATGGAGGTTTGGGCAACTTCTCTTTTCTGCTGCTCTTCCCAGCCTGGCTTCTCTGTAGCTGTGGACAGAGCCCTTTGCTTCCATGGGCCTTAATTTCCTTATCTGCAAGATACAGATAATAATAACTAACATAGGGCAGCACTGTTAAAACTCAGTGTCCCATGCCACTGCCTGATCATGAGGAAGCTGTCAATATACAATCACTAGCAGGGGCCAGCTTTTACTGAGTGCTCAGTAACAGGCCACAGTGTTAAGTACCTGATAACTGATCATAGCCACCATTTATTCAACAGTTACTATATCCCAGACACTGTTCCAACTATGTGAATTAAATAAACATTGGTCTTGTTCACAGATAGGGAGGCGGGATCTAAAGAAGGAGCTGGGTTTCATACAGCCATTAAATGTTTAGGCAGTCTGCTATAAATATCAAGTTTTTTTGTCCATAGTCTTCAGGATGCTATATATATGTATGTGATTACATCATAGGTATACAGATACACATATGCAAATATGTTACTGTTGTGACAAATTACTATTAAGAGGACTGACATGGAGGTCCTCAAGGTCCGCAAGGCTGTATTTCATACCCTTCTAGTTCCCTGGGTGAGCATTGCCCTGACTCGTATTACAGGGAAGACCAGTGGAATATGGCGAGTATGGTGTTTCAGCAGCAAAGCCCTGGACAGACCTCTAATAGAAATGGAGGCTTTGGTTTCTCCTGGTCTGTTCCCAAAGTACTGCCCTCCCTGGATGTTGTATCCCAACCCATCCTTCTTCCAGGCACCCTTGGCTTCCCTGCATCGTCCTACCCTCTGAGGTCTATCTACCAAACAGCACAGTAGTCCAGGTGCAAGCTGAGGCTGGCATGGATTCAGGAAGCTGCTTGCTGGGCAGTTGTCATCTTGTCTCTGGGTTGAAGCCTGGTCATCAGGACAGTGTTCATGAAGCTTATGGACAGAGAGCCTGGCTAGGGCTGGGTAACTTCTCTTAGAGCTTTGGGAGATCAGAGCTGTCTTTGGAGGCAAGCAGCACGTGTGTGGTGGGGGGTTCAGCTAGAGTTGGAAGCTGATGTTGGGAGTGTCATTCCTGAAGGGGGAATTTTGTGTATCCCTGGGCCTTCATCTCCCTGCTTCCACGAGTTAGTAATCTTCACTCCCTCCAGCCCCTTCCTCTTGCTGGACTCTCCATCCTTCTTGCTCATAGATGTGACATCTGTCTCCTATAGGGGTAAGCCATGACTGTGAGAGATGACTCCCACTGTCCCCATGGAGACAGCTGGAGGGCCCTGCAAAAACATTGCTGAGCAAATCCTATTGCTGCTGCCTCTTGATTGCATGAACTTGCCATGTCACAGAACCTCTGTGGTTTTAGTTTCTGCCATTGCAATGGGGTCATCTAACTCTCTCTTTCCCACAAGGTCACTGGGTGTCATTAAATGGATGGTATGACTGACCTCCTTTACAGGCGCTGTGATCAGACTAGTGCCCTGTTGGTTGTTTCCGTTTCTGGATGACTGGGAGGATTTGAATTAGGGAGAAGATCAAGACTTTGAATCATAAATCAGGAAGAAGAGGTGGGGAATAATTTGGGCTACGTCCAGTTTTTCAGAGGAAGAACTTGGCAGACAGATGAATTGATATGCTGCAGCCCAGTGAGCTAGGAGCACAAAACAGACAAGGATGCTGGGCCTTAAGGCCCTATGTCGCCTCCCCTTGCCAGTTAATATCTGCACCAGAGGCTCAGGGATTGCAGGGGCAGGAAAGATTCCTGAGTTTCCCTGGAGAGGGAGAAACGAAGGGAGCAGTTTTAGACTCAAAGTCCTAATACCGGCTGCCTGGAGCAGTATATTGTGCTGTGCGTACGCATCTGGGGGCGTCTTCGTACACGCACATGCGCCTCTCCTCAGTGTTGTTCCCTGAACATCATGTCTGAGGTTTCTGTAAACAAAACGTTAATGCTGCCGGCTTCCTGCTTTGCTGAGATTGTCTGTGTGTAGACTCCTGATGGCCACCAGAGGGCAGCACGATGCACGCGTCGATCTTCGGCTGGTGGTTTCACTAGGAGAGAGCTGGAGCTGGGATAGTGGCTAGTGGATTGCCAGCCTGGGCTTTTGGAGCCCGCCAGGAGTCAGGGTTGAGCTTCTGACTGTGAGGGTTTCTCTGTATAGTCGGCCCTAGTCTTTTCCCAGATAAAGGAATGGGTATGAAAACATCCCCTTGTTAGTTGTCTGCTGTGACTGGTCCTTCTCTGTTCTAGGCAGTCCTGGATTGAGCAGGATGCTTGGTTTCCTGTGCTTACAAGTCCACCAGGGACCTTGTCCCCAGCTCCAGAAACTATCTTGTCTCCTGTGTGCTGAGACTATGGGCCCAGAGCCCATTTCTGTCCCAATGGCCAACCCACAGCTGCCTGGCCCAGGGATACAGATGAGGCCCTCTCTCTTGTGACCCATCTTTGCCCTCCAACTTCTTCTTCTTTTTTTTTTTTTTATTATTATTTTTGCAAGGCAGAGCCACTGAAAAGCAGGAATGGACCAATATTATAGCCCTCTACCCTAGCTGGGGCCTTTCACGTGAAGAGCCATGTATGGATGGCAATTACAAACAGAAGCTCCGGATTGTGGCCCTGTCACTGTATCAGTGGTGACCTGTGGCTATGCAAATTTTTTTGACCCTTGGTTTCTTCCTATGAAAAGAGTGATAAGTAAAAGGGCCTGAGTTGCTATAAGATTGCCCTGGGAATGTGAATGGGCAGGGAAGGCTTGGACGCTGCTTCCCTCCCTCTTCCCATCACTGCATCCCAGACCTGCATCTTCTCAAGCAAGGGTATTTTCATGCCCTTCATCTGTTCTTCCTACTTCTGGTATTTCCCACATTTTGTTTATTTTACATTCCCTAACAGATTTATCTTCTCTTGGGGGTTCAGTTAGAAGATTCCTCATGTCCCCAGCTTTTCTGTTGTCTTCCTCCCCCACTCCCACCCCCGTGCCCCGGAGAGGCAGCTCCAGGAGATTAGGGACTTTGCTCAGTCAACTTCCCTCCTCTGTTGCCTTTGGACCCAGGCAAGTCACTCAGGATTTCTGGGACTGTTTGCTTAGCTAAAAATTGGGCCAGTTGGGTTGTGAGGTGCATCTCATAGGGTGGGAAACCCAGAGGCTGACTGGCGTGTAGAAGAGTAGAAGCTTGGAGGAGGTGGAGAGCAGTGACATTTTGGGGGCTCTGAAGATATGGATTAAAGGGTGTTGAGTGTTGAGGGTAGCCAATAAATAGCTGCAGGAGGTGATTGGAGAGCCATCAAGGTGTACATTTTAGGAATGGGACAAGTAACTGAAGTATGTGTCTGTCACCAGGACCAGGAGAGTATTGTTCCTACTGATATGACGCCTACCTGGCCTATCAAGTGTCAGAGGGCTCTAGGCAAAGCCTTTTCCCTCCCTGCCTTCCCCGTGTCCAGCCCCAGGACTCTGGGTGATAGAAATCTTTGACCAGGTTAAGTTAGGAGTACCTAGCCTCTGGTAGATATTATCCCATATGATTCAGTGCTATTTTTGCCCTATATTATTTGCCATTCACTTATGGATTTCCTTTTGGTTACTGTAATTAAACCAGCCACAGAAGGGGCTCCAGGACTTGCCCTGGTAAGAATAGTTTAGGTATCCAATGTGACAGTAGCAACATGAAACCCCTCCAGCCCAACCATATCCATCAAGTATATTTGCTCCAGTTCCATGTAAAGCCACAAGAGGGCACTAGACCACGATTTCTGCTGTGTAGGTGCTATGTAGCCTATTGTGATTGCTCCTTTAAGCAAAGTCTGTACTGCACCTGGTCTCTTCCCAGGTGCCAGCAACTCTGAAGTCATGGCCAACCAGCTTGATTTAACCACAGGTCACTGCACCGACTGAGATCTCAAGGGAAGTCTATTTGTGCAGTTCAAAAGGGTCATTAAATTTGTGGTCGAACTAAGGGTTCCAATCTGTGCTCTTGTGTGTTTAAATAATGAATAAAGTTACTTAGTTTCTCTGTGTACTTCTCCCCCCCCCCCACACACACACGAAAGGTGAGGTGTTACTGGGAATTAAATTGCATGATGTGTGGAAAATCTGTAACATGATGGATTCTCAGTGACTGGCCTGTCCTTTTCTGGAAGAAAGATGAAGTTAGGTCATAATTCAGAAATCTGGTAGGCCCAATGGGGTCATTTTACCCCCCTTTTAAATGTTCTGTGGTTCCAATCCACTGGGGGAAGCAGCGCTACCTAGTGACTGGAATGGAGAACAGCAAGTATTGGATAGGTGTTGGGTATTGTGATGATCCTGGATTCAGAGGATCCATCTCTGGGATTTGCACTGCTTTAATTTCTGGGTACTGTGGGTGATTTGCTGAGGATGTTAGCATGACCACAGCTGTTATTGGTGTTTCATGCCTGGACCTGTAGGAGGAAGTCACTAACTTTATTGTCGATGATCAATTCTGGCATCTAATATTCAGACCTTTTTTGGTGTTTCCTAGAGTGTTTCTTCCTCTCCCTTCCTCTCCCTCACCCTCAGTGGCAGGTGTTCATATTTTTGAGGAGCTTTAATATGTCTGGTTGGTCTTGGCTAAGAGATTGGAGATCCTATGCTGAGTGTCTCTATCTGAAAAATGGGGCTGGTCTGGTTGTCTAGAAGGGGCTTCCAGGCTTAGTGTGGATATCCTTTGCTATATGTGTATACAGGTAAAAGCTGTGTGTTGATAACCACTGAACCTCAGGTTCTGCGGGTGATGCATACAGCCTAGAGAAGGTAGGGGTCTTCTCTGAGTAAAGGAGTGGTCCTGAGGCTGGAACTGGGATGCTTCTGGATTCCCACCCCCTCTTCACCTCTTTATGTATGCACCTGAAACTCAGGGAGGGAACATTGGCAGGCATGCAGGCTCAGGAAGTTATTTAATATCAGCTTTGCTCCAGATTGTGTTTCTGACTCCCTGCCACCTCTTAAGTGGCAGTCATTTTAACAAATGTGGTGAGAAGACACTGAGTGGGAAATAACATGAGGGAAGGGGGAAGGGGCAAGGCTATGGGGGAGAAGGAGTTATATTCCCATGGCAGACACATTGTCTCAAATGCATTCAGGAGGGAGTAGCATGGAAGAGAAGTAAGGGCCCCTCATTGTCCCTAGTAGTGAAAGGGGGACTACCTGGAAGTGTCTGGTTTTAGGATCTAGGGCCACTGGCTCTATCTCTCCCTCTTTCATGGACGGTCTCTGTGCTCTGTGGAGGCTTCTGGCTTCTGTTCTTGGGTAGGTGTTGACAGATAGGGATCTTTCATAAGGACAGTTTTCAAAGTGCACAGCAGACGAAGAGTTGATGGAATCTGATGTTGACACCCTGGCCAGAACTGGGGATGGGCATAGATTGTGTGGTACCCAGGTGCCTGGCACTTGCCTTATTGTCCAGAGCCTCCTAGCAAATGGGGCTATAGAGGAAGAGTGGACAGTGGAGGAAGCAGGACAGCTCTGCTCTTCCAGCTGTAGGAAGCATAAAAGAGGGAGTTTACTATTTGTCACCCCAGCAGCTGACACTTGTCACAGGCCTGACAGGATGCAAAGCCTTGGGGTCCAACTTTGAGAAAGTAAACATTATTTTTTCTTCTTGAATCTTAAAATTAGATAGATGATCTGTGGCTCTTCAGAAAGAGGATCTCATCTAATGAAAAGTTCAAAGGAAAGTGTGTGTGTATTGGTTATCAGTGTTGTGAGATACCAGATTGGTACCTCTTGGCTGTAAAGTTGGTACACTGGCCCTGCTGTCACTTACAGAAGCCACATGGCAGTTCAGAAAGACAAGGAAGGTGAGTTCCATTTCTACTTGTCACTCTGTATATGTGAAACAAATATCTAAAGACAAGTGGCTTGCTTAAAAGGAAAATCCCAGAATCCCAGGCATCTAGAAGGAGAGAGGGGACACTGGGCTGAAGACCTGTGTGTTCTGTGTTCTTTTGGGTAAACAGATGTTCCTGGCATTTATTCAGCATGGGGTTGTTTGAAGGCCTGTGATGGGCCAGCTGTTTTTGTGGAAGCCCAGAGAAAGCAAGGCAAGGGATAAAGAGACACAGCCTGCTATCCTTGCCATTTTAGGATGTACAAGGTTGAATATCAGCTCTCTAGGTCTCTTGCCTTTACCCCTGGATCCTGCCACTTGTGATCTACCTTAAAGGTTAGGAAATGGCCAAAGGTGGCACAGCATATCCTTTCAGACCCTCAGTGCCAAGTTCCTGAAGAAATTCCATCACAGGGTGTGTGGAGTCAGAAAACCAGATGGGTGGAGGTGAGTCTGGATGGGAAGGGTATAGGATGGGAGGAAGAGATGGGTCTTGTGTGCTGTTGAAGAACAGGACTCCAGCTTCCTCTCCCAGCACCCATGTACACTCTGTAGCCCGAGTGAATCTGATTAGTCCCTTCCCTCCTCCAAAGCTTAGCCCTAGGGGAACAGATCTCCCCAACCACTATCTAAGATTATTTATGGACTTATTTACTATCCTGATGGAAGTAACTGTCCAGTCTTTACTGATCCCTGAGACCCATGCCAGGGCCTTGACTGCTGGCTTAACAGTCACACTTCTGTCCTTTGCACAATCCAGGCCACTGTGTCAGACCCCATTCTACCATCCCCTATTGTGCATCCTTGCCTGCCCAGGGGCTCATGGGACAGATGATATCGACATGGCTCCTTCTGTTCTGTCCCTGTAGTGGGCTCGGAGGAGTAAAGACCCATAGACTAGAGAAGGCCCATTTTGTGTCTCCAAGCTCTCCAGAAGACTTCCCGTGTTGGTGGTGGTGGTACGTGTGCCTGTTCCTGGATGTTGGGTGTACCATTTTCATTGCATCCATGGGTTTGAGCTCTGCTTTTACTGGAAAAATCTTCTGGGGAAACTTGAATTTATGCATACTGAGAGTGACTGTGTCCCATGAGCATTTCTAAGGCTAAGGGTACTCTTAGTCAAGCCCTATCCATGACTAGCAGAGCCTCCTGAGACAGGTGTTATTACAGCCATGCACACCCTCCTTCGAATAGCTTGGGATCACAGGTGCTTTGGATCTCAGACTGCTTTCAGATTTTGGAATATTTGCATTTATATAACCAGATATCCTGGGGCTGAGGCTCAAGTCTGAACATGAAATACATTTATGTTTCATATATGCCTACTACACATAGCCTGAAGGTTATTTATACTGCATTTTTAATAAATTTGTTCATGATCCAAAGTTTCATCTTGCAGAATTTTCCACATTTGGTGTCAGGTAGTGCTCAAAACAAGTTTAAGATTTTTGGAGCATTTTTTACTTTACATTTTAAGATCAGCAGAGAGAGAGAGAGAGAGAGAGAGAGAGAGAGAGAGAGAGAGAGAGAGAGAGAGAGAGGATGGAGAGGGAAGGCTGGAAGGAAGGAGGAAGGGAAGGAGAGAGAGAACACATACAAATTCTTGTACATACATATATACATGTGCAGGCTTTCTGATTCCAAATGTTAGCCGCTAGCCTAAGACCTTGCAGTGTGGGGGAACACAGGGAGCACAGGCCTTTGGGCCATGGCCCCACTTGGAGCGTGACTGCTTACTCCTGTGGCTCTCAAGCTGTGTCATCTAAAGTGGTTCAATGGTGCCTTTACATTTTACTTAAGACTTTTGTGAATAGTTTCTCAAACTGTTAGAAGCCTTAATTCCTCCCTCTTCAGAGAACACCAGCCTACTTCCTGTCACATCCTGACAGGGTTAGGATATGATGCCAGGTTCCTTCTACTTCCTTCTCTCCCTTTCTCTTCACCCCAAACATTGTATCTGGCCCTATCTTGACCTTGGTCCACATTCCCTCATTTCGCCCCCCACAGGGCTGTGCTTGATCTGAATTCACTTAGACCTATGTGGTGTGATGTGTATAGCAGAGATATAAAAGGATAACTGTGTTTTACAGAATGCCCTTCCTCATTTGGGAAGTAGGGGAACTCACTGTGTAACTGTAGTTCAAGAGGCTTCATTGGCTTCAAATTGTCCCCAAGATGAAGACTGGAGTCCTGTCTGCATTTGGAGCCTTTTGGGTTTGAGCACATCTCTCTGGTGTTTGCCTCCCATGATCCTCTCACAGGAATCCGGGAGCTCTTGGCCAACCTGACCATTCCTTCTCCATTCCCAAACATTTCCTGTCCAGAGTCTTTGGGTCTGGATGCTTCTCCTGACTAATCTGGTCTCTGGCCTTCCTTCTGCTCTCTGGGCCCTTCGGTTCTCTTTGTTCTTCAGACCCTGTTTGTGGATTGTTCTTCCTTTCCAGTCCCTGGAGTGCAGGGTAAGACAGCTGTTCCATATTGACTGCTTTCTGTGCACCTGGCACAGTTCACGTAGTAGCTCACTTAATCAACGTCGTAACCACATGTGTGAGGCTGGCTCTCCTGTTACAAATGAGGGAAACGTGGGTCCAAGAGAGTTACACACTGCTGGAAGGCTACAGGTGTGAGTGGCAGTGGAGGTTCAGACCCAGGCTCACTGTAGAACCCGGGCTCCCACTTTTGTTGTAGAGGCTTATGTGAAAGTGAAGTGGTAGGAACTAAGCTGAGATATCTCCGTGTGACATTTGAATCCAGAAGTGAGTCATGTTATAGTGAAATGACGGACTTCTATAGTAGAGAGAAAACTTTGTTGTCCACATAGTAACACAGAAATCACTGACAAACCATGCTGATTAAAAACCACTACCTACCGTATGTGTGTGCTGGTTAGTTTGGTGCCTACTTGACATGAGCTAGAGTCATTGGAGGGGAGGCAACCTCCGTTGAGAAAATGCCCATTGAGAAGATTCAGCTGTAGGCAAGCCTGTAGGGCTTGTTCTTAGTGATTGATGGGGGGAGGGTCCAGTCCATTGTACATGGGACCACCCCTGGGCTGGTGGTCCTGGGATCTATAAGAAAGCAGTCTGAGCAAACCAAGGGAAGCAAGCTGGTAGCGGTGCCTCCCCATGCCCTCTGCATCATCTCCTGCACCAGGTCCCTGCCCTGTAAATTTCCTGTCCTGACTTTCTCCACTGATGAGAGTAATGTGTAAGTGTAAGCCAAAGAAACAGTTTCTCCCTAACTTGGCTTTGGTGGTGGTGTTTCATCATAGCAACTGTAACTCTAACTCTGTAACCGATCACAGCCAACAGCTACATTGTACTCCTGTTTATGATCACAACAGCTACATTGTACTCCTGTTTATGATCAGGCAAAAGAACACACTCACTAACTCGGCATAAACCAGTTTCCCCACTGCCTTGGTCTCTGGGAAAAGAGGAGAAAGCAGGGTATATCCAGGGTCTTAATGTTACTTTGTAGTGCTCACTTTTAATTTTGTAGTACTGGGAATGGAACCTAGGGTTTGAGCAGGCCAGGCAAGCACACTACATCCTCAAGCCCACTTTTCACTTTGTAGTTCGAAACCAGTTCTCATGAAGTTGTTCAGTTGTCCAGGCTGGCCTTTAACTCACACTGTGTCCCACCCAGGCTGGCCTCGAATCTGGAATCTTCTCTCTTAGTCTCCTGAGTAACTGAGATGACTTTTATGTTGAAAAGGCTGGCTTTTTATTCTGTTTATTTTATCTTATTTTTTTTTTTCTATCACCCGACAATTGGCAATGTTCTAGGTGATAGGTAGGTGATACTTTCACTGTGAAATTCTTCCTTTTGCATATCTATTACAAATCAAACTCTAGAACCTCTAAGCAACAAAAATATTACACCCACTACATTTGGAATTTAAAACAGAAGTAATATTGAAATTAGTTAATGCTGACATCACAAAAATTAACAACATAAGTAGGTTAAATGACAGAAATGCATTTTCCCACAGTATTGTAGGCCAGGCATCCAAGTTCAGGGTGTCAGCAGGATCATTTCCTTCCCAGATCTCTCTCTCCCCTCGCTCTCTCTTTCTCTCCCTTTCAGTTTTTTTGAGGTAGACTTTTTAAAATGTAGTTCTGGAACTTGCTTGGTATGCAGACCACGACTGCCTTGAACTCAGAGATCCCCCTGCCTCTGTCTCCTGATTGCTGGGATTAAATGGTGGGTGCCACTATGTCCACCTAGCACATGATCTTCTCTTGATGTGTGTCCATGGCTGGAGAAGGAGGGATCAGACATATCACATAAAACCCAGCGAGCTTAGGCTTCTCATAGAGTTGATGGTCTGAGTGCTGGCTTTGGTGGAACACACCTATCCAGCACTTGAGAGATGGAAGCAAGATGATCAGGTGTTTAAGGCTAGATTTGGCTCCATAAAACTCTTTATGACAGAGTTTTGTTTTTTTTTTTTTTTTTTTAAATGTATTCCAGTATTCCAGTACTCATTTTGCCTCGGCCTCTTATATCTGGCTTCATTCTACTTCCCTGCTGTATTTCAGAGAAATGGTGGATGTTAGTGAGTGCTGCCTAAATGTTTGAGCATGCATGTCATTCAGCTAGAGCCCAGTAGTGTTGGTGGATCCTACATCCATCCAGACAAAGGACATGACTAGCCCCCAAGAAAGTTCCTTCATGTCCCTTCCAAGTCTGCCTCTGCCATTAGCTCCTCAGGGGTGACCACTATTTTGAGCTTGTCAGCAATAGATTGCTTATGTCTGACCCAGAGCTTCATGCAGGTACAATCATGTACTTCACATTTAACAAGAATGGTGTGGTGTTGAGATTCATCCACACGCTGAGGATAACAGTTTTGGATTCCTTTTTATGGCTATGTAGTATTGTACTGTGTGACCAACCTGAGTTTATCTGTTCTGTTTTTGGAACCCGTGGGTTGCTTCTAGTTTTGGACTCGTGGCTAGATCCACTGTGAATATCCTTGTGTGAGCCTTTTGGTGAACATATGTTTTTTTTTTTTTTTTTTGTTCCTCTCAGGTCATTTCCCAGGAATGGGAATCTCTGGGATGTATGATGAATGTGTTTCACTCTCTAAGACACAGCTTGGCTTGGCCTCTTTCCACAGGAGTCCTACCAGTTGACAGGCAGGACAGCTTGTGGTTGACCTGGGTTAGGAGAGGCTCATTGGATGGACTCCCACTGAGTCTTTGACTTGCAGATAAGCATTGGAAGGCAGCCATCTTAAGTTTGCCCATCTGTAAGGTGGCAGGGCCAGTATCCATTCTGACAGAATTCTGAAAGTAGTTGGGAGCCCCTGTCAAAGACTCCCAGCCCAAGACACACTGGTGTTCTTGGAGCCCCTAGGTGCACTCTGACACTGGGAAGCCAGGGCCAGGCTGGCAGTGAGGGCCCCTTGAGGGCTATTCCTCTGGGGAGGTGTGTTCTAGCCTGCAACTGCACACCCCACCCAAAGACCAAAGCTGGATCCCTAATGCATTCCAGAGGGAAGCCAGATAACCCCCCTGGGCTATTGTTTTCTTCTTCCAGTGATTCAGTTGGGAGTCTTGTGGGAAGAGCTGGGAAGCCTCAGAGGTCTTTCCCTGTTAAACAGGAGGTGATTCATTTTTATCCTAGGAGATGGGTCTAACACACAGGCTGGGGAGAGAAGGGCAAGGGTGAAGGGATGCCTTAGGAAGGGCCTTCATCCAGGTAAATGTTTGTGGATGAGGAGACAGCTAAGGGGAAAAACCTGAAGAATGAGCAGACATTAGTCACGCAGAGAGGTCAGGTGAGATGGGTGTTATTTTATGTAGAAGGAACAACTGGAAGGAAGGGAAACCTGGGGAGCTGATGGCAGTCCATGCTGGCTGGAGAAGAAGGGGGCAGGTAGATCATGGAAAGCCTGCTGAATATGGGCTTCTCATAGAGCTGGCATTGAGTACTAGGTTTGGTGGCACATGCTGTAACCCAACATTTGGAATGTGATCAGGAGTTTTAGGCCACCCTCGGCTACTTGAAGGTTTTGGCATGGGCTACAAGAAATTTCTAAACACAAAGCAAAAGAAATGATTGTGAGACGTTTGATGAGTGGGGTGGGGTCTTGTTCTGTTTATCTCCAACTCTCTGGCACTTAGATGTGTCTGGCTAAGTAAGTGCTGGGATAGATAAACCATGTCTGACCAGAGCACCTACTGGGGACAGGAGACTTGTGGGCCTCTGGAAGGTCAGGGAGGCTGAGGGACATCCTGGAGTCTCTAGGGGTGATATCTATTTTCTCTTGGCTGGAAGACAAGGCTTCATGGGATAGTCAGTGGTCTCTACCTGGTTTGTCAACACATGCAAATAGTTTAGAAGACTTAGCCCCATCTGAAAGGTACCTAGGGGCATGGTGACAGAATTCCAGCTCAGGAACACTACTTGCTAAAATATATTTGTTTATTCAAAGATTTAATTAACATGTTTAAATATTAAAGAGTAAACACTGTGTGTCTAGTGGGACTCAACATTTACCAACAGGAATTCTGGCTTATTTAATTATTTGTGTTTTCCCTGCCCTAAGACTCAGGTTTCTGGCTATGTTCTAGGGAGTCAATGGGGAGTGTAGGTCTTTCCCATTGAGCTGAGGGAGTAGGAAACTGTCAGGGATTTGGGAGAGGGGGAGAACAGGAAGGAAGGCAAGAGATTTCCTTAAGAAGTGGAGGTGTCCAAGTTGAAGAAACTAACGTCCTGTATTCACTTGGTATAAAGGAGAGACAGTAAGCTTTGTGGTCTCCAGGGCAGGTCCAAAGTGGAAATTCTAGAGAGCTGGAGGCAATTGGGCATCCTTCATGGGGGTGATCTCTACAGCAGGAGAATTGGAGGGTCTTGAGATAGTCTTGATGAAATGCCAACTTGAGTTTCTCTGTGTGGATTTTATGTAGGCATCTTCTCTCCATGATCCCTAAGGAGCCTGCAGGCTGAACAGTGGCTGGCTGGACAGTGGCAGGCTGGATGGTGGCTGGCTGGACAGTGGCTGGCTGGCTGGTGGCTGGCTGGACAGTGGCTTGCTGGACAGTGGCTGGACAGTGGCAGGCTGGACAGTTGCTAGCTGGATGTGGCAGGTTGGACAGTAGCTGGCTGGACAGTTGCTAGCTGGATGTGGCAGGCTGGACAGTTGCTAGCTGGATGTGGCAGGCTGGCCGGTAGCTTGCTGGACAGTGGCTTGCTGGACAGTGGCTGGCTGGACAGTGGCAGGCTGGATGGTGGCTGGCTGGACAGTGGCTGGCTGAACAGTGGCAGGCTGGACAGTTGCTAGCTGGATGTGGCAGGTTGGACAGTGGCTGGCTGGACAGTTGCTAGCTGGATGTGGCAGGCTGGCTGGTGGCTGGCTGGACAGTGGCAGGCTGGCCGGTGGCTGGCTGGTGCCTGAGGAGTAAGTAGCATTGCATCATCCCTTGCATATACAGGGAGGGAAGGGCCCCAGCAGAACTGCAGGTAGAGCTCTGACATGGAGGTGCTCTGCGACAGATCTGCATTCTAATATCACCAGAGAAAGCCCTAGCTGCTGAGAGATTACACCCGGGGTTATTTATTGGCAATGTGCTCTATGGTTTTAATTTTTTCTTTTTGCTTATTCAGGCTTTAGCACCAGAGGAAAATAGCCTGGGGTGGCTCCGAAATAGATTCTCTCTGCCCCATTAACTTATTCAGTGAGTTTAATGGTCCTTTTTCCCCTCAGCCTTGAAGCCATCATTAAGAGGCAGAGATTTATAAAGCAAAGACTGAGCTTTAGTCAAACTTTGGTTCTGGGCTGGGGGAGGGCAAGGGTCTCAGGCAGCTTGGCACCCTCTGCCCCGCTGCTGTGGGAGTGGACCTTGACTTTGGGCTTAGTAAGGGTTAATAGCCTTTACCTTCCTGAACTCTCAAAGGGCAAGGTTGCCATGGATTGCTCTGAAGTAGCTCTGCAGGGCTTGGAGTTGAGTGTCTCCTGGTCCTTAGCAGGATTCTGGTCTGTTTCTTGGGATGTTCCATAACTCCTCTCATAGCTCCAGGTGACCATCTGCCCATGGTCAGTGTATGGAAAATCAACTTCTCAGAAGTCACTCCTGGAGGAACTTAGCCTGTCAGCAGATAGTTCCTTTCAAATGAAGGGGCTAAAGGACAGCGTCCCAACTTTAGCAAGGAGCAAATGGCCAGGTAGTCAACCAACCAAGCAACCAATCAGCAAAAAACAAACAAAACCCCAATAGACTAAAGCCCTGAGTACCGAACGGTTTGCCAAATTTCCCAGAACTTTGGTTCAAGGAATATAATTACTGAAGGTCGAGTCAAACTATTCCAACTCACAGCTGGTCAGTCCGGTTCAATCCGGTCCACTACACTTATCTTTCTCCAAATTTGTGCATCTATAGGGTGCTTTGTACCCTCTGAGGATACGGTGGTGGGGTGATTAGGTCCAGGCTGAAGAGACCAGTGCACCTGCAAAGAAAGAGATTGCCAGAGACAGTATGCAGTGGGGTGAGGTGGCAGCTTGGGAAACGGAGGAAAGAGGCAATGTAGCCATGGACCTCTGGGCCTAGGTGGGATCTGAATAGGGAGGGAGGTGAAGGAAGGCTGTTTTAGCGGTAGTGCACGGCACAAGTGGTGGGTGGGATTGAGGAGGTGCAAGGTCCCTGTTTATCTGAGGGTAGGGAACCTTGAGGAACTAAGACAGCTGACAGTAAGCTCCGAGGCTCACTTGATGGCCAAGAACACCAGGCTTAGCCTCTGTACCGTGTTGGCTTAATCATAGGAGTCATCAGAGGGTTAGCAGATCAGTCTTAAAGTTCAAGCAGGTTTATTTATTTATTTTTTTGATTGTTAGTTTGTGAATGAAAAAAAAAAGTGGTGAAAATTGGAAAATAGTAAATCACTCATATGTCCAGACACACACTCACACACACATGCATGCACAGAGAGAGAGAGAGGGAGAGCAAAAAGCAAAAGAGAGAGAGAGAGAGAGAGAGAGAGAGAGAGAGAGAGAGCAAAAAGCAGCCTTTGAAAACATTTTATTTCCTGGTTGAGCACTGCAAACTGTGCCCACTCTGACGAGCACACAGCAGCTGAGGCGAGCTGGGTCAGTTATACCATAGTGAATGGGAGGGCTGCAGCAGCAGTGTGTAAAAGAAAGAAAGTTACCTTCCCTTCTCACTCTTTCTGGGTGCACAGAACTAAATTTGCATAACGTTAATATGCAAATTAGAGAAGACTATTGTATGTATGTTGTATATGTGTATGTAGGTGTGTGTGTGTGTGTGTGTGTGTGTGTGTGTTTACATGCATCCAAGAAAATATTTTTTGTTTCGTTTTCCAACACAGAGTTTCTCTGTGTAACAGCTCTGGCTGTCCGGCATTAGCTCTGTAGACCAGGCTGCCCTGGAACTCACAGGGATCCACCTACCTCTGCCTCCCAAGTACTGAGATCAAAGGTGTGTGCCACTACCACCGCGCCAAGCAAATATTTTTAATTTGCATCCTAAGGGTAATCTGTACCACACCATGGATTGATGAGGCGGTGGGTACACACAAGTGTAAGAAAGCTGGAGGCCATTGCAAATCCCAGGGCAAAGCAATGCGGGTGGGGGGCAAGATGAACGGAGAAATGAATGAATGAACAAATAGATTCAAACAATGCTGATTGTATGCTGAGGGCTGTAATCCAGGAAGGAAAAGAAGAGCCGTCAGGCCTAGACCATGTGGAAAGAACCGCGCCTTCTGTTTGGGACACTGAGTTGCTGGTATTTGGGGGAGAGGATTACCATGAGGCCTAGGCATGGCTTGAGCAGGGTGCATTGTTTCTGATCAGAGACCTTTTTAGTGAAGTGGGTTACCATGGTGAATCAGCGGGATCAGCTTGCTTGAGAAGAGGCTAAAGACTTGACCATGTTCTGGGAGCTCCTTCTGCCATGGCACTGGCAACCTTCTCCATGGCTGTCCAGCCAGGTAGTCTTCCTTCAGGCCACACGCTTCTCTTGTGAGAGCTGAGTTGACATCTGCTAGAAACACTTTTCACCTTTTCCTGTACTGATACATACCTCTGCTTCTATTCCCCTTCCCTTCCCACCCTTCTGCTGGCCTGTCCTACAGGCAAATCTTGCCTGTCTCTGGCTGCAGGCTTATCTCAGGACAGCTGAGATAGGCAGGTAGTATGAAGAACCAAGGTATTGGTGCTGAATAGAGTGGAGGACTGGGTGGCACGTTGGGTGGCTCACTACCACCTGTAACTCCAGATCCAGGGCATCCGATGCCTTCGTCTGGACTTTGAAAGTATCTGCACTCTTGTGTACATACCCCCCCCCCCCCCCACTATACACCATTAAGACAGAGTTTCTGTTCTGCCCGGTCCTGCAAATGTTTAGTCCCAGATAAACACACAGAGACTTATATTAATTATAAACTGTTTGGCTGATGGCTCAGGCTTCTTATTGGCTAGCTCTTTCTTATTATTAACCTATTTCTGTTAACTGTGTATTGCCGCAAGGCAGTCCCTTACCTATAATGCTCCAGCATGTTAAACCTTAGCGGCTATATAGTATCTCTCTCTCTCTCTCTCTCTGGTGACTGCCCTCTGCTTTTCTCTTCCCAGCATTCTCCTAATCTGGTAGCCCCGCCTACTGACCACTCAGCATTTACTCATCAACCAGTAAGAGAAACATGTTCACAGCATACAGAAGGGCATCCTGCATCACACATACACAGAGTTACAAATAACAAAAATTGATCTTCAGCAAAGAAGTCTAGGTGTTACACAGTTATTAATAATGAACAGGGAAAATAAAAGGATAGTTATTTACCTATCCTCATATGATTTTCATTGTAGCTGTTTACTATCTTGGGAGAAAGGCTGGTTAAATTTGATTAGTCCATTCTATGGTGAAGGTGAGGGTGCCTATTAGTGGGTGAACAGGATTATTTCCAATATTGGTGAGTCTTCCATGGTCATGTTCTCTGAATCCAAAATGACACATACTTTGAAGAGGTAACAGACCTTGGAAGGATCAGGGTTCCATCAATAGTCTTTGAATTATCTTAGAAAATATAGTATCATCTCTGGGGATCCTCCTCAGTGAAGAATGACTTACAGTGTGATGACTATGGTGATGGAAAGGACAATTCTAACAGCAGCATTACTTTACACTGGCTGCTATGTGATAAGAGCTATGCTGGGAATTTTCCATTCACTGGCTTTGTCAATTTAATGAAATCACATAGAAGGTAGTATCTGTTTAGAAGTTTTGCATACCCAAAGCCACAGAACCAACATCAATAGGACAAAGGGAACCCAGGCAGTCTGTACCCAGAATCCACAATTCCAACTGCACACTGCCAGTCCAGGCTCTCTCTGTCCTCCTCATCCAGGGTACACTCAGAGCGGGGAGGAACCAGTGCATGCTACCCAATTCTGTGCCCCAGCTGCGTTATAATGTGGTTAGATTTTCTAAGCTGGAACAAATGTTCCCGATGTCAGTTCAATGAGAAATTCTGCTCCATGCTCCCTGGGCTACATTGATTTATTCACCTCCAATAGGATAACCATGTGGTGAACTAGATAAAATATTTGTACCATTGATTGCTTTATTTTGTGCAGATGGGCGGTGGGAGTGAATAAGTGCCATAAGCAGGTGTGTAGAGACCAGCTAGGGCAGGAATGTAGGGCTGCCAGTGTCCCCAGGGTATTGTCTGTTATTTGCCGATCTGATTCTGACTAGCCACTGGCTGACCCCTCTGGGGTTCCTTTTGACAGCTATGGTTACAGTTTGTGTTAGCCATGGACTAGGGTGTTCTCCTTTGGCTGGAGAGTGCCCAGGGCATCTCAGTAGAGAAGGATACAACCCTTCTAAACATTGCTATAAGGTCACATGGAAAATGTTACAATAAAATGGGTGGCTTCCTGCTTACCAAACCACTCAATAACATCATAATAATATATAGGGAAACATAAGGAGGGGAGACCCGGTTAAGATCTGTCAGATTCTGGTGTGTGTGTGTGTGTTCACACATATTCAAGCAGGCATTTTCCCCATTGATAGACTCTATGATGTTTGGCAAGGCTGTAATCTCACTGTTAGTTTCTCATCTGAAAAGCAATAGGGTGGAGTTTGAGTTGAATGTGATACTGTGTGTATGGACAAGCTTGTATTCAGCTGCAGGTAACTGAAAACTGACTCTGATGGTTGAAATGTGTAAGGGTTTGTTATTATTTTCTTTGTGTGTGATGAAAATTGGACAATGTGGGTTTGACTGATGTTGGTCCAGTAGCTCAACCATGTCATGAGTCATGCCAGTGATTTTCTTGACTCCCCAACACCCATCATTGCAAAGTTATTGCAGCAAATATGTCCTGGTAACAAGCAGCTAAGAAGGGGGAGAGGTAAGGAATGTGTCCACTTGGAAAATAAGAAGCTCCTGGAGGTGACCCAAGAGCATCTTCCCCCTTGATGTCTGCACGAGCCTCGTGGTCCACACTTGTTTACCTCTAGCTCCCTGAAAGGCTGGTGGATGGTCACATAGCTTTCAATGTTAGTAGTGAGGCAGGAGGAGAGTCAAGAGCATGGAAATGGGAAGGGTTTGTGCAGATGCTGCCATGTTGATGGAGGGCTTGTTGGTTGGTATGCAGGAGCTCCTTTTGCCTTTTTTGTGGAAGGGTCCATTCTAATGATGTCATTTTAGTTAATGACCACTTCAAAGGTCCCATTTCCAAGCAAAGTTACATGTTGAGCTTCTGGGGCTTGGAGTTCCACACAGGAAGGTCAATGAGAGGTTGATAGGGAAGTTGTGTGGCCTTTTGTTTGTATGGTCTTTGCTTGGGTTGTTGAGACATGGTCTCACCCTGTAGTCCAACCTGGCTTCAATCTTTCAACCTTCCTGCTTCAGCTTCTTAGGTGAGTGTCACCACACCATTTGGAAATGCATTTTAAAAAAAGTATTGGGGAGGCATAGACGTATTTTTTGGTAGAGAGAATAGAGCATGTTAGGTGAGAGCTAGAAGGAGCAGGGTTGACTGGATGGGGGGGGGGCAACATGTTATGAAGAAGCTGGAAGGAGGGTGAGGGCTACACACGGAAGCTGGTATTTCCTGGAAGGCCAGGCCAGTCTGTAGTGGTGGGAGGCTCGTGGCTCTAACTTGATAGTAGGCTTTGATTAAATGAAAGAGGCAGCTGTTGCATCTGTAGAAGGGAGGAAAGTGGGGAAGTTCTGTGTTTGGACTTTCCACAGAAGAGACATCTCACACTCCATGTCCCAGATCCTTCCAGTGACATGGATGGGAATCTCCCCGGGTGAGACAGGACAATAGTGATGGCCATCTGATGACATGAGTGTGGTCCCAGGCAGAAGCAGGATCAGTAGAGGTTCGAATTAGCTGCAGGTGCAGCCCAGCCCAGAGTTGGCTCAGGACAAGGTAGGCATACAACAGAGAAGATGGATATAGTCTTCGGCCCTGGAACAATCTGTGCCCTAACCCATGAGAGTCAGATGGCTTTCTCAGAAGTGGAGGTTGTGAGTGAGCAACAGCCCAACTTCTGTGGCCCCTCTGCCTGAGCTCTGTATTTACTAGGGTTCTATGTGTGCATATGGTGTCTAGAGGCCTATGTATGTCTCTCCTGGATCTTCATCTTACTGTTTGAGACAGGTTCTTTTGCTGTCATAGTTCAAGTCTATCTGAGTCCTGCTTCAAGGGACCAGGGTGTATCCAGGTCCTGCTTTGGGAAACACACTGTACATTGGCTCTCATTTCCATGGCTTTTACCATCCTGTCCCAGGTGCCATCTTTTGCCTGCCAGCTGCTCCTTCAGCCTCATAGCACGTGGGTAGAGATGAGCTTTGGGGAAGAACAGAGCAATGAGGCAGCAGGGGGGCACAGCTGTGACCAGCATTCACGCTTGGCCACTCAGGCTCCTGAACTTCCCTGGTGGCTTGAATGTGATGCTTTGCTCTGACAAGCTGGCCAAGGACATTCTACTGGGTTGAGTATGGAGAATGTCACTGTGGGCCCTGGGCCCATGTGCTGGGGTGTTCTAATGGGAGCTGCTGACATCTGCTGAGCCCCAACCTCCCCACCTACAGCTCTGGCTGGGGGAGGGAGGGTGGTTAAGAGAGGCAAGTGATCCTCTTTGCTGCTGCCTGCCCTCCTGCCAGCCTCCAGCTCCTCTCCACCTGTTCTTCCCAGCCTTGCTCCCCACTCCTCTTCACCCTGCTGGTCCCCACTGAATGTGAGCTCAGCAGATACTCAGTGAGGTATCCCAGCAGCCTCAAAGAGTCCCGTGTGTCTCCTGGCAGCCCTTTAGTCTCACCCAACTGCTACCTGATGGTGGGATGTCTGCTGAGCCATGAAGCCTCTCTTGTCCTCAATATGATTATTTATTGTCATTGCAGTGGCTTGGATGTGAACCCCAGAGTTCATGGGTTACAAAGTTAACGCGGCAGTGTTAGAGGTGGGATCTTTAAAGAGGTGATGATGTCACGAAGGATCTGCTCTCTTGAATGGGTTAGTACTGTTACCAGGGAAGTGGATTAGTTATTTTTGGAGTGGGTTCCTTATAAAAGCATGGGTTTGGCCCTTTTTGCCCTCCCATCGCTTTCTCCTTTTACCCTTCCACCTTCTGTCATGGGATGATACAGCAAGTGACACTTCCAAGATGCTGGCAGCTTGGTATTGGACTTTCCAGATTCCAGAGCAATGGGACATCAGTGTTTTCCTAAATTACCCAATTGTGGTCTTCAGTTACAGCGGTGCCGAGTGATGAAGACAGCTGTCAATAAAGGCACTTAGCTCACAAGGAAGTTGTGTATAGCATCTGCTACTCCATCCCTTGGATGTGGGAGTTCTGGTTACTGCTTAGAATTACTTTTTCCAGGAGCAGTAAACTATGCCAAAGAACCCATCTACAACTACCTTTGGATAGCAGTAATGGCAGCTTTACACAGTTCAACCTGACAGCCATTCATCTTGAACAATCTACACATCTCAGGCAAGTGTTTGGGCTCTGTGTGTATTAATTTTCTTACCTATCCAAAGGGTGGGTCACAGGATGGCTACCTGGAGTCTATACCAAACAGGACAGGAATGTGTTTGTAGACTGAAGGTGACAGGTAAAGTGGGGACATGATTTTAAAAAAAGCACTATAGTTGTAATGCTGAAAATCAGTTTCGAGTTTGTGTGTACAGCCTGGAGAGTCTGCTTTAGTTTTTTTCTCTGGCTGTGATTTGCTAGTAGCAGCTTTCTACTCCTGTTTCCTGATCTGTAAAATGGGGACTGCAATGACACCTACCTTGAAGGCTTTCTGGGAGGCTTGAGTATGAGTTCCATGGCAGGCCAGCAGGAGCAACATGTAGCATTGTCACAGTCAGTGTTGGGTGGCAGGATCTCTACTGACTCCTGGATTCCAGAGTCTCTGAGTTCAGATCTGTGTAGTTGGCTAGCAGTTTGCCCTGGCAGCTCAGCATCCCTCATGCAGTGGGTGAGAAGTTTACACTGTGGGATTCCTGGAGAAAAGAGATTCAGATGTAAATAAGGTGTGCAAGAAACCCTCCTTCACAAGAGAGATGTTTTCTCTTCAGTACCACATAAGCCATATTGATAAATTAATCTCATATTGTTGGGACCAAACAGCCCTGCAATTTTTACTATTGTTCGACTTAATTGGTCTTTACAGCTGTGTCATTAGCTTGAGTTTGTTGTAATCTAGTCAGAGCCTGGGGAGCCACTGAATTACGATGCTCCCTGACTTCTCCATCCTCCTTCACTGGGGTTGAGACTGAATGCTTCCCTTCTTATCCCTGCTCGCCATTAGGACTGTGAGCTTCAGTGTGTGAGCAACACATCTGGGTCAGGCCCAGATGTTCATTCTTACTTTCTGCCTTTCTGGCGTGTTTTTCTTTTATGTTTTCATTCATTTAAAAAGTCTAGTGACATCATAACATATTTAAGATAAAATAGTAAGTGAAAACAAGTTAGGGTTCCAGTTGTCTACCCATCACATCTTATTCAGCAAGAATTAAGACCAGTATGTCCCAAGAGCTTACCCTCAGGGTGATTAACTTGGGGAAAGACAATTGCTAGTGGCTTTGATTTACACACACACACACACACACACACACACACACACACACACACTTCCCATACACTTTTTTCAATGAGTCTGTCTAATTTTAAAACTAGGGAAGGTATAATTGAAACCAACCATGGCTCACAGTTTCCTTATTTGTAAAATGAAATGGCCAGACTAACTTTCAAACTCTGTTTTGGTGTCCAGAGGAGAACTGGTTAAAATGACCGTAGCCTGGGGGGGGGGTAGGATGACATTCTTGGTCCAGACTAGACTCCAGGGACTGCCCAATGTCACAAGATAAGTGGCAGAGACTGGATTTGACTCCTCTGTGTGCACACTATGGTATTTCCTTGTTAGGTTGGTGGCCTTTGAAGTCCCTGGTGCCCTTCTAGGTAGAAGGAGCCAGGTCTCCCTTGCTCCTCTACCAAAGTGTCATTCCTCCTTGTCTCCATCCTTGACACGGGTTCTCCTGAGTGCCACCCCAAACACTATTCCTTTGTTGGAATGACTCCTGTAGCAGCCCAGCATGTGGCCTGGAGTCATGGCCCTTCCTGGCATCCTGGCAATTGGTGTACGTCTTCTTTCCCTTTCATTTCTTTTATCTTACTGTATTTTGGTCTTCTGAATATATCTTCCTTTAAAGTGAAGCAGATTTAACTGTAGTCTGATTTACTCAGGGATCTCTGCAGGCACTTGACGTTCTCCCCTCTGGATAGTAAATACCTTTTTAGCCAGGCTGGTGGGAACAAGGCTTGGGTAGAGGAATGTCTTCCCAGGTTGCCATCCAAGTTTGCTAGCCCGGAGCTGCATGACCTTGGGTTTGGATTCACTGGAACACAGGTGCAGAGAACATGACCCAAACTGATGTGATATACCTACTGCCTGGCTGGCTCTCAGATGGCCCTCAGGGTGTGGTACACACCACCCATTCTTATTACCTTCTTCCCGGTGCTGGCTACTAAACCCAGTGTCTTGGACATTGCTTCTACCCTGGCCACCTTAACTTTCCCCAGAAGCCTGGGGAAGTCACCTACTCCAAGAGCTTCAGTTTTCCCCTGGGACATACTGCTTTGCAAATGGCCCCCAGAACTGGGCTGATATGGTCTGGGTTTGGTCAGTTTTGTTCAGGGAGAATGCCAGCATCCAGAATCTGGCACAGTAGGAGAGAAGCATACGGTCCTGTGTTCTAGGCTTAGGAGCTGGTGACCAGGGAAGCCAGGCAGCCAGGGACCCTACCATAAGAGGCAGCATTCTAGCTGCTGCCTGAAGTCCCTCTGCCTGGCCTCTGTCTCTGGGTCTTAGGAACTGTCAGTTACTGAGCAGCAGCACATCGGTGGTTGCCACACAGCTGGCTGGAGAAGAGAAAGCTTAATTGGCTGTAGGTCAGAGGGATTTGAGGCCTCTCCTGTCGGTTTCTGCTGGCTTTTTTCTGTGACGTGGAAGAAAGGGGCCATCTCAGTTAGTGTCCTTCCATCTGTGCCTGAGCAGGTGCCATCCCACATAGGTGAGTGTCCCCAGGCCCCCTGCAGCCCGCTTTCCATCCAGGGCTGTCTGTTGTTTACAAATCTCCTATCAGTCTGTGGTGAAGAGGTTGGCTGCTGTCGTTGCTAGGGCTGTTGCTATGGCATCTGTCACACAGGCTGCAATATGAGAGAGACCAGGTGGGTGATCTCATGTCCTTTTTGGTACAGATGGTCTTCCCCACCGGGAAGGGGAAGGCCTCACTGGGCATATAGGCTAGGTTGCAAACAGGTGGGTTTCGATGAAAATGAATTAGCAGGCTAGGGAGGCTTGTCATCCTACAGGCCCAGAGCACACTAGAGCTAGTGTGGGGGCAGATATTGTAGGAGGACAGCCGATGCAGGTTCTGAGGCTGGTGGTAATATCCTTGAGCTTTTGGACACCTTGGGAGATGGTGTGTATGAGGTTCAGTCAGCATGGTCACTTACCTGTACATGGGGATATCTCTTAGGGGACCACAGGCCCTGCCCCAGACTGCGATTCTGGTCCAGAGGCATGACTTCCTCCCGACACATGGTGGTTAAAACTCAGGTGCCTCTTCTTCTTTGTTGCCCCGCTTGCTGAGTCCCTATTCTGGAATGGTTCTGAGAAAGCACTCACTTTGAGCCTTGGAACAGCCCCTGTTTCACAGAGGAGGAACTGTATAGCATAGAAAGACCCAGTAAGTGCTGCAGTCTCCCAAAGCTAGTATGTGGCAGATATGGTTGAAGTCCAGATATGTCTGGCTCCACAGCTTTAATCTTCCTCATGGGACCATTGCTGGGTACTTTCCCCCTGGGAGGTCTCTAGGGAAACCATGTAGAAATGTTTTCTTCATAAGAGACCTCAGTGTGGTTCTGTCCTTTAAGCTGAAGCCAGGTGGTTCCCTGTGCTTGCAGGCCATTGGAGCCGTTGGAGCTACCTGCTGAACACACACCGACTTCAAACCCCAAGCTGCCGAGGTTGTCTCATTCTCCCGAGTCTTTGAAGCCCTTACCAGACCCATAGTTCTTATATGAAACGATTTGCAGATGATGACAGATGGGCAAGTGCGGTTGGTGGGGGGGGGCACAGCATCAGCCATAGTGTAGTATGGGAATGAATTGCACGTTGCTTGCACTTAGCAGAAGATGCAGAAGGGGAACAGGTTGCTGGGGCTGTGCTTGCACTGGGACAGGACATCTCGCTTTGGTTCACTCCTGGTGCCAGCTGCTCTCTTTTCTCAACACCCAAGGGTGATACTCTGTTTGAATTTGGATTTGTCAGGGAAGCTGTGAACAAATTGGGATGTTTTCCCTCTGATGAGCTTCCATTGCCAAATTTCAGAATGACTTCTCGAGCTGTAATGCTAGAAAGCAAACACACCGCGTCTTGGGTGTCAGGCAATGGGACAGAAGGAGAGCTAACCCAGATACCTTGACAGAGTGACCGTTTCCTCTGCCCAAGAGGAGCTCTAGCTTAATCTACTGTGGGTCTTCGAGTGATCTTCTCAGTTCTCACTTATGGAGAAGTCAGGTGCAGGAGACAGGGGAGTGGGAAATCCTTCCAAGTGCTACTTTTGTCTCTCCCTGTTGTGGAGTGTCTCTCTGTTACCACTGTGTTTTCTTGCCACTGGGCATGGGTGCCACCCTTCAGGTGCTGACTTGCCAGTGGAAGGCAGACCTGCACCTCACTGCTCATAACGTCAAGGTGGCAGACTCACATTCCTCCCACCCCAAGAGCTGGGGGAAAAAGAGAAGGACCTACTTGTAGGCAAAGCTTTTCTCCTGTATCTCTCTATCTTGGCTGATCCCCTTATCTTTACTGGAGCAAAGATTTCCTCACAACACCCATGTCCCTTTAAAGATGCAGTATGTACCAAGGACTGCAGTGATCAAATAGTGGCCTATAGCTCATATTCATGTGGATTTCTTTGCAAATGGTATCTTTGCAGCTATGGGTAGTTAAGATGAGGCTATACAGTACTGGGACAAGTCCCAAGCATATGATCTGAGGCCTCATAAGACCGCTTGAAGGCCCGGACATGTACATAGGATGCTCAAACAGAGAGTGGAGTGAAGAGCTACAAGTCAAGGTACAGGAAGAAAGGGCAGAAACCTCGAGGAGAGGTAGAGGCAAGGGAGGTTGCTCTTGAAGTCTTTGAGGTAACAAGACCCTACTCACACTTCAACTCCAGACTCTGTCAGAACTGTGAGACGCATTCTAGTGAGCAATTGGTGACACAACACATGGCAACCTCAGGAGCCCATGTCACGGTCTAGGGGCCATGGATGCTTGGTCACATAGCCTCAATTCAGTCCCCATGAAGCTGAGTGACTTTAGAGGATGCTTGTTGATCCCTCCATGTCTTGTTTTCTTCTTTGTCAGACAGAATATGGTTGAACTCACTCAGTGAATACATAGCATTTATAGTGCCTGGCACACAGTCTGCATTTTGCTTTTGGAGTTACTATTGCAAGTCTATTTACACTCTGAACCCAGAGCTCTCCTCACATCAAGTGGTATTAAGTTGCCAAGTTTTGTATTAGGGCTTTGCAGTCTACTGTCCTTAGAGAAGGCAATGGGCTGTTAGGTGTGCAGGCTTCTTGTTCTCATTTTCTTGCGTCTGTCCCTATATCTCTTTTTTAATCAATTCATATTCCAAGGATAAGAGGTGAGGCAGGTTGCATATTTTTAAAAACAGGCCTGCTTTCTCTCCCTGCCTTCTCTCGGAGAGGATCTCAACTGCCCAGGCTACCCTTATGTTTTTGAATTTCTTGGCCCCTGCCTTTGCCCCCTGAGTGCTGGTATTACAATGTGAGCTGTCATATCTGGTTTACATCATTCTACATCATTCTGGGCCTCAAACCCAGGACTTCATGCACATTAGTCAAGCACTCTACCAACTAAGCGATACCTCTAGCTAGCTGGGGCAGTTTTCTTCTCTCCAGGAAAGAACTGTAAGGCTTTGAGTGACTCAGACATGAGGGGTCCCAGGTCCTCACATGTAAAGTAGGAACAGTGATGCTAATGTCAGAGGCCTGTGTGAACATGTTGTGAAGTTCCATAAGATCCCAGGTAACTGGCTGCTAATAAATGTCTCCTTGTTCTTTACCATATCCTGGGAATGGGAAGGGTTCAGATAGCAAAGATAGCTGTGAGGAGCAGTGTTGGAAACAGAAATATTTTTACTATGGCTCAGAGTTAGAGAGATAGAACCAAGTAGCACTGTTGTGATGCCAGGAGCCCTGGACAGGGGTGTGCCATTGTCCTGCCTTGGTTTCTCACAAGTGCTTGTGTTGTGATGGGATGTCCAAGTTGTCTCTGGTTTAGCATAGAGTGAGGTTAGGGTTGAGTCTCACCCCATTGACTTTCCTCCTCTGATTGGCTTGCAACAGAAGCCTCTGGAGTTGCTGGTGTTATCCTGCTCAGCCCAAGACAGTTGTGGAGGTGGGTACAGTAGAGGGCAGGCAGCAAGGGTCTGGCCCAGCAATGGAAATAATGAAAGCTGCCCCAGCATGTGAGGTGAGGAATGCTGAGAGCAGGCAGGTTGGAGGTAGCCAGGCTTAGGCTCCAGTGTGACAGAACAGGTGGCAATGAGGCTCATCAATAGAAAGGTGGCTGTCGCACCACCAGCCACAATGATAAAAGGGTGACCTTTTACCCATCCCTTGTCTAAACTGAAGGCTCTCGACCAGTGCATGAAGTGTTTACACCTGTCAAAGGGGCAGGGGCCTAAGCATTCGGGGACCTGGGAAGACAGGAGCTGTCTGAGACCTTTGGTGGGTGCTACATGGCTGTTTCTTTGGGATTCTTCACTTTGATTCATGTGTCATTTCAGGTATTTAGAAAGCAATGCATCCGGGCTGTATTTTCTTAGCTTTACGCTACAGAATTGACTTTATTGAATTACAGTTTAAGTTTGTTCATGATCCATATAGAGTTGATTAAGAAAAAAGACCAAAACCACTCATTTGGAGCACATTTCTTTCTCTCGCAGGAATAGAGAAAACACATTTTCCACAATGTCACACACAATCTTCTTATAGGGATCCATGTTACTTAGATGCCCTTCTGGATTTAATGACAGAAAAATGTTTATTTCTACCAATGACTTTGTGTAACTCAATTTGTTCCTCTTTTCACTTTAGCTGCCAGGAAACATATGCATGTATTCTTGGTGCTTGATGGTAGGGACTAGCTTGTTATGTCCTGCCGTGGATATGTATTCTTTTGTTTCACTTTAATGGTCTACAATGGTCTATTTTGCTTCGACCCCCACCTCCACTTTTTCTGTTTTATGTATGTGTTGCATGTTCTCTCAAGCACTTTAAATAGCACTCCTAGGGGTGCACACCAAATAATTGAAGATATGTATTCAAACCACAGCTTAAATGGAATGATTATAGCAACATTATTTTAAATAATAATCAAAAGGTGGGAAAACCCAAATGTTCATTTTCTAATGAATGGATAAATATGGTATATGTGTTTTCCAATGGAATATTATTCAATTATGAAAGGGAATAAAATTCTGAATCATGCTGCAAGGTGGATGAAGCACAAAAAGTCCTATTCGGTGACATATCCCAGGCACACAGATTCCACTCATGTGAAATACCCAGGACAGATAATTCTATTAGTTCTAGGGTAGAGAAGAGAGGGGACTGAACACCTAGTGGATATAAACTTAAAACTGATTGGAAACTAAAGAGAAGTGTCTGAGTGACATTGAGAATGTATTTCAATGCCACTAAATTTTAAACACCTTACAAGCTAATTTTACATTGGGTGAATGTTGTTTCAATAATAAAAGAAAAGTACTGTGCCAAAATATGTTTTAAAAAACTATGGGTCTGGAGATGAGATGTGGTTCATTGGGTAAGAACATTGACTGCTCATCCAGAGGACCTGTGCTTGATTTCCAGTGTTCTCATGGTAGTTCATAACTGTGTGTAATTCAAGTTCTGGGCACTCCAACACCCTTTTTCTGGCCTTAGCAGGTACCAGGTATATACAGGAATCAGGCAAGCATGTGGTGCACAGACATACATGCAGGCAAAATAATTTTTTAAATTATAAAAAAAAAAAGTAAGTGAGTGTAATGCAAAGAACTAGAACAACAAAAACAAATCCTTCAAAGTTTGTGTTGGGGCCCCTGCTAGCTTGGGCAGAAGGGTCAGCCTCCTTCTCTCATTGCTAGGGGTCAGTCTAAAAGCTGCCCTTCATTGAAGATGACCATAGCTCCAGTGTCATCAAAGGCCACAAGTGTGGCAGTGACTGTATAGGACTGCAGTTTCAGGTCCTTCCATCATGAGCCTTGCATAAATGGGTGTGTTAGAAGAGGTTGGTAATGGGGAAGGGCTGGAGAAATGGCTCAGCGGTTAAGAGTACTGGCTGTTCTTCCAGAGAACCTGGATTCAGTTCCCAGCCTTCACATGGCAGTTTACAACTGCCTGTAACTCCAGTTCTGGGCGCTCTGACACCCTCACACAGACATGCATGCTGGCAAAATACCAATGCATATAAAATAAAAAGTAAATAAATCTTTTTTTTTTTTTTTTAATTTATTTAAAAAGAGCTTGGTGATGCTGGCTGTGTGAGAGCAGGCTTCAGCTTTGCCTGTGGCTTTCCACACAAGTGAGCTTGAGAGAATTTGTAAATGACTTAGTTTTCCCCAGGCGGAGCTGGCAGGGGGTCTTCAGTGGCATTGCCCAGAGGAACTGCTTCTGGCTAGTCTGGTCAGTTCCAAGTCACACACTGAAAATCAAGAAAGGACTTTAGGAACTGCTTGAGATCAGGACACACTGTTGCAGCCCTTTCATGGTTCTTATTTTTAAACTTGAGGCTGGGATGGTGTGGGCTTTCATTTTATCCCAGTTTCTGTCATCCTCGGAAGGCTGGTTTGGAATCAACCTCTCCTGTGACTCTTCCTTCCAGGAGCTCCTAGGCTGCTGAACCGGTTAGGTGGTCTGCCTCACCCTGGGCCTTTCTAGACCAGGAGGAGCCCCTTCCTCAGCATGGGCTCCCTCCAATTCTTCAAATATTGGTACCTCATCTTACACAGGGACAGCACAGGAGGGGTGGAAGGGTATTTATTTGCAGGTAGAAACACCTGCTTGGAAGCCTTCTGGGGTTCTGAGTGATAGTGTCTGAAGAGGTGAGCTTTACTCTAGGCTAAGACAGTTTTAGACCAGGGCATAAGATGAAAGACGTGCTCAGAAGCTTCAGCCAGAAGTCCCCAGTGAACCTGTGATTTGTATGTGAGCCCTCAGATCGAGTACTGCAACTCAAAGTCTGACCCCTGGAAACTACATCTCCCAGGCTTCTTTGCTATTGGGAGGGTCTGTCCAGTGCAAAGTGCTGATAGAGAATTATGGGAAGGAGGAAGGGAGAAGCCCGGTGGCCTTGCTCTGGGTGTCATCTTGTCTGAGTAAGTCCTGTAGGTCTTAGTTGCATCTGTTTTGGGCCACCCATGTTGTTTCAGGCTCCTGGTAGGTGGCCCTCCTTTCATTGCTTTAGTGGGTGGGCTTCTTGTAGTTGCTATCTCTGGCCTGTGCTGTGGGCTATGCTGGCTTTTCAGCAACTCTAGCATGCCACTCATTTGCCATCAGATTGCCTCCAGCTATCATGCTTTCCACTTACCAGAGAGGACAGAAAAGGCTCATGGCTTTGCTGTGATATCAGTCAGTAACAGAAAATGTGAATTAGGGTCTGAGAAGATGGCTTAGTAGGTAAAGTGCTTGCTATGCAAGCATGAGGACCTAAGTTTGATCCCCCAAATCCACACTAAAAACAGCTGAGTGTAGTAGCATGCACCTGTAATTCCAGTGCTAGATAGGAGGAGACAGGGGAGGGGGATCTCTATAGTTTTCTGGTCAGCCGGCTTTGTAACTGAACATTCTGGATAAACATGAGAGTTCCTACTTCAATAAACAAGGTAGTGCATGATTGAGGAAGACTCCTGGTCTTCATACACTTGCAATGCATGTTCACATGTACCTTCATCCATCCTATACCCCCATGAAAACATATATCAGAGTCACCAGGTTTTTTCATGTTCACCTTCCCCATTCAGCACTGGGAGTGCCAGGCAACTTCTTAGAATTCAAAATTGATAGCTGAGCATCATGTCACTGTGACCAGTTTGGGAGTCTTTGTTTATCCTAGAGTTAATCTGTGACCTGTCTGAAGCCATAGACAGTACCAAATCCTCCATACATATGACAGTTCTATTGATGAAGCTGATACAATAAGAGATTGACAACAACTAATGATAAACTAGAACAATCATAACCATATACTGTAGTATATTCACCTCTCTTGTATTGAAGAGGGATAATACAGTCCCTGGGTGATGAGATGCAGTGAGAACAATGACTCGGTCATGGTTGTGGTGTAAGGTCAGCACAGAAGCATTGAGCATGAGCATTGTGATATGGTACTGTGACAGCCAATCCCATAATCTTGATGGTTATGAAATAACTATCAAATGCATGGTACATCAGAGGGCCCTGCTGGGTTTGTGCCTGGTCTTTGAATGTGCTGAAGCCCTGATAGTGTACACAGTAGGTAGCAACACTCTTTGCTGTTTATTCACCAGCATCTCTCTATGGAGAGGTGAGCATCCAGGAGTTCAGGGATGCCCTATCAAATGAAGCTATGGGAAAGGGTCTGGGATGTTTGTCCTCTGGTTCCCCGCAGAGGCCCTTCAGGTCAAGAGATGCAGATCCTGGTTACTGTAAATCACTTAACATCATAAAATAGGAGACTCTGAGGGCCAGCAGTGAGGTCCACATAGTGTCTATGCTAGAAAGTCCTCATGGTGTTATCTATAAAGCCCCTGGTTTCTCAGACATTCCTGATAGCCATTTGCAAGCTTGTTTCATAGTCAGTGTTAGATTTCCTCTTTGCCTTTATGATTGGACCTTGGAAGTTCTGGACTTCACTTTTAGGTTAATACCAGACACCTGGACAATGCTCAGCCCCTTGGAGACCCACTTATGGGTGCCCCCCTCAGCAACAACCTCTCGAGGAAAACTAGACACAGTTGCACAGGCTGTTGTGAGAAAGCACGCTGAAAGAGGATATGCGGTGGCCTTTGAACAGGCTTCAGTGTTGTGTTCACTAAATTGTTCTATTAACAATAAAATCTCGAGAGTCAGATATTGAGGTGAAAACCTTATAGATCAAAGGAGCAGAGGAAAAGCAACCAGCTGACTTCCCTTTCTCACTGGAGACCCAGCCAGTGTCTTTTCTCTCCAAATGCCCCAGATCAAAGAGAGCATGTGAATTCCAAGTTCCTCCCTTCTCCTTCCTGTTCGTCTTCCCTATCCATGTTCCTAATTTTTCCATGGCTAAATCTGGAATCCCAGGTTCTGAACCCTGCTTCTAAGTTAACTTAATCAACACAGTCTAGTCACAGTGCTATTAAATATCCCACACCTCACTGGTTGAACTCTGAGGATGAACAGGCATGCTTCACGTCACTCTCATAAACAAGTGTCCAGAGGGGATAGCTGAGCATTGGTTGGGTATAACGAAATACTGACTCACTCTTTAGGTCCTTTGAGAATTCTGCTTTAGAAAATGGGGTACTCTGTCTGGGCTGCCAACTCTGATTTCAGTTTCCTCAAGTTCCTCAGCTGGGAGAGGCACCATTTCTCCAGAAGTTGAAGAGAAGTGGCTGCAGGGAAAGGCTGGGAGACTCAATGAAGAGAGATGTCAGTGGCAGGTGAGGTTGAGAGACACTGAGCAAGCCTTCCCAGTTGCATACTGGTGGGGAAGAAAGTCTATCCTGCCTCTTTGTTTAGGTCACAGTCATTGTAGAGCACCTGGGTGGCAAGAACCAGAGGCCAGGAAGAAGGCATTGGCTGCCGGGAAAACCATTAAGGAGTGCTTGGAAATGTGGTCTGTGAAACCCTGACTCTTTCCCCATGAAAATGCAAGCATTGCTTTGCCCCTTTCAGGAATCCTCTTGGAAGTGTGCTACTTTTTACAGAGGAAAGTGGCGGGCGGGGGGGGGGGGGGGAGTAGAGAGTGATTTTAATGCAGCATGTTCCATTTATGCTACAAAGCTGCCTTTAGGAGCTTTGTATGCTGTATGCCAGTGTTTATCTCAGGAGCCTAAAAGTAAAAGCCTCTTGGGACAGGCCTAAAGGATTTGGCATGGGTTGCACATTGGCTATTCCCAATAAGGTAAAACTTGACATGGTGGTGCCCCTGGCTTGGCGTCTTGAATCGTTGGGACCTCCATGTTATCCCCAGTGGTCATGGCTAATCTCTCACAAGTTTGAGCACAGTGATGATCAGATCCAACCTCTGATATGCTGAGAAGGATGGTGAAAGCCACTCTTGATTCTTCATGGGATGAATGAGGACTTTTCTCTTTAAGGTCCATTTATTTACTGTCATGGCATCTAAGGGTGCCTAAGAGCCGGCAGGTTACTGCTGCAGCCTCTCCACAAGGGGGGAAGGTTACTATTCCTGTGGGTCTTTTTTCCTCTTCAGGGAATCCAACAAGTGGACTTCTGAATATTGAGTTGCATATAGTAGGGTGACTTATCCAGCCCCAGTGTGCTCTCATATACCAGAAACTGGGCCTTGGGGGCCCATGGATGGTAGCTGTCTCCATGGCTACAAACATAGCTTCTAGGCATTCTGCATCCAGAGACAGGCACAGCTGGCCTCAGCTGTTGGGCACATCCCACATGTAGCCACATTCTCTTGTCAATGTGATAACCACAGCCAGTCAGGGTATTGAGGTGTTGGTCTGATCAGAGCTGGCCTGGCTAACTACAGGAGCCAGCACATGGTGGATCTGGGCTATGATGCTGTTAAATTCAAAATTAATAATGTGGGATTCCAACGGCAGGTCTGTTAGCCATTAGCAAGTTGGAGGTGAGGACATATATACTGGACTTATGTCCTTTTAGCAGGAAAAGGATACTATGTGCTAACTGGCTTGTGAAGGCCCTGGCTGAGAAGCTAGAAATTGCGCTAAACATTTTCGCTTCTCACAGTCATGGCAGTTAAGCACCCTTTCATACAGTGAGGTGTTAAATGAGCATGGAAGGAGTGCTCTGACTTGTGGGTAAAACTAAGAGAAATCCCTCCTGGGGTACCAGGCAGACACAAGATGATACAGCAGTCATATAGTTGGGCTTTCAAATAGGCACATAAAGATGACACACATCTAAGAGATGGGTAGAGGTCTCAGTCCTGCTGCTGAAGTCAGCCTGGCACAACCAGCCTTTCCCAGGCTTTGGAGGTGAAAACACAGAGTAAAGATTCCCTAAGATACTAGCTGGGCCAGGCAGGAGGGAGCCAAGGGAAGGAATCTGGCCTGGAAGGACTTCATGGCCAGAGTGGCTGACTGGATAAGCTTAGTGGGCAGAGACTCATAGGAAGAGCTTCCATACCCCTCTTAGCCAGCCAGCCTTTGTGTTTCTTCCTTTAGACACTTAGTAGGGCAGGGGAGCTGTCTGTGGTGAGATTTGAATTTCCTAGGGATGGCCTGTCTGAACCCACCCCCTTTCCCTAAATTATAGGTTTTCCTTTCATGTACTCAGAGTGGGGCATAGTCACTTCTGAGGGAACTGAACTTCATTTTAGAAGCAGGTTGTGCATATCCGGGTTGCCTCTTTCCTAGATCCTTCTTATGAGCCTCACTGTTGTATAACTCAGGGTGGGGAGTGCCTTCAAGGGTAGAGCCCAAGAGTGGTTTTCCCCAGTTTCCCAGATGCTGGAGTTTCAGGAAGTGCCATCACCTTGACCTTGAGGTTTCTGTTCCATGAGCAGAGGGCCAGTGCAGCCTCCAAGGCTTGTGCTGTTCCAGCAAGCTCCTGACTACAGCTGTTCATCGTCTTCACTGCATTCCCATCCCTCTGTGGACTCCCAAGGAGTGCCTCCACCCTCCTTCGCCAATTTGACCAATTTCTTTAAGGATGCAAGGGTGAAGCTGGCAGCTCAGGGATGAGAGACAGAGCAGTACCCGTGCTACATTTAGCAAGGACATTCAGTCAGGATTCCTGCCTGACACTGGAGATGCTGAGCTAAAAAGTCAGAACCCCTGCTGTAAGCATTTGAAATTGCACAAAGACGATGGGCCCATTAACAAGTTCAATAGGCATCGTGATGTCCTATGAGACACTGTTGATCTGTGTGGATATGACATTTGCTGGCACACTAGTTAAGGCTGTGACGTTGTAAGCATCAAGCTACCTTCTCAGCAGTGGGTAAACACCTGCAGTTGACTGTACTCCAAACTTAAATCATTGGTTCCTCCTTGCTGCCTCCCCAACCTACCCTCACTCTGTCACCTGATTTAGGAACAAAGCTTAGGAGTAAACTCTGGGGACTCTGATCCAACATGTTAAGCAGAGTCTGTTTTACCATGTGTTAGCACTCCACCAGAGATCAGCTGTTTCTTAAAGCCTCTGTTTGTGTGTGTGTGTGTGTGATCTGTGTTCATGTAGGAGGTATATATGTGTGTATGTGGGTGTCTTTACATGTAAATGCATGAAGATGTGGAGGCCAGAGGTCAACCCTGAGATTCATTTGCATGCTCACCTCGTTTTTTGAAGCAAAATCTCTTATTGAACCTAGATCTCATCAATTCATCTAGACCAGTTAGCCAATGAGATCCATGAATGAGCCTATCTTTGCTCTGCCCCTTTCTGAAGTATTGGGGTTATAGGGTTGCCTGGTTTTTAGGTAGATTTTGTGGACCTGGACTCAGGTTCTCATGCTTGTATGGCAACCATTTTACACACAGAGCCAAATCTCCAGCTCCTAAAATAACTTTTAAGCATCTAGAAAGTCCATTTTTTTAATTTACTTATTTATTGTGTATGCTCACTTATGTACATGTGTGCCATGGCACATGTGTGGAGGTCAGAGGACAACTTGTATGAGTCTGCTCTTTCCTTCTGTCACGTGGGTCCTGAGGATTTAACTTGGGTTGTCAGGCTTGGAGGGCAAGCACCTTTACCTGCTGAGCCATTTTGCCAGTGCTTATATAGTATTTTATTCCTTTAAAGTAGCATATATATATAAAATAACATATTTCATATTTTTATACCCATTTATCATTACATTTTGTTCTTATTTGTCTGTCTCACTCCTGCCTTCTCCAGATAATGCCTGTCTTAGATGCCACCACTGTCTCTATGTCAGAGGGTTTTGTGGCATGGAAAGGGGGGGTCCCAAGAAAGGCTATAAGGTAGGGCCATCTAGGATGACTTTTGAAGGACAAGGACCCAAGAAGTGTATGTGTCAGGGACGTGTTTTTCTCTGTCCTTTGTTGTGTGTGTGTGTGTGTGTGTTTCCTTTCTGTTCCTTCATGTCGATCTTCAGCCCAATCCCAGACCTTGGACAGCTCTTCTCTGCCTCAGGATGGAGCTCATTCCCACTCAGTTCCAGGCTAGGATTGCCTCTGTGGTCTGAACACTGGCTGAGCTGAGCACAGAAGTGCAGGAGACAAGAGGGCAAACGAAATAAATAGAATGCATCTGTCTTTGTTGTCAGAGAATTTTTGCTCTCACGAGGGAAGCCAGGCAAATAATGCTGAGACTCACAGGTGACAGGATCACATCCGTGCATCAGCAGCGGCACAGAAATAATTTCCCAGTAATTGGAGGGTGAGGCTAGGATCACTGAGTCACTACATCTGGGTGGTGATGGGTGGCTGATAAAAGCTTAGTGGAGAGGGGAAGATGCGCATATCAGAATCCCAGAAGATGTTCGGCTCTGCAGAGATTCCCTGAGAACCCGAGGGCTGGCAGGATCAGGAGCATAGCACAGAGGGACCGTACACAAGGCAAATCTGGGCAGCAGGTGCTAGTTTGGCTAATGTGTAAAGTGGAGGCTGGTTTACAGGGGAGGGATGAAGGTTGGTAGAAGTGGATAAGCAGGTGCCATGGCATTCACTTCACAGCTCAGCCACTGCAGTTACACACAGAGTCACCATAATGGTTAATTTTTACTGTCAACTTAAATGAATTTAGAATCACCTAGGGGACTGGGGAGGTGCACCTCTTTCCAGAGAAGGTTAACTGAGAAGGAAGACCTGCTCTGAATGTAGATGGTATCATACACGGGCCATGTGCCTAGATGGAATGAAAGAGGGAAACAAGTGAGGCCAGGAGAGTGTCAGCATCCCTTTTCCTGCCTCTTGTTTACCATGAAGAAACCCTTCTGCCGCAAGCTGCCTTGGCAATGATGTTTTGTCCAAGTGTACAGACCCAAACTCAATGGACTGAACCTTTGAAACTGTGGTCCATAATAAACCCTTCCTCTTTTCAGTTGCTTCTGTTGGTGTTGGTACAGTGACCAAAAATAACAAACATAGCCATTCTCCCTGCCGTGGTGGTGGCCCCGATCCCTGACTTTAATTCTTACAGAATCCATGGACCAGTTTTCTTTCTGGAAGAGAAAACAAATGTTTTTTGACCCTAGAATATTGAAGGTGGTATGATGAGACTCCTTCCAGGACCACTTAAATTCAGCTTTATAATGCCTGCATGACTTGTCACCACTATTCCTATTGTACAGAAGGGGACACTAAAGCCACAGGAGATAACCTAATTAATCAGTGGCAAGTGAGGGGTCAAGTCTACTGCTGGTGCCAAAAACCATCAAATTTTCACTGTACCAAACTTCTTCAAAAAGTCCAGGCAGGAAAGCCAGACGTTGGTGGCGCAAGCCTTTAATCCCAGCTCTTGGGAGGCAGAGGCAGGTGGATCTCTGTGAGTTCGAGGTCAGCCTGGTCTACAGAGCTAGTTCCAGGACAAGCTCCAAAGCAATACAGAGAAACCCTGTCTCAGAAAACAAAACAAAACAAAACAAAACAAAACAAAACAAAACAACCCCCAAAACTCTAGGCAAGAATAGGTTTTGGGCAGGCTGATTTCTCTCTTGACATGTGGCTTGATTTTTTTTTTTTTAATGTGATGGAAGGATGAGAAGATATAGAAAGGGATGGAATAAGAGTCACAGAAGCCATCACAATCCCATTAGCATCCAACCTTCTCTCAGCTTCACTCTGGATCTGAACTTCAGGGATTTCCTCAGTATTGACATGGTACGCAGGGAACTGGAAAAGTTGTCACTACCCTCCAAGGCTCTACAGCTCTTTACCTGCTCCCCCCATTATAGATTTTCCAACAGATTTAAAGCTTCTTAGTAAAAATTCTAGTTTAGTGAGAGGTATTTGTTTGCTATCAGAGAGCTCTTGAGCCTGTCAGGAACATGTGCAATGTGATTTTGAGAAAGTAGAGCCTGGAACAGGTTTGAACATGAAGACTGGGCATTTAAGGGTCTGCTAAAACATCACTATCTGATTGTGAGCACACAAAGACAAAATAGACCAGAACTACAAGGAAGGAGAAAGTCTGTCAGGCCTTTAGTCTGAGATGAAAGATGTCAGAGAGCCTCATGGATAGACATGATTTGTAAATGCTCCTCTCAGTGTTCCTCCATATATTGTGATCATAGCAGACATAACTAGCTGATCATAACTTCTACCATAGATTCATAGATTCCTGAACACTACAGTCTTGCTAACTCACTGGTATTGTGCATATGTTAGGTCTACTCAAGTTTCCTACTGTACTGTGTAAATCAGAGGACTCAGCAGAATTATTTGAGAGAGTTCAGAAGGTTAAGAACAGGCTGTTTTGTTCATATTTGCCTTCAGAGTCGAGGGGGAATACATACTGTGATACCAAGAACTATAGGACAAGGGGCAGGTTAGGCATGATGGGTATAGATTCAGAAGTGGAATTAATCTCTAATTAGGTAGTAATTGAAGTCATGTGAATAGAGAGTTCATTTCCAAAAGAGTGAACATATGGGGGAAAGAACAGATGGCTTATTGCTGGAGGAAAGGAAAGTGGTTATGATGCTGGAGCTGGGGAGGGAAAAGGTCAAAGAGCATTTCTTTCACTTGGTGAGGAACAAAACCCCCTACAAGGAACCTTCAGAAATTATAGAACTTCTTCTCTGACAGACTATAAAAGCTAACGTTACTTCCTTCCCTCTAGAGTCTGAATGAGAATTAGTGACTTTAAAAGGAGGTGGCTTCTGGGACTGCCTTCTTCTTGCAGGTCCTGTATATCCCTCTTCTATCCCAGTCCATCCCGCTATTTGTTCCACCCTTAGGACTTTTCTTCTCTCTAGCCTGTTCACATTTCAGCTTCATGTGTGCAGAGCAGGGAGCCAAGAACTGTGAATGGCATCTGGTCTTTCTGATGGCTACCTTGACTAATCACTCTGACACTTTCAGGTTCTGCTATAATTATTCTTGCAAAGTCAAGGTCCCCCCTTCTTCTCAGTGACCTGGAATTACCCTTTAACTATGCAAATGCCCTAAGCTCTAGAGCAACTTCTCCACATTAACTCCGAGACACAGTTGCAATGAGAAAATCTACCTTTTTAATGGGGGGAAAATATTGCCCTCGTAAGTCTTTATGCAATGCACTTGAGCCTAATGCTCACTTACCAATTCGCCTTTATAACTTCCATATTGAGTGAATTAAGTCCTCCATGTGGTTAGTTATTAAAGAAGTGATAAGTGCTTTATAATTCAGTAAAGGGTTGCCTGGCCATTTCATATTTTTCTAAGGAAATTGACCACCCGAAAGTCAGTGCTCTCAACTCCCGAGGCCAGCTGAACTTAGGCTCAGAGATCATATTGTCACATTTCTTAGCCAACTGCTTGGGCCAGAATGAAACTCATCCTCTCATTCTGGCATTCTCCCCTAGGGCTCACTGAAGAAGAAGAAGGGTCAAGGTCAATGTCTTGCTCTTTCCTGTCCTGGTTCAAAGCTAAGATGTCTAGCAGGGTCCAGAGTTTAACGACACATTGACTCTCATCCTCATGCAGGAGCTTGTTTCCCTAGGGCCACATGAAATTCCAGGCTCTAATCCCAATGAGTAGACATAGTTTTTTCTATGTCATAGTCTCCAGATAGCTGTAAAAGATGCTGGTTCCCATGAAGACCTTGGTAGTTGTAGTCTTTTCACTATTTGATGCAGGATCATGTTCTGAGGAGTAGCAATCATTGATTACTGTATATTGTCTGACATGTACGCCTGGGCTCTTGTAGGTTTGATAATGAACAAGACTGACAATTTGCCTGCTCTCCTGGAGCTTGCACTCCACGACAAGAGAGGCACTATGCATAAGAAATCACACAAGTGCGGGATTGTGACTACTGGGACAAAGGAAATATCTAGAGCAACATTGTCTAGCCTTGGTGCTATTAACATTTGGGATCGGAAAACTCTTTTTTTGTGTGTGTGTGTGTGTGTGTGTGTGTGTGTGTGTGTGTGTGGGTCTACCCTATGCATTGTAGGCCTCTACTCACTAGATTTTAGTGCCACCTCCCCAGTAAAGGCAAAAATGTCACTAGGCATTGCCATAGGTCTTCAGGGAGACACAGCCATCCTGGCTTGATGACTATTCATTTAGTAGGTTATAGAAAGTGATTATGTATAGACTGGTTAGGAATGGCCACAGTGGCAGTGACGTTTTAGGAGACTCTTTAGTGGCATCTTAGCTAAAGGAAATAGCAAATGCAAAGGCCTTGCTGGAGACAGGGAGCTTGGGGTCCTGGAAAAAAGATGGACATCACTGAGGAAAAAGGTACATAAACTAGGAGGAAGATTTGTTTGAGCTGGGGATGAGGAGGTATGAGTTATAGCACATAGCACATTGTTGGCCTTCATGACATGTGAATTTTATCACAACTGCCAAGTGCAGAAAATAAAATCGCTGGAGGTTTGTATACCTGTTTGTTTATGTTGAAATTTATCACAAATTTCAAAATGCTCATGCAGGCTTCTGTGTGAAAGACAGATTTATTCAGGCTGAGTGGAAGCTGTGGCCATATTTTGGAGGGAATGGTATTTGTGAGAGACAGTGGTGTATGCTCTTGAGTTGGACTTGCTGGAGGCTTAGATAGTGAGAGGGGAGGGGTGGTGGAGTTCTGATGGTACAACTGAGTGGTGCTGATACAACTTACTGAGATACAGAAAGTTCAGGAGTAGAGAGCAAGGACTGTTATTGGACAGGATGGGTTACAACTTGTGAAATAAGTAGGAAGGAAGTCTGGCTAGAGGCAGCCATTGAGGCGCTGGCATCATATAGATGGTATTATAGCCAAGCGCCTGGCTGAATCATCTTGGCCATGAAGAGAATAGTGCAAAGGGGACATTCAGGGTTAGACCTAGCAGACACTGACATTATGGATCAACAAAGGAGACTAAGAATGGATGTCCAAGACTAGACAGCAACCCAGGAGACTGTGCAGCTGAGGATACCAGAAATAGTTTGTTTCAAGAAAAAGAGAGTGATCAACTATGTGAATTGCTATGAAGAGAATGTGTAGCCAGACAATGGTGAAGAGTCTGTTGGTGTCATCAACATGGGAAATACTGGATGTGCTTCCTATAGAGCAGACAGAGACAAACTACGTTGAAACATGAAAGGGCAGTGAGGAAGTAGGGTCTGTGAGTATGGATTGAATGCTTGAAAACTCTTTGCCACAGTGAGGGGTATAGACATGAATTGGGAGCTGCCACAAGACAGGGAATCAAGATTTAATTTTTAGATGGGTTGTGGTTTTATACTGATGGAAATGCATGGGGTGAGAAGACAGAGAGGACAATGGAAGAAGAGGAGGAAGAAGAGTTGCTCTGGTGAGGTAGAAGGTTGAAGGCAAGGAAGAAATTCCACAGGGCAGCTAGATAGCTAAACACTTACGTTCTGTTGAGTCTCTGAGGGACTTATTAACTTCCATTCACTCACTCAGATGTCTCTCTTTGAGGACTTGTACAACACTGGAAATGCAGGCTCCCAGCCTCTGTCCTTGGAAAAACTTATAATCTGGTAGCAGCCATAGTCACATAGAGGGGACAATGGAATCCATAGACTCGGGGACCAAGTCTTTGTTAATTGATCTAAGGGAGTCTCTTTATGTACCTATTCTTAACACTGACCATGGCATCAGACATGGCCTTGAGAGGGAGCTGTGTATATGGGGCTTTTGAGGCTTCAGGACATCCTTTTCTGGCTTCTAGTTCCATATTGATTACCTGGATGCTTGCCATATCTAAGACATTCAGCCTATACTCTAAGCCACATCCATCCTGGGGATTATCAGGGTGGTGTGGGGTCAGAGATGAGTTCTGGGCTATTCAAGGGATCAGAGATCAGGGCCATTCAGGTTACCATCATGGAGACCATTTTGTATGGAGGTAGGGTGCCCTCCTGGAGGCTGCCCAGGTATGTACTTACCCAGAGGCAGCTGCCCCTATTTGAGATTCTGGAAGTAAGTGGTAAACAAGACAGATCCAATTGCTGTTTCCATGCATTATGGTCCTAGTGTAGATTCCTTTATGACAGAAATGTAATAAAATAATTAAATAAGACTATTACAAATGGCTATTAAGGCCACAAAGGACACAAACAGAGCTAGTGCTAGGGAACTGGAGGAGAGATGGGGGAGGGGGAAGTGTAAGCAAAGAGGTGGAGAGGGCTGGCTTCTCTGAACATGGGGGACTTGGGCGGAGACCTGGAGGGTTAATGGAGGCAGGGAAGTCTTCCCTGTAGAAGGTCCAGTTGGGAATACTCCTGGTTCATAGGAGGGACAGAAGTCAGGCCAGCATGGCTGGAGCCAACCTAACAAGGGGAGTGTATCCAGAGGAAAGGCTCTGCTGGCATGCGCATGCAAGGCATTATGAGTCATGACAATGATGCTTGGGATTGTTGTAATTATAAGAGGAAGCCATGGAAGCTTTGATCCCTCAGGCATACAGATTGATGAAAGAAAAGAATGAAAGCAGGAAGAGGCTGGAGGTGGTGGTTATTTGGCAAGCTGATAATGGGCAAACTGGGTCCAATATCCTGTAACAGCCCAAATGACAGCAGTGGATCTGGGGCAGGGAGGGCAGTATGGTTAGAAGATGTAGGCAGAAGAGTCTGGACTCCAAAGGGAACAGGTTGATTTGTAGGTAAAAATCTCACTCTGTGGGGTTAGGTCTTTCTTAGTAGGGTGGCAGATAGATTGTGCCCTTGATCTTTTCTTGTTAGGACATAGCGTCTCAACACCTGAAGAGCACAGGTGTGCACACATACATTCCTTATTCCTGGCATGGGCTTTGGAATTGATCCGGAAGAAGCTTGCATGGATGCTCTCTCTCCCATCTGTTCCCCTTAGGAGCTGAATGCTCTTTTTCTGTGTATCTGAAGGTGGGTCCCAGATGTGGGGCTGGCTTGCCATGGACTCTGGCATACATATTCCTGTAGGCTGGTGTCCTAATGTCTTGGCACGCTGGAGTCACCATCTCAAACAATTACCCCACACCATCCCCCAAGCCCCTGGTTCTTCGGTCTGGTTCTCCAGGCATTTAATTCACCAATAGCAGCTGTAAAGGGAAAGAGAGTTGGTGACTTGACTAGTATGGCCCCAGACAGCTATGCCCTAGCCTCCCTTGGGGCCTTGATGCCATAGAGCTGTTGTTCTGGAAGGTTTGTTAATAATACTAAACATATCAGATAATTGAAAGCGAATGCTGCTATCTGAATCACTATGCATAATATGCCTAGGTAACAAATCAGTTTCCTCATTGCCTCATAAGGCTCCGAAGTCAAATAAATGCATGGTACATTATGTATGTGTAGAAGCTCTCTCTCTCTCTCTCTCTCTCTCTCTTTCTCTCTCTCTCTCTCTCTCTCTCTCTCTCTCTCTCTCTCTCTCTCTCACACACACACACACACACACACACAGATGGATATCGGTTCTAATGTTGACTCATTTTGACTCCCAGGCTTATTTCCCCAGCAGTCAACTTACATTTCAGGTGAGGCCTTCCTCTTAGTACAAGACTTAAGCAAGTTGATCGTTGCCCTGGGCTTATCTGGGGACACTCTGGAAAGTAGAGATACCTGTATTTCTAACACTTTGTTTTTGATGTTATTTTGTTCTGTGTTAGAGGAGTAGATGTACACACACACACACACACACACACACACACACACACACACTTATTGTCTTGCTTACACTTTTGTGTTAGAGGAGTTGGATATACATATGTATATGGTGTGTGTGTATGTGTGTTATATAATTATGCATTATAATTATATATGTTATGCCGTGTGTGTGTGTGTGTGTGTGTGTGTGTGTGTGTGACGTAGAAACACTGATTTCAACTAACTACCTTTTGCCAGGAGGTCAAGTCAAGAGTAACTACAATGAACATAATGATGGTGAACACTTAGGTGTTACCAGATAAACATGGATTGGATTATGACTTCACCTCCTATAAAATACCATTTATGTGGTAACTGGAATCATCTAGAAAGAGAAGTAAAGCAATGAATAAGTATCTACCTTATGTGCATGTGTGTACAGTTTTGTGTGTGTGTGTGTGTGTGTGTGTATGTGTGAATGTTTTTTTTAAAATTCTTTGAGACCCTTTCCAGATCTTATTTAGTCTTATTTAGCATATGCTTCTTCCATTAGTAATGGGACTACCTGATCATACCCTAGCAGTGTATATTACTCTTGACAAACACACTACCCCTCTAACCCTCATACTGCCAGCTTCCCATAAGGGCTGCAAAGGCTTGAGTCTCTGGCCTGAGGGCATTCAGTTTCCAGATCTAAGATGCTTGCCCATACAGGACAGATTCCCTCTGTCCGTCAGCTTTTTTAAAAATTTAATTTATTATTATACATGTTGATCCCAGTCCCCTCTCCCTCCCTCCTTCCCTCCCCTTTTACCCTCTCTGCCCCCTCACATGCACCCTGACCACCCTCTCCTCCCATCTCCCACCCCAATTCCACATGTAGGGCAATGCCATCCAGGTGGGGTCATGTAGATCTGTCAGGTCATTTTGAAGTAGCGACTAGGGCTTCTCTCCTATCTCTAGGTTAAGGCAGTTATCCCTCCATGGGGGATGTGTTTGCAAGGACCTTTTGTGCACCAGGGATACATCCTGGTTCCACTGTCTGAGGTCCCTTAGACTGCTCAGACCTTCTGGCTGAGACCCATATTCAGGGAGGCCTGAGTCAGTCCCATGCTGGATTCCCAGCTATCAGTCTGGGGGCCCATTAGCTCCTCCTTGTTCAGGTTAGCTGTCTCTATGTGTTTCTGCAACCTGGTCTTGTCCTCTCCATCTGCGTCTGGATTCTAATTTGACTCAGTGTTTAGGTATGGGTGTTTGCTTCTGTTTCCAACAGGTATTAGATGAGGGCTCCATGGATAAGTTAGTTGTTGATCTCACTATCCGGGAAGGGCATTTATGGTAGCCTTTGCATAGTTGCTCAAATTGTTAGTTGGCCTGTCCATCAGCTTTTAGCTTCTGTGCTCCAAGAGGATGCAGGGGAGACTGTCCACAGCAAATTAGAAGAAAAGAGCCTGTTCCAGCTCTGCTTAGCTCCCAAACCCCATTGTGATATCAAAGAAAGAACTAGAAAGGCACCCTTCAAATCAGAAATCGTGTATGGGCAGGACTGTCTGAGGCAGGGGAATGAGTTCTGTACACCCGGAGAAGCCTCTGAAGGTTTCAGGGTGTTTGAGTCCAGCAGACATTACTACTGTGCTACAGGGTTATCAGGAGAGTGATTATTGCTCTGAGTGCTGTGCTGGAGAAGTCAGGTGATTAGGACTGCATTTTAGGGAGAGGGAAAAAATACAGCAAGGAACTTGACAATGCAAAGGTTTTATTTTAAATTTAGTTGTCTGGAAAATTTGGTTATGAAGAACAGCTCCTTAATAGCTGTGTGAAGTCACACTGAAAAGAACAGCAATGTGACAGGAAGGGAGGAGAGGGAAAGGGTTGGAAAAGAGGCCATGCTGGGTCTACTGTGTCTGCAGGAAGGGTGATACCAAGGCCTACCCACCAACTCCTGCCTTGCCAAGTATCCAAGTGACTAGGAAATTTTGTCTGGGGGAGGGTCCCCTGACCCTCTTGTAGGTTTCTTTTCACATTAGTTTTCTCTAGCTATATGGCAGCAGATGTCTCCATGTTCTAGAATTTTCTGGATATAGAATACAAACATTAAATACTGGGATTATAAATGACACATGACATGTTTTTAATTAAAATATGGACCACACAGTCTGTCCTAACTGATTTTCAGTTGCTTGGATGTTGCCAGGTCATTTCCATATTGGCTCAAGTGAAACAGAAAGAGGAAGAGAAAGCTATGGGACAAAGTATCATCTAATTTATTCTAGCACAAAAGGGCTTTGTGTCTCCAATTAATACTTAATTTGTGCTTTGTCATATTCCAAAATAGGATCTGAATCAGGAACCCTGGGTCTGTAGGAATCAGAGATGCTTTTTTGGATTATAGAGAAGGGCTATGTTCCTCATGCTGTGGAGGAGACTGCAATGGTCACTGCTTGACTATAGCCCATTTAACCCCTGTTCCATGAGATCCATCTTGACGCCATTGGAATTTACAAGCTACATGTATAAGGCTCTAGTAGTTTGTGTTGTCATGGGGCATCCCATTTTGTCACACTGTCTGGAGAAAAGGATGTGTATGTACAAGGTCCAGGCAGAGTGGTGGTTTTGCAGTTTCTTGAAGAGGCAATGTGAAAGTTTGGGGGCAGGACATTGAGATGAATATGGGAAAAGGTTCTTCGCAGATGGATATCATCTATAACTCCTTCACACCCCTGGCTTGAAAGGCTCCTGAGAGCCATGTTTTTGAGTTGCTCTCCTAGGCTCACCAGTGCAGGAAGTGTTTGGGGCCACCCACAGACTCCTTGTGTTTGATGCAAAGCAGTCATTTTCAAAATGACATTTTAAGCGGTGGGTTTCCAGCTTTGGTGACACCTTCGGCAGGTGCTTTATGTGAGAAGACAAAGGGTCTCTATCTCAGAGCTGGGGACCTCTGGGGCAGACACTTTCCTATAGTCTGTCCTGTGCGTCTCTGTCCCCTACCCAACCAGCTGTTAGTGTTATTATTTACCCTGTTATGAGCATCAAAACTGTCTGCAGATAGGAAAACTGTCCCTTGGGAGACAAATTTACCTCCTCTTGAGAGCTTTGCTGTTAACATCCTAAGGAGGAGGCAATTGATAAAAGGCAAGGGAGAGAACCCAAGTACTTTTGGGATCTCTCTACCCTCTCCTCCTTGTCCTTGATTGGAACAGGTGACTCCAGGTGGATGAAAGGCTGTGGGTCCCTGTGGGGACTCTACTTGTCACCATCTTCCTACGATCACCACGAGAGCTCTTTTCCCTCTGAACACTACAGCAGGCTTTGTGAGACATCTGCAGGAAGAACCAATCTAGCTCTTGTCACGAATCCTTTATTTAAGCCCTGACCTTCCTTTAAAAATGCATACTTATTGAACTGGAGTACCCAGAAAAAGCACCAGACATGAAGAACCCTATGTACTGGCACTAGGTTCTGCCTTCCCTATTTGGCACTAATGAAACCATGCCAATTGTACTCTCTTACCTCATGCTATTCATTTACTATACTTTGTAGAGCCAGCCTCTCCCACTGAAACTTGTGGCCTTCTAATAGCAGCCAGCAGAGTTACCATAAGTGACTCCTCTTGTTTGGTACCAAGCAGTGAGTCACTGAAGACTTGGCAGGCCATGGGCAATGTCATTTGCAAATGTCAAGGCAGCACCTCAACTGGCATGCTTCTTCTCTGCCCTACTGTCACCCTCCATGGGTGTTTTCTTCCTTTAAAAAATCTGTTTATTTAAATATACATAAGTATTTTATTTTTGCTGCTGCTGCTGTTGTTAGGAGTTAGAGTATGTGTGTGTGTGTGTGTGTGTGTGTGTGCTACTAAGCCTTCCTCCATGAAGACAACTTATCAGAGTTAGTTCCCTCTTTTTTATCTGGAGTATTTCTAAAGATTAAATTCAGGTTGTCAAACCCAGTGACCAGCGTCCTTTACCTGGTGACTCATGAATGCTTTCTTGAAGTTGTTTTCCTAGAAGTCATTAATGGTAAGTTTCCTGTCCTACCCTTCTGCCACAATGGGTCATTAAAATTAATGATGACCATACTTTTCTGCTTTTTTTTAAAATTAACTATGACCAAGAAATGTTAACTTCTAGCATTTGTACTTGAAAACCAAGAAAAGACTTCTTGTATAATCTCCATGGTTAGTGACTTCCAAAGACTTCTGTGTATCCAGTTCTACAAAGGCTTTTGGTTGTTATTTATTTTTAGTATTTTGTGGCACTGGGATTGAGTCTGGGTCTCAGGTAATCTAGATGAGTAGTGGAGCTATACCCCCAGTCCCTCAAGAGCTCTTTAATACATCCTTCAATTTTCATGTTGTTATGAGACAGACATTTTATTATCCCCATTTGACAGCTGAGAAAATTGAGGCACAAACAGGTGATGTGGTGTGGACAGAGTGTCCTTGGTAGAGTGTTCTTGGGGCTAGGATTAGCATTCTGGCAGCCTTGCTCTAGGCAGGGGCTGGCAAGCTTTTTTTTTTTCTTTTCTCTTTCTATCAAGGGCCAGAGAGCAAATCCTGTCCTTGCAGGCCAAGTGGTCTCTGCAGTGATGGTTCAGCTTTATAACTTGAAAGTAGCTATGGATGACAGGGAACATCATGAGCACAGAAATGTAGATTTCATCTAATTCCTATAGGTCACAAAATAAGTTTTTCCTTTGATTTGCTTTTAAAAATATGAAACTGAATCTTAATTTTGAAGCTATACATAAGCAAACAATGGGCTGAATTTGGCCCCACCCCATAGTTTGCCAGTGACTATGCCAGAGCACTGACTTCTTGATACTCTGCAATCTGGTTGCAACACTGCTGCTCCCTGACTCAGGAGCATCAGAAGCAAAAGAGGATGCGGGGGGGGGGGGCTGTTATTTAACTTCCTGGAGGACTCTACACCAGCGTGTCACTCATTTGCCACTTCTCAGTGTGTGGCAAGTCTAGGAAGGGTCTGTTTGAAAGCATATATCATAAAGACTGAAATGAAGGAAGTTTCAGAATGCAATGGCTGGCATCTCTACAATCATCAAAATCCATTTATGGAATGCTAATAGGGGCCAAGAAAGTGATTTCATTTATTTAAACAATTTGATTGATAGCTCCTTGTTGGAAACAGATCCATGTAGGAAGCTGGTCTCCCCTGAACGAAGAACATGCTGTATAAACACTGTGATCTTCTTGGTATTTGACATGGCCCATGGCCCAGGAATATACACTGGAGGGGGGCTTAGTAGCACAGGTGGTCCTATTCCTCTTGGCTTTCCTTTGCATCTGAAATATTGTCAGTGCTCCTGCCTCGGTGAGACCGGGGCATGAGAACTGCCTTGAAACCATGAGGCTTCCAGAGAGAAGGTGTCAGAGTTAGAGGCCAATGCCAACCTGGCCACCTGGTTAATGTCCCCAACAAATGCCAGTGTCTCTGGCTGCTCCGTAGGGGCTCTGGGAGAATGTGTTTCAAAATGGGCTCTTGGCATACCTTGTCGCTGTGCGGCTCTGAAATGGTGCCAGAAGTCCTGGCAACCACAGCCTTGTTGCCTTCTTGTCTCCAGTTGGACTGGGCAGCAGATGGCAGAACCATTGGTGTGGTCGGGATAGGGAGGAGCTGTCTGGAGAAAAGTGGTGGTCATTTTTCTGGCTAGCATGTGCCTTAGGTAACTGTATTCTTTACTGAAATGGTACTGAGACCTCTTGCGTATTGCAACCTTTGGATACCGAGGAGAGTTAGGTTCCAGGATGGCTTGGATGGATCATTTCCTAGGATCTTCTGGCACCTCATGGGAGGTCATCTTTCATACAATATCAGAGTAACATAAAAGTCTTGGTAATTAGCAATGCAATGGTTTTCAACGTGGCCACTCTAAAATCAGCAGCGAAGAAATATTTGTCCTTTTTCAGTGTCGAGGGACAACAAAAAGTGGACACATATTCATGATCAGCCTTCTCATCATAAAAACAGTCTTGACCATCTTTGCTTTGAGCTGGAGTTTATGCCCTGGGCCAGTTCACACAGGTTCGCACCTGTTGATAAAGAGCGTCAATAAAAATGATTTTTTGTCTCTGATTAATCTTAGAATATGAGTTGTTACTTAGTAAATATAGTCTTGCTGGATACAACCCTCTTTAAAATTGAAATTACTTGAGGGAGCATTTAGGAAGAGATCTCTTGTGGTGGGAGGAGGAGAAGCTGATGTGGTAGGGTACCACTCCTTCACAAAGAAACAAGAGACACAAATTGGTTAAAATGCTTGCCTAATCTGCACTGGAGTCTCAAAGACGAAACTGAACTTGCTTCCCAGAGTTTCTAAGTTATCCTATTCCTACTGCCCTGTGGCATCTCTGAGTCATTAGGGGTCCCATCTCTGGAGTTACTTATTGGTTTTCTTGAACTCCAGATGGAATGAACTGTGGTCATGCAGATAGAGTGGTCTTTTGTGTCCTGGTGGATGAATGCGCCGCCAAGTAAGTCTTTCTCTTCATCCTGTCTGCCCAGAAGTCATGCTCTCAGATAAGCTACACCCCCATTCCCCAAACCATGTCATTTATATTATCTTGCTATGCAGGCATTAAGAAATTAAAAAAAAAAAAAAGAAAGAAAGAAAAAGAAAATCTTGAAGAGGAATAAGAAGGAAGTAAATTGAATCAAAACTTTGAGCAATGGGGTTGAATGTTCTGGAGCTGGGGATGGATACTGAGCACTCCATCCTCAGGCTACACACTTAGAAACTGAGTCCTTCATTCCTGTCCATCCAGAGGGAGAAACTGAGCTCATAGTTAATTGGTGATTTGTCAGAAGTCACGGCTTATGCTCCAGGCTTCAAGTTCATGTCTGACTGTGAAGCTGGCACCCCGCCCCTGGCTTCAGTGCTCTGACCTCTCCTCTCTTCCTGCAGACACATAGAGAACTGGCGAGGCCTGCACACCCTTAATGCTGTGGATATGGAGCTCTACACAGGACTCCAGAAGCTGTGAGTATGCTGGGATGGCTTGCTAAGGAACAACTGGGTTGCTGCCTGTCATCTTCTGTGGTGAAGTAGCAGTAATGGGAAGACTTTTGCCTCAGTGCTTTTTCTCAGGAATTTTCTTTGGGAATGGTTGGCATCACCTATTTAGGGATTGTCAGGGGCCACCTTAGTCTGAACAGGCCTGGGTTAGGGTCTTAAGGCAGCCTTGCCCCCAGTGCCTGCTGGGATTGTGGTCTTTCTCGGTCCTGTGCTTGGCACAACCCTACACCGCATCCCCAGTGTCAGATTGTCATTCAGCACTGCAGGGAACTTCAGCTTTAGACACGGGGCACCAGGTGTGAGGAGGAGAAGGCACAAGGCACTGAAATCTCCTTGTCTCTGGAGCACCAGGAACTCTAGTTCTCAACTACTGGTCAGGATGGGAAGTGAGTAGCTGCAATCAATAATCTGCTCATATTCCAACCTTTATCTAGTTCTCCAAAGGAATTGGTTTTATCTCTCTCATTGAACCCACAGTTGGCCAGCTAGGGTGACTAGTGATGAAGAGAGCTACAGCCCACTCACAGGGTTTGCCTTCTTTTTGGCTGTAACCCCTGGGATTCTGCCAACCTTCTTTCTTTTTCTCTCTACTTAGGACCATCAAGAACTCTGGACTCCGGAACATCCAGCCCAGGGCCTTTGCCAAGAACCCCCATTTGCGTTATATGTGAGTAGAACTGGATTTTGGGAGAAGGCGCAGGGGTGAATGCATGGAGATAGTCTTGGACAATGAGGTTGGCTGTGGTATTTGTTGTCCCTGGCCAAATCCTTTAACTTTCTTAGGCCTTCAGTTTTATCTCCTTAGCATGAACATTTGGGATTTGGTAATCTCAAAGGTTTTTAGTAGAAGGAAGCCAGGGCTGAGTGGGAGATTCTCCTGTCTAGCAAGTTTGAACCTTTCTTTTTTTAATAAGGTAATTTGCAGCTTTGTGGGAATATAAATGACAGGGCCTTAATATGGTATGGACATGACTCTTCTGAGAATATATGTAAGATTGTAGTGGTGTGTATGTGTTGATGTTGGGAATGGCAGGAAGGAAAGCAAGACCAGACTAAGTATAAGAAGAGCATAGATTCAATACAGAAGAACTTTGAGGAATGGAAATATCTGCATAAGATAATAGGTCTTGATTTGGGTTAAGACAGTGAGCACATGTTCATGGGTATCTGTCTTTTTGTGCCTCCCTCACTCTATATCCTCTCCTTGCCATGGAATGAATTCTTTAGGTAGTGGCTCTGTATAGACCTTGCAGGAGTGGAATCACACATGTAATTGTTTCTTCTCCTAGTCTACATCTAGGTAGGTAGACTATGAGATTTGGAGGGAACACAGTCGTTTCTTATGAAGCAAGGGAGCATGAAAGAAAGCCTACAGTATGTGATCAAGGACAAGACAACTGATGCCTCCACAGGGGTATACTTGTCTGGGTCAGCTCTTTCTCAAGAAGAATAGCCTCACGGGTGTTCAGGGGTTATACCCCAAAGAGCAGAAAGTATTCATGAACTCCATGGCATGGGACCTGTTGCACGTGGGATGGAAACATAAGACCTACCGGTAGGTTGACTAATCTTTCTTTGGCCACTGTAGTTGGCACTTGATGACAGAAGGCAACTTGCTGGGTCGAAATCTCTTATAAAGAAGCAGAGCTTCTAATGGGATGCTGTGAAGAAGTGGTGAGCAGGGGATGTAGAGGTCGAAAGAGACCCCGAACAATTATGGTTGGGGAGTGGTTTCTTTTCGCAGAGGTCCTGGCTGTACTCTCAGGTCTGTGCATTTTCACAAGCACAGGGTGAATAGTTATTTATCTCTTTCAGCCACTTGTGCTTTGTGTTGAATTTTCTTTCTTTCCTCTGGAAATAGCAAGCTCCCTGGCCATTGCTGGGGGCCGTAGGTACTAACAATGGGGGGCTGAGAGCTCCCTTTGAACTGTCTAACTCAGCTCTTGCTCCCTTGCCCTGGTTTACGCCCAGTGGCATGATTCTCCCAATGTGTGTGTTCTTCTCAGCCGTTGGTATAGCTGTGACCAGAGAAGGGCCTTGGACCAGATGTTCCAGGTGTTTATTTTATTGCCGATTTGAGTTTCATTGTAAAAGTTCCCAAGGGAAAGAGCTTGTGATATCTGAGACGTCTCCTTTTTCACAACACACAGAGGTCCCGAAACTACATGCGTCTGGCCAATCAGGTGGGAACAGTTGGGGCTATGGAACCACGTGACAGTTCCAGCTGACTACTGTTATGTGAGGTGCAGTCCAATGTCACCAGACTTTTTGTTTGTTTAATCATCAGCAACCACTTAAAGGGCTCTATTAGACATGGTGGGGACTCCAGAGGAGCCTGAAGGTCACAGATAGCAGAGACCATAGGGCAAGACACACAGTCTGGCTCATCTATAGATTTTGTGAGTGAACTTCATCCATTTATGAAGACACACCCCAAATCCCTACTGAGTGAATTTCCCGTCAGCTTTGGGACATTTTCTCCTGGCAAATGGTCCAGGTTTTGCTGCTCTCTCACAACGTCTTCTATTTCTGTCTTCTAAATGCATTTACAAGTCTTCAGGCCCCAGCTGAGCAATCACAAGGCGATCACTTACTCCAACACTAATTGCCAAGCCCTGGCTTGGCGGCTGTTTCTTTCTTTCTCCACACCACCCCCCTTTTAAAGGGAAATGGCCGAGAAGATGTTTCTTCTTCCCTCTGTACAAAATAAGAAGCAGGAAATGATATTCTTGCCCAAGTCATTTCAGTCATCTGATGGGGGCAACACAACTGCCCTTCATCCCTGAAGCTGTGCCTGTCACCAGTATAATTCTTTCTTCCCCACATCAGAAAATGAGCCTATGATGTCAAGGTCAAGTTTTGGCAGCAAGCATAATGGGACATTGGAACCCTAGGTTGTCTTGAGTGACCGTCTCCTATTGACTACTTCAGTTTCCTTCTCTATTTTGCTGGATCTGGACAGATGAGATATTGGTGAATACATTCAGAAAGACCTTTTATGAAGGACTGGATTTTTTTTTAACCCTCTTGCTTATCCCAAGAGCCTTGAGGGTAGGACAAGGACTTTTCAACTTGATCATGGGAATAATGGCTTGCTAAGTTACAAATTGAGAATAAGGGCAGTGCCTGTTCTAGGCAAAGACTACATGGCTAATGTTCAGTACGACTTTTAGCCCAGCAAGTAGAGTTTAGAAATGATGCTTACTGATAATGATATTGTGTTCTGCTGTTGCTGATCACAGAACCCGATGGGAGGGATAAGATGGTCTTAGTGACTTCCCTGACCCATCTTTATCCTGGAACAGCTAGATTTCTGTTCCACACATTTCACTACCCTTGCGCCTGAAATATACCTGTTTTCAATAGCTACTGTCTTCTTTCCTTGAATGTGGATGGGTCAACCTGGATACATTTGTTTCTTCTCTCTACCCAGTCTCTCTTGCTTTTGACTCTATGTAGACCACTCTAGATGCTGCTCATCCCAGGTGTCCTCAGCAAGGAGTAAGTCTATAACTTTCTTATTTCTAAATGTTTAGAGACCACATCTACTAACACTGTTGAATACAGACCATCCCCCAAATGTTCTGAGACTAACTTCTGTTGCTAGTTCTTTTCCCCTTTAAGAACGTTGTTTTCTGTAGGGAGGCTCACACACAGCCTGGATCTCCAGGGCGGTGTCCTCATGAGGAAAGTGATGTAGGTGCGTTCTATGGTCTGTGTTCCAGTGATGGTGTTTCCTTTCCTTTTAGAGCACTTCCTGGTTTCCAGGGAACTTCCATATACTTCATCTCACCAAGTTCTCACAGCCATCCTGGTGGCTGTTATGGTAGGTAGCTTTGTTTCATAGGCACAGAGAGTCTTATTGGTAAGGAGTGGAAGTAGAAGCGTGCTTAGGTTCTTAGAGTCTCTTCTCAGGAATCTTTCTATTATACCTTTGGGTGAGAAGTCCAACAACAACCAAAACAAATCAACCAAACCACCCCCACCCCCCATCACCAGATGCTTAGCAAATTGCAATAAGAATACAAGTCTCTAGGGGAGAGATTGCTTAGCTGGTAAAGTGCTTGCTGCATTTGATCTCCAGAACCCATGTAAAAAAGCCAGACATGTTGGTTTTGTAATCTGGCACCGGGGAGGGAGAGACAGGCTTGTGCTTCTTTGATAGCCACCCAAGGCCAGTGAGAGCCCATCTCACAAAAACAACAGAACCGGATCCTGAGGAATGACATTGGAGTTTGCCTCTGTCCTTCACCTGCACATGGGTGTATGTTCACACAAATGCAGGCTCACACACACACACACACACACACACACACACACACATGCACGCACGCATGCACGCACGCACGCACACATACACATATGCACATAAGCACATACATGCACACATGCTCACGTCTCAACAAAGAAAAGGAAAGGCTAATTAATACTCATTAAGAATTTACTATGAGACAAGGAATGGACCTAGTGCATTTGCGGATTTCATCTCATGTCACTCTGCATAGTGTCTATCTGAGAGCTCCTTTGTCCCCGTTTCGTTGATGAACACACTGAGTCCCATCAATTTCTCCTAAGGTCATGCTGTAAGTTAGTGGAGTAGTCAGACTGAGGACTCCCATCCTGTGTCTCTGAAGTCTGTGTACTTTCTGACATCCCTGAGTGTTTCTCCTCTTTGCTTTTCTTAGCAAGTGCTTCAGATGGGAGGGATGTGGGGGTCTTTAAACTTTTATTAGAGAGCTGGAATTTCTCCCTGGAGATTTAGCACCATCCAGCCTCAAAGAGCTTGGGCTGAGAAAGCTGTTTAGTTTCTTTCCCTATTGAGGTCGGATCCTGTACCAATGGTTGTATTACTAACTGAATATCTTTATTGTGAAAGATTTCATAGTGTTAGCCTATGGCCTACTTATTTCCAAGAATATTTAATGTAAGATTTCAGCAAACCAAAAGAATTTCTTTAATCCCTCGGAGTTGGTTGTGGTCTCACATTAAGTTGCTGTAGGCAGAAATTCAATGGATCTGTTCAGCTGGGAACCCTGGGTATGAGGGAGGGATAAGGCGGGAACACTTCCATTTGGACGTTTTCAAGGAGAGAAAGTCAGCAGTGTTTAGGTGGATAGGGATAAAGGAAATGGCTGGAGGCCCCACCTTCCTGGTCACTGGCTGGACAGTATGCAATTCATTTCTCCTGAAGGAACAGGGATAGAAACATGGCAGGGCTGATTTATTATGTATTACAAATCACTAGAGGTTGAAGTAGCCTGATTTTGGATTCCAGGCTGATAGGTTTATATTTTAATAATAAACACTCACCTCCCTGCCTGCCCTTACCTCTGCACTGAGACTTTTTTCTGTGTCCCAGTGGGGCTGGTGACTGGCATACTTGTCCCCTTACTGCCTCCATGCACATGGCCTTCCTTCTCTGTTCTATGTGGAGGTTGCAGCCATGGAATACTCTATAATGCTGATGGTAATGGACCAAGGGCCTTGGAGAGCCAAACCTGAGGTTTTTACTCACACTGTTGACCTTAGGGAAACTAGTGAACTTCAGTGAGTTTGTGAGGAAGTGTAAGATCCCCTCCTACTTAGGATGGTTCTGAACCTTCAGTAAGACAAAGTATACAAAGAACTTAACTCAGCAGATTATGAAAGGCTCAGCACCCTCCCCCAAACTGGCATCCAGTTTCAGCCATCACAGATAGTTAACCTGGAAGAGCTGCTAGAACCAATTCTCAAATTCAGATTCTTATTGCTGTTCCCAGCCTTGCTTCTTGGCTGTCTGTTCCAAACCCCTATGCAGGTGGCTAAATCATATGACAAGCGTAGCTCCGCCAAAGTGGGATTCCAACTGTTTGGTTTTGAGACCGTATCTCACTGCACTGCTCAAGCTGGTTCCAAACTCAAAAGTCTTCCAGCCTCACAGGTTGGAAGGACACGTCCATCCCAACCTGCCTGGTTCCACTTGTCACAGCTGCATTTCACTCTCAGTAAAGTTGTGAGGGTGATTTCTTTGTTTGTTTATCTGTATTTAGAGACGGCTGGCCTTGCACTCACTGTGTTGCTGAGGCTGGTTGTCACTCCAGAATCCCCCTCTCTGCCAATGCCCAAAAGTAGGACTGTAAGTGTATGCCTGGATCAGAGTGATATTTTAAGCACATAGATAAACACTCCTCTGCCTAAAACCCTCCGGTTACTCTCTGCGTTATTTATGGTAAAAGCCCAAGTCCTCACTATGGCCTCAGGGTTCAAGTCATGGTCCCATGTCTGTCTAATTCCCTGTGCTTTCTCCCTGCTTTCTCTGCTGTAGCCTCAAGCCTTCTCTCACTTCCCGGACATGCCAGGCTTATCCCCCACCTTGTGCATTTTCCTCTCTGCCGATCCATCTGACCCACAGAAATTCTCCAGCCTCGATCTCCATGCCTAACCCTGCTCCCCACCATTTTCTCTAATGTCACTTGCTCTTTCAAGGTTTCTCTGACCAATCTTAGTGGCCTTTACAAGCCTATCACTTTTTATTATATCATGTGGCTTGATTGTTTCCTTGAACTTTTTTTTTTAACTATTGACTTTTTGAAAAATAACAACCATTCAGTCATTTGTGTAAGTCTGTACTAGATGTTCTCTACCAGAGTGTAAATATCTGTGAGATGGAGACTTGGTATTATTCACTGTTCCTACTCAGTACCTAGGACAAGGTGAGTGGCTCTTGTCTGCCTTGATTACCCTGTCTGAGAAGATGTCTTGATCAATGAATCTTATCAAGATCTCCACATGTAAGAGCACAGGTGTTGGTGGTACATGTCTTTAATCTCAGCACTTGGGAGACAGAGCAGGCAGATCTCTGTGAGTTCGAGACCAGCCTGGTCTACAAGATCTAGTTCCAGGACAGCCTCCAAAGCCACAGAGAAACCCTGTCTCTAAAAACCAAGGTGGGGGGGGGGAGGGCACGGGCAAGGCAACGACTGTACTCACTGTGGCATTCTTTCCTTCACATTACACTATTGACTTGGATCCTGTCTCACCAGAGTCCATGTCTCAGAGACCATTGTACTCCAATTTAAAAATAATGATCCATGTGAATTCCTGACATTCTAAGAATGTGGGCACTAGGGGAGCAATCCAACAGTAGAGAATTGCTTAAGGAGTATGAAGCTGTTGGTTTGATGCCCAATACTACAGATGCAACCCAGCGTACCACACACACCAAGTCAACAATAACCAGAATGAACAAAAGTGAATACTACAGGGTCATAGCCAACAGTACCCTCTTGCAATGCTGGGCACAGATGCAATGGAATAGTGCATCTCTGCGCTTTCTTAGATCTGCCTTCTAAGTATGTCCACCAAATCTCCTGCCTTCATTTAATGTCATTACTAGGGGAATGGTGTTGATGAGCATGTGAGAGTATGTGTTTTTGAGATGGATTGACTGAGCTTGGATTCTGGATCTGTCCTAGATATCTGAGTGTCCTGGGAAAGGGATCTTACCATCCTGCTTATCTGTGTCTCATATGCACATTTGGAAAATGGGGATAATATGCTTATTAGCAAGAGGAAGAGTGTAAATAAGCTTTATCAATTATTAAGGAGAATGACTGGCCCATAATAAGAATTAGTATAAATTAGTTGCTATTCTTTTTTTTTTTTTTTTGATTGACAGTGGTGGCCAGTCTCTTCTTATGTTACTTAATAAATATGTGGTGAATCATGATTTTGGAGGCCTTCATGTCCCCTCAAAGTGCTGCATGCTGCAGACAGTTGATCAATGTACAAGATGTGCTCCCTGTCCTTAAGATTTACCAATGTCAATACGGTAGCACATGTGTTTATTTTAACCTTTAGAGAGAGTGAATAAAGCCATAGATTTTACCCCAATGTAGGGGAATGAGGACATAGCGTAGCGACTGTTTGCCTAGCTTGTAAATTCCCTGTGTTCAATCCCTGGCATTGCCAAAATAATGTGGATATTTATCCTCAGAGAAGCAATTTCCCCAAACATGTATACAGTTTTCCCAAAAGTTTCAGAGCTGTTTAGACTTCCTTTTTCCATGAGTTAGGAGCTACTTTGGAGGGTGTTCCAGAGAGGTGCACAGTTAAGCCATTTACAAAACAGATGTGCTGGCACACCTCTGTAATCTCAGTACTTGGGAAGTGGAGGCAGGAGGATCAAGAGGGAAAACATTTGTCAAGCAAAAGGAGTAGAGTTCAGATCTTCAGATTCCATGTGTATGCCTTATGGGCACAATGCCTACTCTGTAACAGCAGCTTCCTAAGGTGGAGACAGGGGAAACCAAGAGCTGGTGAGTGACACTTGCATGTTGGTGAGCTCTGGGCATGACTCTGAGACCCTGTCTCAAAGAATAAGATAGAAGAATGATTGAGAAACACTCCAACATCATGTGTGTGCAGGTATAAATGCATGTGTGAATTCATGCATATACACACATGCATGTCTACACACTTATGAACACACACACACACACACACACACAAAGAAGAAGAAGAAGAAGAAGAAGAAGAAGAAGAAGAAGAAGAAGAAGAAGAAGAAGAAGAAGAAGAAGAAGAAAAAGGCAAAACAAAGAATCTGGAGCTACAGTGGGCTATACCTCAAGTTCCAGCCCAGACAGAGATATATAAGAAAGACTGTCTTAAAAATTCAACCAACTAAACAGAAACAAGAAAAAACAAAAAACCAACCAACCAACCAAACAAACAAAAACCCCCCAATAAACTCAAAACTATTATAGGCTTAGAAAATGACATATATGTTGCATCATAAAAATGTTTCTTTATGGTTTCCACCATAGTCAGATAAGTTAAGGATATACCAGGTATGAGGCTTTCTTGCGAATAAGGAAATTTTTCTAAAATTTATCACAGTAAAGGATTATATAGCAGTATATTGAAGCCTGTTGAGTTGTACACTGTGTATATATGTACATGTGCATGTACATGCATGCATGTGTGCACATGCATAGGCAGGCACAGGCCCACACAGGCCCCCCCCCACACAAACACTGACACACACACACACATACACACACACACCCCCTTCTGCTCCTTCTTGGCAGAAGCTTCAAGAATTTGCATGAGGCCGCTTTATCTCTTTTCACTCTGCTATGGAGCAGAACACAGTGATGCTGCAGATGGAGGCCGCTCCATTAGCCTGAGTCTTGTGGTAAAGATGATGGGGTCACACCATCGCTGTCCCTCCCTGGTCATGTAGTGTGAGAGAGAAATAAACTTGTGCTGTGGTCACTAGAAGACGACAAAGAGAAGCCATAAATGACAGTGGCTCTACTCTGTACATGAAGTAGATGGGCCACCAGGAACCTACCCCACCCTTGGTGCCTTGATTGTTACTATATGCCTTCCTTCACTATGCAGGGGAAGAAGACGAGAGAAGGTGCGCCTGTCTTTTAGGGCTGGCTCGGAGCCTTCTCTCAGTTAAATTCTGCAACTTTTAGCATGCTGCACAGACAGCTGCTGTCCTCTGTGTCTCACCATAGGAGGTGCTGGAGGACGCTGGAGAACTCAGGGGTTATTGGTTAGAGATGGTCTGAAGTGGAGGAGGTGACTGTGGAGTCAGGCTTTGGAAGGACTATGGGTCTGGGTCTAGGGAGAAGGCTGCTTTAGGGCATGGTTGCTGCTGCCATGGATATGCATAACAGTATCCACTTGGACTTTCTCCTAGAGCTGTTTAGACATGTGTTCCTGCTTCTAGGCTGTTGTGTCTGGCCCTCAGGTAAACACAAAGAACTGCCAGTGGAGCAGGACTTGAAAATGGGGCCATTTACCCATGGGATAGGATTTCCACAGATCCACTGATGAGGGAAGATTGAGCCAGGCCATATGTAGCAGTGTATCTGAGTGGTGGCCTGGAGAGGAGCCAAGTGTGGGAAGGGGGCTCATGAGGATGGCTGTCAGTGTGTAAGAAGAACTGTTTCAATGCAGTGGTTCTGGGCAACCACGCCTCACATTCCCTTGCTTCTCTCTACCGTGTGGTGGTCTTGGATAAGCTACTTAACCTATTAAGGCCTGTTTCCACACTTCACAAATCCAGGCACAATTTGGATGACCCAGTCTTGACCTTACAGTATTTTGGGAAATTCTTCCTGGAAGAAAGGTCTGAGCTGGAACTCAGCCAGAAGCACAGGGAGCCAGGACAAGAGGAAAGCTCTTGTCAGTTTGTTTTGGCCCTACCCACTACCTTCTACCCACCTATCTTGTCTCTCTGGAGGGTCAAGAGTTCCAATCCAGTGACTTCCAAGGATGTGGCTTCTGGGAACCACTGCTGTGAGCTAAGCTTGTAACTGATGCACTGTATACGTCATTCTCTGCTCATAATAGGATGTGCAAGCAATCACCCTCCCCATTTTACTCACAGCCATTTGAAGCAGACAGGGGTTTAGGCAACTTGCCTAATCCCACAGCCACCAAATGGCAAAGCCAGAAGCCAGCCTCAGGCAACCTGCTTCTGAGACCGTAGGTCCCATCCTCATAATAGCCCCATTCCACTCTCTGTTCAGCCCTGGCTGTCATCAGTTTCAGGAGAGAAGGAAGATGATAAATCGCCTACCCTAGAACAGGCTCTGAGGAGGGAAGGACCACCCAGTGAGCACCTGTAGCCAATTCCTGCTTCCTACCTGGCACTGACAGGGTATGGGTGAGTGGGCAGTGCCTGTTACTTGCTAGCTGGCTTTTGAAGGCCGTCAGCAGTATTTACACTGGGTGGATGCTCCGCAAGTAAAAGATTCTCAGTGGTCGACGATGAGTTATTCTGTGCCATGTGGCTGTGGGAGCCCCGGATTTTCAGTTACCCATTTCCATGGCTGATTTCTCTCCTGCTTCCTTGGACCCTGCATCAGGCAGACCATGGCTTCTGTGGTCACCCCGCTATAACATCTGTGATGGGAGATGGAAAGAGGAATGCCAATGGCGCTGGTCCAGCGTGCTGTGAATTCATACCTATGTGCTTAGCTTGGACAGTTGACTCTTCCCAGTCCAGTGAAGCTGTGTGACCCCTGGAGATGGGTGGGGTCCCTTCCTTCATTCTTTCCACAGTCCAGCCCCTGTGACATTTGACAACACAGAGAACATCTTTTTTTTTTTTTTTTTTTTTTTTTACATCTTGCAACAGATCATCTTATAGAACCCCAGATGAATTCGTGCTACAGAATTCACCAAACTACAGATTCCTAACTTGGATTTCTCAGCTGCTACACATTTATCTGCTGCCTGAAAAGACAGTCAATTCCCAGTCCACTGACACCATTAGTTGACTGGGCAATTGCCTCTCCTGGGGCCTTGTGTAGAAATTATTCCTTGTTCCCTCGTGAGGCAGGTGGCAAGCTTCCTCAATTGATTTTCTCTTTTCACGTCCATTTGTGTCTCTCCTCCAGTCTCCTGTGGTCTGGGATACTCATGTCCTCCCTGGTAATTTCTCTTTGTTTACGGTTTTTATGGTCAGCATTCTGATGCACTCAGGGCAGGACCATTGTGACCTAGATAATACGGCCACGGTCTGCTCTCGCTGGTCCACTGCATGCTTACTCCATTTTTTCTGCACAGCCCTCTGAAGTCCCAAAGTTACCTTAGAAGCTATTCTTCCTGATTCCAGGTATCTTGGGGCTCAGGATCCCCTGAACCAAACCATTAAGGCTTTTCATATAACCTTGTCAACTTTTAATGTTGAAATATTCAGCCCACTGCTGAGTAAACATCCTGGCCTCTGCCCTGCCTGGTTCCAAGCCTTGGGGGTTACACATTGTGTTCATATTGTCTAGTCTTGATTATCCTTGATAGATTTTTTTCTCTCCCCCCCCACTCCCCCTAAGGCTTCATTACTTCCCATTTGTCCACATCTCTTTTGTCCATTTCTCTTGTTAAGGACAGATTTAGAAAATGAGTTTAGTCCCTTGGCTGTTTTGGAGTCATCATTAATTTCAGTCCTACTTCATCCCTTAGTAAGCTGGTGTCTTATGTCTCCTCCGTTGTTCCTTTCTGATGAATTTGCAAAAGCCTCTTTTCCTCCCAGGTTAACCCCCTCTGCCTCTGAGGGACTGCCATGGTTCTGCAGAGCTCCTGCTTTTCCTGGGTTGTCTTTTGGGAGATCCAGCTGTTGAGACTGCCCTGAGCTTGAAGGGCCCCAAGCCTCCCAGAGGGGTAAACTTAGCATTACCTCTGGCTGACTTCATCTCTGGCTGTAGATGCCGTCTTCCTAAAGATTCTGAAGCCCAGCCCAGACCCTAAAACAAACCTACAGAAAGGCCTGTCTCTACAGCAATGACAAGATGACAAGCAGTCCCAGTGACAAGGACGGGGTCTCCTTAACATAAGAGAATATCTGAAAAATGAATGACTGGAAAATGTGACAATGAATGAGGTTATGAGGTTATGAGCCTTGATTAAGCCATGTCACTTCTTTTCTCTTATCATCTTGGGCAAAGAACAGTGTCCTAGGATTTTTCTGGAATCACTGGGGATTAGTACTAGTCACAGGACACTCTCTCCTGTGTGCCCAGAGGTGGTAATTCCTCTATCCCAATCTGTTTCACAAGTCCAGAACTTGGTAAGCTCTACAAGGGCTTTGATTTTGCTCTTCTGGGATTCTGACCGTGTGTGTGTGTGTGTGTGTGTGTGTGTGTGTGTGTGTGTGTGTTGTGTGTATGTGTGTGTTGTGTGTGTGTGTGTGTTGTGTATGTGTGTGTTGTGTGTGTGTGTGTGTTGTGTGTGTGTGTGTTGTGTGTGTGTGTTGTGTGTGTGTGTGTTGTGTGTGTGTGTGGTGTGGTGTGTGTGTGGTGTGTGTGTGGTGTGTGTGTGTGTGTGTTCTGTGGTTTTTTTCCCCCCTCTTCCCAGGGTAACGCTCATCAGATTTGCCAGCCTATGCAGGCTGAATTCCTCAGAGGATCTGGGATTCAGGGGACCATTTGAGGTCACCTGCCTTTTTCTGTGTGTTGGTAGAGGGCATATCCCTTGCTTGTGCTAGGGACTTTACTGAGGATTGAGTTTAGTTGGGGGAGTCACTTCTTGTGTGTCAAGAATTCCAAAGTGATAGGAGCTCAGGAGTCCTTAAGAATTTTACAGTGGGCCTCTTGGGAGCTGGAATCCAGAATCCAAGTCTTGAGGTGTGGACATTGGTTCTTCTGATGCCTTTCATGCCCTGGTTGATGGCTGCCATATTGCCATGGGGAATGAAGAAAGATAGACCTGCCCTGTCAAGAGTGAACAGGTGGCTCTCCTCTTCATACCTCATCTATAAAATTGGTCTAATCTTAAACTGTCACTCTCCACACACCCCAGGGTCATTGTGAAGATGGAGTGAACATTGATGGGAAGGGACTTTGACAAGCACCACAGAGGATATCTTGGGCTATGCTGTAGACTATGTTCACTTTGGGGGAATAGGTAATGTTGATCTAGGGAAACACCCATCTTCCTGGGCTTTCCTATCTTCCTGTGAGCTCAATGATGCACAAGATGTCCCCTCCTCATCATAGCACACAACTCTAGGGAATATTGACTAAAATGCTTTGTCCTCTTGTACTTGGCTAAAAATGTTGATGAGTGTGTGTTACTGTCTCAGTTTGAAGATCAAGTTTTGAAGAGTTTGAAAAGAATTTTGCTGATGAAAATGGCATCAACCTCATTCCCTGGGGACAGGCTTCTCCCTTCTCTAGAACCTGACATTTAGCAGTTGGTGCTTTTGTGGTTTAGAATACTATAAAGCCCTCTCACAGCAGTCCTTGAAGTTGTGTGGTGCTTTTTGAAATATGAATGCATTAATCCCCTCCAAGGACATCTATTGATGTTCTTCTCTGCCTCAGACAAGGATGCCAGTAACCTATGTTTAGGACATTGACTCCATGGAAAGAGTTTGGGATGAGAGATGGCAGTGTAGAGACAGTTAAGATACAATGAGATGAGGACTGGGATCCCCCACATCATTTAGCAAACACAGATGATGTGTGTTTTGGGAAGGAGAGAGTTATAGCAGAGGCAGCTCCCTGGATTGATGACAGATACCCTTAAATCCATAGGTGTCTGTGAATAGATATCTGAGGAAGAGTTGTGGTGGGGAATGAGGAGGACAGCTCTAGGTAGAGGGCACTGGATACTGTATATTTAGAGACACAATGTGTTTGTAGGGCCACATGTCTATGGGGGCTGTCAACACAACTCACAACCATTCTGCAGTGTGCTCCTGTCTTAGGGTTTCTATTGCTGTGAAGAGACACCATGACTATGGCAACTCTTACAGAGGAAAACATTTAATTAGTGCTGGCTTACAGTTTCAGAGGTCCACTGTCATCGTGGCAGGGAGCACGGAGGCACAGGTAGACATAGTGCTGGAGAAGTAGCTAAGAGATCAGCATCCGAATCCTCAGGCAACAAAAAGGGAGAGACTCTGGCTTGGAATGGGTGTTCTCAAAGCCCAGCCCATTGATATACTTGCTCCCAAAGGGCTGTGCCTCCTACTAATCCTTTCAAATGCAACTCTCTGATGACCAAGAATTCAAGTCTATGGAGCTATGGGAGGTCATTCTCTTTTGAACCACCATGGACCCCAATGACAGTCCTGCGAAAGGATTAAAATCTTTGGTTACAGGTTACTTTTCTCATTAATGTGATAAAATACCTGAAAGCAGCAAGCAAATAAGGCAGGGAGATTTATTCTGGCTCATGGTTGAGGGGCTGTGGTCTATCATCTACCACGAGGATTAAAACACAGCAGGAAGTAATTCCAGATATAATGTTAGGAGCCTGTGGCTTGACTTGTTCCACCTGGAAATACTGGGAAGCTGAGATAGAGGGGGGATGGATGGAAGGAGGGAGGGAGGAGGAAGGGGGAGTAGGGAGGAAGGAAGTGATGGAGGGAGAGAGAGACACAGAGACAGAGAGATAGCTAGTGTCAGCTAAAACCTCAAGGCTCATCCTGCAGCAACTCACTTCTTTCAGCGAGGCCTTGCCTCTCAAAGGTTCCAGAACCTTCCAAAATAGCATCCCCAGATGGGGACCAAGAGATGAAGCTCAGGAGCCTATAGGGCACATTTTACATTCAAACTATCCTGCTTTGCCTCTAAGGACTCAGTATTCAGGTGACCCTGTGATCTGACACCCACTCACTGAAGTAGTCGCCAAACAGTTCACTTTTGAGCACAAAGAGAACCCAGGGCTGCAGAGGGGCAGCTTCCTCTGTTATGGCCACATCTGTTGCCAGCCATATGCATGTAGTGACTCTGTGCCTCCTTCCACAAGGAGGGCTTCCTCACCAGAGACCCAGCCCCTCACAGCATCCCAAAGGCTTACCCCAGAGCTGTTTCTCTCTATGTCAGCCTCTGCTACCTAAATGTTTTACTAGCATCCTCCTAAATGTGACTCTGATGTTTTTAAGATATGCTCTAAACCCTCTGTGTCAGTCTCTGAGGTGATTGCCTGGCCCATGCAGAGACGTGGGTGGGATAGCACCTTAGAAGTGCAAGAACGTTTTGGGACCACCCTGACATCTTCCCTTGCCTTTTCTGAGCTGGCTACTCTGGGCTTCCCAGATTCCTCGATGCACTTACGTCACTTCTTGTCACTTCTTTGCCATGGGATTTTTCAGTCAGCCCCAGGTCACTTCAGTTAGTACCTTCTTCAGTTTCATCTCCAGGCAATTGAATAGGCCCAGGAGGCAAAGGATTTGTGCAAAGCTCCAGGGCAATGGGAAGTAAGTTGTTCCACATATCCTGAGCCCTTTGAACCTGACTAAAGATGCTCTTGCTCCCTCTTAGACTAGGACACCAGCAGTACCCATCCCACAGCAGAATTAAAGTGACCTCAGTGTCCTTAATCACACCAACGTCTCCACAGAGTGAAGGGGGTACTTAGATATTTTTTGTCCTCTCCAGCCTCTGGTTACTCCATCTGTACTCAGAGTGAGCATCTCCTCCTACCCCCAGGTGGCACTAGGACTGTTCCTGCTTCTCTCATCCCAGGTACCAAACATCCCCCCACAGCTCGGGAACTCCTCCTGACACCAGGAAGGGTGGTGTTTGCTAAGAGCTACTGTGTACTCCTTATTTATTGTGCAGAAAAGAAAACAAATTAAGCCCTTGTAATTATACAGTCAGGCGTGTTCTTAAATAAAACTTAAGCAGTCAGAACTCCATTTAGGATATTAATAACTGTGTTCCTGAGCCCTGAGCTCCAGCCTCTCTCTGTCTCTCTGTCTCTGTCTCTCTGTCTCTCTCTCTCTCTCTGTCCCTGGCTCATCCCAGCCATGTCTGTTCCTTCTCTCCTTTGCCTTCCTCTTTGGTGCAGACCTTTTCATAGCCCCCAGCCATCTTGAAAAAACCTGGTTGGCTGAGTCAGCAGCATGCAATGCCCACTCTGGACTTTCCCAACATCTTATGGATGGTGCAGTTTAAGGGTTGAGTTCTGTGGGTGTGGGGCTGTGCTAGCATTTTCTTGTCCTACTACCACCTCTCTTATTTTGGTTTGATGCCATGAGTATTGGAGCAGAGCTGAGCTAGGTTCTGTTTCCAGCAGACTGCTGACTAGCTGGAAGACCTTGGTCAAGTCATTTAATCTCTTTAAGTTCCTGCTAACTAATGCAGTGTCCCTCCCCGCCCCAGGCTTTTGTAAGATCCTAGGAGAGGAAAGTACATTTGAATTCCTGGTATATAATATGCTCATTTCTTTTCTATAGCTCTGGGTGAAGCCTTGTTCCAGAATTCTAGGGAAGTGTCTTATTTCCTTTGCTCAGGATTCATGCTTTTCATTGATGAACCTTGACTGATCCAGACCCCTTGTTAAATACGGTGATGAGACTACAAAGACCAGGTGCATCTTTTCGGGGAGGGGGTGTCTCAAAAGGGCACAGAGCAGGCATCATCAGTGATACTGTGTGGTTCTGTTCCACGTGCTGCTCTGAGGGTCTCCTTGGCATGCTTCCTTTAGTGCTCAATGGTTAATTACTTGAGTAACACGCTGCATTAATCAACAGGCTGTGGTGCTTTATAAACACATATCCCAAGGACCATCTCATTATATATGCAGTACTAAGATGAAGTAGCAATTACTACCATCCCTGTTCATCAGGGAAGAATCTGAGTGAATGGCTGAAAGCCACATAGCTAGAATTAGTGCAGTGTGTTTAGGGACCTGGGCTTCCAACTCCATGTCTTGTGTCTTTTCTTGTGCATTGGGCAGTTTTGTCAGCTACCACCAACACCCAGGAGGACTGTCACCTGCTTTCTAGGCTTGAAGAAGTTGGTACTGATTCGAGAGTTACCATGCATAGGGCAGTTGCCACCTTGATCTTTCTTTCTGTTCCTATTCTACACAGAAAACACATAACAGTTTTCAATGGTGATATTATGACAGTTGAGCAATTGCTGGGAAGTAGTTTGAAAACACTGAAGACCAATTCAAAGTTTCCATCAGGCAGTTATATGAATAGCACAGCAATGACAGTTATGAAAGGCAGGTGACAGGTGCTTAGGAAATGACTCCCTGTGGCGGCCTCTTGGGGTGGGGAGAGAGAACCTGAGGACACTGAGGTAAGATTTGTCCTAGGCGGAATTGGGGTATTCAATTTAGTTGGGAAGATAAAATTAGTTTTCTTAAGCTAGTGACGTAAACATATCACCATCTGTTGGATGGTACTGACCGTTGCAGGCAGAGAGATTCTTGTACTCTCAAGATTCTGGGAAAGAATTCAGGAAGGTCTAGGCTTGTTCATAGAATACATTTGTAGTAATGTATAGTAAGATGGAGAGAATGAATGGTTAGTGTGTGCCCATATGCACAAGCATATCAGGGTAGGAAAACAGGGGGTGGAGGAGAGACTGTGTCAAGTTCCAGGCAAGGCACATTCCCAACAACAGCTGTGTAACCAGTACTATCCCTGCTTTACAAAGGAGTGCTGGGAGAGGGGCAAGGGACTGTGGGTCTCAGAAAGGTTAAATTGTCCATGGTCACACAGCCAGTAAAGATGGGTTTATATCTGTTAACATCTGCTCCAGATCTCTGTTGTAACTGGTGAAAAGATCAGTTGACCTTCTCAAGCCTGCCCAGGAATCCAGCATCTTCGAGCACAGGGGTATGATGATGTTTGTTCCTTTGGGCAAAAATCATTTTTCTTGTGACCACCCCCACAGATTCAGCACCATGGCCAGGGCTCAAGTCCAAAGCCTCCTTTCCCTTCAGGGTACCAGTGCACTCCTTCATGATACAGGTTCCCAGGCTTTATTGACCTTGTGGCATCATCATAGCTGCCAGTGGCTGACTTGAGCCCTTAAGTTGTATGTCCTATGTTGAGCCCTATGTTGTATGTCCAAGAGCTGTTCACGTGTAGTAGACAGGAACATTGTTCTCTATTTGCTAGTCTCTCAGATGGGACATAGATCTTTAGGAAGCAGGGGAAGAGTTCTTCCCATCACCTACCCAGGGATAGCCCAGAGTGGGTCAAGGCTGTGATGTAGGCTCCAGATTGACTTAAACTGAGGAGTAGAGTAGGACTATTGGATTCTGAAAGATCATTGTGAACTACCATGGTCTTTTTTCTTTCAGAGCAAGCTCCCAAGGTGAGCCCTCTGTGTTTCTCCTGTTAAGTGGGGCCTGCAGCAAGTGAACTTGGCATAGATTTTCCCATAGGCATGGGTAGAGGGGGCTAAACTATGGGAACAGCTTAACAGAACTGGTTGAGTTACATTGTCCATAGTGATAGACTTCCTTCCTTCTTGGAAGGCTTTCATTTACATGTTATAAAACAGAGTCCCAGTTTGGAGATGTAGACATGTGTGTAGACACATATACACACAATATAATGGCATGTACATTGTGTGTGGATTTTGGAATTAGACACAGTAGATTCAGGCCCTGTTTTAACATTACCAGCTTTGTGACCTTGAACTAGCTACCTCACCTCTAAGCCATGGATTCTTTATCTGTCAGATGAGAACCAATCATTATAATAACACGGGTCATAAAATGTTGTCAGGAAAAGTCAATGAAGAAATATCTTTAAAGCACACAGTAGTTAGTGCCTAACAAGCACTCAATAAACGTTGCTCGTTATTTCGAGTTCCCTCAAAATGATTTCTGTATCCCAATTTTCTTCAGTTTGCTCACATGATTATTGTTACTAAGTATGGGAAAGTCCCCATAGCAGGGAAATGATTAGCAAGTGAATTAATTGTTTTCACTGCAGTACAAAGTTCAAGGTCTTAAATGAAGTGAGCAGGAAGAAGAATTATCCCAATTGGCTGTCTTGGTCAGTGAAGATCCCACCATGCTTGCATACATGCAGTTAGCATGATCAGTGCACAGATGTGCCTCTCCTCTGTGCCAGAATTGTAGTCTATACAAATCTTGATGTTCATGGTCACACCACAATGGCCAGCCCACCAACTCCTGTGTTTCCTTCCTCATGTCTCTAAGTTCAGTTCAGAGGGCCTGATGTCCCGAGCTGAGCACGGCGTCACATAGCTCTCATCTCAGAGCTGAAGGCAGAGGCAGGAGAACTGCAAGTTCAAGATCAGACTAGAGATCCTTTTTGGAGACTTCCTCAACAACAACAACAACACAACCCTCTCACCCCCCCCCCAATAAAAACCAAACCAAACAATCAAGAAGTGTGGTCGAGCTGGGGATGGCGCTCAGTTGACACAGGGCTTGCTTAGTCTTGGGTTCAGTTCCCAGTACCACAGGAAGCTGGCACAGTGGTGCATGTCTGTAATCTCAGCGTTCGAGAAGGAGGGATCAGAGGACCAGAAGTACCATAGTGTGGTTGGCTACATAGTAAGTTTAAAGCCAGTCTGGGGTTCTGTGAGACCCTTTCTAAATGGCAAAACAAAAACCAAAGCTCCTCGCAAATGCATTTTCTACTCAGTTCTCAGTCTGAAGTGAAGAGACAGCTCTTAGGTAATGAAACCCAGTGGGGTAGGGGTGGTGGGTCCTGTGTTCCAGATGTTCAACAGGAATGAAAGTGCTATTTTGCTCTTGTAAGTCTTTCTGGAGCTGCCATGGGGGAAAATGGACATTGCTTTTCCCCTCATTTTTTTTTTTTTTCCAGAATTGGGCAACAGAGGCCAAAAGCCTGTGCTCTGTATAAATTACAGAAAACAGCAGCATAACGACACTGTTTTGTGAATAAATTAAGCCCTGAGTCATGAGGCCACTAACAGAGAGAGCAGAGAAGTATAATTAAAGGAGAAAAAGAGGCTATCAGCTGACACTGGGAGTGATCAGGGACGAGGAAGGGCTGCTGGGGAGGACAGCAGGCCCTTCCCCACAGCCGCAGCTCAGAAGAGAGGCCTTGGCAGTTTCTTACAGCCAGGGAGGCTGAAGAAGGAGGCCAGAGTATCTCACAAGCAGGACACAGTGAAGGGAGGAGAACTCTGGTGGACGTTAAACCGTGTGGGCTTTAGAAGGAAAGAGTGCTATTGATGTTTAATAAGGATCAGGAGAAACAAATAGTCCGAATAGATCAGGGAGAAATAACTTACAACATAGATGAACACCGGCAGGTTCCTGGTCCCAAGGATGCCTCCGGATGTACTCCTGTCCCCTTGCTGCAAGCAAGAGAGCTCTCAGAGCCCCCTCCTCAGACTTAGTTCCCTCCCTGTCTCCACCTCCAATGGGCGTGGTCTGTGCCACAGGTGAGGACAAAGGAAATACCTCACTACAGACTGCTATCAGGTCTCAAACTCTGTAGTAGCATAAGCTTGGGTGTGAGAGCTCTGGTAAAGACAGATGGGAGTCTTGGGTTGGGGGAGAGGGGTGAGGTCATGGGTGGACCTGGGATTCTGTGGAGTTACCATGTTCTGGGAATGGTTTTCCAGGGTCTCTTGAATTTGCTGTGGGCCCTTCTTGAGAATGCTCTGTGACTTTCCTGCTCTAAGGATTCAAATGCAAGCATGTCAGGGCAAAGATACCTGAGTATATGGATGCTCCGGCCAGGCTGTCACACTATAGGGTCAACAAAGAGTGGAGACCATGGAGAAACACAGTGAATCAACAGATCGCTGTAGAAAACCATGGCTCATTCACCCTGCGCACCCAGTGCCTGGTATTTCCTAGCCTGGAACAGCCACCAAATGAGAACACATTGAATGTGGAGTAAGTAGAGAAGCCTTTGTATACAGAGAAAGCAGGCTGACACTACAGCTTACCGTTTTAGAGAATCCACTCTCCTTCCTTGTTCATAGGTGTGAGCCAGCAGTTAAAAGGGCGTGTGGGACAGAGTAGGCACTCAGTGATCTTATGATATGAAATCCAAAGTGGGGCACTGGTGGTGAAAAGGAAGCTAAGACAATGGGTTTCTGGGACAACAGATGTGAACTGGACTACCTGGGCAAATCAGGGTATGTGGTCTTCTGCCGTTGGTACTTAACTGGATGTATTACTTTTGTGTCCTTGGGAGCTATGTGGAGGACAACCAAGGGCTCAATCTCTCTTTGTTTTTCTGTTTTGGGCCTGGATCTTGCAGTGTAATTCAGACTAGCCTGGAACTCACTGGGTAGCCCAAACTGACCTGGAGTTTGGGAATACCCTGCCTCCAGCTCCTGAGTGCAGGGCTTACACACATGGAGTACTGTGCCTGGAATTATCTCTGTTATACTTTTTATTTACGTCACTTTCACATATGCTCAAGCCCACTCAGCAGACATTTACTGAAGACCTTCTGTGTTCCAGGTATATTTGGAGGCATGAGGGATCTATGTACATAGAGAAAAGACAGGATTTAGAATTTTAGGGTCCCCTTTCTCTAATGGAAGTCAGATACCTTTCTTGAGATGGCAGTGTGATGAGTGCTAACTTAATGGGATGGATAAAGTGGTCTGGGTGCTGTAGGTGGGAAACTAGTAATCTTAGAGGTGGTGGTCAAGAAAGACTTCCCAGAGGAAGGTCGCATCAGGGAGTCACACAAGAGGCTCAAGAACTCGGCGGGCATTCTTGGAGGAGCTAGAGTGTCAAGCCATGAGCCCCTCTACACTAAATTTCCAGAATACAAAGGATAGAATGATGATCAAGATGGATGGATGATTGACCCCTAGACCACAGAGATTGATTGTTATCAGATGTAATATCATGCCATCCATCAGAGCTGTTATGGAAGATGACAGCATAAGGTGAAAGTCGGGGGTGGGGGCTGCTGCAAGCATAGGGCTTTGCATTTTAGGTGTCAATCCTGGCAGAGGCACCAGAGGCAAAGGAAAAGTTTCCAAGTTTCCAGACTCCAAGAATGAAGAACAGGTTAGCTATGAGGCTTCCAGTGTTCCTTACAGCAGTCAGTGGTACAGTGTCTAGCATCCTTGGACAACTTTTCTGCCTAGGCTGACAGAAGGACCATAGAGCTGGCCAAGGCAGCAAGAGCCACGTGCAGTGGTAGCAAGGACACAGGTCTCCAGGGGCTTCCCGGAAGTGAGAGATGGGTGATGAAATAAAGGAGACAGGAAGCCCTAGGAGGAGGCTGGGCTTTGCTTAGATAAAGCCCATCTGCCTCACTATTCAGGGCTTTCGGATGCAATATGAAAATGTTCCTCATTATTTTCTTTGGATGAGTTTGCTATCCTGATGATATTAATTATTCTTAAAGGTCAACAGCGCTCTTTCGAATCCCCTTCTGTTCTATCATGTAATCAGTTAATTAATTGGAAACCATTTAGCTGCGTCTGCTGAGTGAGCTTGTGTACTGAAAGTTTTCTTGTTTGGTTGCTCCTGTGATGATGGCTCCCTCCATGCGCCTGTTTCTTCCACGAGCATGGCCACCCCCCCTTCTTCCCGCCCTCCCTGCTGGCTGCTTCCCATTCATTCACAGTAGTCTTTTGAGGTGTTGTTTCATCAGATTTTCCCTTTGTACACCCTCACTGGTAACAATCCCTTACCACCCAGTGCCTGTCAGATGACAAAGACTCCGTGGGGTGCCCTCCATACTGCTTTATTTGATGCTCACTCCCTAATGTGGCAGAGATACGCCATCCAGTTCAGAAGAGACTTAGCATGGCCCATGGAGCTGTGTAAGCATCATAGAGCTAGAAACTGAGCAGGGATGGAGTCCTCTGCGAGCCTTGTGTCCATGTTTGCTACAATGCTGGTGTTTTCTCCTGAACATTGGGGGAGGAGCCTGGAACAGATCTCATTTACGATCCCTGTCTGGGCTCTGGGTTTGACAAGACATGGCAGCCCAGGCCTTTTTATTGGACTTTCATGTTTTATTTTCCCTGCTGTCTCCAAAATCTGATGTGTGCCACAGAGCCCAAGCAGGTATATATGCTTGTGGAGAGGGACAGTGTGATACTATCCTGGAGGTGGTGACAGCTGAGGGTCAGAAGACAACCAGAAACAAGGAGTCCAAGTAGCACAGTGCCTCCTCCTGCCTCTAGGAGGAAACAAAACCACCAACCCTGAAGCCAGAGGGCTGGGGTGCTGTGCTCCTCTTTGCAATTGTTCACCTGGGCTCGCGGATGTCCATCCTTCCTTCCCCTTCTCTATGCTGATGTCAGTCTTAGGGCTTCCTACACCCTCCTGGTGGCCCCTCTCATGGTCTCTAGTCTACAACCCCTGCTTTTACCTTCTAGGGTCCCCAGTGCATGGTGTTCCCAAAGGCATCTTTCCTGGGGGGCTCTCCCACAGGCTTTCAGAATGGTCTCCAGACTGTGGAAACCCCAGAGGCTGAATTTGGAAACCTAAAACCAAAGCCAAAACAAGCAAAACAATAACAACAACAACACTCTGTGAAAATGCCCCCACAATGTGTGCGTGTGTGTGTGTGTGTGTGTGTGTGTGTGTGTCTGTCTGTCTGTCTGTCTGTCTGTCTTTCTGTACTTGTGCACATGCAAGCAGAGAACAGGCATATCCTGTCTGCATATTCTCTGAACAGTAAGGTCTTAACTTGCTAATTTTGTTAGTTTTCAGTGCAATGCCAGCCCCTCAACAGCATACTGGCACCAACCAATGGGGGCATCCTCCTCCAACTTTCTGATGGGGTATGCCAAAACCCCTTCCCAGTTATTAATGATGGCATTTGCTCCTAGGAGCCTGTGCAGGACATCTTTGGCTCCCAACAGGTGTCTTTTTACATCAGGACACATGTCCCAGAAGGCATAGTCTCCAGCTGCCCTGTGTATGATCTACCAGCTTTTCAGGGTGTGGATTTGATTGGAGTCCCAGCCAACTCATCCTGGAAAAAAAAAAGTACCAGATCAGTGGTTCACTAAGTGTGTTTCTAAAACAGGATCATGAACAACATTCCAAGAACCTCTTAGAAATGCAAATTTCCTCCCATTCTACCTTTTCCGAAACTCCCCAAGGGTGATGCAGTTTTTATTAGCCTTTGGGTATTTCTGTTAGCCTCTGCGAGGAGCTGGAGAATCAGATCCTAAGACAGAAAGAAGCCCCAAGCAGCTTCGTGCTCACATTTTAATGTTTTTAAGACAGTGGTAGATTTTCCTTTTAGCTCAAAGGTGGATGCTAGAAAGAGGGCAGGTGGCTCGCCCTGCTAAAAGGAATAGCGTCTCCACCTGAAGTGCAGCATGCTGCTGTGGGGTCGATCCCACACAGTCCTTTCCTGGGCTCAGGTTTCCAAGGGCAACAGTTTTCTCCTCGCACAGCTCCGCCCCAGCCTGGGGCGTGGCTCTCAGGACCTTGGCTCCTTTTTCCCCTCCTTAGGCTGTGTAGGGCTTCTTGATCTTACCTTCAGAGGCTCTGCAGACAGTATCTTAGTTTTGTTCTGGTCACGACAGCTTTTGAGTTAAAAAAAAAAAAAATGAATGCACGTCATCGATCATGCGGAGCCCCTTTAGGGCCATGGCCTTGACTGCCCAGCTTATACACCACGTGGGTGGCCCTGGCTGAGAGCCTGAGTCCAGCGCCTGTCCCCGCAGTGCCTTCCTGGGGTTCCAGAGAGCCCACGTGCTTCTGGTCAATTAGCTTTTGGTTAATTTGAAAAGAAACTCGGAGGAACAGAATCCTGAAAATAGCTTCAGCAGCACTCAGTCTGGTGTGAGGTAGCCAGTTTGAGGAGACAGAGCTGTATGGAATGCATTTCTCCACTTTGCACAAGCAATGGGTGCAGGGCAGGGTTATCTGGTCTCCTCCCACAAGTGGAGGGGGCTATGGTATAGAAATGCTGCCAGGGACCTATCCTGTGGGGCAGTAGGCATGAGCAGCTGGCTCATTAAAGGGCTTTCCGTGCTATTTTGTGAACTTACATGTTTTACTACATTAAGTGATGTGTGCATGTAGGGCATCATGGCCTGGGCCATGGTACTTGCTTATTGGGTTGGGTCTTCTCATTAAGGGGGAGAGTGTGCCATGAGGGAAGGAACATAAGATAGGCCTGTGACAGCTGCTTTCCACTCCCCAGTCACGTCTCAGAACTCCAGTGAGTTCAGGCCTAGTATTGCCACTCCCATTTACAGGGGAGCAAACTGAGGTACCAAGAGATCAAGAGACTTTGTAAATTAATCAAGGATCCAGGGAATGGGAACTGCTAAGCAAGGACTAGCATACAAGACTGCTTGTGGTGCCAAAGACCCTGATCTACCTGTCCCTTCTCATCACACCCTGGACCAGAAATGAACCTGTTGAGAAGGGAGAACCCTTCAACTGCCTTGATGTGGGTTTCAGGAGGTGGGATACTTCCTGACCTTCATGTCTTCATTCTCCTTGGGTTTCAATACCTGTGTGTCCAGTCATAGGGAAAAGAGGTCTGCCCAGGTGGCTTCTTGGCTTTCTGAGCGTACCCTTCCACACTGAGACTGTGTCGATGCAGGAAAGCATTGTGTCGATGCAGGGAACATCCTGGCAGGCAGGCTCAGCCCTGGCCTTGCTGTGCTGTCACCCTTGATATCCTGGCCATGTCAGACAGGCAGCTTGGAACAGAAGGCTGAGAAGAGTCAATTCCCAGCCAGGTTCAGCGCTGTCATTAGTCTCCTGATGGGAAAGACCCTCTTGTGGATGCCAGAGGCAAGGAAGGGTAAAGAGGAAGAGCTCCTTCATCCTTCTCAGGAGAGTTATCTACTTTTGGTGGAGCCAGACTGAGATAGCATGAGGGTGAGCGTGCAAATTCATGTGCAAATCCTGCTTGTGAATATAGGTTTGTTTGTGTTTGTGTTGTGTGGTACCTGTATGTGTGCATTATGTTTATGTGCTATACTTCTGTGTGCGTGCATGTGTGCATATATATGCCTATGTATGCATGTATGTGTTTGCATCAAAGGCAGGGGAAGGTCGCCCCCACCCCCACCCCAGGACAGTCTGAACTGCTGTAAGAATTCCCAGCAGTGGAGATTATAGTTGAGGTCTCAAAACCAGTATGCAGGTGAGAGAAGGATGTGGGAGAAGCAGAAGCCATATGTATTGCAGCTGGGATTGCCTTTGTTCCTTGGTCATCTCCTTGCTGTGTCCTCTTTGTTCTTACGTTGCAGCTGCTGAGAAGGAAGAACTTCCTTCCCTCTAATGTCCTTGGAAATTCATCTCTTCAAATGAACATTGAGAGACTTCAGTTGAATTTTCTATGTATCTATTGAACAACCTTCTGGGTTCTGGTGCTGTAAAGGGTATGAGATGAAGAGAAATGGCTCTTTGCTTCCAATGAAAACAGTATGATGGGGGTGACAGCATACACACAGCTGATATTCAAAGCTGACAGTCTGAGATGTGGGCAGTGGGCAGTGCCCATTCAAAATTCAGTCGGGGGAAAGAGGAGGCAGAGAAGATGTCAGGATGGCGAACACAAGCTGTCTTGAGGAAAGACCATAGACAATGATCTGTAGGATGAGGAAGAGAGGTATGGAGGCTGCAGGAAGCATAAGGTGCCATGGTGTGCTGGAGAAGGGCGAGGGTGCTGTCAGGGACAGAAAGCATGGAGGTACCAGTCTGTTCACGGTCAGTTTTCAGGATGCTGTATGGGGTGGAGTCAAAGGATGCAGGGAGATGGGCCATGAAAAGGAACAGGAGGAAGTCCTCTCATGGACACGGTTGAATTATAAGATAGACTTCACACTAAGAGGAACACCCTTTCTGAAAGAGTCCAGTTTTCTATTTCCAGCTGGTGTCCTAGGTATGCAGCCAGGGCCCACCCCACACTACTTAGCATGTGCAAATCCTGGTCCCCTGCTGCCTGCCTTGGGCTGGACTAGCCTGTGGGGATCCGAGAAAGTACACAGTGAGGTGGCACTGGACAACAGGAGGACTTTCCATGAAACAAACTTCATCACAGCTGGATTTGGAACGGTTGTGTCCTGACTTGACTTTGTGAGCTTGTGACTATACTCTTCCAGCTGTTGACAGCTTCTTGCTTCAGTCAACAACAGTTTCACAGATGGTATAGAGTTCTGCCTTGGACATCTGTGGCTGCTGAGCACTTGAAGGGTGGCCAGTCCAAATTGAGATGTGCTTTGAATGTCAAATACACACAGATTTCAAAGACTTACTACAAAATCATATCAACAAAAGAATGAAAAAAATCTCAATGGTGGTTTTTGATATTGATGATAAGTTGAATTGATGATATTTTTAATATATTGGCAATTCTTTCTGCTGTTTAAAATCACATTAATATAAAAGTTCAAATGGCATATAGGTCTTATGTTTATTTTCTATTGAAAAGTGCCTGTTTAGATTAATATGGTAGCATATACTTTAACCAACCAACCACCAACCAACCAACTAAGAGCTGGAGAGATAGCTCAGTTGGTAAAATACCTGCCTTGTAAGGAGAAGGACCTGGTTTCAATTCCAAGAACTCCAATAAAACCAGACAGATAATTCACGGTTGTAATTCTAGTGCTGGGGAGGCAGACAGGAGGATCTCTGGGGATTTCTGGACAGGCAGCCTACCCTACTTGTCTAGTTCCAAGCCAGAGAGACCATGTCTCAAGAGAAAGGTAAACAACCCATGATGAGGAACACTTGAGGGTATCTCCACAAGCATCTACACATATTTGCAAGTGTACCTACACACATATGTATGTACGTGTACACACACACTCACACACACACACACACACACACACACACACACACACACACACACACACACACAGCAGGCTGAAAGGGAATGGAAGAAAAAGAGAAAAGGAAAAAATTCCAGCACAGCGTAGAAGTTGTTATTCTTTTCCTGTGAAGGACCCACATAGCATTTTGGACTTAAGGGCTTTTGTTGCAACTATTTGATTCCTCTGTGCTGATGTACATGTAACCTATATCAGGTTATCTGTTGCTGCTATAACAATATAAATATAGTATCTTATACTTCTATGATTTAGAATTCTGCAGTGTATCTGCCTAGTCTAGAATTAATATGTTAGAAGGTCCATGCTCCTTATTGGACACCTTGGGAGAATCTGTTTCTTGATGTTTGCAGTTTCTAATGATGATATACATTCATTGACCCCCCAGCCCATCTTTCATCTTCAAAGCCACCATCTTATTTTCTTGGGCATCTCTTCCTTGGCTACATTTCTCTCTGCTTTCTGCTTCTACTTAAAATTCATATTTTCTCAATTCTTTGTGAATTTTACACATTGTATTTTGATCATATTCACCACCTCTCCAAACTCCTGCCAGATAAACCTTTATTCCATACCCACCCAACTTTGTGTTCTCCTTTTCTTTTAAAAATGCATCCAGTCTAATAGTGCTGGGTATATATTCTTGGGTATGTGGCCATCCACTGAATTGTGTTCTTCCCTTAAACAAAACTACTGTCCCTCTCCTAGCAGGTGGTGCCATTTACCAGTAGTCCCCTAGGGCTGGAACTCAGTGACTGCTTCCCATCTCTATTTTGAAATTTTGTGTGGCTTGATCTTGCACAGGCCTTGTGTGTGCTTTCTTTCTCTTTTTCATTTCTTTCTATTAATTTATTTTTTACATTCCAATCCTAATTCCCCTCTCCTCCTCTCCCCCTGCTCCCCTCACTACCCTCATCTCCTGACTGCTCTTTGGAGAGGGTAAGGCCTCTCCTAGGAAGTCTACCAAATCTGTCCCATCATCTCATTGAGGCAGGTCCAAGGCACCTCTCCACCCCCATACCCCTGTGTCTGGTCTGGGCAAGGTATCTCTCCTTATAGAATGGGCCCCATTAAGTCAGTTTGTGCATTAGTGTTAAGTCTTGGACCTACTGCCAGTGGCCTCATATATTGTCCCAGTCACGCCATTATCACCTACATTAAGGGAGTCTAGTTTGGTATTATTCAGGTTTTTCATTTGTCAGACCTGAGTCAGTGATCACTCACTAGCTTGGGTCAACTGTTTCTGTGGGTTTCGCCATCATGGTCTTGACTCCTTTGTTCGATCCTCCTTCACTTCAATTGTATTCAAGGAGCTTGGCCCATTGGTTAGTTGTGGATTTCTGCATCTGCTTCCATCTGTTTCTGGAGTTGTGTTCTAGCTTCTCTGGGGTTGTGGATTATAGGCTGGGTATCATTTGCTTTATGTCTTGTATCCACTAATGAGTGAGTTCATACTATAGTTGTCTTTCTGGTTTTGGATTACCTCACTCAGGATTTTTTTTTTTCCTAGTTCTGTCCATTTGCCTGTGATTTTTAGGATGTCATTGTTTCTTATCGATGAGTATTACTCCATTATGTAAATATACCACATGTTCTTTATCCACTCAGCAGTTGAGGGGTATCTAGGTTGTTTCCAGGATCTGGCTTTTAAAGGCTATTGTGGCTATACTTGGACAACAAAGTGACTTAGGGTAACTTCCTGTGTTACCTTTACCACCTCTACACGGTTCCCCTCGTTTGAAAGTGATCAGTGTGTATCACAGACTCTGGATGTGGGTATCTTTGGAAGGCTATTATCCTGCTTAGAATATGGCCATAGGCAACACAAAGACAAGCAGGAATGGCTGCTTTCCAATAAAGCTGCAAAAACAGATTGCCAGTCTGCTGGCTGGGGCTTGGAGAATCTCAGTCTAGGATAGCCTTCTCTAAGTATGTGAAGAGGGTGTTGGGTTTTGGTGGATGTGCTATAGAGAATGGTCTGTGGTCCAGTAAGTTTGAGAGACCAAGTAAGCCAGATAGATACTTCCCCCAGTTAAGATCCTGCAAAGTTCTGTAGTAAATAAGCCCTTTTGATTTTTCCATAGTAGAATGTTTTGTTAAATATTATGATCCCACTCTCCCATAATACTGGAAATGATACTATGAACTTAGATTCTCAGGGACCCACACTTGGAAACCCTGACCTAGTGCAGCAGAGGGCAATTTTATGAAAGCTGCCTCCAGTCTCCTGATGTAAGGTCAAGACTCCAGGCACGTCACTTGAGATTTGATTAGAGAAAGCATTTGGGCTTCATTAAAGTTCATTAAATGAGCCATCCAGTGTAATTTAGCTGAATAAAAATGGCTCGGATGGCTTTAACCCCCACCCCTTTTTACAACAATTTAATTGAGGGAAAAGCAAATATATCAGTGATGTAGGAAAATATTTCCTGGCCATAAAGAGAAGGACACCAGCACCTGTTTTCATGTCATGGGCTCTGGATTTTGAGGGGATGGATTATGGAGTTCCTTCAGTGCTGCCATTAGGTCCTGATGATAAGACCTCCCTCTTAACTCTCAGATCACAGAAGTCAGAGTTAAGACCATGGGGTGTGAATTCCTGGTTCTTGAGCAAGTGGTCAGTAGAACATGAGCCCCATCTTTCTCCCATGAGTTTTTCCTTCTCTGAAACCCTGTCTATGGTTTGGCACTACAGTAGGGGATTCTCCTTATTTGATATTTCCTCCTATGCTTTCAGGAATTTTAAAGGAATTCCAGTGTGGTGTGTCGGGGGGGAAGGGGGTGAAGTGGGGGTAGATGCTGTAGTCTGAATGTTAATGCTCTACAGATTCATTTTTTGAGCCCCTCATCTCTACCATGATGGTACTAGGAGGGATGCCTTCAGGAATGGGATGAATGCCCTAATAAAGAAAGCCTGAGTGAGACTCTGCATCTATTTGGTGCGGGAGGTTAGAAGAGCCTATGATGAAGCAGCCACCACAAGCTACCACTCATCTGCTTGCCCTTGGATCCTTGATATCCCAAAAATGCACAGACTATACAAATAGATCTGTCATGTTTGTGTGCCCCCTAGTCTATGGTTTGTCTGTGAATTGTCATGCTGGTGTATTATGGTTCATGTGTATATGTGTGTTTGTGTGTATCCATATATACATGTATTGCTAGAGGCAATCTCAGGAGCTATCCACCTTATTACTTCGAGACAGTATTTTACATTGGCCTTGCTAGCCAGTGAGTTCCAGGAATCCACTGTCTGTCCTTCCACAGTGCTATTATTAAAGTGTGTCTTACCAGGTCCAGCTCTTTTACATGATTCTGGGGCTTGAACTTAAGTCCTCATGCTTGCATAGCAAGCATTTTTTTTTTTTTTTGACTGCTATCCCTCTGGTCCCTATCCTATAATATTTTATTATAGAAGCTCACCTGGATTAAGCCTAAGACAAAGTAGCTTGCTTTTATGTGATTAAAAAAATCCTAAAAGTGAGAGGAAGAGGAGGAACAGGGCAGACAGATAGTGGAAAAAGTGATAGATCTTAAGAAAGCGAGAGACACATCTTTCCAAAAACGCCTCTGTACAAGAAATAGCTAAGGGTTGTCTTGTGATGTTTGCAACGGATGAAGCTGCAGCCTAGGTGCTGTGGAACTGGGAGGAGGTTTCGGGGTAGCAGTGCTGAGTGCACAGAAAACATGTCATGCATGGAGGAAATGCCCTTCAGTAGCTGCAGAATGAATCCTCCAGGAAAACCCAGCAGCAGTGGAATTCAGAATTTGAGCTGAACATCTTTCCAGTTCTCTGTTTTTCTATCTCACTAATCTTTTGCAGGGGGAAGCCAGGGTATACCTAGGGGGTTAACAAATGGACCAATAGAAGATTGGATATTAGCAGTTGGAACTTGTCTGGGAGATTGGTTCCTCAGTGTGATCATGCATATAGAGGGTGAGGGATGACAGAAAACCATGGCTTGGAGTCCTTCCTGGACTACAGTGGGGCATTCAAATTGGTTGTCAGAGCCTTAGGTCAAATGAAATGGCTAAGGATAGGGGTATTCATTTTCTAGGACTAGTATGACACAACACTATAGCTCGAGTGGCTTCCAAAATAGACATTTATTTCCTCACAGTTCTGGAGGCTCAGGGTCCAAGATTAAGGGTCTTGCCAGGTTGGATTTCTTTTGAGGTCTCTTTTTAGTTTGTTGGTGGCTATGTTTTCCCTGTTTCTCTATATGGTCTTGTCTCTGAGTGTGGCTATGTTCACTTCACTTCTTATAAAGACATTGGTCAAGTTGGATTATGACCAAGCCTAATGACTGTAATCTTAATCACCCCTTTACAGAAGAGCATCAACACCCTTAAGATTCCAACATGGAAATTTGTAGGGAAGGCACCCTTTCAGCCCAAGACCATGGATGTCCAAACCTAAGTTAGAGTGGCTGAGGTGATGCAGAGGTGGGATGGACATCTAGGAGTTGCAATGGGAGCCAGCAGCCAGAGGGGTCTGTGATGTTGATGTGCGTGTGTGAGGCTGTGAGTGATTGGCTGGGTGAGTGGTGCATGGGTGGAACAGAATGGCTTAAAAGCATGAAGAAGACAGGTAGTTTCCATAGCGATCCCCGACACAGTGGAATAGTAAGACACACCACCCACTGAGTGTACCTGCCAGTAGAAGCACCCCTTCTAAAAGTTAGTTCCATTTTTAATTCAGGAAATCCACTGGCCTCTGTCTTTAGGATCTCCTTGGTGGATCTTACTGTATCTCCCTTTCAAGTTTCCGTGCCCAAGTATTAAGGGCCACAGACGAGCTCCTCTGCTTTCTTTCTCCTGGTAGCAGTGTCCGTCATCTTGCTGACCGTTTCATGGGGTAACAGGCTTAGATTAGAGGGTGATAGAGGCCTCCACTCTTACTAAAGATGGGTGCTTCCCCTTAGGGAGGCCCATAGGCTGCTTCACTAGGGGACCTGTTTACCAGACAGAGTGTCAAATTGCCTTGGAGGATCCCTATTTCTTTCATAGTTAATATTGGAAGGGCCATCTCAGTCCAGCTCTCCACGGGGCCCAGAGTGGGACCATATGTGTGTCTATTTCTTTGCTTTCAAAGCTCCCATCATTACTGTTTATTCTGTTATTACTTCTGGTCCCCAGAGTCTGGCTGGGGGAGAGCCAGTTGTGCAGGACAAAATTAATGGCTTTGTTTGTTTGGGAGTCTAAGATGAGAGAGAGAGAGAGAGAGAGAGAGAGAGAGAGAAAGAGAGAGAGAGAGAGGTCTCATCTTGTAAAATCTTACTTACCAAACTAATTTGATGGTCAGGTGACTTGGATACTGGCCATTGACCCAAGCAAATGTCAGGGGCAGGTGACAATGGATCTACTAGGGAGTAGGCACCAGGAGGAGGCTGCCTGGGGCCCCGAGGCAGGGTGACTCTTAATTAAACTCTTGTCTGATGAGCAACATAATCAGATCATCAATAACTGCTGACAGATGGATACAGGTGAGGTGTCAGCAGGAAGGAAAACTGGGCCAGTAAGTTTTGCCTATCTGGATGCTAATGCCATCCAAACCCCAGACCTGTTTTCCCATCTCTCCCATTTCATGGGAATATAGAAATGCCGAAGAGGGCAGGATGACTAGAGGCACACCCTGCTTGTGTTTGTGGATTGTACGTTTGTCTCTGGACCTGGATACTTCTTTTGTGTGTCTAGGGCAGTGCAGTGGGTCCAGCTGCACATGATATACATTGCACATTTCCTAGGACATCTGCAGCAGAGTCTTTGTATCTGGAAATGTATGTGAGGGTGTATATGTGTGTACACAGAGTATATGAGTGCTGTAGTGGGCACTTCATAATGTGCTGGAGAAATCTGAAGAAGCTACTAGGTGGGCCTTGGAGGGTAGAGGAGGGTTGGGTGGGCTGGAGATGAAGCTGTACCTCTGCGGAAGAACAGAAGCTCACACCTCTTGTGGTGTCCCAGGCCCCTAGCTGCCTTTCCCTTGCAATAAGGAGGGAATAATGCTATTTCTTATTCTTTATTTGCCCAGAGTGCCTATGATTTTCTTTCTTTCAGAATCCAATTTTCTCTTGACATTTCTGCCTGGTGTAGCAAAGCATGACCTTTGTAAGAGGACGTGGCTGGCAGCCCGCTTTCTGCCTGGGGCTCCCCAGAACTCCTGGAAGGCTTTCTGCCTGTTCCTTTCTCAGAAAGGAGCCAGGCTTCCCAGTGTACCTGGGTCAGTCCTGCCTCCAGGATGGTTTGTTCCTACTAGTAACCTCTTTTACCAGAGGTGTGCTTTATCGGGAGCATGCTGCTCCGGACTCCATGAGCATGAAGTCCCTGCAGGCTGCGAGTGTTCAGCTTTTTGAAGCATCAGTTTTGTTCAATGGAGCACTGAAGGAAGCTAGGAACTCAAGGTGCAGGCTGGGAATCTTTCCAAACTTCTGCCAGAATTCCCTTGTGAATTTGGAAGTTCAGGAATTGTTTAAGTGTGTGTGTGTGTGTATGTGTGTGTACATGTGTACACAAATAGGTGAATGCCAGTTGTCTCATTTCTTAGGATCCATTTGTACCATTATTTGGGGATGGGATACAATCTTTTATTGGAATCTGGAGTTCTATTATTAGGAGAGGCTAGCTGACTGGCAGGATCCACATATTTCTATCCCCCAGTGCTTGGGTTACATGCTTGTTCCACCATACCTGGATGTTTATGTCTATTCTGGGACTCCATATCAAGTCCTTATTCTTGTATGGCAAACATTTTACTTACAGAACTATCTCCTCAGCCCCCATTGTTCAAGTTTCCTAAGGATGCTGTTGTATAGAGACAACAAACAGGAAAAACAGAGACAGTATAAAGGCTTCTACCTAGGTGGTCCAAGCACTAAGATTTGTTACAACGGCACACAGGCTTTTGGCAATCAAGGCGCAGAGACTGGCATTGAAACCCATGGCTTTTGATCCCAAACTCTGAGCTTCAAGGCTTCTGGTTAGATTGGGGCAGTGACTCTGTAGGAATTTGCTGGACTCATTGTTGTATTCTGCTGAGCAGGAGTGTTTGCTTTGGGGAGCTTGCCCTGGGGGTTTCCATGAATGATCTTGGTACAGTTCTTGTGTGACCCTAGTTCTTCTGATAGCTGGGTAATGGTAGACATTTGTAGGAATAAGCCACAGGGTTTCACAAAGCAGAACATGATGAATGGCTCAAGATGACTCTTAATGAACATGTAATATCATACCAATACTCTCAGATCTGTAGAGAGGTGTGGAACTGCATGGGCCCATTTGCTTATCCTAGAGCACTCTTTGTGGGTTCAATGTCTTTGGACAGAGACAGCAATAAACACAAGGAATAGAACAGAGCACCAGGCTTTGGAGCTATGTGCATGTAGTTGCATTCCTTTATTATAGTAGTTTCCTGTACCCTTAGAGTTGGGTTGAATTACCAACACCATCATAAACTCTCTTAGAAAGTTATCTGGTTTAGGGCAGTATAGGATCCAGCCATCTTATTACAAATAGGTTGTATCTAATGAAAAGTGGGATGTCCTATTTAACTATTCTTAGGTTTGAGAATCTGTTCCTGATTCATACTGAACACATTCTCAATTTTATAGGTCTCAGTACAAACACATCTCTCCAGAAGGCTATTTGATTTCACTCTCTAGGTATGTAACAGGCACCTCAAACTTCATGTTTACAAGAAGTGGGGAGCTCTTCCGTTAGTACACTAACTTTTTTAATAGCTTGATATTGCTCATGTAAATGACAGGTTTATTGTGACATTTTCATACATGCATATAACATATGAATTGATTATAGCAATCTGCCATTATTATGAGACCTCTTGCCTTTCCTTTGTTACTTGATCCAAGAGGACCAGTTTGGTCCCACTACCCAAATGTGATCTGTTAGTAGGCTTCTCATATTACTAAATGCCTCACTAGTCACCAGTATATTAGTGACTTTCTTTGTTGTGTGACAAAAGACTTGATATAAAAAATATTTTGGCTGATGGTTTCAGAGAGTCCATGGTCTCTTGGTGTTATTTCCTTAAGCATCACATCATGGTGGTGTGTGGAAGGCTGTTTGCTTCTTGATAGACAGGAGTAAGACATTACTACAAAAGGGGCCAGAGGTAATATATTTCCCAAGACTCATCCCTAGTGATCTACCTCTAGGTAGGTCCCACCTCCTAACATTTTTATGGCTTTTCAAAACAGTGCCACTATGTAGAGAAGAAACATTCAAAATACATATCTTTGGAGGGCATTTGATATTCCAACCACAGTAACCACCACTCAATTCACTCTTCTTCCTCAGAGCTAGTTGTAGGTTCTGATGATGTTTCCCCTAGCACTTATCTTGAACCCATCTCTCCTCCTCTTATTTTTCCTTTTCTTGCTTGGAAGCTAGGCAAGATCCCCAACTAGCCTGTCCGTGTCCAGTTTTTTTTTTTTTTAAGTGGTATTTAGTTTATGATACCTCACCACTAAGAGCCACCCAATGCTTCCGGCTGCTTTTTGGAGTAATGCTAGTCTCCTCCCAAGGTCTTTAAATGTGGCATGAATCCCTTTCCTTCTTATTCCCTGTCTGTCTCCATAACTCTGTTTCTGGTTGGGCTTCTTCCTGGTTCTCAGTTCATTATCAGTCTTTCTTTTCCCAGGTCCCATGTTAACTGTTCAGAAGGTTCTTCTTCAAGCACCCAAGTGAAGTAGCTCCACTCCCAATTACTCTTGTCATTTTGTTTATATTATTTTTTCTGCTTATTTGTTTATAATTTGAAGTTAAGGTTCCATCTTCCTTATCAATGGTCTATGCCTCAGACCTCAGCACAGCCAATATTTGACTCTTCTACTTACTGCTGAAGTCACCTAAATATAAATGCATATGGAAGCATGTGTGTGTGTGTGTGTGTGTGTGTGTGTGTGTGTGTGTGTGTGTATGTAAACAAAAGTCTGTGTTTGTATAGTTACCTATGTGTTTAATAGATACAAATATATACATGTTCATGTGTATATGGATTCTTATCTAGATGGAACCAGAATTGCCATCCATTCCCATCAGCAAATGAGTACATTGTTCCTGGGTTGCCACTTCATTTCTCGCAGTGCTGAGCTACTGCCTTTAAGGGCTGTTATCACATCAAAAGTTGTTTGTTGAGCCTGGCGGAGTAATAACCGTGGGCATCTTTCTTCTTTTATTCAGAAGACTAATGGCTGCTCCCTTCCCCTGTACATCCTAATGAGAACAATTAAATAGCCATTAGGAGAAGAGATGTGTGAACAAAAGGCTGATGTCTTGATCTCTGAAATGGGCATGTGTTCTTGGGGAGGAGTGGGTGAAAAGAATTTATAAGGAACCTGAGGATTTCCTGCCTGTGTGGATGGTAAAGGATGCATGGGCTTGGTTATCCCCAGAACTATTGTCTAGAGAAGGTTGCTTCAAATAGGCTGCCCGAGCTTTTATGAAAGAGCAGCACAAGGAGTAGCTTAGAGAACCATTTTGTTTCTTGATGTGTAAAACTTTATCCTTGGAAAAGGTTTTAGCATCTCCTTCACACCTGCCCCATGGTCTCAACTATAGGATACACACCATCAGCAAAATACGGTGAAGGAAAAGAAGCACTCAAAAGCCTGCCTCCAGATGGCTAAGGCCTCCATCCAGGGTCTTGCTGATGCTGGATCTGTCCTTTAACTACCCCTTTATTTGTCATTTTTTTTTTTTTTTTGCAGAAACTTGTCAAGTAACCGGCTCACTACACTCTCCTGGCAGCTCTTCCAGACACTGAGTCTTCGGGAATTGTAAGTTCGGAATTGAAGACTTTGTCCAGGTGGCAGAGAGCTGGTAATGGTCGGGTGGGGAAGAGTGTCAAGCATTGGAACTACCCGGTGGCTGGGATGTTTGGGTTGGATGGCATTGAGCATCAGTGACAGTGACCCACCCCCCTCCATGGACTTGACTTTCAGTGCTTTTTCTAAGCACACTGTGTCAAAAGACAGAATCTCATATTTTAATTAGCCTTTGTTTTGTGATCTGTAGGTAATCAACAGTAACAATTTTAATATTCCTAATAATAACGATATTAGTCAATTTCTGAACAATAATACTTGCTATACATACCTTTGTAGCTTTATCAGGTATGGGTTTGCTTACATGATCTTAGGTTTACCATAATAAGAGTCATGACATTTACTGAGAGTTTTTAAGCCCTAGAAACTCACTCAAGAATCATCCACAGTTGCATTGTTAAGGACTTGAGTAATTGATTCTTGAGCATGGCTTTCCAGCTTCAGACTACGGCCCTTACAGTGCTCACGATATCCTATCAACTTATTTCGCTTGAAGTCTAGGCCCTGGGAGAGGGCTTATATTTATTTTCTCTGCGTGTAGACTACTTAGCTTTGTTGCATTCCAAGGTTGATCAATGCACTCTTACCCCAGCCAGCCATTTTGTGCAAACAGATGTTGGCTGGATGAGTGCAAATTCGTGACCACTGCTGGAGACTGGAGAACATAACTCAAGTTGCTGTGTGAGTCATCAGGGTCATCTCTGTGCATGAAGGACAGTGTATTATGTTGAGGAAACAAATCAAGGAATACATTGAAAAGAAATTTCAGCATGCATGGAGATAAGGAGTATGAGTTTTGGAGAGATTGCTCATGTGTTCCTTTTTACTTGGTGACTCAGATCCAGATTTCTTGTATGTGATCTTAGTTAGCATTTATCAGGAAGCAATGATCTTGGACTTCTGCCTTGACTATGGGCCTTTAACCCCCTCTTTTCACCTGCCCAGATCTATGTTCATGGATACATTATAACCTTGGTTTTTCAGACCACCTGATAGAAAAGAGACTATTTGCATACCAGTAACTCATCACCCTTGACAACTTAGCATATGTCCTTCTCTTTGTGGCCTGACTGTTCACAGAATCCTTTCCAGAATCATCCCAGGGATGATTGCCACTTTGAAGGTGTTGCTAACTGGGATTTGTGGTTGTCTCAATGCCTGGAAGGTAAAAGCAGAAGGATCAACAGTTTTAGTTTAGCCTGAGATACATGAGTTACAGGCTAGTCGATCTGGGCTGCACAGTGAGAACTAGTCTAAAAAAATGGACAATATTTTTGTATATTCCTTTCCCTTCTTATAATTGTGTACCTCCCTGCCAGGCTCCTACTCTGATATTCTGGCATGGGCATCAGTAGGCCTAGTGATCAGAGTTCTTAGTACCATTTGGTTGAGATTGAGATGGACACCGAAAACCTCTTATAATAAAAGGAAGGTAAATAAATTCATGTTTATAAAACATTCTCCCAAGCAGATCTTTAATGTTAGGACTGTTGTACTTGTTGCATTCTATTCATTCCATCTTGAACTCAATGTAACTTAATGGAGAGCCTTAGGGGTAAGTTGGCATGGCCACTATAATTATTACTATCACTGATTTCCAAACTATTCCTTTGTGCCAGACACTGTGACAGTAATCTATTAAATTTTGTATGCTATTTAACATAATCCTTAAGACAACTTTGTAAGGTAGGAATTCTCACTACCATGCCACATTGGAGGACATTGAATTGCCTAGCAAGGGAAGACTCTTGTTTCAAGTCACCCATTAGATAAGCAGGGGTGTGCAGACTGAAAGCCTGGACCACTGTGCATAACTGTCCTCCGCCGTTTTCACCCTATTTAATATATTCTGCAAAAAGTGAATGGCTATGAGTCTTTGCTAAGTGTTTCTCTGTATCAGTTGCATTTTCCGTTGCTGTCGCATGGGTAATATGACCTTGCTTTTTCAGACCAGTGGGTAGAAGTAAGACTGACAAGATACATTTAAGAGAGGAAGGGTCTGTGCCAGCTTACAGCTTGAGAGGATATTATCCATCATGGTGAGGAAGTCATGGCAGTAAGAGTGTGAGGATGCTTCTATAGTGAGGAAGCAACTAGAGATGAATGATGATGCCCACTTATTGTTCCCTTTTACTCAGCCCAGGACCCTAACCCATGTAATGGTGCCGTACACATTTAGGGCATGTCTTATCTCCTCAACTAAGTCAATCTACAAACTCCTTCACATATACCCAGAGGCATGTTTCTTAGGTGATTCTGAATCCAGCCAAATTAAAAATGAAGATGAAGCAGGTGCTAGCTAGTTTTCTGAGAAAAACACTATGAGCAATGCAACTTATAAAAGGAGTGCTTATCTGGGGCTTAGAGCCCCAGAGGGATAGGTGTACATCACCAGCATGGCTCAGAGCATGAGAGCAGGCAGGCAGCCACAGCGCTAGAGTAACACCAGGAAGCTAAGAGGACATACTGGGGATGATAGTGGCCTTTTGAAACCTAACCCTATCCCAGTGACACACCTCTTCTTACAAGGACATACCTTCTAACTCTTCTCAAACAGCCACCAAAGGGGGACCAAGTTTTTAAATGCCTGAATCACCTCTTTTAAAACCACCACAGAGCATAATGACCACAAACTGATTTAAAGAGTCTGTCTTTTTGCATCTAGTTCCCCTACAATCCTTGCCCCTTAACATAGGGGAGGCCAGAGACAGTGTCCCCCAAGACGATGTCAGGGTCTGGTAGAGGCTGAATTATTGAGAAAATGTTCAGTGTTCTTTCCAAGAAATCGTTGGATGTGAAATCAATGGTGTGCTGGCCTGGTGACCTGCTTCATGGAGGTTTAGAAACAGTTGTTCTGTGGATATATATTTAAAGAAAATGTCACATTTCTCCCAGAGGATCATGGGATTCTGCATTCATCTTTGCCTGGGATCAATATACCAGTGAGCTAGACGTAACTTATGGAGGAATGAAGACATTCCTTGCAGAGTGAGTCAGTGTGTGAGTGCCACCATATCCAAACAGTATTTTATTTCTGTCATAGTGTTAAATCAGAAAAAAATGATATTGGTGGATGAAGAAGCCCTTCCCTAAGGAGCAATCAGCCTGGTGGGGGTCTATTTTTTGAGGAAGAATTGAATGTTGAAAGTGGAAAATTTATCTTTGGGCTGGAGGGGGCTGCACATTGGCTCTTAGCTGTGGCTATGATTAAAATCCAAACAATCGCTTTTCCTGGCAAATGGAAGAGGGGGTAGGATTCTCTTGTCTGACTTCTTGATTAGTCCACATGGCACCATCTGCCATGAGCCATCTAGACTGCCAGGATCTGCTTAACGGAGCCTGTGGAATGGGGTTTGGGGATGTGTCCGGTGTTATCAGGAAGAGTTTTGGCCTGGCAGGAGAGGGACTCAATGTTCTGTGGTAGCCAGGAGAGTCACAAGCCAGGTGGGCGAGGCTTCCAGTAAGTGTCTGCAGAAACAGACAGGGTAAATGGGGTATTTAGCTATTTCTTGGCACATTTCCTTTCTCCATGAAGGCTCTTTTGAGGGTCTTTGCCATGCCCCAACAACCTCTCTCCCAAAGCACGATCTTTGATGTAACAATTGATGCTATAGTTGACATAGTTGAGACTCCTCACTAGAAGGGTTGGATATGTACTGCATTCCATCAGGGAAGTAGAAGGAAGGCACTTATTGAGTAATGAATTCATACAGGATTCTGGCTCATCCTTGAAGCTTCCCTATAAGGGAGTTGCTATTATAACCTGTTTTGCAAAAGGGATCAAGGCTGAGCCAAGTCAAATAACTAGACCAGGATCACATAGCTGGCAAAATTGGTCATCCGGAGGCTAATATTACCATTTTTAGGATGGCCACCACCTGAAGGTACTGTTTCCAAAATCTATTCTCCTCTAGTCCCTAACTTAGTGTTATAACCTGAATGTTCAGCATGTCCTTCCAGGAGCCACGATGGCCTGGCTCCCCTGATTGGAGTCATAGGAAAACCCAAATCATCTCAGATCACTAGCTGTGTGCCAAGATCCTTCTTGTACTTTTATTTGTGTTAGATTGGAGGGAGGGCTTTTGGCAAGTGCCTGACTCAGTCTCCTTCCAGCTCAGGAAGAGCCCTTCTTATTGAGTGAGCTGAGAGTATCTTCTGAGCTTTGCTATGAAGTAGCCAGCAGAAGTTCAAGGGTATATTTGATTGAGTCTGGCTTGGCTTTGTACTGTACCCAGGAATTTCTGGTAAAGGCTACTATTTTCTTTCCCCTGAAACTGGAACTGTCTGTCCTAAAATCAGCAAGATTTTGAGATAAAGGATGAATTAGGAAGAAAAGATGCTTGGGTTCTGAATCCCATGGTGCACCTTAGCCCACAACATAGAAACCCTCTAGAAACATTCTGAGGATTATTAATATATCTTAAACAGACTTCTCTTCATACCCCATAGTCATGGAACAAACATGATTAAAATAGACTGGAATATTTCCTTTTCTTAAAGCAAAGTGATAATTACCTATTATAATTTGCAGATTTAATCCACTTGGTAAATACTAACTCAGGGTTGAAGAAGGTTGAGCTGATCCTGGCACTGTCCTTCCTCCCAGTCTTGGCTGTGATCAGTTTGAAAACTCTCAGACAAGATACCAAGCAGTTGCATCAGCAATGCTATTGCTGCTGTGGTAATTTCTGACTTTTTTTATGACTCCCTTTTAATCCACAAAACATGGAGACACATATTGGCACAAATGTGGAGAAACACTATGGAACACACTCATCCCTATCTTACAGATTTTAAAGGTGAGTCTTGGGAGGATTTGCTGGCAGTCCCATTTCTGATAGCTGCCTTCTCAAGAAATATTTTTGTTCATCCTTCTGAGGCCAGCAGTCTGAGTCAGGATGTCATCAGAGCCCCTCTCCTTTCCGAGGCTCTGGGAATTAAGCCTTCTTGACATTGCCAGCTGCCAGCTGCTCCTGGTGCTTTAGGGCTTGTGGCAGCATCCCTTGTAGCCTCTACCACCTCCCCTGTGGCTGACTTCCTTGCTTCCTTGTTCCTCTGCCCCCTCCACACCCTCTCTAAAGATCCCAGTCCCTTTGGGTGAGTTCAGGACCTACCTCACATATAAATGATCCCAGTCCTTTATCTTACCTTGATCCTGTCAACAAAGGAGGTCACATTCATGAGTCCTGGGGTTGGCACTTGGACATAGCTCTTTGGAAGGCACAGTTCAACCCATTGCTCAGGATAACTGAGTTAGCTCAACTTGCATCTTTTATTTATGCACTTTTAACAAGTCTGTTTTCTTGAGGAAGGCTAGGTTGTGGCCTTTGTCTGGTGGCAGTGGCCTTGCCCTTGCTCACACGAGTCTCCTCTCTCTCTTGCCCAGCTTGGACCCAGGATTGTACCTGGCAGTACTGATGGTACAGGGGGGAGAAGGAGACCTCCCTAATGATGACTGGAGGGCAATTCAATGTTTTCTGAACACAGAGTCATGGCTTTGGCTGATCCTGCAAAGTGGTTTTTTTTTTTTTTTTTTTTTTTTTTTGCCTGTGACTGAATGAGGCTGAGTTAATCTGCAGGAACTCCCCAAGGCCCTGCGATTAGGCCTCGGGCCATCTTGAGGCCAGGGCTGGGCACCAGCAAACTGTATCCTGAAGCTGTTGCTGCTGTATTATTCATGGGGCCTCTTGCATTATTGAAGGAGCACAGAGCAGGTCTCTAAGCTTGGCAAGTCTGTCCCTGTAGCTATGGCTGAGACTCTTCTGCTGAGTCCTGATTGCATGGGAGAGCTACAGTGTCCAGCTAAGAACTAGGGCTCTCATTTATCTGTGTTTTGACAACATTTTTTGGGGGGGGTCTGGACATAAAGGTGATTGTGGATTGGATCCATGGAACATGCAGGATGCTTCTGTTTGGAACTTAAGATGCATTTTGCTAGGTTTGTCTTCCTAAGAAGAGGAGCCCACTGGGCCCCTGTGCAGCCCCTAACAGATGCTGGTTAACAGCAAGGCACCAGATCTTCAGGTGCATCCCTTCTGCTGCTGGACCAGGCTGTATAAGCAAAGCCTGGGATAGAAAGTTTGGAAAGATATGAGCTGTTACTGAGCCAGTGCCTGGCAGCATCTGTGGCACATCTTAGGCAGTCAGCTGACTCTCGTGCCAGCCTCGGGGCACTTTGGCATGGTTTGCCTTTTGAGCCACTGGGATGCTGGTTTGTGCCCACACATGGATTCCAACAAGAAGATGGGCTGTACTATGCTCTATGTGGCTTGAGGCAACACTGGTAACACTCCCCACTTGTCTAGCCTTCCCAAGGCAGGTAAATAATTTGTAGTTTTAAATTACATCCTTTTAATAATGAATGGCTGCATCGTGTTAAGTGAGCAGCAGGGGAAATCCAGGCTGACCTGGTTCAGTTTGCACATCTTGACACATCTGGACTCTCAACGCCATTCAACGGGGTTGCAGGCCTCTCCTCAGGTCTCTGCGAGAAGAACCCAAACCATTCCAACACTACCCTTTTTTTCACCTTGAATCAACACTGATTTTGATTTTCTGCTTTCCTAAGGATGTCATCCGATGTCCCTGCCTTCCCTACACTGCTCCCTTGTGAAGGTTAAACAAAGTCATATGTGTAGGGTAGTATGGCAAGAATAGCACACATGCTATTGTAGTTACTCTCTTCATGTGTGCATACATGTAGAATCAAGTGCACGTATATTGAATGTGCACGTGGAGCCCAGAGGTCAGCCTGTCATTTCCCAGGTGTCACTCACCTTGTTTTGTGGACCAGGGTCTCTCAATTTTCTGGAACTCACCAGTCACTAATCAGGCTCCAGGGATTCAGATTCAGCCACCTCAGTGCTAGGATTCCCAGTGCTCAGCACTCACTGTATCTCACCTTTTCACATGGATCCAGGGCCCAACCTCAGGTTACCATGATTGCACGAGACACCCTTCACCTGCTGACCCGTGTTCACATCCCCACACTCCACGCTTGCTTTGTTGCTCGTTTACATTTTTCTCTTCTCTGTCTCATTTCTCAGCTATGCAGGCATCTTATGTGGCTCTGAGTCCAGTTCTTCCAAGACTTCCTGATTGACCCTTCCCTTTCCTTCTCCTGCCCCTTGAGCCCCCCTTCCCTGCCCTGACTGTCATCTCTGCTGTGTTCCATCTTTCCCTGTCTACTCATGCTTCCTCCTCTGCTTCCAAACCATTTCTTTCACTGCTGGTTTTCCATCCTCTGGAGACCAACAGCCCATCTTTCATACTGCGTTTCCTTCCTCTTCACCGTTCCTTTCCTCTGACTTCTACTCTTTTCCTTTCCTTCTTGCTACGTTTGTGTTGTCTGCAGGACGCTGACTTGTGGTCTCTCTCCCCAGTTTTTGTCACTGTAGTCCAGGGCCTTAAATGGTAGGCCAGGGAGACTTGGGGCAGAGTCCCCAGGATCCTCTCAGTGAAGGTATAAGGTGAGGTAATGTTTACTCTTAATATCCCTGAGACATTGTCTGTCCCCTCCACTCTTATCCTCTTCTGAGGGGCAGCAACACTGCCTTGATGAGCAATAGAATCTGTGATAATGTAGTATGGTGCTGTACATATTCCTTCAATTTCTTTTCAATAATTTATTTTAAATATTGAAAACAAAATATAATCCTATTACTTCCCTGCTCCCCTTTCCTTCTCCCAACCCCTCCCATGATCCTTCCTCACTCCCTCTTACATTGGTGGCCTCTTAGTCTTTTATTATTGTTACATATTCCTGTACATGTACAAACATATAGATATAACCCGCTTAGTCTATTTTTGTTACATGTATACGTGATTTCAGATCTGAGCACTCTATATTAGATAAGCAACTGGGGAGGAGAGGCTAATTCTCCCTTTCTCTCAACAATCGTGAATTGCCTGCCATTATTTGTCTTGGGATTGAGCCTGGTGGATTTCTCCCTCTTGCTTTAATATGTATGTATGTACATACGTGTGTATGTGTGTATATATGTATATATATGCATTCATACATACATATACATATGTATATACATACAGTCATTGTTCAAGTCTTGCTTAGACAGCTATTTATAGGAGACACAACCTCACAGAAGATTTCCTGGTCCTCTGGTTATTACAATTGCTTTGCACCCCCCTCTTCTGTAATGGGCCTTAGGTGTAGGAGTCATGTTGTATATGTGTCTGTTGGATTGATTCATTGGTTTCTACATTGTGTCTGGTTGTGGGTTTTTTTTTTTGTGTGTGTGTGTGTGTTGGTCTCCATTTGCTGTAAAGAGCTTTTTTGGTGAGGAGTGAGCTATACTTATCTGTGGGTATAAGGATAAGCTTTAGAATGTAGTTAGAAATTAGGCTAGCCTAAGAAAGTAAGGGTAGTAGGTTCCCTTCTAAGACCTATGACTTCATTAGTCGCAGGAAGTTAGCTAGGTTTCTTGGACTAGGCAATGTTTCCTGTGATTGGTGGGTCTTAAGTCCAATTTGACAGCTGCTGGTTATTACCAATAGATGAGTGCCACTATTGCATCTTTAGGGATATCTTGTCATGCCGGTTACTGTTGTAATTGATAGGCATCACAGCTGTATAGGATTATTGATTGATTTCCTACTCTGGTAACTTGCATAGAACTTTCTGGTATTATGTTAGTTAGATTACAGGAAGGAGGCCTTCAGCCTAGGGCAGTGGTTCTTAACCTCCATAATGCTGAGACCCTTTAATACAGTTCCTCATATGTGGTAACACCTACCTTAAAATTATTTCACTGTACTTCCTAACTGTAATTTTTTTACTGTTAGGATTTGTCATGCAAATATATGATGGCAAGATATCTGGTATGTGACCCGCCAAAGGGCTGAGAACCACTGGACTAGATCTCTCTCCAATAATGCAAGTCCTGAGCCTTAAGTGTCTGGTGTATTCCACAGTAGGAGCTTAACTTCAGCCTCTGAGAGGCAACCAAGGGCAACAGCAGGAGTCTATATTATTTTGGGAGTCTCTGATCAACAACTCTAATGGGGTTTCTCATGCCTATTACTGGGGGCTTTGCCAGATAGTCTGTAGCTCTTGTGGATAGTATTGTCAGCATAGGTGACATAACTTCACTTCATACACATATATTATTTTGGGTAAATGAAAAATGATATGATTCTTTGCTTGGGTGTTATTTGTCCCTCCCCTTCCTTCTCCTGCTGTATTGACTCCGATACTGTTTTGCAATTACAGCTTCTTTCCCATTTCCCCTATCCCCTTTCATATCACCTCTGTCCCGTTATTACCTCTAAACTCTTCCTTTCCTACTACATGACCTGTTATACTTTCTTGATTTTTTTTTAGTTACTCTGTGCTGTATCACACCTGAAGATTTGAAGCTAGGGACCACAGATGAGAAAGGCTTTTGCCTTTCTGACTCTAGGTCACTTCGTTCAATGTAACATTCATTGTAGATTCATGAGTTTACTTGCAACTTTCATTTTTTTTTTTCATTTACAGCTGAGTAGTATTCCAATTGTATTTATATATTACATTTTCATTATCCATCTAACTGTTGAAAGACAGTTTGGCTATTTCCATTTCTTAGCTATTGTCAAGTGAGCAGCCTTGTACATGGCTGAGCAAGTATCTGTGAAGCAAAATGTCAAGTCCTTTGGGCATATGCCAAGGATAGTATAGCTTGGTCATATGGTAATTTAATTTTTAGCTTTTGGTGATTATTAATGCTAATTTCAGAATACTATTCCAAACTTTTATTCCCACTAACAATGAATGAGAGTTCCCCTTTCCCCACGCCCTTGCTATCATTTGTTGTCAATCATCTTGTTGATTTTAGCCATTCTAACTTTCTTACCACAGGCAGAGAGACAAAAAAGATCATGTAGTCTTATCAATAGATGCAGAAAAATCCTTTGACAAAATTTAACATGCTTTCATGACAAAAGTTCTAGAGAGAGTAGAACTTGAGAGAGCACACCTCAACACAATAAAGGGTATATATGACAAATGCACAGTTAGCATTATCCTAAATGGAAAAAAAGCATGTGAAATAATCTAAATCTAATCATCTAAATCAAGAATAAGAGGGCTGCCCACTATCCTCACTCCCTTCCAATATAATAGTCAAAGCACTAGCTGAAGTAATAAGGCAAGAGGAAGAAATTAAAGGGATACAAATAGGAAAAGCAAGAATTTCCCTATTTGCAGATGACATGATATTATATATAAGAGGTCCCCAAAATTCCATCAGAAAACTTTTAGAAGCAATTATCAGCAAAAATAATTGTCAGCACAGTGACAATATGCAAAGTCAACTTATAAAAATTAGTCGCCTTTCTATCTACCAACAACAAACAGGCTGAGAAAGACATCATAACACATTCAAATTTACAATATTCTCAGACAATTAAATGTCTGGAAGTTAACCTAACCAAGGAGTTCAGTGAAAGAACTCAACAAAAACTTCTAATTCCCAAAGACATGAGACTGATGATAGAAAACGGCAAGACACCTTGTGATCATGGCTTAGTAAAATTATTATTGTGAAAATGTCCATCCTACCAAAAACATTGTGCAGTTTCTATGCAATCCCAAGTTAAATACCCATAGCATTCTTTACAAGAATAGAACAAAATTCTAAAATTTACATAGACTCAGAAAAGATCCTGGATAGCCAAGGCAATTCTGAGCAAAGAGAGCAATACTGAAGGGATGGCTATTGAAAATTACAAGGCATATTATAGAGCTATAGTAATAAAAACGTGATACTAGAATTTAAACAGACATGTAGACTAATAGAACAAAATAGATGACCAAACATGAATACTTATAACTATATCTATCTGATATTTGATAATGAGCCCAAAAAACATACATTAGAGAAAATACAGCATCTTCAGAAAATGGTACTGGGAAAATATTCAGTCCACATTTAGAGGAATGAATTTATTCCCATATCTACCACCCTGCAGAAATATCTCCAAGAGCACCAGAGACCTGAGTTTTGAAACATGAAATGTTAAAGCTGCTAGGAAAATATTAGGCAGTACTCTACAGGATCTAGGTGTAGAACTTTCTTTCTTCTCCAGAGTAGGATTCCATTAGTTAGTCTGGGAATTAAGGCCAACAATTAATAGGATCTCATAAAGGCAACAACAACAAAAACATTCTGTGTAGACAAGGAAAGAATCAATCAAGTGAAGAAGAAACACATAGAGTGGAAGATAATCTTTGCCAGCTATGTATCATGCAGAGGATTAGTATCTGTTATAAACAAAGAACATGATTAGAAAACAACAGAGTCAAGAAGGTAAAGGATCCAGTTAAAAATGGGCTGTGGACTGAAAGAGTTTTCAATAGAAGAAAAAGAAATGGCTAAGAAATATCTCAAAAGGTGAAATAAAAATTAAAACAACTTTGAGATTTCATCTCACCTGTCAAAATGACTGCTTCAATTTCTAAAATAGCAAACAATGAGAGATAAAGCCCATATGCACAAACACTACTGGGGGCACCCAGGGGAAGTTTAATTGTTAACTGGAGTCAGGAGAATAGAAGTTCAAGAACACAGGCCTAGGACCTACCAGCCAACCCAGCTGATGCCCTTATTCACAAGATAGAGAAGGTATTTTCTCAGGAGTGGTGTAGCTCCATTTCAGAGCACTGCGTCTGAATTCCAGCATTGCATTGGCTGGACTCTGAGAAGTGCACAGACCACACAACTGTGCATGGTGACCCCACACTTATAAAACATCATAACTGGTGGCCCCATGCTTTCCTCTCCTCTCTGTGCACAAACTCCAAACTCCCCAATGTGCTGGCAAAACTCCTCTACCATTGACTTCTATTTCCACTTCAGGTGCTCCTGGACATGACCTCTGTATCTTGCTGCCCTTTGCTCTCCTTGACAGCTTCCCTCTACCTCTTTGTCTCCTTGGACAGAGCCCCAGGAGTCAAGGGAGCACTGTGGGTGCCTCCCCCTGCCTCCAGGCTCTACAGCATTTGCCCAGGAAAAAGGCAGTGGGAAGTATAAAGACAGGTTTGTGTGATGGCTGGAACATGGAGTATGTGTCCTAACTCCCTGTCTTCGTTATGTTTCTCATTTCTGTGATCAAATAACCGACAAAAACAACTTAAGGAGGGGTTTATTGTGGTTTGAAGGTATATTCCATCATGGTGGGGAGCTAGGATGATAGGATCACAGGACAGCTGGTGACACTGTATCCAGTTAGGAAACAGACAAGTGGTGATGCTAAACCTGCGTTCTCCTTTTAGCTCAGTTCAGGTTCTCTCAGTCCACCCATATTCAGGGCAGGGGCTCCCCTGTTCATTTATGTCCTTATATGCCCAGAGGTGTGTCTCCATATTGTCTATAAAATCTGTTCATCTAGCTAACAGAAAAGATTAACCATTAAACCCTTCAGACATTATTAGATGGACTTCCTTGTTTGTGCGGGGACAATATTGGCTACCTCTCAAGATTTCTGTGAGAAGCAGATGCCCAGTAAAGGTTGGGTTCCTTCCTTTGCCTTTTTCCCAAAAGATCCCAAAGAATGAGAAGTCATGGATGCTTGCAGGCCAAGAGGATGATAAGCTGTGTGGCTGTTTGTACATGCTACCTGTGCTGTCCTAGTGACCAGGAACAGAGTTCTTCTCTCTGCACCCTCCCTTTCCTGCAAGCTGACAAATGCTGATGTATGCCTAACTATTTTAGAATTTGCCAGTTGTCAAAAATACCCAGTGCTTAAAAAATATTCAATGATCCAAGTGCCTTTCCTCCAGGTGCCAACGGATCAATCCCTCAATAGACCAGTGAGAGAATCATGTTCCCCTAATGATCTGGGCATTCAGATTTACCTTGTGCTCTTTGAGAGTTTGGGGGATTGATTAGCACTGTTCATCACTCTCCTAACAACCCAATGAAGGAAGGATGTGACTTGTTCTAAGGCACTAGGAGACTCTGCAGAGAACAAGGGCTTTGGACTTGACTCTTTCCCCAGCAGCCATTCTTTGTCACTGGGGTGAAGGCTCTCAGAGGACAAGGACTACCTTATTCATCTCTCTATTAACAGCATTCAAACATGGCCAGATACCGAACAGGTGCTCATTAAGGACCCATTGAATTCTTGGAGGAATAAAGCTGGTCCCAAAATGGCCTTGGAATATGTCTTGGAAATAGCTAACTACCTATTCCCCCAGGGAAAATGTGTCTGGGGATCAGTCTTAGGTACTGTGATTGCAGCCATGCAAAAACACGTTACATCTCTGGCCTCTGTGGAGCTTAACTTTTTATCTGGGAAGACAAAGAAACAAACTAATATGAATATTTAAAGTGTTATGAAATAGTAATAAATTCTAGACAGGTAAATGCATCTGGTGAGGGGGTGAATAGTATTTTTTCAGGGTTGTGGCAGCTTTGATATAGATGGTGGTCAGAGAGTGCCCTACAGTTTCTTAATGAAGTGAGGGGAACCAGTCTTGCAGATGTGTTGGGAGAGAAATTGGCAGGCAGATAGAAGCCCTGAATCAGGTCCAAACCAGTCACACTAGTTAGCATATGAAGATTAGTGTGGTTGGATGTGAGGTGAGTCAGGAGGTGTGTGGCTGGATAGGGGCATGGATAAGTTGGAGGTGACATCCCAGGATGATGGAGAAGCATAGGTTGAGTATGGCTTTGCTGATGATAAGGAGCAGATGACATCAGGAAGGCGATGGAGAAACTCAGGTTTCATAGGTTTTTTAATTCCAGCAAAAAGGGAAGCCACTGGGAGATTTTAAGAAGATGAAGACAAGCATCTCAGCTTGACACATGTAGAAAGGCCTCTTTGTCCAGTGATTTAAGTGAGGATAAAATGTGTCTTTTCAGTGAAATTATTACTTTTGAAACTAAGTGCATGGACTTAATGCTATGTATTTATTATTTGTTATTTCTATTGCTTCTTTTGTGAACTCATTTAACCCCTTCTTTCCTTTGCTATTATTTTTATTTCATTTGCATGCATGTGTAGTGTGAGTGTGTGTGTGTGTGTGTGTGTGTATGGTGTGTGGTGTGTGTGTGTGTGTGTGTGTGTGTGTGTATGGTGTGTGTGGTGTGTGTGTGCATGCACGGCACGGGTATGTGTATGTATGTGGGCATAAGCATATGTGAGGATGTGTGCACCTGCCTGTGAGTGCTGAGGCTGCTGTTGACTGCTTTCCTTGGTGGAATCTGGAGCTCACCGATGCCAGCTATTCTGACTAGTGAGTTTGTTCTAGGAATCTGGTGTCTCTACCTCCTGAGTGCTGGGATTACAGGTTGGCCACCCTGCCCACTTGGCATTTACATCATTTTTATAGGTGCTGGGAATCAAAACTCCCATTCTCATGTATGAATGTCGAGTCCTTTATCAGCTAAGCTACCTCCCCAGCCTTTTTCCTTTACTATTTTTAAATTTTTTATTGGGGTATGTCCATTGTACATAGTGATGGACTCCATTAAGATAATTTAGTTCAGGTGTAACATACATTTGACCATATTCACTCCCAGATGTCCTTCTCTTTCTCCTTGTTCCTCCAGCTAGTTTCTTACTCTTCCCCTCTCCCTGTCTCTTTCTCCTCTCATGGTTTTGTGCATCTATATGAAGTCTAGGATTCATGAATGCAAGGAAACTTGGTGATTGTCTGAGTCTGGCTTATTTCAAGGAGGAACAGTAGGGGCCCATTGGCCTCAGCCCTGGGAGGGAGCTAGGTCATCCACCGTTCAGGGATTCCTTCCCCTCTCTTCTTGCCCACAGGAGACTGGAGCAGAACTTCTTCAACTGCAGCTGTGACATCCGCTGGATGCAGCTGTGGCAGGAGCAGGGGGAGGCCCGGCTGGACAGCCAGAGTCTTTACTGCATCAGTGCTGATGGCTCCCAACTCCCTCTCTTCCGCATGAACATCAGTCAGTGTGGTGAGTGAGCAGCAGCATTGCCTCGTCTGGCCAGCATACACCCCAGAGAAAGGGCTGGGCCTGAGGCTGGCCTGCCAGGGTCTCCTTCCCAGCCATCTCCAGCCTTGACCTCTGCAGTGGGTACGGATCAGACTGACCTTTCCCTTGTTGGTCATAGTTACTGTCTTGAGCCAGCTGCGGGAAGGCTAGCGGGAACGCTGAAAGGAGTCCACAGATCAGATTCCCTTTCTCTCCGAGTCACCTGCCAATCAAACATGAAGTTGCATGTCTTAATGTGCAGCCTCTGGTGTTCCCATACCAGGAGCTTCCCAGCTGTTTTCTAGAGGCCTAGCTCCTATGCCCAACTAGACACTAGAGAATTGAATCCCTAGTTCCCACAGGATCCTGACACACACCAGTTTGTGAGACTCAGTGCCCCAACAGGTTGAAACTCTAGGTTCAGTTGCTGCAATGGCATTCCATGAATAGGTGCAGCACTCACAGCCCGCTGTGTAGAAGTGTATGTGCTTCATTCTGAGGTCTACAGAGGAGGGTCTGTGGACCAGCGCGGGGAGGGGGTTGGGATGGGGTTATGGTCATCACTTTTCACATTGATCCTAGAAAAGCAACTTAAAGAAGGGAGAGTTTGTTTTGGCCCACAGTTTGACAGTACAGCCCACCAGGGCAGGGAAATCAGGCCACCTAGCGGAATTCGAGGAGTTGACCACTTTGTATTCACAGTGGGGAAGCAGAGAGGAAGGAATGCTGGTGCTTAACTCACTTTTTTCTTTTTACTCAGTTCAGGACCCAGCCTGTAATATGGTGTCTTCCTACTTCAGTTAACTTAACCTAGATATTCCCTCAGGCATGACTCCCTCAGGTGATTCTAGAGCTTGTCAAATTGATAGTAATGGTCAGGAGGTTACTATCACATGAGCTCAAGCAAGTTGTGCTAGAGTTGTCACGGGGCAAGGCAAGAAGGGCTCAGGGGCGAAGCTTCTCTGTGTACTGTTTTCTGACTTTTTCCTCCCTCTCCTCTCCATCCTCCCAGACCTCCCTGAGATCAGTGTGAGCCACGTCAACCTGACCGTCCGAGAAGGAGACAATGCTGTAATCACTTGCAATGGCTCTGGCTCCCCCTTGCCTGATGTGGATTGGATAGTCACTGGTCTGCAGTCCATCAACACCCACCAGGTAGGCATCATAAGACCAGGGACAGCAAGAATGAAGAACCGGGTACCCCTTAGTTAAAAAGACGAGGGGGAAATTGTGATCCTGTCCCTCTGGGAAGAAACCCAGCCTCAGATTCTATCTAGATGTCATGATTTCTTGTCATTTCAGTCTTTGCTGTGGTACTCAACTTTCTGTACTTTGTTTTTTCTTTAGCAAAAGAAAAATTAAAAAAAAAACAATTTTCCCACTTACTACCTAGTATTAATGTGAGGATCAACTGAATTATAAAGAATCTAGAACATGGTCATGTATCTTCATTAGCTAGATTTCATTCACCCTTTGCTTGATTTCTGGAGGTGTTAGGGGTTAGAAAAGGAAGCCATTTTTGGACAAATGGTTTGGTTATTATCTTCTGGTTGGGGTTTTCAGACCAATCTGAACTGGACCAATGTACACGCCATCAACTTGACCCTGGTGAATGTGACAAGCGAGGACAATGGTTTCACCCTGACGTGCATTGCAGAGAACGTGGTGGGCATGAGCAATGCCAGTGTTGCTCTCACTGTCTACTGTAAGTGCATGCCATCATGGACGACAGAGAGGTACCAGGAGGAGGCTGGGGATGGGGCAGGTCCATTGGTAGGTCTGATCTAGAACCCCAACCCTAGTCTTTCAACAAAGGCAGTAAGGGTTTCATAAGGCAAAACTGAAAAATAAGTTCTGGGACAATAAACCCAGGAAAGAATTTCTTTGACCCTCAGTGGATGGTATACCTCTGCAATTCAGTTCTACAGTTGGCATCCCTGAAAAGACTCAAGAGGGGAGCTCCAGCTAAGATAGATCTAGGGAGCTTAGATAAAGACATACGTCTCTTCTCCTCTCTTGGCTGGTGGTGGGAACTTGGCTTTACCCAGCCTTTTCAGAGGAGGGTGAGAAGTGGGATCCCCATCCTGCTTCCTAGAAGGCTTCTTCAGTGCATAGGAGACTATGTCCTCGAGTTCAGCTTGCTTTTCCCCACAGACCCCCCACGTGTGGTGAGCCTGGTGGAGCCTGAGGTACGCCTGGAGCATTGCATTGAGTTTGTGGTGCGTGGCAACCCGACACCCACGCTGCACTGGCTGTACAATGGGCAGCCACTGAGGGAGTCCAAGATCATTCACATGGACTACTACCAGGAGGGTGAGGTCTCTGAGGGCTGCCTGCTCTTCAACAAGCCCACCCACTACAACAATGGCAACTACACCCTCATTGCTAAGAATGCCCTGGGCACAGCCAATCAGACCATCAATGGACACTTCCTTAAGGAGCCCTTTCCAGGTGAGACATGCACCCATTTCTTCTCGGAGCTGGGGAAGGGGTGCAATTTGAAAGAAGAGGCAGCACTGATGACCACAGTTACCTAACTAACTGAACTCACACTGGGATAGGGGCAGACATCATCTGCACCTTGTGCTAACTAGGATAACCTCCATTTTCCATGGCTACCACAACTACCTCCAGGATTCCACCCCCAAACCTGCTGTACATATAGAGATGTCCTGTATTATAGTAGAGAAACCAGGGATTTTAGAGATGGATAATATGGTAATGAATTTTGACTCAGTGTCTTACCTGAGCATGCTATGTTGGGCTTGACAGTAGGCTTGTCTGAAGCCTCAATGCCATCAGCTGTGAAATAGGCACAAGAGTGACTGCATTGCTCCCCTAAGTGTTTGATGGTTTTTGAATGAGTTAAGATGGAGGCTTGATATGCTATAATAGCTCAGTGATTCTTCATCGCAGTGAACTTCAGAGTTGGTTCAAATCAACCTCACATTTAACAGATCACTCTCTCAAGCTCCAGTCAGCTAGTCAGCAGCAAGGCTTGCCTTGGAATTGCCTCTTGTTCCATGGTAACTTAGAAGGGAAGTTGCTGATGCTACCAGATACTGATGGTGCAAATGTCACACTGACTCTGAACTTGGGGAGGTGATTCTGCCTCTTTCAATCTGTCCAAACACCTTCCTGAAGTTGGAGAAGAAGAAAAGTCCAAAACAAGAAAAGAAAGGCTGGTTGCAGCATTGCTTGGTGGGTTATGGAGCTGATGCCCACACAGCTGTGTGTCTTTGGTGACTTTTGTGGTTTGTGCTGGAAACAGACTATGTGACTACCTGATCCTCAATCCTCAGAGGTGAGAGGTCCTAAAGGGACAAAGAGAAGTATAAGGACTGAACCGCACACTTCCAAAGTGGGGAGGCTCCAAAAGCTATCACCATACGATGTCTGTCTGGAGGAACATGATTTTATAGTTACAAATAACTGCAGGGTGCTGGCTGTGGGGAGCTTATTTATCACAATGTAAGGGAAGGAAAATTGGTGCCCCACAAGTGACATGGGAGACATGAGGCTAAATGGTGTCCCAAAGGCCTGTCACTGAGTCCAGGGAATGATGATCTAATTCTCAGAAAAGGTTGGTAATGGGCTGATTGTTGAGACCCTAGCACTCTCTAAGCCCTGATCTTCCCAACACCACCCAAGTGTGCTCACCTAAAGACATTTCCCACCAGGGACCACAGAGGGCTCTCTTTTGGCTGGAAGAAGAGTCCTGGCCTGCAATGTGGCATTAGTGGCTTTTCTGTATGGAGATAATCTGCTTTCAAGGCCCACAAAGTTGTTGACACCAAGAGCCAGTATGACCCCTATAACCTATCTGCATCTCTACTCCACGATGGGTAAAGTGAAATAGCATTTCTGTTTCCAAAGGGAAGCTCCTGGGACATGGAGAGAGCTCAAGAATATTAAAAATGGTGGTGAGCCACTTTGAGCTCCTTCCTGCAGAGAGTGTTCTGAAAGGTACAGGGCAGCAGGGGCAATGGGTGATGTGAGGGGTGTAGTCTTCCTTTTACCCTCTCTTCTCTCAGGAGAAAGCAGTACCTCAGTATCCTCCAGCCATGTAGGCAGCCTCTTTACTTACAGGTATATTCACCATAGTTGGTTGTCAATGTGTCCCAGGCTTGGTTATCAAGGTTCCTAGACAACCAGAGTCAGTAACACCTGGGGATGAGTTAAAATTCAAATTCTCAGTCTCCCTTCATCCTCATGAATCAGAGACTCAGGGGTGAGTCCTGTAGAGAAGGGTTTTCAGTTCCCCAGGTGACTTTGGCAATCCCTCCTTCGCAGTCAGCTACTATTAGCCCTCTTGGCAAGTCAACCCCAGGAGGAGGGAAGCAGTGAGGACAGAACCCCAGAGAAGCTGGAAAAAGAAAGTGGCACACTTAGCTTGTCCATAATTCAGGATGAACCCCTCTGCGGAGAAGTTTGCTTGTTTCATGAACCTTTGTGCTAAAGGAATTGATGGATGATTGAAAGGGCAGTGGCAGAAAAGATGGGCCAGCCATGTCAAGTGACAAGATATCTCAGTGTTCAGAAGAGTAAATTATCTGGAGGAGCAGGCAGGAATAACCTACAGCCCTCTCAGCTCAACCTTGTGCTGGCGGCAACAGCAGCCTGTGGATCCCACTCTTCTTTGTTGGCCTGAGAGTGTTAAGGCATCTTATTTATCATGTGTTTGTTTTTCTCATTCCCAAGCAGCCAAGTGCTATGGCTAAGAGCCAGATCTCTGAGGTTGGGCAGATTTAGATACAAGTCCCATACATCTGTTAGTCTTTCAGATAGGTAACCCAGGATGCTAGACTGGCTTAGCACATGGACAGCTCTCTGGGTTCTGTGCAAGGGAGAAACTGCTCAATGCCTCTGCTTCTTTGCCTGTGAATGGGAATGATTACAGTAGCCCCTGCTTAGGTTGCACTGAAGAACAAAGACGTTCATTCAGCAGTATACTGGGACAAATAAAACACTTCATTGCTATTGGCTCTTGTTATGGTTTTGGGGGTGCAGAGATGAGGAGAATTCAGGAGTTCCAGGTCAGTAGTCATTCTTAGTCCAGGTAGAAAATTCTAACAGGTAGTTCCAGGGTAGGTTAGGGTAGTGACTATGGACCAGCAAACCAGAGTTCAGGTGCTGGTACAATTACTTGTAAGCTGTGACCTTAGACAAGCTATTTCACTTGCTTCTCCCTCAAAAGTTATGATGGAGGTGTCGGGAGAGATGGCTTGGTGGTTAAGGGCTCTTGTTGCACTCACATCTCATGTCTCAAAGCCACCTGGGTGGGACCTGATGGCCTTTTATGGCCTCTATGGCACACAAAAACAAACCTAATGAAAACAAATCTTATTTAAGAAAAAGTTTTGATGAGGGGCTGGAGAATTACTCTAATGGAAAAAAGCCCTCGCTATACAAGAACCCATTTTAAAAAACCAGACATGATGTACATGACTATAACCCCAGAGCATGGGGGAGGCAGCGACAAGGCAGACTGATCCTGAGAGCTTGCTGAGCAGTCCACCTAGCTGAAATGGTGAGCTCCCTGTTCAGCGAGCCATCTAGCTTCCACATGCACACACACAACTGTGCACACAGATCATATATACATGCACATTGACATCTCCCATCACATGCCATGCATTCTTTCTCTTACACATGCATGCATGTGTGTAAACACACACACACACACACACACAGAGAGAGAGAGAGAGAGAGAGAGAGAGAGAGAGAGAGAGAGAGAGAGAGAGAGAGAGAGAGAGAGAGAGTTTCTTGGAGAGTTATTGTTTGGGGCTATAGCAATCATATGCATCCATCCACTGCCCAGTTCTGATCCTGCTGGTTCTGTCCTTGTTCCAGCCTGTGGTAGCGGTCATAAGAAGACAATTTTTAGTATCTTTTTTCCCCCTGTATAAATGTGTGAATTCCTGCTAAGGTTAGAGAGCAGCCAACATGTCTCCCTGTTCCAAAATTCATGTGCTTACTGCATGTGTGTATGCTGCCTGGCTCTAGCAAAGGACTTGTGATTTATGCTCAAAATCGTAGGCTGACTTTGAGATTACAGGGTTCAAACACTTGGCCAAAATATTTGGCTGCTGGAAAAATATTCTCTGATAAATGGGAGCCTGCTGAGAAATATAAAGTAGGTGGATACTGTTGATTAATCTGGCTCGTCTTTCTTTTCATGCTCTGAAGCCTATGCAAAAACCCCATTTCCTCTATTATCCCCCAAGCCATATCTTCCCCACAGTTGTACAGAACAGGAAACAAAAATCCAGCCAGACAACAGTTGCTGAAAGTGAACCTTTCCTGATGGACTACACAGAAGCAACCCCTTGCCTGAAAATAGTGATAGACAAGTACCTACTAGTTCATATGGCTACAGTTCCTAAAAGGGCTTGACCAAGGGTAGGACCACAGCAAGTGAATCAGCGAAGCAACTGATGAGCCAGCCAGTAAATGATTTGTTCTTATATTTCAGGGCCTGGTAGGCTTGTGACAGGAAGTGGTAGTGTGGTGCTGTCCCTTCCAGAGGGATTGGCAACTTCATTATCACCTGAGAATTAGGGCAAATTCTCCGGGCTAGGGACATGGCTCAGTGGTAGAGGTCTTGTTCAGACTGCATCAGTGTGGAGATGGATATATGACTCAGCAGTAGAGGGTTTGCTTAGATAGCACCAGGGCCTGGTGACTTGGTTTGGTGGTAGAGAGCTTGCCTAGCATGTGTGAGGCCTTCCATCTTCAGCAACACATACAATCTCTCAAGATGCAGGCAGACTTCATGAATCAGAAACTCTGGGTTAAGGACCTAGTCCTCATGTGATTTCACTTCACTTTGAAATAACTTGGGCTCTAAAAAAGGCAAGAGTTACAAAACGCTGCAAAGTACCCTCTTCTCTTCACTGGGCCTCCACAGATGTCACTGTCTCATCCAGCCACAACCTGGGTCTCAGAACCAGGATATTGGTTTAGCAGCATTATCTAATTTATAGACTGTTGACAGGTGGTCAGAGGCCCCATCAGTGCCCCGTGTTTTGTAGGATCACACCTAGGATTAGATATCAAATTTAGTTTCCACACTATAACCTCAGTTCCTTTGATGCTGTGATAGGCCCTCAGTGATCTCTAAAGAAAAGTCTCTAGTTGTTACAGAGTTTTTCTTATCTATTTCTCATGATTAAATTCCAGTTTTTCACTTTCCTTTTCTTTATTCCTGTCCCCCCACACACATGGAAGTATTTCTCCACCTCTTTTGGTCCATCCAGTTGAAGAATGTAGGATGTTGACATGGCTTATCAGTGGTGAGGTCAACTTTATCGCTTGGTCAAGATGATGTTTGCCAAAGTCCTCCACTGCACAGTGCCTTATTTCACCCTTAGTTTATCAGAATAATGATTTGAAAGGACACAAATAGCTTGTTTCTCATCTCTTCATACAACAATTTTTAACATTCATTGATGATTCATGCCTTAGCATTTATTACTATAGTATTTGTCAAATGATGGTGGTTTCTGCTTCCAACCTTCCATTTATTAGCTGGAATTCTACTGTGAAGAAGAGATTCCCCCCCATTCATTTGTTCAATTACACATTGTTATATATAAAGCACTTGTGGGTGTTTTTTGCGATTCCTGTATTTGTTGTCTGGGTTTGTAATAGCAAAGTGGTATAGACTGTGTTTCTTAAATAGCAAAAGTCCACTTTATTACAGTTCTGGAGATTGGGAATCTGACAGCAACTGTTGTCAGGCTTGCATTCTTCCAAGGCCTCTCTCCTTAGCTTGTAGGTGTGTCTTTTCTGCATCTTTACTAAGCCTCCCCTCTGAGCACATCTGTGCTCTAATTTTTTCTTATATGGACCCCAAATGGCCTCATTTTCACTTATGTACCTCATCTCCAAATACAGTAACATCCTCAAGTACTGGAGTTACAACTTAGTCATATGTGTTGTGAGGCAACATGGTGCGGTCCATAACACACCATGTTAGCAAACATTTCACCCATGCATCACTGCCCACTTTCTCTTCCCAGGACCATATATCTTCAAGCACTTTGTTTTCTGGTGAAGCACATCTTTTATTTTCCTGTCCCATATATGAAATTGTCCATTCCTATAAGAAATTCTCATTCCTTTTAGTGGAGGGTGGTGCCAGTCACCTCCTGGTGATTCGTTCTATTTTGTGCTCAAGTATGAGCAGTGCTGGTAGAGTGCTTAAGAGCCCAGTCTTAGATTAGAATCAACTCCAATCTCTTTCTAGATGAATGGTACTCAATTAGTTAATCTCTACAACTCGGGTATTCTTCATAAGGCTTGAAGGACAGTAACACCGGAAGCACTGAACACAGGCCCTGGCTCATAATTAATGCCCAGTTGAGGGTTAGCTTTCATTACTGGGGGAGCCATTTCTCTGAGTCAAAGTGCATATAACACATGTCCACATGGATGATAAGATTCTGGTGGCTGTTGGGGGGTGGTCTCCCAAGCTTCTTAGTGACCACATATTGAGGGAAGGAAATTTAGTGTTAAAGCTGGAGCTGCTCCCTAGTGCCATCTCCAGTGTTCTAGTACCTGAAGGAGGGACAGCTGTGGGCAGGGAAGTGGCTAGGGTTTCAGCTCTCTGCCTCACACTGAAACTAGCTTGGTTGTTAGCTTGCAGGTGGCCTTCCTTCTTTGAAGCCACCAGCTGCATCTGTAGAGCCTCCATTTGGAGGAATATTCCCTGAAGAGGTTGTGCAGTGGCTGGAAAGGGTGATTTAGGAAGGATTTCTAAGTGTCCCTTGCTGTGGGAATGGGGAATTGTAAGTGGGAGAGGTCATAGCTAGAAGGCTATCCTATACTACAACTGATTTTTTTGTTATTATTATATTTGTTAATTACCTCTTTGTTCTTTTTTCCCTCCTTCAGAAAGCACAGATTTCTTTGACTTTGGTAAGTCTGCTTGGATTTGAAACTCTTTTGTCCTGATAGTTTGGGGCCTGTGAAATTCAGATTGCCCTTTTGCCTAGTTAATGTTTCCAGCCCCTTGGCAGTTGAAGGTGTTGGCATATCTTGAAGTTCTAGGCCCACTTTTCCTGGGTAGTTTCCCTGGATCATAGTTTTTCCTAGAGGACTACCAACTTCCTCATTTTGTACTAGGATTAAATACAGGGTTAGGCAGTATTCTAAAGCTGAACTCTATCCCCACTTTGCCCCACTCTGGGCATTTTGTAAGGTATGCCAATCTCTCTACCTGGCTGAAAAGAGGCTGCAGAAGGTGACCAATAGATTTCATGTGCCTAGGTAGACCCCCACTGGTCACCTCAGAGAAAACGTAAAGCCTGTAAACTTGCTCATGTTTCTCACCCGCCTTAAGAGATCAAGCATTTGGCTAGAACCTACCTTGGGTAGAAGTGTTTCTCAGGAGCTCACATGTCCTTGAATGGCATCATTGAAGTCCAGTTTATAATAGAGTTGAGGAGAACTCTGGACAATCTTTGAAGGAGTTGGGGTTTTTCTTTCTTCTTGATTACTCCCCCATGATAGGAGCAGCAGCAGCCACTGCCATTTCTGTTCAATTGGGCCTGAAATTGGACAGAAATGGTAGAACAACCCTATTTAGGAATAGCCTGGCCATTTGGCACAAGTGTAAATGCCAACTGTGACTCCTTCACTTGTTCTTGGTCATGAAAAGCATCGTATAATCCCACAGGTGTCCCTTAAGAGAATCAGAGCTGGGACCGTTTCTTACATGATGTGATGGCAGATAGAGGATGACCCCCAATGGTGTTTTCTGGTCCATTGAATGTTGTTCAATTCTAATTGCCATTGTGTTCTGAAATCAGTGTTAGGGGAATGGCTAGAGGACTGTTCATTAAGATGTGAGTCTGGCTTTCACTGAAGAGTTAGAGTGAAAGAAGGAAGGGATGAGACAGGAAGGGAAAATGGAAGAGGTACCCTAAACAAGGAGTAACAATGTCAGTGATGGCTGCTGCCACTGTTAAAATCTAATCACCATGTTAGTTAGGATTCCAAGCCATTTTCATCGTTCCTGTCATGCAATTCAGGGTGGTGTGTTCTCTGGGCCGGGATTAGGAGGTCTGCATTCTTTTGAGATGTTTTGGTAGCACTGAAACATGAGGCAGGTAGCTATCCTGGGACTCCCTCAGTCCCCGAGGGTGTCTGCTCAGCTAGGAGGGTGGCTCTAGGGACCTGCCTCCCAAGGACAGGGCAGGGTGGTAAGCTAACTGCCATCTTCTCCTTTGTATTTCTTTTCAGAGTCTGATACGAGCCCGACACCCCCTATCACTGTGACCCACAAACCAGAGGAAGACACTTTTGGGGTGAGTTTCTTCCTGATTAAGAGGAAAATACTGAAGGGTAGAACCCTTTTCAGGCTTCAATCCAGGTGCTAACTTTCCCACATAAGTCTCATACTTGGAGCCTCAGTACCAGTGGTAGAAAGAAAAGCACAGTGAGGATAATTTCCTTTGAGGTGGTTTGAACTGTTCTTGTTTGATGGGAGTGCCTCATTGTTTGAAGAGGCCTTTAAGGACCAGCTCAAAGCCCTAGGGCTTGGAAGAGAACAGTTTGAAATTCCCAGTCTGTTGTGAGCCAGGCCCAGCAGGCTTGCAAGGCCTACTGACTGGGCAAACCTTCTACACCACCTCAAATTACTCAGAGAATCTCTTTGGATAGGTTTTCCCGTGTGTGTCTCAAGTCTGAGGTTTTCCTGGGGAGAAGAAGAAAGGGGTCTGTTGTTTCCAAAACTCCTAGACCTCTCTGAGTAGAAATACTACATGAGGATTTCAGTGTAAAGATACCCAATTTACTTGCTAATTAAAACCCTAGACAGAAGTTTCTTTCAGCTTTCTATTGTACTCATAGAATAGTCTCCAGGTAAGAAGGGCTCAGAGTATTGAATCAGGGAACCTCCCATAACCAAGCTTATTCATTTTTATTTTTTAAAGAAAAGTCTTAAAGTTCTCTTAGAGTCTCATAAACCACTTCTAAAGACGTTCCTCCAGAGTTGCCCAATATTTTGACATTGTGCCATGGCATTGTTCTATGCATTGGTGTCCTGGTTGCGTGTGGCATTTAGATATCAGGTTGCAGACGCCTCAGTAGCAAAGGTTTTAGGGGACCCTATTCTGCTGAAACTGTTTCTCATTGGGCACACGCATTACTTTAGAGGCTCCGAGGCTTCCTGTCGCTGCTCCTGACCATCTCTGTTTGATTCCTAATAGGTATCCATAGCAGTCGGACTTGCTGCCTTTGCCTGTGTCCTTCTAGTGGTTCTCTTTATCATGATCAACAAGTACGGTCGCCGGTCCAAATTTGGAATGAAGGGTAAGGTGGCACATTTTAGTTCCAAAAGTTCCGTAGTGGAAACATAGCTCCTTTTCATCAAAAGATGCTGTTTTCACTTCTATGTCTTCTCTGAAATTGTCTCTGGTCATTGTATCTCAGGAGTCCCGGTGGAGATCACTCTCTGTACCCTGTTCTGGGTAATTATGGGCTGAAGACTGTGTTGGGATCTATGGGAACCAAATAGGGATGCTGAAAACTGGTTGCTCAAATGGACTTGGTGATGAGGACAGTTTGAGCAGGAAGTTGGCTATGAGGCAAATGGCAATTTCTTTTCACTAGTGGAAGTCTAAGGGACACCACATTTGAGTGATCTTTTGTCTGTACCTATCTTTAGAATCATATTGTGACTTAGCACAGTGAGATGCAGGGCAGTGAACTCTGGTATTGAAAAGCTGCCTGTGCTGTTGGAGCTTAGCACATAATTCTACACAGAGACCGGGAATGGATGCCAAGAGCAACACAGTTTGTAAATCTGCTAGCCAGCTTCCACGTATAGAGTATGGGACCCCAATATGGTAGATGTGGAGTGCCTTGATGTGGTGTTCTGCCAAAGCTCCTGTGAGACATCTGGCATGAAAGGAGTTAACATGGTGAATTGGTATCCACCTGCATAGTCTCAGAGATGGATGTCGCCAAATGATTTGAAAGAAACTGGGTACTACTGATATCAGAATTGAAACCTGATTTTCAAGATGTCTTCCCAGCTGGAGCTGCCATGCATGGCTGATGTTGGCAGAGGTGGGCAGGGAGGGGGAATTAAAGGTTACCTAAGCAACATTCATGCTGATGTTTGCTGGTGACATTATGAAATCCAGATAAAGGAACTCCTAAGGCTTTAATACTAGAAGCTAGTTTCTGTGGCAAAGTCCTGACCTTGGGGCTCAGGGGTTAAAACAGAGAACATGAGTGACATTCACAGGAACAGCATTCCATGGATTCAAGTGCAAAAGGAAATGTTTGAGTGGCTGTACTTGGTGAAGGAGCTAGATTTAATTATATTCTCAAGATTCTGGGTCTCCCTTAAAAATTAGGAGCGCTAGCATATAGAGCTGCCCAGAGATGACTAAAGGTTGAAATGTAGGGCCAGAGAGACTGGTGGTCCTGGAGTCTTCTGCCTCTGAACTCCTTGCTTTTGATGAGTTAGATTATGTCATGGATGAAGGCAAGCCAAGTTTTCTTTTCCTTCTCTGCCTTCCTCTCTTCATCCTCTCCCATTTCCTAACTTTTCTTCCCTCCTCTCCTCTTGTTCCTCCTACCCTTACCTCCTCCTCATCTTCCTTCCTTTCTTCCTATTTTGTGGCATTCAGGATTGAACTTAGGGGTCTCATGAATGGTTCTACCTTTGAATTATACATCCAGTGTTTGTGAGTAATTTGAAATATTTTGACCAAGAGAAATACATATGCTGGTAATTTCCAAAGAGGAAATAGGTTTTTAATGGCTCAAATAAGTCCAGACTACTCTCAGGCACTTTGATTGAAGACACTTTTTCTACCAGCACTTACCATTTGTCAAATAGAGCTCCCCAGGTTTAGATGGGATGGCTGCTGAGTGACTCAAAGTCTTCTGTCTTGGGTAATCCTTGGGCCCTTGGCTATGAGCACTGATGCTATATATTTTTTCTGCAACCTTTTCCTTCTTCTCCACAAGAAAACATTAGGATGTGGACTGAAAGGAAGAATGGGGCATTATTGTTCTTCCCCCAAGGAGGCATACCAGCAGCTGAGACCCTGAAACAGGCTTGGCAGTGATGTGAGAGCAGATTTTTCCTATTAATTGTCATCCTGTTTCTGGAACAGTGTGTCCCATGTCGGATGGATTAGGCAGCATTCAGGGCGGTGCCTCCTCTCAGCTGTCCTTGCCATCTCCCATCCCCTGATCTCCTTTTCCAGGATGAGCTGTCGTATTTAGTCCTGGTGTGTCAAGGAGGATGTGTCCTCACAGGTAGAAATAAAACATCTCCTTTTCTAAAGTCAGGCAACTTGCAGCTAGGGGCAAATGGAGAGAAATGGTGTGTTCAGGACTGACGCTTTAGAATTAATCTTGCATCTCTCTGATCTTGATCACATTTTTAATTGTCAATGAACGTTACTTTTAATTTTAATTGCTACAACCAGATCACTAACAAGAGTTTTTTTTTTTATTTTATTACTGTTTTGAAGTTCATCATGGTTGGAGGCTCTGTTAGAATTCATAGGGGTGAGAACAGATGGCAGGGGCCCCTTACCTCTCAGTTCACTGTGATGGAGATATTAATTCCCTCTTTTAAACCTTCAGTTCATGGGATGATGTCACTCATATTCTAAGTGGGTTATTCTTCCTCAGTTCTTTCTGAAACATATTTACTGACACATCAAGGGTGGCCTCAATCTCTTAGGTGATTCTAAAGCCAGTCAAGTTTGTACTAGAGGCTATCACACTGAACAGCCAAGTCTAGGGAGGAAGTGACAGCATGCATTTCTGAAGGCTCCCACATCTCTTTACATACACTCTCTTTTCAGGCTTGAAATTACAATTCTGGGTGGGAATCCATATTTTCTCATTGACTTACATACGGTTCCTTACTTTCTCAGAGCCTCTATTTTCTTTAGTGTAAGTTAAGAATACTATTACTTAGCTTTGGGGTTGCTGAGTGCTGTGATATGTAGGTAATTGGCTGAGTTAGTTAGCTTCCCTCTGTTGTGACAAAATATTTTAGGAAATCAACATATTGGAGGAAAAGTTACTTTTGGATCATGGTTTTGAAGGATTTTAATTCACTGATACTCAGTCCATCATTGTGATAGAGCATGGTACTCACCTCACAGTGGCATGGAAGCCAAGAGAAAGACAGAAGGAGACTGAGATCCCAATATCTACTTCAAGTCATATTGTTAATGACCTAGCTTCCTCCTTTTAGGCTTGACCCCATCAAGGTTCTGCCACTTACCATTAGTGCCAGAGGCTGGTGTCCAAGCGTATAGTACACTGCCTTTAAGGACATTGGGATATACATCCTAAGACTGGCATATGAAGGGTTGCCATGTCTTTCATTTCCCTCCTATTTCTTTTATTAATGTATTAGCCTTCCTAGACCCCCTTTAATGTCCTTTTGCGGAAATATAGCCCCCTAAGACTCTTTGTTTCAGATAGTATGCAGTAGTAAAAGTGTCCTTCTTACACACTGCCCACAGTGCACTCTCATTTTTTTCCTCACATTTCATCTGTCTGTCCTCCTAGGCTGGGAGCGACTTATGGCAGAACCCATTGATCACTCAGCCCAGCATGCCAGAAACTTCATGTGGCCTTTGACTGATGCTTGAACTTAGAAATGAGCAGCATCCATTTTATGCATTTCATTTGCTTAAAAAAATTTTTTTTGAAGGTCTTGCTGTGTAGCCCAGTCTGGACTCTAATTTGTTATGTAGCCCAGATAGTCTTTGAATCCATACTTTTCTTGCCTTTAGCCTCTGGAGTTCTGTAATCTAACAGGCCTTGTTTATTTTAGTTTGAATAATGAAAAAACAGTTTATTAATCTGTAAAGGGCTAGTCTAGACTAATTTAGAAGTCTGAGGACTTTTCAAGTGGGAGAAAATTGGAAGCTGCTCACACACAACTCCTGCCATCTATGCCCCGAGGGCAACAGGCAATAGCACACAATTGATATGGAGAAGCAATTGAAATGATCTCCATTACCTTCTGAGAAATAAGATGTACAGACAAATGCACAGACAAATGAATGAAACACTCACATTCCTACTATTTAAACTATTTAGGATTTTATTTTATATTTTCATTGAGTGCTTTATTCTTAGGACAGATTAAAGATGGCAGATATTATGAACACCATGTCCACTACCACCTCTGACCCTGTTCCCACCCTTCTCATAGGTAGCTATTGGCCTGGGCCCAGCACCCACCTGCCAATACTCTCATCTTAGTCTTCCTGTGTATGTTATCTTTTGCACGTTGCTGCTATTTTTAAATACCAACCCTTCTGCTAAGGGCCATTCCCCAAGAATTCCATATCTTTTACATGGCTAAATTGGCAGGTACCTCCACTAACTTATAGCACTGTGTTAGAGGCTCATTTCTATATTTCCAGGTATATGTGTAAGTCTACATGTAGACATCTCTATAAATACCCACATGTAGACTTATACTTGCCATATATTTGAGTATATTTGCAGAAATGCATTGCTCTGTGTGTTTTAGTTTAAATGCATGCTTTTCCTCTCACTCAGCTGCCTTTTACCTACTGATTCACCAGGTGTCCCTGAATGGATTCGGGCGAACACCCACTTTATGGACGATGAGCATCTTAGTCAGGTATTATAGACACGAACGGAAGTGTAATGTCTCAGGCCCCTCTTTAATGACTTCCAACTCATCCATCAAAGTCTTGGCCTGGGAACGCGAGCTCATCTTCTTTTGGAATCATAAAGGGTTTTAAATGATGCTGAGCATACGGCAGGGGTTTCTCTCTGCTACTGATGAAGCACAGTGCCTCAGCCTGGCAGGGCTGATCTGTGAAGTGTCTGTATGGCTTGGGACAGAACCAATCAGACAGACCTCCTACTGGAGCATGGCTCTGTAGGAACCTTCTCCCCACTGTGCTTGGCCTTCACTCTTTGATTGCCAAATCCTGGGGTGGCCAGGCTGGTTGAGGGGTGAGTACTGTGGGGCTCAGGGCAGGAGCTGTTTATTGGAAGCACAGAAATACACAAGAGAATTAGAGAGAGAGAGAGAGAGAGAGAGAGAGAGAGAGAGAGAGAGAGAGAGTTCAGAATGTATGGCAAGCTTGTCCTCACCAATTTAAAATTAGATATTAGGAGACTGGGACTATGATCTGGCTGGGTTCCCATGTCAGGAGGAACCATGGCTCAGAAAAGGGGCTGACTTGTTCTGGTGGTTTGGTTAGGGCAACCCCCTCTCTACAGCTTCCATCCTTTGTGTCAGTTGCCCTCTTGTGAGCATTCCCAGTGCACCTGGCATCTTCATGTCACATTCTTGTTAGAACACCAACCAGGTAAAGTGCTAATGTGCCTGAGCAATAATGAAACACACCCTCTGATTTCCACATAGGCTGAAATCACTTCAAAAAAGAGGAACTGTGTCCACCTTCTGCTTCTTTCCTTCATGACCACTTGAGGTTCAGAGATAATTAAGAGTGTCAACTCCCTACTTCTCGGCTTCTTGATGTTCCCTCAGAGAAAGCAGTCAAATAGTTTCAGATAACGGAAAACAGATTTGGGGCTCCTTAGGATAATGCCTCCATTGTGCAGATGAGGAAACTGAGATCTGAGGCATGCAGTAGGAAGCCAGTGTCTAGAGCTGCCTAGAGTCCCTGGTTCTGCTTCCTTATAGAGTCAGTGAGTGCAGAGGAACTAGGAAGGTCTGGGTAATGCAGCTGGATGGTGAACAGACCAGCTTGCTTCTTTCAGTGCCTTATCTAGTTATCTTTGAATTCCATACCCTTTGAACATGGCTTTCAAAACTGCCTCTTAGTAACTCTATTTGGACAACCTGGGACACACCTGGTTTTGGGGACACGCAGGAGTAGAAGGAGTCTCATTTTTGTCCCCCAGATTGAAAAACTGTCATTCATTTACTTCTGTAAACATTAAAGCCTATGGATGGAGGAAAGCTAGAAGGGAAGGCAGAGGGGAGCCAAGAAACATGGCTTGGACTTCCCATAATGCCTTAAGTGCTTCATCAGCCAGCTTTCTTTTCATCCTATCAGTGAGATGTGTGCTTGTGGCCCTAATGGGCCCGTAGGTGACAGGGAGCTGTACAGGGCTGTTCCATTGTTAATTAAAGTTGGTTAATAGGTACTTCAGTAAAGTGGTTGCCTATTTGATTACAATTGGGAAGTACTAACATTTCTCCCCATAAGCAGATGGTAACTATCCTCCGAGCGGATGGTAGGATCATGCCAGAGTCTTGATTTGGAAGGACTCACTGCTGCCAGAAGATCTTGGGAGCTGCTGTTACAGGGAGTGCTGCTGCCATTCTGATTTAACCACTCAGTTACGGAGGCATTAGACTTTCTCCTGGCCTTGAAGTATTGGACTAAGGAGGGTTTTCTCCAGGTGGTTGAAAGTAGGGATGGGAAGGAGTCTTAGAATCTTAAGTTTGATGCACTCCTCGCACTATTTCTCATGGGATAACATGGCCATGTGTCTACTCCTGTGTTCACAGAGCAGTAGCGAGTGTAAGGAAAGTGTGTAGGGACATACTATATGGAGGAGGCACTGGAGGTCTTTAGAGGGGTCCTGGACCCTGGATAGACACACCACTAATGGTATGGATTCACAGTTTCTTCTTTTGCTTCAAGACACATACTCTTGTGAAGTCTGTTTAACAGGGAATTGGAAACTAAGCCGTGCATGGCAGAAATGAAACTAGAGAAAGAGTTGGGTTTCCTGACTTGCTGTGTGATGTGATGTGCCCAGTCCTTCCTAATGTTTGTTTTGTCTTCTTACTTCTTGGCCTGTATCTTCTTCCAAATTGACATGTGCGATGACAGAAGGTGACCTTGCCCTGTGCAGGAATCTTGTACTTAGGGTTCTGGGTCCTGGAGCTCTTGGCATAAAGTGACTCCTTGGATGTGAGTTTGAGGGTGCTTTACTGCTTTGCTTCCTGCTTCAACTGTCTTTTTCTGCTCCTTACATTGTCCTGAGGAAGTACCTGTATTCTCTTTCCTTATTTTGGGATACTTTTGGAAACTCCCCCTAAATGACTCTTGGCATTTGGACCTACCTTAGTTAAGTAGGTTAGGTCTATGGCAAGTCTCTTGCCCTGCATGGACATCACTAAGAAGATTGCCTGCAGACAAAGCCTTGCTCTGTTTGAGGACTAAGTCTAGACTGTGGTTGGTGTTCAGAGCTTCAAGACAGCTAGGAGGTAGCATGTATTGTTTCCTGGTGTGCTTTGCTTCCCTGTCCTTTGTGGGACTTTTCAAGTTTGAATCATCCCCGAAATCCCTTCATGGTCATTTATGGTTGTGCTGAGACCCAGCTGCTCCATTCCTCCCTTGCCTCACTCTCTGGGATTTGGGAGTCAAGTGTTCTTCAGCCCTGGTTTTTGTACATGAAGAGAAATCCCTGGATGTGGAGTGTGATACAAATGTTTTCCTCCAGAGATACCTGCTGGCTGCTGTTCTTGGCAGGCCACTGTAGCCTGTTTAGCAGTGCCAGGGATAGCCAGTATGCTTGGCTCTACACTCAAAAGCCATTGCCTCTCAGATTCACTGAATACTGGCAGAACAATGCAATGCTTACTAATCCATGGTTCCCATAGGATAAACAGGCTTTGAGAGCTTGGTTTAGAAGTCTCACCCTTTGTCTCTAGCTACTCCTGGGGCACATGATGGTCACATGTCTTAAGTCTGTGGGTGTAACCTGGCTCTCCCACAAGTCTTGGACTCAACAATAATTTTACACCCAAGAAAAATATATCAGAAAATGTGTTAACAAATGGGAATTTTAGAACTAGGAATGAAAACAACCTTGTGTCAATTTTTGCTCTTAAAATACTCACAAACTTTTATATTTTGTTATTATCTACATTCATCATACTAGACCATTCTACTGAATGTATCACATCATGGTACCAAGATGGAAAAACAAATCCTGACTTTCTCATGGTGTTCTTTACCTAAGATGGCCTTTGCCCCTGAAAAGTCAAGTGACAGAAACTGCTCCAGGAAAACGCCACCTCTGTTCTCATGACACATTTCTTTCTCTGCCTGCATCTTCTCTTGTGGACCTTGGGGGTTTAGTCTGTCCAGAGGAGGTGTTTGGCTTTGGCTAATGAAAAACTGTCATGTGGCTGCTGTGTCATGCCTATGTTTATGCAGCCTAGTTTCCTGGGAACTAAGCTTCAGGGCATCTAAAGGAGCCACAGGCAGCACCAGATAGGGTGAAACAAGGGTTGATTGGAGAGCACATCTTGGGATTAGGAAATTAAAAAACAAAAAACAAAACAAAACAAACAAACAAAAAAAACACAAAAAAACATGTGCTATTAAAAATCACCACAGAGCCAACTTCTTCAAATGCTCCCTCAAGCTCCTTCTCATCTCCAGCCCTCAGGCTGCACAGCTACCATAGTGATGAGCAAGAAGGGATGTCAGAGATGTGCAAGGAGGAAGGACCTCCTCCATCAAACTGTACTCCCAACAGCCATGTGTGTCTGCCATCTGTTCCTGTCCCCGATCTTCCATGGGACATGAGCAAGAGCCCGAGTTGATCAGTTCCCATCTTTTGCTCTCCAAAGGCTAAATTACCTTCTCCATCCCTCACTATCCAGCATGGTTAGAGAGCAACCAGTTGAGTGTCTATTGTGTCTATCTCTTTATCCCCCTCCTCGAATAAATTGCATACCCACAAACCAGAGAGAAATTCATTCACTGGCTTCCTCCAGCGAAGCACCAATTACCTAATTTATGGGGCACAATGGGAAATGTTCAAAAAGTATTAAAATTCTAAGCAGCTGTAGCATAATATTAAGGGCAAATGCAGAGCTTTCTGAATGTGGATTCAGGTCACCCGGGTGTGAGGCCAACGATGCTCCTCTAAATACAAATTCCAGCATGGCTCAGGTCCTGGCTTCTTTATCCTTTCCCAAAGAATTCTGAAGGAAGTTTATTTCCATGCTTCCTTTTGAAAGCACAACTAAGAATATCAAGTGAATTTTCACTTCAAATTATAGTAGGGTATGGGGGTCATTGATCTACTATGTGACAGATGTCAAATATTTCTATTTTTATTTTTTGTGTGTACATGTTTGTGTTAATGTGTGTGCATGTGTACTTGTGTGTATGTAGAGGCCAGAGGTCAACCCCAACCTCAGATGTTGTTCTGGAGGATCTGTTCTCCTACTTTGTGAGATAAGATTTTCTATTAGGCTAGACTGGCTGGTCAACAAGCCCCAGAGATTTGCTTGTCTCAGCCATCCAGTGCTGGGATTATAAGTACACACCACCTTGCTTAGTCTTTTCACATGGGATCTGGTGATCCAGTGCGGGTCTTCATTCTTGCATAGCTAGAGCTCTACCCACTGAGATGTCTTTACAACCAAATACATCTTATAATACTGGGTGTTTATAGTTGATTATTATTTCCATTTCAAAGATGAGCAAGCTGCTTACAGTGGCTAATTTGCTCAACTATATACCTGGTAAGGTTCAGAGCAAGGATTTAAGTGAATTCACCCTCTCTCAGTAGTTCTCAGCCTTAGCCACACATTTTCAACCTTGGTGAAATCATGTAAATACTAGAACCCAGGCCAAACTCTGGGTTTTTTAAATCAAGTACAGGCATTTTTGTTTTTTCTTTAAATGCAATTGGTGATTTTAACACCCAATGCAGACCAGGATGAGGAACAATAGTTTAAATTCAAGACACATTGGCATATGTTCCTAGGTTCCCAGGTCCGCTAAGTGGTCCACACACTGCCTTGGGGCTTTTAAGTGTGCAATTGCTTGGGATCCACCCCACACCTCATCAAAGATGAGGAAAGTAAGGAAACAGCCTTTTCGTTATGGGATCCCAGTGTTTGCCTGGTTTTGAGAGTCAGTGTCCTCTGTCCATGTGGAATGTGGGTATGGACCTTAGGGGATTCTGTGCACCTGTTATCAAGCAGGTTCTGATTTAATGGGTCTGGGGATGGGATGAGAAACAGGCTTTCTGCAAGCCTCCAGAAGACTGTGTCCTGTGGACCATCCTCCTGGCCACAGGGGCTGAACCAATGATGAATGAACGAATCAGGCCCGGGACTAGGCAGTTAGGTCCCTTTCTCCACTCTGTGTTTTTCTTCCTGTGTGGTATTTTTTAAAAAGTGAATCTCCCTCAAAGGGTGACTGACTGTAGGATTATTAAAAAAAAAAAAAAAAAAAAAAAAAGAAAGTCGGGTGTTGGTGGTGCACACCTTTAGTCCCAGTCCTTGGGAGGAGAGGCAGGGGGATCTTTGTGAGTCTGAAGCCAGCCTGGTCTACAGGGCAAGTTCCAGGACAGTCTCCAAAGCAATACATAGAAACCCTGTCATGAAAAACCAAAACAAGCAAGCAAGCAAGCAAACAAAAAAACAAATAATATAAATAAAATCACTATCTACAGCTTCCACTTTAAGTAAATAAACAAATCATTGTCTAAAGCAATGGCTACAGTGGCTTTCTAGTTTCAAAACTTCCACCTGGTTTCCTGTAAGGATACATACGACACTGCATCTGTTCATCTTAGTGACCACTGTGGGTTCGTGCGGTCAGTTGATGTTCTTCACTAAAGAGGGAGCTGGGAGCAGAGCCCCAGGGAGGCCAATTGGCAGGTGCAAGTGACAGTTTGGCATTCCCACCACAGAATCCCCGGTGCTGCTGGTAAATTGTGGCTGGTTTGGAAAGTTTTTTGTCCTGCCTGTCTCCTCTCCTGCAACTAATTGTGAAGGCGATGTTGGGATGTATTAGTTATTTTCTTCATTACTGTGACAGAATATCCCAGGACAATAGCTTAAGGGGCAGGGGGGACTGTTTGCTTTAATTTCCATGTTGAGGGTATAGTCTATTATGGCAGGGAAGGCAAGGTGGTGCTGGAAGTGGCTTGTGTTGATAGACTAGGGAAGGGGGAACACAAAGAGGAGACACACACACACACACACACAGACTTAAAGAGATAAGACAGACAGAGATATATGAGATGGGGGGGGGGTTACCAAGCCCTAAGACTTGTTCCTCCCCTAGTGACCCAGCCTTTCAAAACAGCACCACCATCTGGGGACCAGGTGTCCACATACAAGAACCTGTAGGGGGACATTTAACCCTCAAACCATAACAGAAGGCTCCTGGGAACTGAAGCATGGTCTGGAGAGGATCAGGGCACATCTTCACAGGCAGAGGAGGCCCCATGGAGGACTTCCCAGGCATCCTGCCAGCTTCAGAGATGCTGTCCCTGGTAATGGCGGGGATCTCGTTCTTTTTGGTTGTGTTGCTGCAGTGGAAGGTATTTGCGCTGGAAACCTGCCTGCCCTCTAATGTACTGTGGAATAAGAGTTGTGTAACTGGCCAAAGAATGGAATTGTTTCTTTACCTATCCTGGGCATGCCAAGCCTCTCTACCTGACAGGCATCTTGAGTTCAAAGGGGCCTCTGTGCATTGTGGCTGGCTGTGCAAACCTGTTTCCATGCAGGGAGAGAATGTCAAAATCTGTCTATTTGCCAGCATGTCTTGACATGCAGCCTGAGGAGGGTGCCTGGGAGGTTCCAGAAACTGCCTTTTAAAGTGAATCCTTCCAAATAAATCTAGTTCAGTGAGTTGGCTTTGGATTACTTGAGGGTTTTAGGGAGGGGCACTCTGGCATTGACCTGGCCTCTGGGTGATGTGGGCAGTACTTGAGCACTATTATTAGCTGGTGTGTGTGTGTGGACATGATTCCAACAGTACCAGTCTTCCATCCACACTTGCATTGTAGGGGAAAATGATTGCCTCCCTGGGCTGTGTACCTGGCTGGCAGAAAGCAGGGGCCATTCAAGGGATACTTAGCTTGCTGTTGCTGAGTGTGGAACTGGGGAATGTTTCTTAAACCGGGTTTCACAATTTTTATTGAAAAACATCATGAAAGCCCAAGTTCTAGGGCTGGCCTTCTGAGAATTTCACCTACGTAGCATTCACAAATAGGTGAGCGTATTCATGAGCACAGAGGTTTATTGCAAGGTGAATGGAGCAACCTTGCTAACAGTTCCTTAGATAGTGAACAAGAAATGAATGGCTCAGTATAATACTGTTTACACATATAATACAATGCAGCCATATATGTGTGTGTGTGTGTGTGTGTGTGTGTGTGTGTGTGTGTGTGCCAGAAATCAATGTTTTTCCTCGGTCTTCCTGTATGATCTGCTTTTTACTAATTAGTTAATTGTTTTTGAGATAGGTCTGTCACTTGAGCCTGTAGTTTGCCAATTTGACTAGGCTGGCTTTCCAGTGAGCCTCAGAGATCCTCCTGTCCCTGCTTCTCAAAGTTGGGGTTATATGTACATGTTGGTGTGCCTGTTTGTTTGTTTGTTTGTTTATTTATTTTTGGTGTGTGTGTGTGTGTTCACATATGTGTGGATGTGGGAGATCTGATCTCAGCCCTCATGCTTAAATATAGAGGACTTTAGACAATGAAACATCTCCCCAGCCTCAAGGTGTCAGACGTTTTTATATACTACTTTAAATTTATTCTTTGAGAACTTCATGTGGGTGTACATTTTTTTGGTTGCGTTTACTATCCTCTTCACTCCCTCAGACTCCACCACGAAACTCTCACAACATATACACCTCCCAACTTCATGACGACTTCTTTACTTTCAAAATGATTCACGGTGTCTAATTAGTGCTGCCTGTATGCAGGTGAATGTGAGTTCACCACTTGGAGCATGGGCAAACTACCAGTGGCCATGCTGAAAAGAACAAATTCTCCTTCCTCTAGTAGCCATCAGCTGCCAATAACACTTCAGCTGAAGTTTGACCTCATGAGTCCCACCCCTTTCCATGATGGAATTTTGGCTCTTTTGATCGTGTGCAGGTCTTATACACACAGCTGTTGGGAGTTTGTGAGTGCAGCAGCCATGTCATATCCAGAAGACATCTCACCACAACCCTTTCTACCTTCTGGCTTCTAAGTCCTTCTACCTCCATCTCCTCTGATACCTCCTGAGCCTTGGTGTGAGAATAGGTGTGTCATTTAGGGATGAGCATTGCAGTCACTTATTCTGAACAGTTCAACCAGTTATAAATCCCTATATTAGTCACAGAATAAGGTGCTTTTCTGTCCAAGGTTGAGAGCCACATAAATATATATGTATAGATATTTAAAAGAAAGTTTGATGACATGCCCAGTAGGCTCTCCTATGACTCTAAAAAGAATTTTTTTTTTTTTTTACAATACCAAGCATGGATTTTGTAGAGTAGTCCCCAGATCTACTCAGAAAATGGCTGCTCCCGTAATAGTCATGCCACCAATTCACAAGTGAGAACATCATGCCTTGAAGTCTAGTGTTATAGCAAGCAGTCAAGTGCTGGATAAGACCATTAGTATCATTCCTTTCCTTGTAGCCTTCATAACTCATTCTAGTACTATGGAAACTAGCCAGTAAGGAAAAAGTTGCATCCTGCAACCAAAGTGTGTGATGTCTTCAGCAATAGGGTCCTATCATATAGTTATGGTGGCAAGCCAACAGCTTGTATTTAGGGCCTCTGACTCTGACCTTCCCTGACTAATAATTCATAGGGAAGTCTCCCATGCTTGAGACATCAATTTTTAAAGACCTTTTTTTCCTGAAATAGTCCATTTGCATGTAGAAGAAATTCCTCCTTTGTCTTTTAGGAAATGTGGCAAAGATATTTAAGTTTCTGCCTAATTTCTTGCCATGGAAATTTCATTATTCTGGCATTCTTCTGGAGATGATCAGTGCAGAAACAAGAATGAGTGGTTCCCCGCTGCTTTGACACAAATTCAAGCTTGTGTTCACATTGTTCTGTGCCACGTTATCTTTGCTAACAATCTGTCTTTGAGACGATTTCATTTCAGTGTATAGAGATCCTCCGCTGTCTATTTTTACAGTTGCTTGCCAGGAATGATACTGTTGAGTAATATTTATTGACATGTGAAAATGTTTACAATACATTTCCCTGTTAGAAAAGACTGCAAGTCATTTCTCTAATCCCATTTCATTGTTAAAATAGTAAAACAAGGAGGAAGCATTTTTTATATGTATACCTTGGAAAAAATACAGGGAGTGTCTGGAGTTATAGCTTGGAACATATATTTACCTTTACCCTTAGAGGATATATATATATATATATATATATATATATATATATATATATGTGTGTGTGTGTGTGTGTGTGTGTGTGTGTGTATGTATATGTATATATATGTACACACACACACTATATATATATATATATATATATATATATATATATATAGTTAGATGTCATTTACTTTTTTTCTTTCAAGTTCTCTATATTGAGTCTTAAAAAAATCAAACAACAATAAACGAGCAACAAACAACAGCAATAACAAAAACAGGTCTGCATCCCACAAAGGACATCACAGTCGTGGATGACAGTTGTGCTTCCTGATTGGTTCAGGTCACTGACCCACCTCTCATCCTGAGCACCCTGCTCCATCATTAAGAATATTAGAACAGATACAGGCATCTAATAGTGTGTTCTCAGTAACCAGTGGTAGTGGAGGAGTGATTTAGGTTGGACCATATCTCCTGACCTTGAGACTCCCTGTGAATGTGCTGTCTTCATAAACATCCAGGGTAGTTTGATACTCATTAATGTTAGAGAAACCCTGATATAGATCAGGAACTGACAGGCTTTGTCATGAAGAGCCAGATGTTGAATGATTTAGACTTTCCTGGCCCTCTGGTTTTAGCTGCATCCACTCAGTGGCCACTGTAGAAAAAGAGCTGTTGGCAACATGAAAATGAAATGACTGCTCCAGTAAAACTTAATTCACAAAACAGGTGCCAGGTCAAAGTTAGCCCACATACCATTCATACAGGCCCTGGTATAGATTGGGCTATGAATTCTTTAACAAATTATCCAACAGGTAGGGGAACCACACAAAACACTGTATATTCAACAAAGAGGGCTCTGCTCTTAATAACTGCTATTAGGTATGTGTTCCATATGCCTGACACTATTTTAGACATAGTTAAAACTATAAAGACACCCTGCAGAATAACTAATATTAGTCTATTACAGTGAGGCAAATAATGTGACTAGCTTGAGTTTGTAAATCATTAATGGTGGTCAGCTTGTATGACCGATAATGGTGATCAGTTCCAGTGACTAGTGATAGTTGTTGTCTTGCATGGTCAGTAACAGTGATCAGTTTTCATGGCCTGTAATGGTGGTTGGTTCACATGGTCAGTGATGGTGGACATTCACATGATCTTCAGTGGTGGTTACCTTGCATGGCTTGAAATAGTGGCTGGCTTGCATGGTCAGTAATGTTGATCAGCGTTTATGGCCATTAGTGATTGTGTTTTGTATGGTCAGTAACAGTGTTGGGCTTGCACCATCAGCAATTGCACAGCAGTTAGTTTGCATGAAGACTTGGAGAGGGAAGTTATACTATTACAGTCCAGCTTGCCACTGGTCTTTAGGCAAAGATGATTTTAAAATCTGTTCCCAGGTCATTAGGCACCCACAAGTCCCTCCAATTCTTCAAGCTAAAGAAGAAAATGTTTGCAGGTATGGTGGTGGCACAAGTCAGAGCTGACTGAGCTCTGGGAAGTCCTGGGTCTGCCAGATGCTGTAGCCACTGGTCTTGGTGAGGTGGCCTAATTCCTTCTTTTGAGGGGTACTTTCCTTCTTCACGGGAGTACTGTTACCACAGAAAAGGCTCTGATGATCTGCTGGACAGTGCTGAGTCCTGCTTGTAGTCTTGAGGCACCAGTACCATGTTAGTCTTTAGATTCTATTTCCAGCAGAAGACTTTGCATTGCCAGCGGGGCCAGTTTCCACGTGACCTGTGTTAAGCATCCACCTGCCAGAGTCCATGGAGACAGGATAATTTCAACCCTGTATTCAGACGGTGCTGGAACAAAGTGACTGACAGTGGCAGGCAGCCTTTAGTTGCCTGGATCATCACTTTGCTTTTCCTCATCACTCCTTTTGTGTCTTAACCTGCTAAGCCTCAGTCATGTCAGGAACTGAGGGGACGGCATGGTAATAGCCCTTCATCTGGATTCACCCTTTGAGAGAGGTGACTTTGCTTGGTGGGTTTGCCAGGCATTACTATGGGTGATGTTGTTCCCCTTTTAGGTTATCCTATAAAAACAGAAAGTCCAGCATGGCTTAAAATATTGATTTATTACCCTGGCACACTCCTGTAATCCCAGCACTTGGGAGGCAGAGGTAGGAGGATCTTGGTGAGTTCAAGACCAGCCTGGTCCACAAAGCAAGTTCTAAGACAGCCAGAATTGTTATACAGAGAAACCCTGTCTTGAAAAAACAAAACAAAACAACAAACAAACAAACAAAAACAAAAACAAAGAAAGAAAGAAAGAAAGGTGTTGATTTATTTCATAAAATCTTGAAGACTTGGATTAACTGAGATAATGATTATAAAACAGAATCTGGAACCTAGTACCTGGGACAGTATGGCTGCCCCACTGTGTCATGGCTAATTATACAACTATTACCTTTATTGGAACAACCATGAATTGCTACACTGGGCCTCTGAGGTCAGTGTCCTCATCCTGGTTTTCACAAATGAGACACACTGAAAGAAGGGTCAGCTAATCTCTCGGGCTCCCAAGCCACATGCTCTTAGCTGCTTACTATGTATTATGCATTTTAAAGACAGACTGTAAGAAGACCAAGGGCTATTGGGCTTCTTGGTGGGTCCCCATCCTGGGACCCTTAGAAAGTCCCTGGCAGATTGTTCTTCACTCCCCTCTATCAAGCTGAGCATCTCCTGGCTGTTGGCAAGCCAGTGGCAGACTCCCCAGGCTGACAGCTGCACATTTTCCTCTTATCAGTTAACAAGCTGCTTAGCCAGCCCCAGGTGGACACTTGATGGCAAGCTAATGGAGACCTTTGTGGTCTTGTTCCTGGCCCTTTACTCCATGCCCCTATGCCATTCTCCTCTCTTTTCCATTGCAGTACACAAACAGTTCTAGTGCTTCCCAAATGACAGAGACTGCCCTGGCAGGGGCCCCATTTCCATTTGAGCAGAGGCTATGACTCTAGCCATTTGCCATGGGAGACCTTGACTATCACAAGGGGCAACCAAGGCAGCTGTGAAACAGCCACTTAGAGAGATACCTTGGCTAAAGTGCTCCAAAGGATGCCTTTGAGTCCCCTACCCTACCATCTGCATGTCAGCATGTGTCCAGTAAGCCAGAGGTTTAGGGGCCCTTCTGATGCCTCTTTCTCCCCCCCCACTCTTCTACATCCCCTGGAGTTCGATGGACCTCCTTCCTACATGTAACCTCCCAGAGTTGTCCTCCTCTTTGGGCATCTCTACCCCAGCCTTCCCCACAGTTTTCCAGCCAGACGTGCCCATTCTTCTGGTCCTGGCTGCATGTGTGTGTTCTCTAGCCCTGCAGCCTTAGTACCTATCATGGTTTTGTAAGTGGAATCAGACATAGCTGTGGGTCAACACTCCAGAGCAACCCCAGCTCTGGGAGACAGTAGCAGGAGGACTGCAAGTTCGAGTCCTGCTTAGTCTACATACCAACTACCAGGCTATAGTGGGCTACAAAATGAGACCCTTCCTCAAAACAGTAAAAAGAAGGGTAGAAATAAAGAGAAGGAAAGCAAAGAAGAAGAAAGATAAATTAGTTTTGTCTATCATCTGTTCTAGCCATCTTAGTCCTCCCGCTGCTCTTAGGAGAAAAGATGACATCCCTGACATAGCGATGCAGCCTGGAGTGATCTGACCCTGATGCATTCCTACCTTAACTGTGCCCCGAATTTCTTCTGCCTCAGTGCTTCATGCTCCCCTCCTGAGACTGACACACATACACCTGCCTTCCACAGGCCTCATTGTATGGTCCGACTGTCCAGTGAATGCCCCAAACACAGGTGCACACACCTCTGAATACTGTTGTCTTTATATATTAAAAAAAAAACCCTGAAATCTGTATTTCTTTGTTGGACCCAGTTTTCATACTGCTGCAAAGATATGCGATCTGGTATGTTTCCTTGTTGGTATTTGTGGATGGCCCAGCTGATGGAAGCAGGGCTCTTATCCAACACTATTCATTGTGTCCCCATCACACATCATGTAAAGAAAGACACCAAGACTGACCTGCCTTTCTCTGAGACCCTGCCACATCTATCCTGTCTCCACCCAATGTCCCTTTCTTTACCCACCACTTTGAAGGATAGGTTAGTCCTGTGGCTTCTTTCATGCTATACCATTAAGAATAGGATTCCTTTCTCAGCATGCTACTGGTGTTTATTGCAACCTGCTTTTAAATGTTCCTAGGATTCAAATCACAGTTGTGCTTCTTGGAGCTGTGGGACTTTCAGTGACCAATTAACCATTCTAAGCCTCCATTCCATCGGCAGACAAATGAGAGGGGGATTGTCCTTAACCTTAACACATCGAGTTTTGGGATTTAAGTGACGTTGTCCATAGAAAGCAATAAATTTTGTCTCTAGTCATGTAGTAATTACTCAATTAACATGGTTGGGGGTTGGAAGGATATGGCGTTTTGTTATATTCACAAAAGCTATGAGTAATTCACACGTTCTTTTCTGGCCACTGTTCACAGCACTGGCCATGAATAACTAGGAAGTAATTTAAAAATTACAGTGAATGGGACATGCTTCCATTCAGTAAATTCAGGACATCAGTGGGCAGTATGCAGAGCATCAGTGGGTCTGGAGCTGCCCAAGGGGCTTTGACAGACACAAGCTTGCCACCCTTCACTGTGGTCTCTGTTGCCTCTTTTTGGCAGAGTACAGACCTCTTGGAACTTATAAAAGAAGGCAGGAGAGACAGAAATATGGTGGGAAAACTTGTCACTGTGTTCCTGGCATTTGCTGCATATTCCATGTTCTTGTTTGATTTTCACCATGAACTTGTGACAAAGTTACTTCTTTGCTTCTAATATCGGGTATCAGGTTTAACCGTGAGGGGCCATGGGATAAAGTTGGATCAGGGCTTCTCTCCCTTTGTCTTGGCGGATTCTCTACCTCTGGCAGTACATCCCTTTCAGGAGGTGACTGAGTGCCTGGTTATCACACCTTCTGAGTGAGGGCTGGCTGCCACGCCTGCCCACCTGCAATGTTTAATGACCCAGCCCACTTGCTGCTCACGGGGCCCTTGCCAGCCATCTGCCACCTGTTCCTGTACTCTGGATTGTGCTGTTTGCTTAACGGAGACATTTTAGTGCTCTGCAAGGGCTTCCATGGCTGAGGGACCATCATTTCCTGAGTAGAGAGAAGGCCGTTGTTTTTGATGTTGTTATTGTTCTCAATTTCTAAGTATTTTGTTGTAATGTAAGGCAAGGGTACACAGTGAAGAAAAGATCACCTTTTCACTTGACAATAGGAAGCGTCAGGGATCAGTGTGAACAATCTACAGCTGAGAGCCTTGTCAGCTTCACTGTGGATATGCAGCAGTAAGAGACTTTGTTAACAGAACAATTCTAAGTTCATATGACTCTGGATAGGACCAACCTGGAATTCAGCATTTCTTACCAGCCCCAGGTAAGACTGGTGCTGTTGGTCAGGCAGACATACTTGGCTTAGCAAGGCTGTAGCGTTCAGTAGTTAAGACCCTGGGATAGTGTTACAGATATGATGTAGACCTCAGGGTTCTGGCTCTGGCTGGTCTCTCAACTTACACTTAGATATCTTTTGAATGGTACCTTACTTTTCCATAATTGGAAGGGTTTTGATTAAGTGGATACCAAGTTCAACTCTAGGATTCTTTCAGTTGGAGAGCCAAGAGTAAAAATAGCATAGCGAACAAGATGGGAAACAGGTGGGCTGTGGAGGACATCAATGCACTGGTTCTCAACCTGTGGGTTACAAACTCTTTGCTTAACCTCTATCTCAAAACGTATTTACATTATGATTCACAAAAGTAGCAAAATTATAGTTATGAAGTAGCAATGAAAACAGTTTTATGGTTTGAGGAGCTGTATTAAATTGTAGCAGCATTCAGAGGACCGAGAACCACTGTGTTAAGAGTATCCTTTGTGTAAATAAGCTGGTTTTGTCTAGTATCACTAGGCCTTGTCTTGAGGGAAGTAAGGAGTGAATTTCTTCTGTTCTGTGCGTCCCAGAGCGTTGGGTAGAATATAAACTCCTGACAGGGAAGGTGGTTCTAACTCAAACACTTGCCTTTTTGAAGGGAGCTGTGCATTTAGGAACTTGAGATTTCTTCAGGCTCCATGGAGGGTCTTCCCCATAGGACACATAGCACTGGGAAATTCAGACCTGTAAATTACACCTTTGTCCTTATAGCACAGATTTTAAAAGATGGCGTTCCTTCCAGAGAGTCCTCCCTTCTCCTTTCAGATCGGATTCTCTCAAACTGATGCTGTGTGTCTGGCAACATGGGTTTCTGCCTACGGGATGCTAATTACCATCTCCTGATGCTGTGATGGTCATGCCCTTGGTCTTGTTTCTACTTATCCTTTTGTCACTGCTCTCTGCCTTGGGGTCCTACTGTTGTCTTCTGTGGGGCTCCCCTCTCCACATCATAGCTGTTTTGGACTTCCAGGTTCCAACCATTTCCTGTCTAGCCTTCCCTTTCCTATAGCTAACTGGGAGTTAGTGATGCCACCACCAAACTGCATTTGGTGAGTTTAGGCCTGAGATTGTGAAATACTTTGATTTCATCATACCTGTGAACATTACTGTATGTGAGCAGGTTTTCTCTACCCTCTTTAATCAGAAATCCTTATTTAAGAGTGACTGGGCATTGTACTCCATCTGTGATTGTTCTTGGTAGAATATAAAAGGACCATGATTTGAATAGAGAGGACAGGGGTGGCATTCCGTTCTGGGTGGTGGTCTGCCTGGCTTTGTCTTAAGAGTCTAAGAGTCCTGGTGTGTGTGTATACATGTGTATGTGTGTGTGTGTTTGTGTATGAGTGTGTGTACATGTGTGTATCTGTTGGAAGTGTGTGTGCAAACATGTGTATGTGTATGGAGTATGTATGTATATATGTGAGTGTGTGTGTATGTATGAGTGTGTGCATGTGGATATCTGTGTTTGAGTGTATGCAATTGTGTGTGTTTATGTGTGTGTGTATGTTTCTGTCATCTCTATAATACTTCCAAACCAACAGAAGTTTTTAATATTCCATGTCAGATGGTAGTCCTAGGAGGGCTCATGGCTTCAGGTTTTATTTTGTGTTTTATAGATCTAAATTCCATAAACTTCATTATAGAAATATCTGGAAAATAGCAAAGAAAGCTTCAATAGTAATCTAATTTTCAGAGATTACCACTGGGTAGCATAATGGGTGTGAATATGTGCAGGCAAATATTTCTATACGTACTCAGGCCTATACAACTATGGATCTGTAGTTAAGTATCTCTATTCACATACATATTTTATACAAACATTGAAATCAAAATGGTCTTGAGGCACGCACAGTTTTCTGCCCCATTTTTTTCATTTAATAGTTCTTAAACATCTTTTTCTGCTATTCATAGGCCCATCTCTTTAGCCTTCCCATTGCTTTGTAAAGGCCCATTTTTCTTCCTTGCTTGCTTTCTCCTTTCATGCTGCTTGTATATTGTACTATTTCATCTGGTTAATTCAGAACTGAATCCATTCTCCCCAAGGCTCCGTGGCAAAGGGATGAAGTACACATTTATGAAATGAGATTGTGCATAAGAAAGACATAGGGCATGCCTGATCAGCTCCCTTTGCGAGTGTTTTAGCTTGGCTTTGTCCAGGGAGCATAACATGGGAGAGTCTTGGCTGAAATAAAGCTAACCTTGTCCAGTTGTCAACAGTGGTAGCCGCTACAGCAATCAGCTACTGTGGATTACTTACTTGGGAGTGTTTCAGAAGTCTTGAGGGGCATAGCATCATAGCATCACTATGAAGAGGTACCACTGGAGAAGCTGAATGGTCCTAATGAAAATGTGTAGTCTTGACAACAGATTCCTTGAACACATGTGTCTGCATACCAATAAGATCCAGCAGAGGAAGGTGGGTCTTTAGGGGACTCTGAGGGTCCAAACCTGTTGCCTCATCTATAAATGTGAGCGCAACCCATTTGATAGGACACAGAGAGAATTAAGTGGGACCAGGAAGCATTTAGCACAGTGATTCCCACGTTTTCCACATGTAAATGTGGCTATCACTGGTACACTTTTAAGGACCTTGTAAGTGATAAAAACATAAAATGTGTGCTATGTACTCATGCACATGCGCACACGTGTGTGTGTGTGTGTGTGTGTGTGTGTGTGTGTGTGTGCATGGTCAGTCTCACAACAATGTCTTGTAGTCACAAGGTTCTTTTCTTTTAATGAATTAAAAATTTCTGATGGAATCGAAAAGAACAACTTTAAAAATTAAAATATAGTGCCTCATGGAATTGCTTGGCCCACCATCTGTGTGAAGTACATAGAAAAAGACAAATTCCTTCTCAAAGATGGAGATTCCCAAGACAAGCATGTGCCAGGGACTGTCCCGCTGGTAGCAGGGAGATGTAGTTCTTCTTTCCCATCTGAGACTTAGGCCTGTGACCTGGGTCAGTCTTTGTCTTGTATGAGTCCCATGGCTGAGAATAAATAGCTGTTGGGCCACCTCACTGTCAGAGTCTCTCCCCTAGGACAGCACTAGTTGGCTCAGTGGTCCCCTCTTCATGTTCCCTTTGCTCAGGGAACATATTTCTAGGATGTCAAAAGCTCACAGCTGGGCCATCATTCATGGTCTTCAGGAGAGGCAGCAGTGCCCTTGACTTGACATTGTTGAGAATTGGCTGGAGGATTCAGGGTGACAGCCATGCCCATGTCCTCCCTAGATTGCGGTTTCTCTCTAGAAGTGTCTCTAAGAGTGGTACAGTTTCAATTATTTATGATGATCCTTTGCAGTTATTTGGGAAGTAAATGGAGTCTTAGTAATAGTGTCGCATATATCCTTCTGCTAGTGAAAATCTATTGAGATGTCAATCTGCTGAGAGCACCAGGACTTGAGATTTCAGGGCTAGCCACAAAGTCAAGTGAGAGACAGCTGAGTCCCATCAGGCTAAGTGGCAGTTAGTTGACTTTGAGGAGCAGAGTGGGGTGCTCTGTGCTCTAAATGCAAAAGGCCAGGGGAGAACTGACCTCTTGGTGTGGCCTCTTAGCCCTTCTAGGGAGATTGTTTGGTCCCATTGCTGTCCTTGCTGTCTATCTGCCTGTGCTGGTGAGATAGGGACCATGTTCTCCTCCCTGCTCCTGTACTCAGCTTCTTCAAGCTCTCCTGTGTAGAGCCAGGGAAAGTGAGGTGAAGTGGTAATACTGGTGCTCAGACTGCAGAAAGCACTGAGAGAGAGAAGACATTCAGGAAATGGAAGGACACACACACACACACACACACACACACACACACACACACACAAACACACACACACACGCACAAGCCACTGAACTTTAGTGCTGATAGTTGGATAGTGGTACCAGCATGAGGCTGTCAAGGGCAACACACTGTGAGTGAAAACACTGAGCTGATGACAAAGTGAGAAGCCAGCAGCTGTGATCTTCATTCTTATGAAAGGCTGTGAAAGAAGCCCACACAACAAGGGACCAGTGGCCAGACATGAAGACATGATCTTGAATTGTGATCGGAAAGACCATGTTTGGTTTAATGTAATATGCATCTTCATTAGAAACAGGAGAATGGTTGAGAAATACCTTTTATGTTAAAATCTTAAACTAACCAGGCAAGAGCTGACAGAATATCATGTTTCAGCTTTGTAGGACACATCAGCAGATAACAACATGTTGACATCTTTCCATGTTAAAGGTTGGTGTATGCCTGCCATGACACCCCCCCCCCAAGATCTTACTATTTTGAAGCCAACAATCTTAAATAATGTTTGTAGTTAAGACATTCTGTAAATTGTTAGTCTGCCTGCCTCAGGATCGAGTCAACTGTTAGAGGAAGAACAGATGTGCTTCTCCATATGTATGGCTGACTGGGTAAGGATGGGGCCCATTACAGAAAGAACATTAGACTCAAGCCAAGACAGAAAGACGGCAAACCTACATTAGTGATCAAGTATACACAGAAAAATATCTCTGTATTGAACTGTCCACTGATGTCTTGTGGCATCGAGATAGTACCTTTGAGTTACATCTAGAGTTTCCTTTTATATTTTGGCTTTCAGAGGCCACTCCCATACCATGCTAGAATTTTCAACTGGCTTGATCTTGTGTAGGGAGCCACAGTGGCTTTGTGTTCACATGTGAAATAGTTGTTTCATTTCCGGAAGTGAACATTTCACAGCATTTGTCTTCATCCTCTGGCTCTTATATTCTCCTCCCCCCCCCCCCCTTTTCCAAAGTGTTGCCTAAGCCTTACATAGCATGGTTTATGTAGCTATTCCCTAGCTATAGGCTTTGGCCATGTTTACAGTACCAGGAATGAGTTACCTTCAGGGAAGCAGGCTTCAAATACAATCAAAAAATTGGTTGGTTACCTGCATACACAGTCTTGCCACTGTTGTACATCTTGTCTGGCAAGTCAGTGTTGTAACACACAGGGTCCAGCACTGGGTAAGACAATGGATGTATTTTCTTCCTTAGCAGCATACATAGTACTTTCCATCACTATGAAAGCTAGCCATGAGAGAGCTTCTTAGTCAGTTCAATATTAACTTGTCTGTGTCCTACAATGGAAGTCTGTTGTATCTTCAGTAATGGGATCTAGTTATGCTAGGTACTCAGGAGCAATGATAGTAGCTTGAGAGTTTCTGGGGTCTCTCTGACCAATAACTGGTAGGAAGGTAACCTGTTCTTGCTACTGAGATTTTCAACTAATAATCCATTAACCCATGCCTTCTAAGAGAAGCTTTGTTTAACCAGATTGGATACTTATGCTCTCTTCAAATTCATATATCCACCACATATTCTTCAAAACTAGTGGGATTTCATAAGGCCTCTCATACACCCTTAGTTTTGGTTGAATTACCCTAACCCTTCTTTTCCTCCACTCCCAACTTCAATTTTTCTTAAACTTTAGGCTCCCACCCTCATTCTTCCGAATACCATGTGCTCTACTATTTCCTTTTATTATAGTTTTTACTTGGGTCACAAGATCATACATTCTTCATATACATTTCAGTTTGAGTAATCTTTGACCTTTCTGCCTCTGTAACCTATGGACAGAAAAGAAATTGAGTGGCCTCACCTTTCTTTTAGTCTTTAGAATCAGAAGGCTCATGTTTTACTTACTCTTCCTGAATCAAGAGGCTAGATAGCCATATGCGTTTTCTTCCTTTCCCCCATAACTCACCCATAGCCATCTGTCTGTCTATATGATTTAAGGAATTGGGCCAGGCAATAGTGATGACTGGTAAGGATGCAGTCTATGGGGCAGGTCCACAGTCAGGAACACAGGTAGGAGTTGGTGCTGTGGTCTTGAGGCTCTGAGCACCTTCACTTAGTTAGACTTATCTCAAGCTCATTATCAAAGTAATCTTAAAGTCAAGTGAATATATGGATTAGTTACATATTTTTTTTTAAAACAATACCCAGTACAGGGGTTGGTTAAGTAGGTATATACAACTTGGATACAAGCCAAGTTGATACATGGTATTAGCCATTTTATTGTCACTCCTCTTCAGGCTTTCACCTCCTGAGTCTGAAAAAATAAAACTGTAGTATCTGTAACAGGGAATTTTTGTGAGGATTAAATATTTTAGCATCCATGCATACTTTAGTTTGAGCCTGGTGTGTACTTAATAATAGGTAATGTTGGCTTTAATCTAAATGGCAAAGGCTGTGAAACACTCTATCAACCACAACTAGAGGGTGGTTGTACTTTTTGGCAACAAGCTTTTTGTGTTTTGAAAGCTATGGGATTCCAGAAGGCAATCCTCTGTGTACAGTTAGGCCATTTACCAGCTAACTGATTATATAAATTGAAATCTAGCTGCTGTAGAATATTCTTGTGTGGGAACAATGAATGTGCTGTTCTGTCTTCTGCCTTCCCACACATCTTCAAGAAGGATGTGTATATATGTATATCTGTATGTATCATCTATCCATCCATCATTTCTCTATGTAATCTACCATGTACGTATGCATCTATGTTCCTATATATGTATGTATATATCTGTTTATCTACCATCTATCTATCTATCTATCTATCTATCTATCTATCTATCTATCTATCATCTATCATCATCTATCTAATCTAACCTCTGTTTATGTATGTATTTGAGGAAAATGGTGATTGGTTGATACATTTTCTTAATTTTTATGTGTCTGGGTGTTTTGACTGCATGTATGTGTACATACCACGTGTGCAGTGCCTGTTGGGTACCTCAGATCCCATGGAAATGGAGTTATAGTTAGTTGTTAGCAGCCATGTGAGTGCTGGAAATGTAGCCTGGTCCTCTGGAAGAGCAGCTGGTACTCTTCAACCCATGGTGACATGTTCGTAATAGAAACTTTAAGGCAGTTTCTTTCATTCTCCAAGTTTCTTTTTCTTTTGTTCGTTCTAGGTGTTCTACCTGCATAAAGATGGGGGTGGATGCAAGTCTAAGAAAGGAAGATTATTCAGGTCTTGTGGTTCATAAGAAATTAGAAGCACCCTCCTGAATGCTCTTATGATGGTGTCATAACCAAGAACTGCTTCTTGATTCCCCTGTCAACATCTTCTTTCTGTTGCAATACTAATCCTATTGTGTAGACCCAAGGAAGATGCTGGCCTGAGCAGAAACAGAGATTGATACGGTACTAGCTAAGGTCTCATTTCACCTTTCATCCTCATCTTTCAGTGTGATGAATTTATAATCTGTTTGGACAGAGCTGCAGGCATGCTTTCTTGGGTTTATGGGTGTTAAGGGCAGTATCCATGTAGTGTGCTTTTTCCTATGGCATTTTTTTCTGACATAGTCTGGATGGTGTTTCCCTCTTCATACTTCCTTAACCCTTCTGTCATGTGGCTAGGTTAGCTGAGTCATCAGCCATGGTGCTTTGAAAGAAAGTGGCATACAAAGAGAGTGGTACACTTAGGAGGTGTGGCCTTGTTGGGGTAGGTGCGATCTTGTTGGATGAAATGTGTCCTCACTGTAGGGGCGGGTATTGAGGTCTCTTTTGCTCAAGCTTCACTCAGTGTGACATGGAGACCTTTTCCTGTTACATGAAGGATGTAGGACTCTCAGCTACTTAGCCAGCACCATGTCTGCCTGCATGCAGCCATGCTCTCTGTCATGATGATAATAGACTGAACCTCCAAAACTATCAGGGAGCCACCCCAGTTAAATGTTTTCCTTCATAAGAGTTGCCATGGTCATGGTGTCTGTTCACAGCAACAGAAATCCTAACAAAGAAAATCATACAGTTCTGCTCCATCTTTTACCTCTGTTTTTGTGTGTGGCTCAGGATCTAGATAGGAGCATTGTAGAAAGCAATGATGGTGGTAGATCAGTCCCTTTTGGATTTTAACACCTTTGAAGAAGACTACGAAATTCTTTGGGATAGAACTTGATTATTCTTTTGCTTCTGAGCAATCTGTATCTACTTTTCATAATAGAATCTGAGAAGAGCTCATATGTGCTAGTACCTGGTCTAGGAGTAAGAACTGGGAAAACACAGACTTGAGTAAACCCAAGTCATTCATCCTCATAGCTGTCATTGATGATATAACCTGCCCTGTGTTGCCCTTCAGGCCAGAGGCCTTGACAAGCTCTTGTCCATCCTTGCCTATGCTATTCCTCCACCAATCCTGAAGTCTCTGTAGAAAACCAATGGAGTTTTTGTATTTACTTTGATTTGACCAGACTAAATAGACACTAATATCCTGTCTTTACCTCTCTAGTTTTGTGATTACATATGTCCACTATATGTATCTGGCTGGAGTTTTAAGTGGGTGCTGGGGATTTGAAGCCAGGTAGTCAAGCTTAAATGGTACCTTACCAATTTAGCCATATCCCTGGCTCAGTGAACATGACAATATTATCTCCCTTAATTCTAGGCTTTTTTAAATCCCCTCTTAGATTTTACACCTGAATTCCTATCGTTCCTAATTCCATCTACTCCTACATTTATTCCTTCTATTTTATTTTCTTTGTCTTTGTTTTGTCACTCCTTTAGACTCTGGCTCTTACAGATTTACCCTTCAGAGATTGGTGTTCTCTTTACATGCTCTTCTATACTATCAATAAAGATATTAACATACTCTCCAGGCTTTCCTCCAACCTTGCCATAGAATGGCTGCTTGTGAATGCCTCTGCTGAAGAAAATAAACTGCATTCTCTTCTAATTTCTGTTGTGCAGCAGAGCTTCCCACCCAGGTTTTTGTCATCCTTCATGGCTCTCGTGTGAAGCCAGTGGCAGGTGCATGAATGGCTTGAAAGATAAGATCCTGTAAATAAAGCCTATGATCTTGTGAAATTTGAGAGCTGGCAGCATGCAGAGTCTAGCCAATTTGGATTAATTTTTCCAGGGAGATTTTGGAAGACGCCACATCATTTGTCTCTCTGAAGTCTCACTCTCCTCTTGCCTCTAGTCTCCTTGGCCTCTTGCTTGCTTTAGTCAATTAGGAAGAGAGGTCCCTTCTGGGGTTGGGTGTGATTTGCTCTTTATAAACCCCAGTTGCTATTCCGTGCCTAGCATCCACTGCCCATATTTAAGACATGCTTTTCACATTGCCGCATTTCAGAAGCAGCTTGAACTAGATTTACCTTTAGTTCATTTTGTCAGAGGGAAAGATAATTTGGTGAAATGGAAAGGCAGGGTAGACTGATGCATTTTTCCAAACAAATGTTCACTTGCAGCTGCTCACATCTTAAAGAGGATGGTCATTTACTTTGTCCCCTCTTATGGGAGTCACACACTGCTCAGAAAGAGAACTTGGGAAGTAGAGACAACCAGAAAATTATCCTTGGCCTAGAACCCAAGTCACCACTGTTCACATCTTGAAGTATTTCCTGACAGCCCTTTGTACAAATTCACATCTTTGCTTTTCAATACAATTGTATCATTGTCTTTGTAACATTACATAATCACGATTTTAAATGATTGCATGGTGTCCAGGCCAAGTAATTTAATCATTATGATTTTGTTAGTAATTTTAATGATAAATACTGTTATAAATAACAGTGAGGTGAATGTCTTTTCACCTACCATTTTCTTTAGGCAACCTAAAGAAAATAGTTTTTTATTTGTGTATCTATCAAATATTTGCAGTGCTCAGGATTAAATCCAGCACATAGCTTACCACCGAGTCACATCTTCATCATGCAAACATTTAACTTAGATTCCTGGGGGTGGGGTTAGTATGCTAAGGGTGGGGATGAAGATATGGCCTGACCAAATGCTTTATAGACTTTGACCAATCAACGAAACTATCCTCAGCCTATGAATGTACCTCTTTCTCCCTTTTACATTGGGGTAAAATAGTTCTCTCCACTCAGTTCCCATTACCTTGTCAGTTGCTTAGATAGACCTAGAAGTAATAAAAGGCACTCTGCATAGTCTTCTGCTATGTTCTTTGTAGAAATGGTAGTGGCAATAACATGTTGCTATCTGACACATTCCTGTGACCAGCGCTGTATAATAGAAATACATTTACATTGCACATGTAATGTTAAAATTTCTAGTACTTGTATTAATGTAGCTAAGAAGAAGAAGAAGGTGAAATTAATGGTGTTTAAGCAAATATTTCCAAGTTGTTATTATTTCAGTCTGCAGTACTTGCCATGTCACAGGTGCACAGTAACTCTGGGTCATTGGTAGATGGAAGGTTGGATAACACAGACTTTGGGAAATGGGCTAAAGCTCTGTCAAATTCTTTCATCTCCCTGTTAATTACATTGTTATTATACTTAACTCATGTTTTTTTTCTGTCTCCATGTTGGTTTATACAAAAGCAGTTCCTGAGATGAGGCCTTGATTGTGCAGGTAATTGGTTGGGAGGTGATCTCAGAAAACAGAGGAACAAGTGGAGAAGATAGAAGCCGAGGGAACCAAGAAAGGGCATAACAGAGAACAGCTTTCTCCTGAGGAAAATGAGACACTGAATGAGACAGACCTCAAATTGCTCCCCCATGAAGGTGCAGGGACCGGAATTCTATTTGCTGTCCCTTCTACTCCATTAATTATGGGCTGTTCCAGCCCTATCCACTTCCTCACACTTCTGGGTTGCAGTGCTAGGAGCTAAGTAAGCACTCTTAAGGTGATGGAGCTATCTAGTGAGCAAAGGAGAGAGATGCAGGTCTTTTAGGTGTCATGGAGAGGAGGGGGCTGGGCTGGAAGCTGCCTACATAATTCCCCATAAACTCAGGAGGGCCAGAGAGGGTTTTTTCTTGTGGTATAGTGGGAGTGAGGTCTTCATGAATGGACACTATCCCAGCCCAGGTCATTCTCAATCCATCATAGGTGATTCTGTCTGTGACTGTAGTTTAAGCAACAGAAACTGATTCTGGCTGTTTTGTACGACAAACAACTCAAAATTTTGTTGAAGATTTTTAAGATGTAAACCTGCTGACCATGTTTGGGAGCAGAGGCATGCAGTTTTTTCCATGACTTGGTAAGCTGTATGTCTTGTTAACATTATGCTGTAGATGCCATTTAAGAATGGGCTATGGCCCTCTGTTCTGGGGCAGAGAGTGGGAAACAATGACCATGACTCCCTTTCAGAAGGTCACCACCTAAATTATAATCCTGTTTCTCCTACACACGGGAGGAAAGATGATTTCGAGGTAAGAAAGCATATTTCTATTAGGGAATAATGCTGGGCAGCTGAAAATGATGGATGACCACTCTAGAAGGAGACTGTGTAAGGCTGTGATGGCTGCTGGCCTGATTTTGATAATGCAATTATTATCAACCAAAAGAAGAAGCAGGATGATGTGTATGTGAGCGGGACCTCTCTGTGTTAATTTTGGAATTTTAATTGGTGTATAATAATTTCTATACTATTTCAATAATGGGCTAAGGAAAGGAGAAAAGAAAAAAAGGAATGGGGCTTGGTGGTGCATATTCATTTGGAAATGAATTTGGAGAAATTGGAATATTTAAAAGAACCTTTATTTTAACAGTGGGGATGGGTCTCAAAGGTACTGATCACCGGGGCTCAATCTTCAGATGTACCCCACTAATCCCCAAACTGAGACAGTGAACCATCCATTTATTTGTGTTCTTGCTCTGACTGGCAGTTTCATTGTTTGAAGCTTATATCAAAAGGTCTAGTATTGGTCTGTTACAAGTGGCTTGGACAGAAAACAAATCTGAGGTTTAATCCCCGCTCTTCTACTGACTTCAGACCAGTTTCACTACTACAGACATCTGAGGGTTGGCAGTGGTTTGGTGGGATGAGTTAACTAGAGGCGAGCCATTCCTAAGGCTCAAGGAAGGCTTGCAGCATCATTGACAGCAAGCTGTGGTCCAGCCTTCCGATCCCCGAAGTATACTCAGCCAGCTGCAGCTGCTGGCAGAGAGGAGGTGAGCCAGACCATGTTTCTTGAGACTTTCCTCACTAAGTGCCACTGTTTCTTTGTTTGGTTTCCAAGGCCCAAGTTCTCCAGTGCAACTTTGAAAGGAAGACAGGGAAAACCCTAGGAAACATGAGATGCTCATACTTCCTCCAGCAGCTGAGTGCCATCACTTTGTATACAGGCACTGCTTCCAGATAATGGGTACTGGGGAGCCACCACATGTGTAAACAAGATCTCTACCCCCCCCAGCCATGTTTCCACTCACCATTCTCTAATGAACACTTGTCCAATCAGATGGCAACAGCCATTCTCCTTCCATCCCCTAAGCAATAACCTTTCACAGTGTTCGAGAACACAAAGCTATATTCTCCCCACACCTACATTATTCTCTAGGAGTAACTCATATCCACAGAGCACTGGGACCTCAGTCATTTAGTTTCTCTCAGTTCCCCAGGTCCCTGTCTGCAGGCATGGGGAACCCAGGTTCACTACATACATGCTACTATTCCAAAGAAGGCAGGGTACTTCATTAATATGGTCTCATTCTTCCTCTGGGCATTCATGGAAGTCTGGCAGGTAGTTACCTGCAGATACCGTTGGAAGATTCTCGTTTGTCATGACATCAGACCATGTCCATTTTCTTTCAAAGTTTGTGAGAAGAGGAGTCCCCTTGAGGCTGGAGAGATAGTGCAGCTTCTGAATTTGATCCCTCAGACCCATATATATACAAGGGTGCATACTAATGCATGGCTGTGATCTCAGTGCTGGATGCTGGATAGACAAGAAGATCCTCAGGGCTTCCTGGCCAGCTAGCACAGATGAATCGGGGAGCTCTGGATTGAATGGAAGACTCTTTCTAAAAAGTAAGATTGAGAGTAATAGAAGACACTGAACATTGACCAGTAGCCTTTATATCCATATTTGTACACTATACACATGCACAAATGAACATGGACACACACACACACAGAGAGAGAGGGGGGGGGAGGAGGGAGAGAGAGAGAGTCCATTCTACTAGTATTTCTGAGGGCTCTTCAAAGAACTACAGTGTCCCTGGGGAGAGCAGCATGGGATATGGAGGTAGGGGATATTCAGATGGAAGTCTGACTTGTTTACAAAGAGACCCATTGATACTATTTGCCCTCTAGAGCCTCAATCCTACCATGTACCATGGTCATTCAACAAGCAACAGTGGCATGTACAAGAATAGAGAAATAATAATTTCATAGCAGAACCCACAAAGGTCCATGGTCAGAATCTCCTCACTGGATTAGGAGTGAGTCCCCTGCCTTTGAGTTCTAGTCAAGAATGCCCAGAGTGTTCATTCCCTCTGGGATTTGACCTCACCATTACTGAGAAATATTCTAGGGCAGCTTAACACAGCTTTTAGACTCATGGATAATTTAAATTTCATTTGTGAGTTGTGTGAGTTGGGGAAGCCTTCTGCCTTTGCTTGAGTTTTCTCATCTCTTTGGTGGAGAAAAACATGGTTATCCATAAAGATAGGAGGAAGTACACCTGTTTGAGTAAGGAGTTTAGCAGGCTGCCTGGCACATAGTAGGTGTTCTGCCAATGCTTGTTTTCTGGAATGCTGCCTCTGACACTTAGGCACTTGGAGTTAGAAGTGTTGGTGATGTGAGAACCCATCTCTTATTTCCTTCCTTGTGATCTATACTGAGTCTCCTCCATGGCACAGAATGCTTCTCCTTCTGTTGGAAATTCCTTATGAGGGAGAGAATGTTCCCACAGAGGTAAAAACCTGTTTTTCTGGAGTAGCCAGAACAATGCATTTAAAAAAAAAACCAAACAACAACAACAACAACAACAAAGCAATCAAATCCAAATTCCAGGAAGCTATCATAGCTCCCTCCCAAGAAAAAGAGATTTTGCAGTTGTGATTGAATTTAGGCTCTTGCAATGGGAGATTATCTCGGATTATCTATGTGGAGCCTAGTGCAATCATACATTCTCTTGTCAGAGAGGCAGTGGGCCACCAGTGAGTTGACCATGCACAGAGGAGGAGGCATATGAGGGTGGAGATTGGACAGTGTTGGCTTTGAGGGATGGAGTGATAGCCAGTGTGACAAGGCAAGGATGCCAAGTCACTAGAAAGCCAGAGAGACAAGTTCCAGGCTGCTGACAGCATCCCCAGTGGGAGTGCAGTCCTGCCTGTACTTGCATTGCAGCCCAGCAGTTCTGATTTTGAACCTCCAGCACTGTAGGAAAGGAGAGTCCTGTTGTTTCAAGTCCAAGAGATAGTGTGATGTTATGGCAACCATGGGGAGGTGGCTTGTCTTTCTCTTGTTCTGGTAAAGCTCTGGTCAGCCATGCTTGGCACCCCCTTCCCTTCAGCTGGTTATATCTGGTCATATGTGAACCCCTTCAGCAGAAGAAAATTGTCCCCCTCAACCAGAGGTTTAGTCAAGGCCTCACTTAATGGCTAAGACTTGACACAAGTACAAGTGTTGCTGGGATATTTTATAGTTGATGACAAAGATAGCTGTTTTGATTCAGCTCCTGAACTTTGTGTCTGTGAAGTCAGTGCCTTGGTGGTAATATGATCCTGGAGGCTATGCCAACTGGAGTCCTGGTCCAACCCTCAAAGGAAGACTATGGCTCAGTGTAACTGGTTGCATATCAGCTAACACTCCCACTTTGGTGGCTTGGAGAAGTGGAGGTTGGTTGGTTTGTACAAATGGGCACTGAAGCTGGATCTAGGCTATGGGTAGAGCAGAGCCTGGTGGCCTAGGCTGCTGTGCTTGGGTATTTCAGTACCTATGGAAGGGAGGAGGGAGTTTTTGAGCCCTGATTCTCATTTGCCTTGTCTTAATGTAAGATCCATTGTGAGACAGGATGAAAGTAATTTGTTATCAATATTAAATGCCAACTTTTGCAGATTTTCCACTAATAAATTAGTGTAGATGCAAAATGTTTTCACTAACTTGCATTCTGATGTATGTTGATGAGCAGGATAGGGATGGGCTGAGTTTTACTTAGCACAGTGAGAACTGATCCTAATTTGAGAACACTTGTTTGGCCTGTGTTGTGAAAATAAAGAATCCAGCTGGGTGTAGTGCTACAGGTTAGTCAACCTAGCTTCTTAGGAGGTGAAGGCAGAAGAATTGCAAGTTCAAGGCCCTACCTGGGCTATATGGTGAATTCAAGGTAATGTGGGTAATTTATAGAAACCTTATCTCAAAATAAGAAGAGTGAGAAAAGAATCAGAAATGTAGCTCAGTGTTAAACACGTGTCCAATATATACAAGGTTCTGTATTCAATCACTAGTTCAGCCAGAGAAAAGGAAAAAAAGAATCAGGGAGCCATGATCACTTACCCCACCCTCCATATAAAGATATAGATAAAATGCTCATAATTTTTCCCACTCTTGCATCCATGCAGGCATTACTAATTGATCACAGTATGGTTAGATGTAGACTCAGGCAATATTCCCTCAGTGCTTTAGTTATCCAGCACCAATACATCAAGACTTATACTCTTCTGCCCCTTCTGCTAATTCTTTTCTCAGCCTTAAGGTGGCGCAAACCAGTGTTAATTCTCAGCTTGTGCATTGGTGTTTTCAAAGTCTCAAATTGGGCTTTCAGTTAACACTGTACTTGTTCTTGGCTTTCCTGGGAAAGATAGGCTGCACATAGAAAGACTAGCTCCTAATTCGCCATAGCCCCCATTCCCGACTACAGAGCTGTGACCAACATCCAAGGAGAAGTCTGATTCTTCACACTTCAGGCCTTTGATTTTTCTCTAGGTCACAGGGCTCTCAGAGGAGATGCAGGGATTAAGTTGTGAAATCAGTAGCTCTTCTGAGACTGATACTGGCTGCTTGTTTTTAAAGGTGTGACTCTTGCTGAAAGGCCTTGAACATGTGTCATCATGCACCAGGCTTCCCCACCCAAGGCACAGGAAGAGAACTTAGGCTACTTATGTTCTGGAAACCATATAGGGTTGCCCTTGCCAACTTGTGTAGGAGAGTGCTTCCAGCAGGAGGAACACGGGGTACAGAAGTCTAAGGTAGATCCAGCTAGTGAGGCAAGAGATGAAGGACCTGAAGGGTGGTGTTAGGTAGCTCTGGTGACTAGACAAGTGTTGGTTTGGGGGGTAGATACAAGCTCATGCCTGGCAGGAAAAAGCAAGTTGTTGGGCTGAAGAAATTGAGGGCTGCACATGGAATTTTCTTTTTTAGATTTTTAATTTTTTTAAATGACATTTTTTTCTTTTATTTTACATACTGATCACAGTTACCCCCTCCCCTCCTTCCTCTCCTCCAGGTCCCCTGCTTCCTATCTACCCTCCTTCCTTTCTACTCCTCCTCCATCTCCATTCAGAAAGGGGCAGGTCTCCCATGGGCTTACACAAAGTATGGCACATTAAGTTGAGGCAGGACTGAGCTCCTCCCCCTGCATCAAGACTGGGTAAGGTAATCCAGCAAGGGGAACCGATTTCCAGAAGCCAGATAAGTGCTAGGGACAGTTTTTTATCTCATTGCTGGGAGCATCGAGAGCTCAGGGACTCTGAACCAACAGTTAGGGAGCCTCATGAAATCGACCTGGTCCTTCTGCATGTGTGTGACAGTGGTGTAGCTTGGTCTCTTTGTAAGGCTCTTTGTTTTTGTTTGTTGTTTTAAAGAGTGGATATTGATATTCTCTTATAGCCCCAAAGTATTTATTCTAACACAGGAGGGTGGCCAATGTTCACCACCATGTGTGTAATCAGGTCGGTTGTTTTGTTATGACTACTGAGAGCTCCTACTCAAGGTGCTTTTGATGTTGAAGACCAAAGGAATATATAGTCATGTGGACATTTCAGGAAATACTGAAATTCACAAGAAGAAATAATAGTCACCCACTTCTCTGCTATGTATTACTCAAGGTAAGTGTAACCAGGCTTCTACTGTGCCAACATGTTCATTCAACAGAATTTTATTGAGCATCTACATTGTACCAGCAACTATATTCCACATGGAGGACACAGCAGTGAGCAAGACAAAGAAGTCTGCCTTTAGGGAGAACTTGCATCAAGAACTGAAGAGATGATAAACCCAACAAATAAATGAGACAGATCAGATGCTATATGGTGATTATGCTAAGGAGATTTAGAATTGGGGCACATGGGTTGCCATTTTAAAATAAAAATCCTAATGGAAAAAGTGTCATCTGAGTAAATCTTGAGAGAGGTGAGATAGGGAATCATGTAAACAACTTGGAAAAACATTCTTAGGAATGGGAACCACTGGGGCAAAGACCCTTTGGTCAGATTTTCAGAGAACAGCAAGGACAGTGTAGTCGGGATGAAGGACATAAGAGTATTTTAGAAGATGACACAGAAAGTTTATATGAGGTCAGGTCACATAGGACCTCCAAGGCCACAGTAATGTCTGGCAGCTGTTGATTTCAGAGAAATCTGGGTCTGTGAAAAAGCATAACACAGGGTAAGGATGGGCTGACTTGTTCTAGAAAGGGCAATGCTGACCTCTGCAAAAGGTGTCAACTACAAAGGGCCAAGATAGCATAGGGAGGTCTACATGGTCCAGGGATGCAGGTGGTTGCCTGTTCAATTCAGTGGAAGCACGAAGCATTTTCCACCAGAGGAGTACATCCTTTTCAAATGAAATCCATCCCAATGCCCTCAGGCTCCTGGTGACCCAGCTGGTTTTGTAAACCATTCTTCTCTTCTTAGTAATATGTCATGAACATCCCCTCAAGTCTTTAAAGAGTTTCTGACAACAGGCTTTTAAATGTTTGGACAGTATTACATCATCTGGATGCGATGTAATGTGATTAATTTCCTGTTAGACATTTCAGTGATTCCCTGTTTAGAAAATGTGCCGGCGGACGCCACTGCGTATAAATCTCTACACTCATCTCACACAATGTCCTTGGGCTCGGTTTCTAGAAATGGCATGGTTGGGTTGAATAGCATGCATTTTTATGACTCCTGGCTATTAAATTATCCTGCAGATAACAGAACTGGGGCTCAGGAAGGGAGCAGGACTGCCCTCCACCCCAAAGAGTGTAGCCAGGAAATAGGTGGTGAGATATGGAGCACGGACTTTGGTCTCCAGACCCATTGTTTTTCTGACACATTGCAATAGGGACAGACCAATGTATAGGTGTTACTAATTTATCCACAGTCACCTGGGAACACTGGTAATTCAGGATCTGAGGCTTTGGCCTGATAGGTACTTTTTAAGCCCACTCTACAATCAGGATGGAGAACACCTCTTTCATTGTTGGGCTAAAGTGGTTATCTCTCTGGCTGAGGTGACTGACCCCTCCTGAGAGACTCTGGTGGTCAATACATGATGCCTTCAGCTCTCACTCATGGTCCTACTGTGCCCCCAGGCAATCTCTATATAGTCTGACATTTTACCTGCCATGTTTCTGTTCTCACTGGGGTCCTTTTGATCCAACTTGGAAAGGGGTGTGTTCTGTGGCCAACTAACATCTTTGGCAACTTAAGCTTATTTTTTGATGGTGCCTGGAGCAAGAGGGACTCAGTGTGGGTGACCTGGAAGGAGACTGATGCCTAGATGGAACCCTTCTTGGATTGCTGCTGTGCCCTGAGCAGCCTTTCCAAGGCCGGTGAGGAGGATGATCAAGTTGAGTGGCTTAGCCCTGGCACCTCCTTGCTTTCAGCTTCAGGACCCTTTTTACTCTGTGAAAGGCAATCAACTGTCACGTCACACATGCATTTCTTGACTCCTTTGAGTGGCCACTTGGCCTCTGGGGTGCTGGCTGTGTGCTGCTGATTATTACAGCTATACTCATATCACATAAACTCGTGTGTGTTTGTGTGTGTGTGTGTGTGTGTGTGTGTGTGTGTGTTTTATACTGCATGAAACTCTCTGTGGCCTAACACAAGGATGCCTGTTTCCATTCAGCTCCATTTAAATATGAATATGTTCAACAGCTAATGCAGAATGTTGGAACTGATTGGGAGAGCAGAACCTAGAAGGAGGCCATAGTCTCTGGAAAGCTGCTCTCCTGGAGCAACAGGCAGTGAAGCTGCATGGGGATCTTAGATGAGGACTGAGTCTGACAAGGAGAAGATGCTCTGTTTTCTGACTCCTCTCTAGCCCTACAGGAGTGGGTAGTACAACGAGAGGCTGGCCTGAATGTACCCAGTACCTTTGTGTTTTTTCCCCCACTGGTTCAAGGCCACCAAACAGCAGCCTGAATGTAACTAGTCTGTAGTCTGCTGGCCTCACCAGAACAATGGTTTGAGCATCTCTGTTGCACATGGGAGCCACATAGGGAACTCTAGAGAAGTACTGACATGTGGCTCCTATTCCTGGAGATTCTGCTTTCATTGCTCTTCAGGTGGATTTAGAGTCTTTACAAACCATCCAGGATGTTCTCACAAGAAGCCCTCTTTGGGCAGAGATCACAATGTAGCATTGTCTGACAGGATTGTAATGACAGTCACACATACATGGTCAAGCCTTATAGTAGCCATATATTAAAACAAATGAAAGAAACAGTTGAAATGAACTGGAGTTGTGTGCTTTAACTCAGTGTATCAAAAAAGTATTACCTCTTCATGTTAGCAAATTTAAAAATCAATGAAATTATTTAAAGCTCCGTTTTTTCTTCTCACAGTTTGTGGGATTTCGTGTGTTTTTACAATGACAGCTCATAGTAGTTTGGACTGATGATGTCTGAAAGACTCAGTAGACACACTTAACATGCAAAGCTGAACAGCAAAAGCCTGATGCATAGCAGGTGCTTGATAAAAGGGTTTTGGTCAGATGAATAAAAAATGAAGCAGTTGTACCTGTGTTGGACCTGTAAGTATGATGCTGAGGAAGGGCTGCAGGCATTTAGAATGGGGTGCTTTGCCAGCAATTCTCTGCACAGAACAGTCTTGCTTAAGACTCAGGTATCTTAAACCAACTCCATCCCTGCAGCCTTCACAGCCCAGCTGTCCCACTCTTGTATTTGCTCTGTGTTCTAGTTAGTAATCTTCTTTATACCCTAGGCTCATTCTGCCATTGCCATCATCAATGTGACAACTGACTATTGTTCTATTTACCCATCTGTCTTCCCTGTAACCTACACACGTCTTTAGGTTATAATTACATCCCCCTTAATCTCTGTAACCCTTCAGGCCAGCACAGTACTTACCTACTAGAATCTTGTGCATTGTAATAATAGACAGTGGCATGGTAAGATGAGTCAGACTCAACTGCTTAGAGACCTGGTTTTGTGGGGGCAAAACAGCCAGGGTAGGTTTAGAGTAGAAGGAACAGCTGACCCAACTGGATTTTTATGATCTACCTACTGATCTGCCTCAGTCAGCTACTGCTACAAAATGCTTGGTAACAACAATCTTCCATGATTCAGTTGCTTCTGAGAAGCATTTGTTCCTTGTTCTGAGGGTTGTAGATCTGCCAGGTGTGGCTCTCCACAGCTTGGTTCTGCTGAATTTGGCTCAGAGTATTCTCTACATGTTTTAGTTCAAGGTTCCAGCTGAAGGAACAATATACTTTTCTTGTGGCAGGTGATCCTGGTGCAAGAGGATGCATGGGAGCCTCCCTTGATGGCTTTCAGTTGTAGCTGTCTGTCATCTCTCTTGTGCTTCATTGCCTAATGCCAGTCATATAGCTCAGCCCAATCTGAGGCTGGGAGGGAGCAGGATGGCAGTGGACACCCACTAAGTGATTACTTACCCATTGTAGAGCAGTGTGCTTGTCCGGTAATGAGTGATGGTATTTCTACCTCTGAAAGCCCACCCCTCGCTTTTCCAAGCCTAAGGCAGTAGTGCTGTGTTTCAAGCCTGTTTCTAGGTAGGAAGAGAAGTACATGGGTTTTTTATTGGGCAGAGATGCTTTGCTACATGGATGTTATTGCCATTGTATTTGATCTTGGCTGTTTTGTTTGACCCTCTTTTGACTCAGTGAATTGTTTAGCCCAGATCAATTCCCATTCAGCTATTCTTGTTCTCTATGGGGACAGTCAGGAGTCATAAGTCTCTGCAATATAGGGGCAGTGTCTAGACTCAGATATGAGCATGCTTAGGCTCTATGCTTCCATGTCAAGGAGAGAATCTGGCTTTGGCAGCCACCGTTACACTCTTAGGATGTCCTCTTTAGCTGTGTGCCTGTTGTTGAGTTGTCCCCATGGAACTGTTTAAGCATAGACACTCACTCACTTATGGTCTCAGTTCCCCTGGGCCAGAGGTCGTAGAGGCGAAGGGCATCTTGGTTTATTGCAGCTGCAGATCAGGCTCAACAAGGTATAGCCAGTGGGCACGTTGGGGATGAAATGGAGTTTGCTGCAGAGCTGTGCCTCCCACTCATCTGGGCCTTCCCAGTTCAGTGCTGTTCCAGAGACCTTGCCAGAGCTTGCTATTGAGCTCAGACTAGGGGCCCTGGGTCATTTCCAGAGGAACCCGCTTGAAGCCATTCTGTTTGAGGAAAGATGTGGCTTCTACTGGAGCAGAACAGAACTCCTGGCCTGCTTCCCTTCTCTCCTGGTCCCTGGTTGTGAATAGCTGGACTTTACCTTGAAACAGCCCAATCTATGCTTGCTCCAAGCTTGTCAGGTCAGCCTTGGCTACTCGAGGGGCCTCCAGCCTGCTGTCAAAGGGTCTGGGTCACGGGTCTCCTTTCACATTGGTTGGGGTCTTTTGGGAAGCAGGAGGCTTGAACCTAGCTTGAACCTCTGAGGGCTCAAGTTCCTTTTCTCTTGGCACAGTATCATTTCCTGTTTCGAAGAAAAAACTCGTGGTTTTAAGAGCTTTAAAAAAGGCACTTGGACACGAAACAGCTCTTACAAAACAACATGTTGATGAGTTAAGTATAAATGAATCAGAGACATATGGATTAAATTTCCTTCACAGTCCACAGGGGCTTCAGAATGAAGGGGAAGAGAGTTTGTCAAAATGTGTCTATCTCTGCCAGGGTCCAGAATGGAGTCAGAGGCTGTGGAGAGGCCAAGGAAGCCTTGTCCACTCCCTGCACCCCCCCCCCCCCAGTGATAAGGCAGAGAGCCAAGGATGGAATTTCAAGTCCCAGGATTGATTTCTACCCCTCTAACTTCCAGTTCTTCTGTTCTTAGTTGAATTGTTCCCTCAGATGTCTCCTGTGGCTTCAAAAGGTGGCATAGCCTAAAGTCTGACTCCTGCAAATAACTTTGAACCTGCTGGAGGTGGAAGAAAAATTAACATGAACTCTCTTTACATGGGAGATGTTGCAGTTCACCCCTTGGCTGTGAACTCTATCTCATCTAGATTCAAATGTCTTAACCCTTCTAGGCAACAGATGTGTGGCTGTTCTAATGTGACTCTTAGAAATACCACCTTCTGGTAGCCCAGAGGATAGGGCTATGGGAGTGGCATGAATAGTCAGCCACTTCCCCTTTGGATCCCTTGGATAGAATTCCACTGTTAGGAACAGGGCAGAGCTAGAAGGGCTCCTGGGCTCATCATTGGCAGGAGGAGATTGGCTTTTGCCCTTGTCAATTCTACAGATAGCCTAAAGTGCCTAAAGTGCATCTGCTTTGGCAGTTTTATCCTTTCTTCTCAATTTCTGAGCAACAAACAGAAAAGAAGCATGGCTGGAGAGACCCTGGGTATCTTCTAGAATTGTGCTGTTGTGGGTTTTGTCTTAGAACACTTTAGGCTGGAGACATTTGCAGGTAACCCCCTGCACAAAATGGACCAAAAATCCTCATCAGATGAAGCAGGAGACGGGATGGCTCTTCACCAACAAAATCTATTTCCCGTTCACACCCTGCCTAAGGGCACCATAGGTCTATTTGGAATGTGTTTTAAAGTACAAACAGTACTCTAGAGTGGGGTCCACTAAATTCTTTGGTATTTACTGCCAGCAGAAAACCTAATCAGTGCCTTGTGGACATTATGTTGACAGAGTGAAGCCAGATACATGAGATGGGATTGCATCGAAGTGAAGTTCAAAACTGAGTAAAACCAATAAACTTTGATGGATGTTGAGTAGTGGATACGGAGGCAAAGACTGGGAAAGGAGCACAAGAGAGCTTTCCTGACCACTAGGAACTTCACATTTTAGCCAGGTGGAATTGCAGGCATGTACCCTGCACATGTATTTCTATTTATTTATTTACTTTGAGACATGCACTTAAGATCAAAATTCTTGGTAGTCTTATTGTAACTTTTTCATTAAAATGCCAAAAAAAATCTTCAGCTCTCCTAACCCCACTCTCCCAGTTCATAGGGTACCACTGATAGGCAGTTGGCTGGGCAATAACAGAGAGGCTGGGGGTTGAGATTGTTTCTGCAAAAGTAAGGCTAATTGCAAATACAGCAGGGCCTGGGAAAGGCCACCCTTGGAAAGTGTGCTCAATCAAAGCAGGGCTTTGGTGATGTGATGAACCTGGCAAACCTGATGGATTTGGATTAAATAGCTGTGGTCTCACTAGGAGAACATATTGCAGAGTAGAATGGAGGGGTAACATGAGCCTGCCTTGCCTGGGGGACTTCTCACCATCTTATCACAGCAAGTCTACTATCACAGCTCCTATCTCAGGACAGGAGAGAGGAATTAACTTTGGACCTCCTGCTCCTCGACATCCTTTCTGATTCAGAGGGACTTGGCAGGCTGGAGACATGTATGAGGTCAAGTATCTATGACCAGGCTCCAGACTTCTAGAAAAACATTGAGTGTGTAAGCAATGGCAGAAGATTGCTTAAAGAGATAGAGTTAGCCTTGCTGTGGTTGGGAAACACAGTCAGTATGATTAAGGTATGTGACCCTGGGTAGTGCCTAGCAGTAGTTCTCATTGTCCCAAGACAGTGATGGGTAGAGGAATGTATGCTGGGCTGCTTCTCTGGCAGGTGTGGCACCCTTTCATCCACCATACCCTGTTCTTACTTTCTTCTCCTCCTAGTGAGCCTGAGCACTAGCATTGAACCTAAGGTGCTATCTTATTTCTAGGGTTTACATATGGAGACATAATCTCAGGCAAGTTAGGCACACCTGTGTAGGGGGCGCAGGTCAGCGATCTTTTGAAAAGTAGCTTCCTGAACAACCTGAGCAGGTACCCATTGCCAATCATGGCCAGCAGTGAATTCTTCACAGCCATGCCTTTCAGTTCCCTTTCTGGCTAATCTATCCCAGCTTCCCCTGAAGTGATATTCTGGCAACTGAACCAGTCATGGTGACAGTCAGAGATATCAGGTGCCACACACTACTCTTGTGTTTCAGTGAGAAGTCCTTTTTAATTTTGGACTTGATTGTCAGGACAAACACTTCCAGTTGGCTCTGTTTGTGCCCACATTCCTTCCTTATCCAAAGAAGCCAAATTTCTGCCACACCAAGACCACCAGTATCTTCTTGTCTCTCTAACATTCATTCATGATGAGATGATGATGGCCTCCATCTTTCTGGGGTTTGGCCTTGGCTACGCTTATTCTAAGTTTGGTCTCCACAGGCCCTGGGCTTGGAAGAACCAAGTCACTGCAGGGTTTAGTCAACTCTCCTGGGACTTCCTGTCAGTGATGTTTGTTCCTCACTTCTCCTATGGTGGCTCTTGGAGTAACTCTTTCTGATAAATTGCCTTCGGGAATTGAGTAAATTCTCAAAAAGTTGGCATGACAAAGATAAACAAAAGTCAGGAACACACAATTCCCAGTATTAAGATAAAAAGGACAAAATGGCTAATAAGCATATGGAAATTTGTTCAGCTTAAGTAGGGATAAAAGAAACAATGATCAAATCAGTTACAAGATTCTGTTCCCCATATTGAACTGGAAAAATTAATAATGAACAGTGATTCTGATGTAGGGAAAAGAGGCTCTTAGTCCCCTTAACACAGGGAAAAGATTGGTACAGCTACTCTGGAGGGATGCTTGACGGCATTTCCCCAAACTTTACAACAGATATTCTCTTTGACTCAATGGTCACACACGGTGGCATTCCTCCTACTTAAGGAAACTGCCAGAGATCCTCATGAGGTTCACATGTATGGTCGTGTAGTGTGATGATGGAAAATTGGAAGTGACTGAAATGCCCAATAGTCAGGAATCTGTTACATAAATCATGACTCATTCAAGAAGTGAAACGCCATGAAATCATTAAAACATGCCAAAGAACAACACTTAAAGGCACGTAAAACATTTAATAAATAGAAAAAGTCAGACTGTAAGTCAGTATATTTGATACGATACCATTTTACATTGACATAAAGACAATTCATGTGGGTACTCGAAACAACCACTGGAAAGTACACGCTAGCCATTCAATGTTATTTCTATGTAGGGAAGTTATGGAATGGCTTTTATTTCCTTCATTTTGCCATTTTCAAACTTAATTGCCTGAAATTTTGATTGTTCCCAGGCTGTGTGTGTGTACTCGTGTGCCCATGTGCCCATGCATGTGCATATATATGTACATGTGCTAGAAATCAATATTGGGTGTCTTCAAACTATTGCCTCTCTTCTTGAATTTGAGGGAGGGTTTGTTTCTCCCTGGACCTGGATTTTACTGGTTTGGTTTGATGGGGTGGCCCATCTGTAGGGAGCCCCTTGTCTCCTCTTCAGTGATATTATTACAGATGAGTGATATTATTACAGATGAATGCCACCTGTGCCCACTTTTTTAAATGTACATTTAGAAGATTTGATTTCATGTCCCCAAGCTCATGCTGCAGACACTTTAGCAACTGAGATACCTCCCGAGTACACACCACCATTACCTTTTAAGACAAGGTGTCACTGTGTAACCCATACTGGCCTAGGCATTTCTTTGTATCCTAGATTGAGCTCAAACCTGGGGCAGTTCTACCCTAGTCTAATGAGTTTTGGGGTATACAGGTGTAGCCACTGTAGCCAGCTGTTCCCAGTTATTCATTATTGACAACTCACATTTTCTAAAAGACATTATTTTCATTGATATGTGTGCAATTTCACAGTCAAATGCTCATTTAATTAAAGACGACACGACATCCCCTGAGGACCTCACTATAGGTCTTTTACCCTCAATCAGTCCTATCAGTTAGTCACATGTTCATGGTCTGCTAGCCAAAAGAACATAACTGCCACTGGCTTAGAGACAGGGTTTGTGAGTGGTGTAAGGTTGTTAACCGGTTTCCTCTTTGTAGCCCCTGAGAGCAGGAGGCATCCTGGGATTCTTTTTTAGCTGGTGGCTGGTGGAGGTGGGATATTGAGAAAGACTCAGTTGCACACCAAGGACCTTCTTGCTGTGGGCTGACCATGAGGGCTACGGCCTTCTCTGATCTTAATATCCCAAACTTGGTTTATCATCTGAGCCCCGATTAGGACCTACCAGAGAGGATATGTGTTTATTTTTCCCAATTAAAGTTCTCTGACTTCAGAATAATGCTGTGTTACATCTTCCTTAGAACCTACAATAAAGTAAATATTCCTGTACTTCTGTGCTGAGGTTCGAGCTTCTGTTCAACCGAACTGAATCTGTTTAGTTTCCGGAACATAGCTCTAAACTGGGTGCCTACTTTTAGTGCCTTTCTTAAACCAATGAGAATATGATTGGGTCCATGTAGCTCTGGAAACCCTTGGTACCCCATTAGGTTACCATTAAGATTATTTCAGGCTGTGTTTGTGCCGCTCACACTATTGTCAGCTGTCCTGTGTGCTCATTGAAGCCAGTGTTACTCAGCGCTGAGTCCTTGGGATGCAGATGTACCAAGAATAAAGTTTCTTGACCCAGTGACAGTCTAGTGAGGGGATTGGTTCCAGGGATGTGGGGGAACACATGCTGGAAACAGGGCTGAGTCCCAGCCTTGCTCTTTGTACAGAAAGGTTTTTGTTTTCCCATTTGTTACCTCCTCCCACCACTATTGAAGAGTTGTTGAGTGTCCCATGCTGTGCTCAGCACACCTAGAGACCGAGAGACACAAACCAGAAACTTTGCAGTCTGATGGAACTGGACAATGACTTAGACATGAGCCATCTTCCTGAAAGGAGATGCTTACCTCTTTTCTAAGGCGTCAGCTCTCTCAAGGTTTTGATTTGCACGTGGCTTTCCATTTTTAAACTCCTCTTGGTAGGAGTGGAGACAACTTGACGGTGAGGGTGTGGGTAGCAGAGGATGTTGGCTAAGAAAGGGCTTTGGAGGAGAGACGGCATTGCAGGAGGCAGCTCCAGGCATGTGGTTCGTGACTCCAGATCTGATGTTGTTGTGGAGCCAAGACAATGCTGAGAAGCAGAAATTAGGAGGCAAAGGCCCAGTGAATAGAGGCAAGTGCAGGCTACATGGGACAAAGCCAAGGCCAAGTTTAACAACTGGAGGTATTGCAGAAATATTTATATGCACTCAACTTTACAAATTTAAAATAAATTCAGTAAATATCCAGTCTTAGATGGATTCTTTGCTAGATTTCAGAAAATGGTTTCATGTATACTCATTGGAGTCTCAAAGTTCATGTAAAGAGACACTGTGAGTGTGTGTGTGTGTGTGTGTGTGTGTGTGTGTGTGTGTGGGCGCACGTGCGAGCGAGCTTGCACATTTGTATGATCACGTATGCATGCCTATGTATGTGTGTCTGGAGGCCAGAGGAGAACACCCAATGCCCTCCTTTTTAGTTTCTTGTCTTATTCTTTGAGAAGAATCTGTCATGGAGAATTTCAGTTAGGTTGGCAATCCCTCTGTTTCCCTCCCAATCTCCAGCACTGGGCTTAGATACTTAATGGCTATATCTGGCTTTTATTATGTAGATGGTAGAGATCCAAACTCAGGTTCTCATCCTTTTGCAGATAGCTCCCTTACCAACTGAGCCAGTGCACAGGCCCTCATCAGCTGTTTGCATAATGGTATGATAATTTGATAAGTATTCAGCACCCCTCCCTTTGCTGTCTGAAGGTGGAGCTCTGTCTTTTGTCTTCATGCATTCCCCAGCCTGAGGGCAGTTGCTGGCATGCAATAGGCATGCAACAAACAAATGTCAGTTAAATCAATCAGGCCACGAATAAAGAGGCCACCTAGAGTGCTTAGGAGGAATAAAAGGCATAGTATAGGGTCAGGAGACCCCCACAGAACTGCTCTACGAGGGTCCTAAGTAAGAGCAATGGAAAAGAACAAACTGAACCCGGTCATACACTGGAAGACGAACGAGCCTGTGCCTGTCTAAGCCAAATGTTTTACTCATTATTTAGGGAAGCAGACTGTGTGGGTCAGCAGCTAGCGGGACTGGAGCTTTGGTGGCCCGTCAAGACTGTGTGTAGCATTTTCACTTCATCACCTGCATAATTGCCTCCAGTCCTTGAAAATCAATGAGAAATTCCAGCTGAATAGAGGAAATCCAGGGGGAGGTATACAGAACGTTCTCTAAGATGGGAGGGAGACTCCCCTCTTGGTGGGGGCTAATAAGGAGGACATGTGGACTGGCTAGTGTGAGATGGCTCTGGTGGATTCCTCTCTGGGGACAGAGCAGGACTCCAGAGTCTCCTGGGGCTTCTCCAGGGCACTTTCTATTAGGACTATTATGCTGCTAATGGAAGTGACAGGGCTTGACATTTGGGTAATTAAAACATCCACTGACTGAATAATAACTTTTTATTGACAATCATACTGGTGAAGGCAACATTAATTTGGTTTTAGACATCCTAGCCATGGAGTCACTTGGACAGGTGCCAGAATTATGTGAATAGAGTTGTTGATCCCATGGAGGGCAGTGAAAGCTCTCATGTGGCCTCCTTTAGGCCAAGCACAAAGAAGCCAGGATGGCCAGACCCATTGCTAGGACACTTCAGAAACTTAGACAAATGAGGGATGTGGACAGAAGGAGTATGCTACATGGTGGATGCTGTAGGTGACTGCTGTTTACTTGTGGATTTCAGACATGAGCTCTAGAAAAAGTCTTGGGGGACACTGTTCAAAGAAGAATGAGGTACTCGTAAACACTGGGGAGTTAGAAGATGACCCTGAGGGGCAGTAAGTTTTAGATCTTAAAGGAATTGTGCAGGAGAACCCAAATGAGAAAGAAAAGTGTTAGGAGATGGTAGAGATGCCCAAATCTTCATCAGCTCATTTAACTCCATTAACCACTCAAGGTAGCTATGCTTTTTGTATTTAAAATAAAATATAATGAGTTCTAAGAACTAAGAAACATGCTTAATTTTTTTTTATAAAGATTTGTTTTCTGGACAGATGTGGTGGCACATACTTATAATCATCACAGTAGCCAAGATGTGAGGGCTGTGAGTTCAAGACCAGCCTTGATGACCCAGTGAGTTCTGTGCCACCATGGATTTAATGAGATTCTGTCTCCAAATATTTATTTTTTTAAAGGAAGATTTATTTTCAGTCTTGATGTGCAAGTTATAAACCTCAGGAATCATCATATCAGTATCAATTTCTTTAATTTGATGGCTGAACGGAATGACCAACTAAATCAGAGATTTTCTTTGGTCAAGTCCCAAGGAGCCATTGATACCATCCTGTACTAGCAAGGGATGATGGTAAGGATGACCTAGGATATGGGTGTTCACTGCTGTGTTCTGTGTCCAGGGTTTTGGCTATGAGTTTGTCTCCACATCTCTCATAGCATGAGTCACCTAGAGGACATGGATCGTCTTGAAAGTGGACACGGAGACACCCCTGGTTTCAATGTGTGTTTCCTAATAAAAGGAGTGCCAGATTTGTGTGGTTACTTAACTAACATCATGTCAAACTTAAAAATCTAGCATCTCAGTAGCATTCCCCACATTTCAAGGGCTTAATCACCATGTGTATGTTGTAGCTGCCATGTTGGACAGCACCAAACACTTCCTTAATTACAGAAATGGTAATGGGTGCTGAATCAGAGTCATTGACTCTTTCCAGCAGCGAGACAAAAGAGCAAACAGTGCTTGCTTCCAAGCTGTGTCACTGCGTGAGATCCAGTCAGCCCTCTATGTCACAGTTTCTGCATCTCTCTCTGGATAAGAACACTTGTGGACAGAAAAGAAATAGATTCTTAAACACTATCTATCTATCTATCTATCTATCTATCATCAATCTATTTATCTACCTGTCTGTCTGTCTATTGGCTTTTTCGTGACCATTGTTTTCCAAACAATATAGTATGGAAACTATTTAATATACATAGCTTTTACATTGTGTTAAGCAGTTTAAATAATCTAGAAATGATTTAATATAAACAGAAAGATTATACAGGTTATATAAGGTACTCCACAATTCATAGATGCAATCTGAGCATTCATGGATTTTGGTATCCTCTTATCCTAGAATCCCTATCCTCTGACACAGGGAGACAATAATAGTCTCTTTGAGACTCGGTCTTCTCTTCTATAGAATGGGATGCTGGTTCTGTTTGGAGTCTTTGCTCCATAGTGGTGCTTGGTTCAGGGTCAGTGTTCATCAGAGGCCGGTCCCATATTCTCATATCATTCAGTAACAATGACAAGCCATGTGTGGTATCTTTTTTCTTCTACTAGACTTTCAGTTGGTGAACTTTCCTGAGCCTGTGTGTCTTGGTGCCAGTGAAGCCAGGCTGCTGTTAGAATAGCTAATACTAAGAAAGAAAGCAAAAGTAAACACATTAAGACATCTGCCTTTCCCCTATTTCACAGGATTGCCATTCTTGTGTCACCATTCAAGGCCTCCCTTATCCTTTCACAATATTCTGTCCTATCCCCTGTACTGACATCTTCAGATATTTTCTCCATTTCACCTGGTTCTTATTTGTCCTTTGTGCAAAGATAACAGATTGAGATATCCAAATCCTGTGCTTTGTTAATTACCAACAGAATCTACTGTTTTGTACCTGGATAGGCTACAGTGACTTGTTGGAAAGTGCTTAGAATTTAGTTTGCTCAGACCTCTTCCATCCCAGGGGACAGTTGTCCAAATACAGTGTGAGTGTGAGTCACACAGAGGTCTTGTGAAGCATGTCTTGGGCCTCAGCTGAGCTGCAGACTCAGAAAGCCTACAGTGGACTTCAGATTCCTTGTTCTTCCCAATCAATGCTGATATTGCTGGTCCAAGACCACACTCTGAGAAACACTGGTATCCTCATTGCAGTGTTAGCTTTGGGAATTATCAGCTATGCAATCAAAGCCTGTCTCCCTTCACTGTGCCCTGAAGCATGTTGAGCCTCTCTATTCCCATATATCAGTTGAAACCAAGGCTTCCAAGGTCCTTGGAAGGAATACATCATCTAATAGTAAGTTCTTGAGTCAGTTACCATTGCATAGCTATGTTTATGTACCTGGCATGAGCAACTTAAAGAAGGGAGGGTTTACTTTGCTCATGGTTTGAGAGGGCTGTCTTTGTGCTTGGCCATATATGCTTTGGCAGAGCTTCATGACAATGGGGGCATATGGCAGAGGATTGGATCATCTTCATTCACTGTGGCCAGGAGAGAGAGAGAGAGAAAGAGAGAAAGAGAGAGAGAGAGAGAGAGAGAGAGAGAGAGAGAGAGGAAGCACTTAGAGTAAGGAACTTCTAAGGATCCTCCCACAGTAACATCCATTCTCCCTCTAGGTCTTGAACCATGTAAAGCTTCAAGAACATCCAAAAATGCAGTTGCTATCAATAGGCTAAGCGTCTAACTTGGAAGAGTTTTTTTGTTTTGGTGTGTGTGTGTGTGTGTGTGTGTGTGTGTGTGTGTGTGTGTGTGTGTGTGTGTGTGCCTCATACTTCATTTCTTGTCCTCTAAAAATCTGAAATCCCTCACCAAACCTTTCCATGAGGTTAGCCAAAACCTTATGGATTCCAAAGGCTTTTACTGTCTCACTTATCATTGCTCCCTATTCCCAAAACAAATTGTGTGTTGACAGTGCAAATAATCTGGAGCTCTTGGCCACTTTGCCTAACTATGACTAAAAGCAGTTTAAAAGAAAAGAGAAACAACAACAGTAACAACAGAATATAAATAAAATGGCAGCTGAGACTGGTGAGACCCTTGAGAACATTGATCTCCTACCTTCCTCAACAGAAAATTTCTCTCCGGTGACTGAACGTACTATACTTTATTGTGTTTATAAAATGAGTTTGTGTGTGTGTGTGTGTGTGTGTGTGTGTGTGTGTGTGTGTGTGTGTGTGCATGTGCAGGCATCTGCCTGTGGAAGTCAGAAGACAACTTATGGGAGCCAGTTCTCTGTACGTCTCCCAGGTACTCATTCAGGTTATGAGCTCATTGGCAAGCACCTTTCCAAGCTGAGCTACTTCACTTACCTAATGTCCTATATTTTAATTATGTAGAGAAATCTACACACACACCAGGCTTTAGCACTTCCAAATGCCTTTATTCCAGATCTCCTGAAGGTGGGGGTGGGTGGGTTAGAAGGGCTGGGTTGTCCAGGGCCTGTGAGGAAGCATTCTAGGACTCCAGGGATGGGGAAGCTCTGTAAGGACAAGGGTAGTAAGGAGCCAGAACACTAGAATCAGGACTCTGAAGTTATATGGGAGATCAGGAGGAACACACCCAGTGGCCTGCCTGTTGCTTGTTTGAGCAAAGAGCTGGTGCTCTATGCAGCCAGTCAGTCTCAGGAGTGTTAGCCTTTTCTGGACTATGTGGCTTATACTCTTTAGGCCCTACCAACTTCCTATTTCCTAGCCATATAATTGTAAAATGAGGCTAGGAACACCTAGTTTCATAGGTGTGCTGTTCAAATTAAGTAAGATTGCATTCATAAGATTAGTCAGCCCAGAGCTGGTCACAGGTGCACTGTTATTACATTGCCTTTTCATCTCCTCTGATCAGAGGCAGTGGTGCAGATGTTCTGAGATAGAGGTGATGCTCTTAGGGAAATTGCTTTGCACCAGCCTGAACACTTACCTCTACGACCTTCTGACCTTGGCCATCCTGGGCAAACTCAATGGGAGAGAATCACAAACAGAAGGGACAGGTTGAAACCCTTTAAGCTGCATGCCCAGTGCCTCCTTGGTTTCTGCCTGTATCATGTGATTGAGCAGGAATTGAGATATGCAGAGAAGACTATGCTGTCTGGGCAGTTAGTGGGAAGGAAAGAGGCACCTCTCCCTGGCTCCAGGTGGGCCTCATGTGAGGTCTCAGGACCTTAGGTGCAGGGAAGCATATGCAATTTCCAGCTCATCTAGACTGTGACTTAATTGGAGTCACCTCTTGCAAGATTGTCATCCATCTTCTGGAGACAGCTGGGAACCAGAGAGGATGAGTTACAGCTCAAAGAATACAGTGGCATCACACCCTAGTCAGATTGTTCTGGGGCAAGAAAGAAAAATTATGCTGCCCTCAAGTTGATGCCTCTTTTTGTATCTTTCATCTATTTCTTGATTGTGTGTGTGTGTGTGTGTGTGTGTGTGTGTGTGTGTGTGTGTGTGTATAATTGTCATTATTATTTGCTAGAGGTTTAAGAATCTTGCTTGGCTTCCTTGCTACCTGGTTATGCATTTTCCTCTTATGTGCTAATTGAAAGTGGTACCTAGTTTACAACAAGTTTTATTTACTGACTTTACCATTCAGGCAAGAAGAGACATCTTCCTGTGACCTTAGCCTTGGGGTATTCTCTGAGCAGCCCTTCTGACCCCAAGTGGACTCTGGGTTGTGAATCAGTTTATGTTTCACTGGGTTAAGGGAGGAGCTGGCGATGGGAGAGAGGCTGTCAGCGTTCAAGAAAGGGAAGGCTAGATAGTGGAGTTAGGAGAGATAGATCAGAAAATCACAGGGAGAATAGATCAGGGCTGCTTTGGGCCATCTGCAATCAAGAAGCCTCTTGACCAGAGATTCTCTAGATGAAGGGTGTGAAGGCGATGTATCACCTCTGTGTACCTTGTCACATGCCTCAGCCTATCTCATCACTGCTGGCTCTGAAATGGTCCTATATGTCACTCGATGGCCAGATAGTATCCACAGCTACTGTAGTTCCCTTATCTGTGTTTCATATTCCTGTTTGCATGCCCTGTGGCTCAAGTTGGGGGCTAAAAGGGAAAGGAGGGAACTCTTTCTGTGTTTGTTCCTCAGCTGGAACAAGTAAGAGGACAAGGTTGTCAGACCCCAGAGCTCACGACACTCCACAGATCTCCTTCTAACATTTGCACTCATTTGTGAAACAGCATTGCCCACCAAGGTCAGTTTTCTGTTGAGTCCATCAAGAGAGTCTCACTTGCCCATTGGTGGCATGTGCTACAGAACAGCAGCAAAGAAGGGAGGGAGAAGAAAGCAGCAAGAAAGGCTGCACACTGGGTTGGTGGCAGCCAGGGCTATGACATATTCTCTGGTCTGTTAGTGAATGCAGTTCTTTTATGGCATTCTGGGTTTTTCATAGGTTTCTTAAGCTTCCAAACCATGACCTGTGAATCACGATTTCCTGGGTACAGAGTGTGCCAATGAGAGGCACCATGGACTCGTGTGTTGCTTGAACAGCAAGATCCCTGGCCTTTGCACCAAGCCAGCCTCCCCCTGTGAGGTCAGCAACAGCATTTGGATGCACCCCGTGTAAGTGGTGAAGCACTGAAGGAGAGGATGAAGAGAGGCAGATGGAAAGCTCTAGCAGGCATCTGGCAGCTTGGAAGCAAATCCCTGCCTGTCCTATGCCAACTTCCTTCATGTTGTGGCCCCATCTGTCTCTAGTCCTGTTAGCATAGGCCTGGCCATCTCTCGATCTTGAGTGGCACCATCCCATTTCTTGCTGCTTCTCATCTGCACCATCACAAGTCTTCAAACTGCTTCACACATCCCTCAGTCTCCCCCCTACCACCACCACACCACTGCATTATCTATGAAATCTAAGGGATTTGCTGCACCATTTACTGTTGTCTGCTGAGGCCAGTAAGCTTGGTAAGTGTCTTTTAAAGGATTTCCCTCAGGGGAAGCTTGTAGCTGCTTGAATACAAGTCATAAAAGTTGAGGTAACACTGAGACTGGGAGGAAGGATCTCCAGCGTTCAAAGTTCCCCACCGTGAGCTCAGTCAGCCTCCTTCTTGATGCTCTACTACAGTCTGATGCCATCTGGGTTCGAGATGGCCAGCAGAACTTGCCCAGAGGTTATTATGCTGGATCTCTTTCTACATGGTCATTCTAAATTGTGTCATGATTCTGCCCTAAATTTTGAAAGCTGGCCTGGACTACTGACATGTGAGGCAATGCTGATGACCCTTGACAGTCCTCATCTCCCTTAGCTACTGACTCCTTCTTTCTTTATGGGTGATAGTCACAACCTTGCATTTTAGCCACATAAATAGCCGTGTCTTGACTGGTCCTGTGGCTTGGGTTTTCCCTATGATCCAGATTTTTTTTTTTTTTTTTTTTTTTTTTTTTCTTCTCTCTTTTTCTCCTTCCTGCTGTTACCTTTTGCTTCCCTTTCTTGACCTCAGGTCTCTTGGATCCCTCTGCTCTTCCATTCCTACCACCTGGTGGCGATCCACTTAGAGGTCTCTCTCTATAGAGCCTGACTGCAGTCCCCCAACCAGCTGTCTTTCTCTGTCTGCTTTGATAGCCTCTGACCTGCTAATCTAGCACAGTGAGCTCTTTTTCTTTTCCAGTCCTAAGCTACTGAGCAGGGACAGTCCTGAACCCCTGTATACAGCTTCACTGTCTCCTTTGCAGATTCAATGCTCTGACCCCTAGAATTCCTGCTGTCTTGTAGGAGGTCTTTGATTTAGCTCCTGTTTACAGCTCGGTAGCTATTCCAATTCCCTGTAAGCCGTAAACCTCCACGTTTCAACTCTTACTTAAATGCCTTTTATTTTTGTCTTTAAGACTGGCCATCAAACTTGGGGCCTTGCACATGCTCTGAAAATGCCCCTCCACTGCCTGCTTAGTTAAGTACTTTGCATCCTTGATTGAGGCTGATTTACTCATTCCTGGTCCTCTCAAAGTTCTTCCTTTTGACCCTGTGAATGTCATCAACATTCTGTGTCCTTGTCTCTCATCTTCACCTCCCTTATAAGGAGAGTGTAGACAGGTTTACTCTGTTTTGGCATTCAAAATGTGCATATTGGGAAGTGTTTATGCTAAGATGGCCACAGTTTACAAGACAGTGATGGTAAAAACAACCTGCATCAAGTATAAAACAGTGAGGGCGATGGCAGGAGTTTTCACTGGTGAGCAGGTACTCCATGTTGAGTCCTGCACCAAGTTCTTTTCCTGTAATCTTGGGCACATGTTATGATTTAGGGACTCACAGCATTTTTTTATCTTATGGGGAAGCAAAGCAAATAAGGCAACTTGAGTAAGAGAGATGTGGGGCTTGAATCCTAAATGTGTCCTCAGAGTCTGCCAACTTTGCCTCCTTCTTTCACGTGGTACTCCTCACTGCTGGGCTCACCGAGCCTCCCACATCCTCTCTGCCCTAGTGCTTTTTCAAGCCCCGTGCTTTTCTGCTGAACAAGCCTGGCTGGTCTGACCCTCCACGAATTGAGCTGCTGAGCCTGTGTAGAATCACATCGTGCTTTTAACTGCAGGCAAAACCCATCCCCCTGGGAACTGTCCCAGTTTAAGGGTATGGAAAAAAAAAAAGATGCAGTCATGTTAAAATAGAGATAAATACTATAGACACAGAGAAACATGGAAATAGATCCTGGGGGGATGGTAAGTATCCTATCTAAATAGATACCAGAGATAAGTACATGAAAATCATAGATAATTATTGTAGGGAGGAATGCTCCATGGGAGGCTCTCAGGATAAAAATATCAACTCTGTGGATAGTGGAATAATATGGAGGGTGTGAAATGAAAACGATGTGTGGGGGCTAGCAACTCTGAGTGGCCATGAATGGGACTGAGGCCTTCAGTGATGTTCACTCAATGGAGATGATCCAAGGTAAGGGCTGAAATACGTAGGCAGACTGCAAACTCCCAGAAGGCACCAGGCAGCTTAAAGGGAGGAATACATGAGGAGGATAAATGAAGCTGAGAGAGGGGCAGAGGTGATGAAGGCTGACCTGGGAATGTGGCAGGACTGAGTCCTGTAAGCTGACATGGGTATGAAAGGATGAGTGGAGTCCAGAAGGAAAGAAGTTCATTGACAAGGGAGCAAGGCTCTGGAGCCTTGTCCTGAAGAAGTTCAAGGCTGTGGATGTGTGAGCATTCAGGGAGGTGTGTACCATGTTCACTAACCTAGTGGGTGAACCAGCTGAACAGGCTGTCTGCAGTACTTGGGGACATATGTTGGGAGATGACAGTTCCATATAACAGAGAAGAGTCGTCCCATGGTGCTGCTGTTCTGATTTACCATGGTGATCTCCTGTGATAGAGGATTTGTCAACTCTGCCTATATAGCCAGGGAGGGGGAACTTAGGCTAGGCAGCTTCTCACTTGTGCTTCTCTCATGCATGGGCTGTCTTTGTCTTCCCTATGTAGTTAGGATATCACTTGAAGGACTTTGTACCTCTGCCAGTCACATCTTCCTGATGGTACTGTATGGCTGTCCAACAGTGGTTCTTAACCTGTGGGTCACAACCTCTTTGAGGGATGAACGACCCTTTTATAGGACTTGCATATCAGATATCCTTCATATAAGATATTTACATTATGATTCATAATAATCACGACATTACAGTTGTGAAGCAGCTACAAAAATAATCTTATGGTTGGGAGTCACCACAACATTAGGAGTTGTATTAAAGTGTTGCAGCATTAGGAAGGCTGAGAAACACGGCTACAGAATTTTCATTCAAGGACATTCAAAATGGGCAGAAGTGGGCTGGGGGTTATTTGTAGCTGGGCTGTGTCTGTTTTTGTGACTTCAGTTGGTTTTTGAAGCAACAGATGAAGGGAGGTTTGATGTCATTTGGGTATGGCTTCTTATCTAAAATATAATTTACCAAGGTTGGTGGGTAGGGTGTCTGCTACCACAAAGTAGGGTCTCTTGTCTATGGTGACGATTGCTTATTATTATCTTACATGTCTGAGACTTATACTGAGTGTCTCCTCCTGCTCTGGGTTGGGCTAGGGACTATGGAGCGTTAGAACAGTCTAGTGTTCACCTTCTATGACTTTGATCTTAGAATTGTTTCTGCTAAAAGGCCAAGCTGCAGTTCTTTCTTCCTAGGGAGCAAAAGCTCAGGTAGTTGTTGCTTTTATGTCACTAGCTTTTGCCTTCTACACATGATTTAGTTGCTGTGGTCTTTTCCAAATGTCACAAGGCCCAGATGTGCGTTCCAGGGTTTAGCTTTGACGGTAGGCTCTTTTGCTAGAGTTGAATTCCTCTGTAAATCAGGGTCTCTCTCCCTCTCCTTGACAAATATGACAATGATGTGATTAATGAGGCATGAGAGGGATCAGGCAAGTAGGACACTGGAGAAGCTCACCAATATTCAGCTATCCATTAGAGAATTTCAGGTGGAATCCAACAGTTAGTGGCACATGTCCTCTAGTGAGTTAAAATTCCTGACCTGTTTGTAGGCAAGAGAGATTTCCATAAATAAGATGGGAAACCATTCCAAGAACACTTCCAATAGGAATTTGGCTAATCAAATCTCTAGCTGGACTTGTCCCCAGAGGATTCATGGGAATAAAAGTCAAGGGGACAGGAGTCCAGATGGCATCTGGTAGGGGTATAGGCTCTGCTGCAGTGATATTCTGGGGTGTCTGCCCAGTCCTGGCCGTCTGGAACTTCAGGCATGAGGGAGGGTGGCCCTTTGAACAAGCAGCCACAAGCCACCATCTGGTTACCAGGAAGAGCCTCAAGCCACCTGATTTGGGGACAGAGGCCATATGGTCTTCTTAGGCTTCTACCTTGCTTACTCTGTACTTTAATTTTAAAGTTCCCTGAACTGGAAACAGGACTAAAAAGAAAGTTTTAAGCTAGAGAACCAGCAGCTATGATTAGTGTGGGTTTACTTTTCTCCTCTGTGATGGATGGTCACACTGATGCACAAGGCACTGATCTGCCTGACACCGGATAGCTTCCAAATTGGGAAACACTGGCAGAAGGGCAAATTTGTCTATTTATGAATAGCAAGAAGCGAGTATGATTTCTTACTTTTGCCATCATAGAGAAATATGGTTGTACAGCTTGAGTCAGTGCCTGTAAAAGGGACACTGGACCCCTAGCAAATAGACACTTTGTTTTCATAGCTCTCTGATTCAGTAGAAAAGCCTGAAATAAAGCATATGTCATGCCATTGAGAGTGTGTCCAGCTTTGTTGACAGGAAGAAAGGCAAGATGAGGGCTCTACATTTAAGAAGAATATTAGAATGATCATTGCCATTTATTGTCCTTACCTCTAAACTCTTGGGAAAGGAGGATGTGGCATTCACTGTAGCCCATGTATGTACACAAAGTGAAGGGACCTGGAGTTCCAAATGAATCAGTGACACAAATCAGCAATGGTGTTAATATCGGAGACCCCCAAACTCATTTAGAATTGTGTTCAGGGTCTTCTTTATGTCTTGTGGGTTCTGTCATTTCCAGCCTTTCTTGATTTGGACATTTAAGTCTGCTGGGGTCTATAATGGAGTTGTATCATGGAAAAAGTAACTCAGCCTCTCTAATCCTTGGTTTCTCTATCTGTAAAATAGAGGTGACTCTACATGGGGGACTGTTGGGGTGCTGAAATAGAACAATGGATGCTCTTTTTCTGACATTTGATAGGAAACATACAAAAAAATAGAGACAAGGATCAAGAGCAGAGGGTTTAGAGATGATAGGTGTAAAGTTGAGAGCTGGAGGAAGGTGGTACATTGCCAAGGTCTGTCGGGAATTAACAGTTGGTTTATCTCAAGTGTCTCAAGGGGACTGTACTCATTATGTTGCAGGTTCCAGGGAAGTCACCCCATCTTGGGGTTTCCATAGTACAGGGCAGCTCACAACACTCAGTGGAAACATGTTCATGGAGATATGGGGCCCAGAATTCCAAAGTAAATGACACTGGGGCCCCACATTCTCCAAACAGCTCTTGGGTAAAATCTTCCCTAATCTTTTCCAGTTCCTACATTGCTTGTGGCTACATGCATTCATGGGCTGGGGCTGTTGAAGTCCAGACTATGTCTTCACATACCCTTCTCCTCTGTGTCTACATCCTTTTATTCTCTTATAAGGATGTCTCTTGTTGACTTTAAATCTCAACGTAATCCAGTAGGATCTCATCCTGATCCTTATTACAACTACAAACATACTATTTCCAACTAAGGCCATATTCCAAAGTTTCAGATGGTTATATTTCTTTTGAGGTTGGGGACATTGTTTACCAAGACAGAAGCAATAGGGGTTGTTTTTCTTTTTAACAAATGCATTTGTTTCTTCTGGCCTGCAAGTTATTTGGGTTTTCATGACAAGGAGCAGCTCATCCATCCACCCACCCAGCCAGTGTGAACTCATTGAACAGTGCCACATGTGAGACCAATGGTGTGCTGGGCACAGGGCCATGAGAGAAAATAGAAGTCTCCTGCCAAGGTTAGGGACCGTGGGTGACCATGCCTGCTGTGTTGAGAGGACCCCCCACTTTTCCAGAGTAAGGTGAGTGGGCCATGAGATGAGGACTCTAAACAACCTCCATAGATAGCAGTCAGCCAGGCATCTAGGAGCCTAGTGGAGAAACTCTGAGTTGGAGCTCCTGAAAGAAGTGGTACCCAGGCTGAGTCTTCAGGGACATATAGAGTCAATTAGTTAGAGAAACTCTTTCCAGACCTTGGGAAGCTCTGAAAGCAGGAGTCTTGTGGGAACAGACTACTTATGAGAGCCAGCAGCTCTGTCTGGTCCTGGTGTGTATGCACATGAGTGGGTGGCAAGGAAATCAGGATGAGAGTGTGCAAGCAAGTCTGTCTGCTCTGCATCCTTGTCCTTGTTGCCATCAATGCCACTGAAGAGTGGCATACCTACTGAGCACACTATGGAATTCGGGCATTGTTTTGTCAGTTTTCTTGAATTGCTCTTCATGTCAAAGAAAGAGATGGCTGGCTTTCAGGTGTATAGAAGAGTTTAGTCCAGTAATTTTCCTAAGGACTTGGAGTCTTAGTGCTAAAACCACAGTCCAAGCATTTTTTTCCCCCCAAACACAAGAAACTGCCTACGTAAAATAAGGAGGTACCTGATTTCCTAGATACTTTGTGTGGTTCAAACAAGGAAAATAAGGAATTCCAAAAATCCAGCATTCTGGACTTGGAGGAGAATGTGGCTTTTGGAACAGGGAAAAGCACTAATGCCAACCTTCAATAGGGCAAAAAGGGGGTTGCCCTCCCTTCCGACAAAATAAGGAGATCAATGATAGTAAAGACAATGACTGGGGGGTTGGGTTAATTTGGGTAGCAGGAAGCACCCAAATTAAGCCAGCTGTAAAGTGAATGTGTACTTCTCTTTTGTGAAGAAGTAGATTGGACAAAGGCAATCTAGGGTTTTTAGTGTAGCCCTGTGATCATCAGAGCCTTTCTGTCTTGGGAATGCTACTATCTCTGTTCTGTTTCCTTATGGGCTAAGCCAGGAGCCAGAGATTTAGTCATTAAGCCAATGCTTCAGAGCAAGAGTAAGGGAAGGCCCACTCCATCCTCTGAAAAGATGCCTCCTAGGTCCTGTATCCCAGCACTTCTTTGATGCCCAACTGGCCAAAATGGAGCTCATCCATAAGTAGCTATAAATCATGCTGGGAAATGAAATCTTTATCTCTAGAAGACATGTCCAGATAAGAATAGGATAAGCATCAGTAACTGTTAACAAATCGGGAACTTCTATTTATGACATACTTGCTGTACAACTACTTTTAGACTTATAACATATATCTATGGCAAATGTTACTACTGTCTACCTTCTGTATTTGTTATGTCTCCATTGGTGGACTCTGCCAATTCCAAATCAACTTTATCATTAATAAGTAACATCTATTTAGAACATTACAGTGTTTCTTATTAATCTCTGAACAACATAATAGAACAACTTTTTATATAGCATTCACATTATACTGTCCCGAGTCATCTAGAAACAATGTCTATAGGAGGATATTCATGGGTTATAAGGAAGTATGATGGCATTTTATACTAGGAACTTCAGCTTTTATGGGTTTTGGTATCTCAGGGGTGTCTTGTACTCAACCTGCAAACATTGAAGGATGGCTGTTATTACCATTTGACAGCATTGGGGGCTCTGGTGCTGAGAAAATATTCAAAGCTCTTACTGTGGGAGAGAGGCAGAGCTGAGTCTTGATCCCAGCTCTGTGACTTCTCTATTGTCCCTAGGCTTCAGATCCATTCCAAGAGAAGATTCCAGAACTTGGCCTTGAAGCTTTGGATCCAGCCCAACCTTTCCCATGTCTACTCTGGCTAGGTTTCACCTCCCTGCCAGGCACCAGATGAAGAAACAGGAAATGGGAAGGACTGGCTTAGTGAGCCCTGATCCTGTGGGAGAGAGAGTTTACTGCCTGTCTCCAACCAGGCCTTTGTCAGGCTGTATTTGGACTTTGGTTCTGGCACTGGGGCCTTCGTTTTTATCACCAGATTGTGGCACTATTTTGGGCAGCTGTATGCACTGTGCTCTGAGCTCTGCAGACTGGTTCCCTGCTGCCTGATGGGTGAAGTGGTCATCTGGGCCTTTGTTCATTTACAGGGATCAAGTCATTCAGCAGTGGGAAGGAAATAGGCCTGGTAGGAACTCAGTAAGATTGCCAAGTGTTCGAACTTGACCATGCTGTCCTTAGTTCAAGTACAAATCACATCGTCAAGTAAAAGTTAAATTTATTCATTTAGTTAATCTTTATTAAAAGCATCTCTAATGACTTATTGATTTTTTTTTATTAGAGGAGGAAAGAGAAAGGGTTCCCTTTCTTGGCAAACAAGGGGAATACCTGATGCTGGATTGGAATGCAGCTCAAGAGGGGGGCTGCCTATTTTCAAAATATAAAAATAAATACTTTAATGCAAAAATAAAGGTACATGAATAATGGAAATGTATAAGCAAGTTAAATAGAGCTTTTTTTTCCCTTATTCAATGGTCATCACTTCAAAGTTAAAAATAAAACAGTTTTACAAAGAACGTGGAAGAGGAACATTGTGACCCTTTGTCTGGTATCACTATGCAAATCACCTTCTTTGGTGATTTTGGAAGTGGATAATAAGTGTGAAGAGGAGAGCAATGGATAGAATGAAATACTCTTGAGCAAAAAGAAGTTCTTATTCTTGGGTATGTCTTCATTCCTTCTTGCTTGTTGCTCAAACTAGCTTCTGAATGGAGCCGTTTGCTTCTGATTTAGTTCAACCTGCCTCCATTCTCTACACAGGACTGTCCCCCTTCTGCAACTGAAAAGAACTCCAGTTCATGTAATGACTATGTCAGGGGCTTGCGCCTCAGCTATTGTCAAAAGTCCCTCAGCTGTCCCTGTGTTTCAGGCTCCTTGGTTCCAAGGCTGAGATACTTGTGGACAGCATCATATCAACAGGATTTCTGGGAGTACAAGTGGGACATGGACTGGAAAGTCAGCTCAGGACTGGAACAATTGATGTTTCCAAGCAGTCGGCATTCTGTGTGGCTATGGTTGAATTTTAGACACTCTGGGAGTACTGGTCTCTGGATGCTGAGTTGAGTTAACATACACTATGGTAGATATAGAATTCGAAGCATCAGCAGGAAATTTTGATGATACAGAGTAGCTTCCCCACCTCCTTGAGACAGGCTCCTTTCACAGTCCAGATTAGCTTGGAACTTGGGGTATAGCCCAGAATAGCTTCAACTGTACAATCTTCCTGCCTTCAAATTGTTGGATTGTAGGCATATACCGCCACTCCCCAATCTATAAATCTTTTAAATATCCATCATGGCACGATTCCAGCTGAGCCAGAAGGGATCCTGCAGGTGGGTGTGGTTTCCTTGTGCAGAAGCTGCCTTGCATTTACTGACATGTGCTGAGCCTCCTTTATGGAGCTATATAACACATAGTGCAACAACTCCCTTCTGGCTTAGTGCATTCATGTGCTAAGGCTGCCAAGACAGATACTACAGACTGGGCAGCTAAACAACAGAGAGTTACTTTCCCACGGTCCTAAGGGCTGCAGCTCTGGGGTCAAGGTGGCAGGATTTGTCTTTACTGATGCCTCTATCCTCGGCATAGCTGGCCACCTTTTCCTTTTATGTGAGTCTGTGTCCTAATATCTTTCTAGAAGGATGCTAGTCACATTGGTTAGGATCTACCCAGATGACCTTAATGGTTTGTCTGTTCCAGAGTTACTGGAACACAACTTGGACTGTGAATTTGGGCAGACACAGTTTAGCCCATTAGATTTAGTGTGTCCCTTCTGCATCCCTTACAGCTAAGAGCAGGGCACATTTCTTGCAAACACGGTGATATTTGAGGAATGAGACAAGTTCCTGCTGGCATGCCCTTCTGTCAATGTTGGCTGAGGTGCTTTGGGGTCCTTGCCCTAAAACACATTCATGTGAGGAAGCTGTACACAGAATGGAATGTTTGAGCCAGGTGCAGAGTTGAGTGTGCAGGAAGAAAGCCTGTATTTCTCCTGGACAGTATGTGTTAACCCAGGTTTGTGTCTGTAATGGGGTTTGTAGGTGACAGAAAAGAATAACCATGAATGACCATGTAGGATGTGTGTGAAGCTTGCCAAGTGACATTCACAGCTCAAGAGATGAAATCATTTCACATGCTGGACTTTTGTCTCAAGCAGAACCACCCCTGATCTATCTGAATTACAGAGTAACTGGCACTAAAGGGATGAAATCCATTTAAATGAATAGCTTTCTAATTTATTAGAGGCCCTGTTTATCCTGTCAATATTCAGTGTTCATCAAACCCTTGATGTAAGCTCCCTTTCTGTCTTCTGTCCCTACCACTTCTAGAATGTGATATTCTTCCAGCATACCAATAAAAGGCCTGAATTGGAGGGGTGTGTGTGTGTGTGTGTGTGTGTGTGTGTGTGTGTGTGTGTGTGTGTGTATAATAGAGCCATACCCATTTTCTATGCTGCAGTGTCTTATAGCTTAGCCATTAACTTACTGCTCATGATTAAGGTCCATATCACTGGGAGGCAGCCAGAGCCCTCTATTTCTCTCTGTAGGTGTAGAGGAAAGTGATGGGGGAATCTTCCCAGAGACCCTTTTCATGCTATCACCCTCATCATGCCATGTACAATGGCCTTGGGATTTCTGGAAACAGACATATCTCCTAGCTTGCCCTGTCAGGCAGGATCCTGCCTTGAGTTTTTCCAGCCCTGTGACTTTTGGCCAGGTTGGAAGGAAGATGGAGGAGCTGGAGGCGGCCATGTCTATAAACACAGGAAAGCTGGGTCAGCTGCAGAGCTCTGTTCTCAGCAGTGTACACTGGGGCAGGATGCATGGTGAGCTTGTTTGGGCCAGCACTTTGGAAAGAACAGTGACAGTGTTAGAAGTCTGTTGAGAAAGGAGAGAGGATCAAAGGCATAGTTAACCACTGTTTCACTTAAGATTCACACTGTCCTTTCATGTTTGGGGGGAAGCCATTCAGTCCCACTGAAGGCAATAATCTAATAAATTCCCAACACCTGTCAAATATTCATTTAACATTCACAGTAACTTTCCCAGTTTGGCTGCCATGTGCTTACCATCTAATAGGGAAAGGTTAAACGCCCCATCCTATCCCCATACACACCAAAGTGTGCTAGGCCAGCAGAGGGAGAAATAGATTGGAGTGCAATAGTCATATTCTGTCAGCTCTTGTGTTCCCCACTGTGCCATGCAGAAAACTCTCTCTCTGGCCCTAGCAACCTCCATCCCCAAAACTCACTCCAGACCTTGTCAAAGTCCACAGCCCTGGGGCTGTGCTTTCTGCCATCTGCCGTCACCTTGCAATTGCCAGGCAATGGAGTGGGCTTGGAGAGGCTGTGAGATTGTACCCAGGGTGAGTGAGCTTTGCCACCCTAGAGCTTCTGGGGTCTGAGCATCTGATTGGCTGCCTGTCTCTGTCCCTTCTTTTCCCCGGGCAATGATTGGCCAATCCCCCACAGTGGGGGAGTGCAGCACTGTTTTAGGGGCAAAGGAAAAATAAGACAGACGAGGTCATTCTCTCTCCCCCAGAGAGATGTGGAGACTTTCTGAGGTGCCTTGAGAATGTGCTGGAGGTTGTCCAGCAGTTGCCGTGTGAGCAGGCCTGGGTTCATACGTCTTTACCACCTGGAGCTAGAAGTTGGCTATAGTTTCTAAGGGAGGAGTGAAGTGTTGGGAGGCATAAGCCTGACACCTAAGATGCTCCTTGACAGTGAACCAAAAATACACTCACCTTTGCCTGACAACCAGCAGGACCATCTTGTCTCCTCCACTATCAGAGGTACTGAGAAACCCTCCTCCCCCAATGACTTCCCATTGCAGCCATGCTTCTTTCGGTATCTGAAGTCACATGACATAAGGCATAGCTTCATTGGGGGTGACACCATAAGGGACTTTTCAGTTATGCTACAATACTGAGGAAAGTATTTCCCTACCCTCTGTGGAGTCACCACAATAGGAAAATACTAGCTACGGGATAGAAGGGCATCCGCACAGCCTCTTTCAATATGGAGATTTTTCAAATCATGTACAGACCTGATGATTTCTGGTGGAAGCGAGAGAACCCATGAGTGACTTGTGTCTTTACACAGTCTCTGTCCTTTTCAAAATTTGTGAGAGACCATTTGAGTCCCTGAAATAATTGAGTTCTTTCCAGCTCCAATAATGATCAATGTCAAGCTGAGGCAGTTTATTGGTTCCGAAGTAGAATGAAAGCTCCAGGGCAGATAAAGAACTATATAGGAACTGCCATCTCTAGGTAGAATATTTACTGTATTTAATTTCCTAAATTTGGTTCCTGAGCAAAAATAAATAAATAAAATATAATATAGAATATTTATCATCTCCCTTCATCTCCAACCTTATGCCCTAAAAATTTTACTTATTATTAATATTTTAAACCCATCACTCTGCATGAATCATTGGCTATAAAAAGACATAAATTGTTTGCTCTTTCTGTTTCAGACACACATTTCTTCAACTCTATGTTATGTGATCAGGTTCCACATTAACAATGCATCATATATATATATGTATATATATATATATATATATATATATATATCAGAGTCTGTGCTTGCCTTTTCTCTCCGCTCTTGTCATAACTCATTTGTTCAGTTGCAGTGCAACCCAGGGGCTGTCACTTCTGTTTTTGTTGTTGTTTTTTCTCTACTGCCAGCCTTGACTCCGGCTTGACTATGAATTATGTCTTACTTAACCTATATTCAACCATCATTCTGCTGCCAGGGCACATTTGTCAACTGTATGTTTCCTCAACTTTGATTGGCTCATTTCAGTTGTGATGGGTTAGATAAGACTAGCCCCTTTCCATCCAATGCTCCTCTGCTTATCGAGACAACTTGAATTCTAAGCCTGTGGCACCTGTCAAGAAGGAGAAAGTACTGGCTTTGGATTTAGCAGTTCTCCTGCTGCCCTGTTTAAATGCCTCCCCATGAGACCTGGGTTTTCACAGCACTAGAGAATTAGAATAGAGGATGTCTCAGCACTAGCTGGATGCTCAGGAATCCTGAATTCTGGTCTTGCTTGATTGGATAGTCTTGAGAAGTCCTATTGGCTCTTGGTTTCATCACTGTGCAGAAACATTGTGGCGCCTCGACTGTGTGGAGGGTAGCGGGGAGAGAGTGGAGAATGATGGAACAAATGCCAATGCATTTAGAGTTGCTAAATGCTGGGCAAATATAAGGATACCCTGTGATGGTGAAGGTGATGATGGTGATGTGGTCAAGGTCATTATACTGATTATGTTTCCTATTTCCAAGGAGCCTGAGATTAAGTTGTTCTTACAAATGTGTTATTAGAATTTGAGCATAAGCCCAGTTTTAGAAATTAGGAATTGCTTTTCTTTTTAGATAGAACTGCTACTGATTCACCAGTGGCACTGGTTGGATGTGGTCATCAAGATTTCCCCATCTGTCTACTCCACCCCCTTTAATTTTTTTAAGCGGCAAAAATCTCCTTTAATCTCTTCCCTATGGAGAGGTGGGAGGGCTACTAGGGACTGCTGGCAAATGACTGAGCTTTGAGAGATGGGCTGCAAAGGCATTGTTGGCAAATTGCTAGGAGCTCCTCTACAGAAGGCCACGTCCTGGGTCTCTACCATGGGGCCTGGGATTTGCACTCAAAACCACCCTCTAAGCTCACTGATGTTTCCACACCCTTGAACAAAACACCTTCCCAGGAGCCTCTTCCACTTCAATGCCTTGTAAAATATTGAGCTCTGAGGTTAGAAAAAGAGTGATCGAAAGAGCAACTGTGTTAAGTTTTACATTTTGGGCAAAGAGGTGTAACCCACAACCCTCAGTTTCTCTTCCTATAAAATTGTGAGGTTGAAAGTACCCAATTCATAGTTTTGTAAAAATCACATGAAACGAAATACATGCAAAGAGAACAATGTCTGAGATGTAGCAGGCACTTCCTAAATGCTTGCTGCAATGATTGTTTTCATTCATATATTTCAAAGGTGAGAGTAATTCTGTATATCCAATGCAGCAAGAGAAAATTGATTCCCAGAAACACTGGGACCAGTATCCACGTGTGTGGTTGCAGGTAGGGTGGGATTTGCCTCCATGTTTTTGGCTACCAAATACTGTACAGACTCCAGACCCTGCATGTGAGGTGTTGTCTTTCAGTGTTTCCAGGCATCCATTTGCTCCCATCATATTGGATGCCTCTGATGTATTGCTCATTTTTCATGGCATGCCCCTTCTCCCAAGGAGCCTCCAGCTTATAGGTCACCTAAGTCCATTATCAGCTACAAGATGTGGTAGTCTGTGTAGCTGCTGCAGTGTGGTTTGGAGCCATGGAAGAGGAGGTGCTTCTGATAGGACTCAAGGCCCCGGGTTGGGTGAAAGCAGCACTTCAGAGTTTGTAGAGGAAGTGGCTGTGAGCAGGGTCAGATGAGCAGAATGGCCCATCTAGCTTATATTAAGCTCTCCAAAAATGGTAGCTTTAATGTTATTATTTAATGCTTTGCTGACAACAGTGGAGATATATATATATATATATATATATATATCCACACACATACACATACACTTTTTTGGATTGACTGACTGCCCAACTGGCAGTATAAACAAATGAGGAGTGTTTTATTACTACCATTTCTTTTTACCCTGTAGGACCTCAGGCTGGTGCTGAACAGGGCTCAGTGCTCCATCTGTCATGGAGGCAGGGCAATACCACTACTTGTGAATTATCAGCCTAATATTTCCTCCCTGACATGCAGTGTGTCACAGAAGGGAGCAAGCCCTCCCCCATCAGCTTCCTATAGGGAAGGAACCTTTTCATAAAGAAAGAGCTGTTGCAGGGGATAGAGCTCATGGACAATATCCAAAGGACAGGAAATGGAATTCTTATCAGTTTGAATAATCACAACATCTCATCTTGGTTATATATCCATATACATACTTAGTAACTCCATGAATGGCTGAGTTTATTTAGGTCCTATTGTGTGTCAGGCACAATACTGAGTGTTTTAAATCTACCCCCACAAAAATCTTAGAATCTCACCAAGTAGGTTCTGTGACACCCCCAACCCCGATCATTCAGATAGAGAAACAAGAGACACAGAGAAAAATAGAATGCCCATCTGAGGAGGTCAAAGAACTTTGGATTTGAAGTTATTGAGCCCGTGCTATATTCTTGTCCCCAGCCTATGCCCCTTCTGGCCTTACTACATGTTTTAAGTTGGATCTATGCAACTTTGCTTGTCTAAGTCAGGGTGAATTGTAGGCATCACAGGTTACACATGTCAAGGTCTGTTCCTGACAAGAATTTTTCATGAGATCCATCTATCAGTTCTAGGAATGTGCTGATGACCCATGCAACCTCACACTTCTCTTTACTAGGTGCCAGGGCTCCTGCCTTTCTCTTAAATGTGGTACCATATCTTACTGTGGACCACATATTTGACATCTGTTAGTTCCCCTATCTCTTATGAGTCATCACATATGAAATCAGTCCCCAACACTCTCTGTCCCCTTATGCTGCCCTGCCATTCTTTCTGCTATTACTCCCTGATTATCAATTCAGTTCTCCATCACCTGCAGGGGCTATGTTAGTGCCTGCAGTCTCCCCAGTTCCTCACGCCATCCCTAGTACACAGTGTGCTCTAAATGAGTGCCGGCTCGGGCATGTGGACATTTGGGCAACTAGACACTGTAAGAGGCAAGATTATTGTCCCGACATTATAGATAAGGACACCAAGACTCAGAGAAGTTGAGCAATTTCACTTTAAGTTATACAACTAACAAGGCTCCTGCACTTAGGATAGATATCCTCCTGGGTCCCAGAATTCTTTTCATTTTTCAGCTGCTTGTTCTTAAAATACTTGGGAGTCTGACAAGCAGTTGGATGGTTGAGTGCTTCCCTTGCTGTGACTCCATGGCCTGTCACGTCTTTTGGCACATCTCTGCAAACACGGTTTTCCTACCCAAACCTTGGTCTCATTACCCAAAGATACTTTTTCTTTCTTTCTTTTTCATTTTTTGTCTTATTCCTCATTGATTTATTAGCATTCACCATTTTTAGCCCACCATTATAATAAATCTATTAATTCCTAGTGATTACAATCAGCATTAATCATATTTAACCTTACAGTAGCACACAATGCAAGGCTTGTGGAGGAGACTCATGTTGGCTGTGGCAGTCCCCGACAGCTCTAATGAGGAAGTCTGGATATTTCCTTAAAGGGTACACTTGGGCTTTTCCCTTGTTGGGGTTATGGCTGTGGTATGCTTGCCCAAAGACTAGAAAATTGACTCTTAAGATGAGGGTTTCCTTGGATCTTTCTAGCTTTATATGGTCAGACAAGTCACCCATTACCACCTGTGCTATAGTGTACTGTTTCCACCACTTTATTAAAAGACAGAGTTATGGGACTCCAGACAGTGCCATTCCCTTGCCCCTCTCCAGGATATGATAGGAAGCAAGGGGACCCTTGTTCAAATGCTTAGTACTTCCTGTGCCTGCTTTTTACTTCCTGCTCTGCTCTATAATTCCTGTACAGCTCTGTACTTCCTGCCCCATTTTTGGAAATGGAAATATGTCTTATAATTTATTGTGCATTTACCCTTTGAGGAAGGGAATCAGGGCACTGTGTCGCCAGCAGAATCAGATACTCTCCTTTAAAATACATGGGTAGGTGGAGGTCTGTGTAGAAGTCCATGGCAGCTAAGAAGAACCAACTAATGTGCCAGTGAAGCTTCATGCTCAGAACTGGAATGAAGATCATTTCTCATTGGCCTTGACCAGTTCTCAGTCTTTCATCAGAGATGGGACACACTTCCCAGTTCTCGTGCCCTAGCATGGGACGAAAGACTTTAGGACATCATTAGTGACCATTAATACAGTAAGGAAGGAGTTGGCCCTTAGATCAGTGATTTGTGTGTGGGTTAAAGTGCCAATGGCCAAAGCCTTGAGTTACCCAACTGCCATTTTCTTTTTATTAGAATTATTATTAGTTCACATTTATTGTACACTCACACCATGCCAAGTTCTTTCCATAAATATTTTATTTAACCCCAACCATAGCCCGATGAAGCAGTTACTATTATTCAGCCTATTTATAGATGAGGAAAGGGATACTTAAGGGGGGTTAAGTGACTTGGTTAAGATCATTGCCATTAATAGAACAGTGGAAATGTGCTGTGACTTCACTTTCCGTGGAGATAAGCACAGCTGATGTTTCTCTGTTAAGAGGGAGAAAAAGAGTCCAAACAGACTCTTTCCCTTGTAAATCTTCTGGACTCACAGAGGATGAGAATGGAAGTGACAAGAGACCCTTGGTCTTCAAAAGTGCTAGAAGACTGAGTAGGGCTGTGGGGAGTAGGCTTGAGGAGGCCGCAGTGAGTGTGGGAAATGCATGTGCTCCTGAGGAATGTCTGCTTGAGGGATGAGCTATAGCAGTTGGTGTGAATGTCAGATCACTGTCTAGCTGAGACAGAGATGGACTTGTGGACAATTGTATTTGGCAGATAACAAACAGGGCCTTTCACTCAGTCGGTAGTGGGGGATGTGATTGGTTAGATAGTTTCATGCAGGTGGGTTTTTAAGTTGCTTGGAGGCAACTTTCAGTCTTCATTCATATTCAGCTAATGCTGAGAAAATATAAGAATGCATACACAATGTCCAGGGGATAGAGGGTTTTCCATAAAGGAAATACAGTTTATTTGTGTGCAAGTATGTTGTATCATTGATCACTCAATCTATTTGACTAGACATTGAAAAGATGCACGTTTCTTATCTACATTGGAAAGTCTTCCACATACAATATCTTATGAGCTTGGAATACGATGGAAATGGCTTACCAAAAGTCAGCTTTGTTTTATAATATGCCAGTTATTAGCTCAAGGATTGCACTGTGGTGACCTTCAAAAATGTTAGCTTGGTGACCCAGTAGTTCTCCCGCTTGTGAAGGTGGCAGGGACTTGAAGCAGCTAGTGAGGCCACTTCCACAGTCATGAGAGGGGGGGGGAGATTATTACATTCCATTGCTTAGACAGATCTCTCCACTTTTTCATTGACTTTGTGGGTTTTGCATCATCCATTCCTATCCCATCCATCTCCCCATTCTTTCATATCTGCTCTCTGCTCTTGTACCCCCAAAATAAAACAAAATTCAAAAGAACCCCCCAAAGGGAAAAAAACCAGAAACCAAAGCCAACCAAATTCAAATATCAATCAATCAATCAATCAATCAATCAATCAATCAATCAAAAGTCCCAGGGCAGAAGAAGCTGTAGTGTGGTCCAAGGAGTCACACAGTATACCCTTCAGTTCATACATCTTTACTTGTACATGTTCATTGCAAAGAGTCATTGGTCTGGCTTCTGCTACACCCTCGATACTGAGCCCTCACTACAACTCGCCTTGAACATCCCATTGTTGCCTTGTGTTATGGTTGTCCTGAAGCTTTGGATCTTTAGGCCCAGCCCCTTCTCATGCTCTCCAGTTCATATATGCCTGCTCCTGGGCCTGGGTGGTAGCTGGGTTGGTCAGCCTGCCGGCTTTCCCTCATTGACATCAACAGGGCAAGTTCTCCAGCACGGTCTCAGCTAGTTCACCCACGACAGCAGGCAGCAAGGAGTGGGTCAGTTCACCTGCTCTTGTGCCTTAGGGGCCTACTCACCCCACCCATGCCACCAGGGCCAGCTCCACTGGTTTACCCAGGCACAGTGCGGGCCTGCTTTCTTGAGTGCTGCAGTTGCTGAGGTGCAGGGCCAGATCTCTAGCTCTCCTGCTCCTAGGTCAGCTCTCCTGCCTGCCTAGGTGGGGGAGGAAGCATCTTTCACTCACACATACCATCACATGGCAGAGAAGTCTGGGGGCAGGGTCAGCTCTCCTGCTCTCATGACCTCAGGGCCTGCTCACCTGCTTCCCCTGCCCACAGGGTCAACTCTACTGTATTGTCCTGGTCAGGTGACTTGTCCATTCTCCAGAATTCTTTCCACCTTCAAACAAGTAAGAATCCCCCTTTGTAGCTCATGGTCCTAACTACAGAGGGTGGGGCTGCTTATCTCAATTATCATAGGAGAATTCCCAACATGTGTGCTCACAGGCTGACCTCATCGAAGCTCCTTTTCCAAGTGATTCTAGATTGTGTCAAGTCGACAAAAATCTTCACCACACCATCTGTATGTCCCCAAACTTTACTGTCCATTGCTTTCTGCCACCTTCTATGGGAGTTCTAAATATGTTAAATCATTGATTTTAGCCATTCTGTGATTTAGTGGGAACTTTCAGCGCTTCTAGTTTCTTTGTCCCCAACTGCTCTTTCAAACGGTTAACGACCTGAGCATACTTTGTGCTGTACCATACTGTCTTTAAAGGGTTGCTATTTAAAGGGCATTTTGGGAGGAATCCCCTGACTCACACATTTGCATATTAGGCCAGTGTTCTGAGTGTGTTTGGGAAGTCAGCAGTTCCAGATAATACTGAAAACAGCCCCTTTACTACAGTTGACATTATCCAGCTAAGCTTGCTCTATCCTGATATTTTCTATATATCATTTTTGTTTAGCTTTATGCTTAGGCCAAAGTCAAGCTTAACCAGTTAATACTGGAGTTATCTAACCCCATAAATGCACTCATGTGTTCTGCAGTAGACACTTGAAAATAGCAGGATTTTTCAACCCAGTTATGAAACATGGAGGGGGCTTTAAATAGAACACCAACAAACAATATTGTTAAGCAATTAAAAAATAATAAAGCAAACCTGCTTAATTGGCTATCACGTCTCAGGCTCAAAATTGTGTTTGCTGCCCTGGGAACATAAGTGTCTAAGAAGTAGAGAAGATAAACTGTGACTCTGAGGCTTTTAAGCATACCAGGTATGCAATAATTAACATGCCCTTTGCATGTAGTTCATGTGAGTGGGAAACATGATTTTCTTTGTTGTTTCTTCAGCTACACTATGCCCTGCATTGTCAGCTCCAAATCTTGTTGTGTGCTTTTTCTACCAAACACAGAAATAAAAGCAATTTCTACCTTACCAGCTCTCAGAAAACATCCTCTGTCAATCCCTCTGTTGCTCTTGACACCAGTGCCATTTCATTTCCTTGGTGTTGTAGGTTAGTGCAAGGTTATGATTGACCTTATAAGAGGCATTTGAAGCCTTAGGAAGATAAAAGTGACTGGATCCTGAGTGCATGTTGTTGTAGTTAGAGCAATGCTAGAGTAAGGTCCTGCATTAGAACTCAGGACCCTTGTGGCATCCATCTGATGCTTTCCATAATAAATCTCTGTTCCTGCTAGGATGAACTTGACTTTTACAAGATCTTGATTTCCATTTTAATAATCTCAAGTCTTCCCTTGACTCTGCAAAGGAATTAAATTTAAATACGTAGTCTACATTTTATCTTGACATTTTCTTTAGAAGGCAAGAACAAGAAGAAAGAGAGGGGGGGTTAGCTCTTCAGTTTTTCATCATGAGGGGAAATTCCTGTTCTGTAGAAGTTTTCATTCAGATCCTCTAGGGACATGTGAAGGACCAAGGGCTGAGTTTGCAAGCCTCCAGGCTCTCTTGTCTCCCCTAGAGACACTAGGAAAACCTGCATCCTATATCCCAAATCTCTGTGGAGATCATACCTGTGTCAGCATTAAGCGATGTGGCTTAGAGATAGTCTTGTCAGTCTAATTGATCTTGAGTCATTGCCTCTGCTGTCAGAGCTGTCTTTCTCCTTACCCATAATCCTCATCACTTTGATAGCCCGTTAGGAATATGGGACTTGGCCCAGTCTTGCCTTCATCCAATAACATTATGAAATTGATACTGACACTTCCATTGGCACTAATTTCTCTAAGAGATTGGAGCCAGAGGACAAGTGGTTTAGCTTCATGGCAGTTAAGCTTTCCAAGTAGATCAAGATGGCCTAAGATTGATTGACCTGTACCCTGAGGAAGGAGGGAGGGAGAAGAGAACGTAGGAAGAAGAGGGAATGGAAAAATCAATGTCTGCTTCGTCATCAAGTGATAGTTATTGACTGCTTGAGAAGGACAATGTCCTATATAATATTCTGAACATACATGCTTGGCTTCACCATGGTCAGCTTTCAAAAGAGTATTACAAGATTAGGATAGAAGCACATTGCCTAGAGAGGCCCACTGGGTTACTTCAGATACTGCCCTCTTGTGTCTGGAGTCTAAAATTGCAATTGAGTTAATCCCTGACAATCTCTCATTTTTTGCTTTCACCCACTGGTTACCTAAGTCATTAGAGTGTGTGTCATCAAGTCAAAAGGACCCTATGAACAAGTAGGCTGAAATAACAAGTACTGAGCAAGTAGGCATGCATGGCTCAGTAGAGAGAGCCTTATCTGGACTGCATGAGCAATCCCTTTCCAGCAGGGTTACTTGCTCACCTGAATGCCCTTTAGCTCAGTGGATGTGTGGGGAAACAGGCTTTTGATGAGGTGATAATGTCAGGGTGAGATATTTTTATGGATTGGCTGATTTAATGCTATTACCTGATCTGGAAGTCAGTGCAAGAATAATACTATAAAAATGATTGCAGGAAGCCAGAAAATTGAAGAATATGAGTTTTGATATTAGATGGTTAGATCTTTGAAGTTTTCCGTATTATAGAATATCCCTCAGACACCTCAACCCTTCCCAATGAGATATAGTAGTTCACATATATCTATGACTTTACTTTTTATGATTTCAAGTTTCAACTGGAAAATTTTTACACAGAAATTCTAGGAATAAACAATTTGTATTTTTTTTTTTTTTTTTTTTTTTTTTGGTTTTTCAAGGCAGGGTTTCTCTGTGGCTTTGGAGGCTGTCCTGGAACTAGTTCTTGTAGACCAGGCTGGTCTCAAACTCACAGAGATCTGCCTGCCTCTGCCTCCTGAGTGCTGGGATTAAAGGCATGTGCCACCAATGACTGGCCACAATTTGTAATTTTATTTATTTAGGTTTTTTTTTTCTTTTTTGACAAGGTCTTATTATGTTGCTTACACCCAACCTGTTGAGTGCTGGGATTACAGGCATGCACCACCATTCCAGTATAGTCACAGGTTTTAAATTGCATGTTGTTCTCAGAACTGTGATGAAATCCCACACACCCCCATTTTCTCTTGCTTAGAGCATGAACCATTTCTTTGTCCAGTATATCTGTGCTTTATACATTACCCACACATTAATTACTAATAACCATCTCTGTGATCAGATTTACTATTACTGCACTGTTTACATATGGTTTGCCACTCTTTCCCGTTTCACATGACCACTGAAGTCTTGAAATGTACTTCTCAAGGATAAGGAAGGACAACTGTATTCAAGTTTCCAATATCCTTGAAGGTAATCATATTGAAAAAATACACAACCCCTATGGAAGGTCTCTCTCGCTCTCTCTCTCTCTCCCTTTCTCTCCCTTTCTCTCACTCTCTCTGTAGTAAAAGAAGCAATGATGAGGTTATAAAGAAACACAAGCCTTATGTATACACCTGATAAAAAGCTGATGTTTGTACATGCACACATTTGTAAAATTTCTTGTTCAATTATGCATATGTGTAAGCATACATACCTGAGTTTCTAGCTTGCCTATGAGAGTTTGATGGTGGACATGCATGTGGCATCATTGCTTTGCCCTGTGTGACCAAAGTAGCTTCCTGGGGCCATATTGGCTTGGCCCCAGGAGGGAAAGCTGGGGCAGCTGTGTAAACAGGAGCAGGTACTTCAGTATATAAAGTATGCCTTCTGAGGGAAGAGATTATAGAGCCGATAGCATTCTATTTCGATTGATTTTGGTGTTGTATTTATATCTTCACATACTGGCAATCAATTGACCTCTGTACCCTCACCACTTCTGCTGCAGTGCTGTTTGAATGAAATGAGTATATCATTTTTTATGGCATGTCTATGAAAGTGATAAGCAAGCCCAGGGATTAATAGATGCTGCTAAGGCTCATTCCCAAGTTCTGTCCAGATGTGTGGGAGAGGAGACAGCTATCAAGGTTCAAGGTGCTTTGAAAGTTATGGCCACTGAAAAGATATGATCTGTGTGGAGAGTCAAGGGAAGGGTACTGGGGTAGTTCTTTGTTGTAGGAGGAAGGTGTGGGCAATGAACTTAAAGGCTAGAATGTAGCTGGGCGTTGCATCAATCCCTGGATGGCCTTTCTAAGTGTCTTTCCCATCTCTGTACCACACTGCATCTGGAACACCTGTAATATGAATACCACCACATATACTTTTCCTCTTTCCTTACATTTGGCCTGCATCTTGACCTTGATCTTTTACAGAAATGGGTGTGACTTTTCTTACTCTATTCCTTTAGTCTCTAGTTCAGGGTCTAGCATACAACGCAGTAATTGTTGAACATAAGAACAGGAAGCACTGATGTACAAGGTTGTTATGTATGTTGGACTACAGTGTTGGGAGTCACTTTCTAGTATATGTTATGGGCATATTGCTACAATCTCTGGGAAGTTGTCACTGGGAGACAAATGACCACAGATTGAATTCCCAATTTACCCCAGAGCCTGAGACTCCTCTACCTTTATAGCCCTTTCTGTAATTGTCTTACACCTTGTGTCTGTCATGGCTGCTCAGATCCAGGTGCTGAGAGACAGTAGACGGGAGACATGGTTGGACTGTGTCCTGTAAAAAGATAAGTTGAGGTCTTAACCTCTGGTTCCTTATTTGGAAATAGTGCCGGCAGATGGATTCACGATATAAATTAAGATAAAGTGATAGTGGAGAAGTTGACTGCTGATCTTCTAAAAAGAGAACAGACCGAGACAGACACATTGGAAAATTCCATGTGATGAGAGTAGAAATCCATGTGTTTACACAGAAGGGAGTGCACCACCTTCAAGGTATATGCATGCTAGCAAGGATTGCTAGCCAACCAGAAGAAGACAAAGGAGGAGTCTATCCCATGTCCCAGGGAGCATGGCTCTGTCAACACCTCTATTTCAGACACCCAGCCTCCACATATGTGATTAAACAAATGTGTGTTGTTTTGAAGCTACCAATTTTGAGGTATTGGTTAACAACAGCCCTTGGGAAAGAACACATTTCCAGAGACAGTGCTTACCAGTGTCAGGCATAGGGCTTGGGCAAGGTGTATTTTCACATTTTGTAGTCTGTTAAAAGGACTAGTTAAAACTGACTAGGAACTTTTACAATGGCCCAAAGATATACAGGATAGTGTCCATGACTGTGTATGATTTATGATCTACAGACTTCCAAGACCTAATGAGGGGCTTGAAATGGGATGGGCAGAGGGTGGTGGCACTGCGGACCCTGGGATCTATCTCATCAGAGGATGAGTTCAAATGTAGCTTTTCTTCATTGTTTTCTCAGTTCATGTTTCATTGTTTTCAGTTAATGGCATAACTTCTTAAAGTGAAATGTTATGGATTGCTCTGAGACAGGCCCACGGGGGCATCCTGGCCATGATTACAGGGTAGAGAATTGCAACCTGAGCATTGAGACTAGTATGTACAACAAGGTGGTCAGAGGCAACACTGAGTCTTGGTAGCTAGCTGGGTCTGGGAGATATGCTAATTGACATGAGCAGATTCCAGTGCCTGCTTTGTGGGAATCTAGTGAGCACTTGTTAGATCCAAGCCCAGGGACTGATGAGAAACTCCAGCCTAAGAGTCCAGGCTTTATGGTATAGTTTAGTTGCAAATTCCCAGAAGCTTGCGCTTCTATGAGGCACAGCTTCCCTAAGTCTGCATCCTCCTTACTTTTCTTGCTGTGTGTATGTGCATTCTGTTATTGATAAATCATCCCTAGGACTCCAATCCTAGGAAGGAGATGCAAAACATTATCATATCCTCTTAACAACAACTTCTATGGAGATCCCATACATAGGGAGTCACTGTGACCCACAAAGATGGCACTTTGTGTCATTGAGATGCATGGTCATCCTTTTATTTTCTTCTATAACAATGTGCAGGGAGCCTTGACTGTATGGTGGTAACAGTTAGCCCTCAGTTTCCCTCATCTGTGGAATGGTACTGTCATCCCTGTCTTGGGTATGTCTTAGGGATATGGCAGCCATTAGGTCCATAGTTAGGAAAGGGGCTTTTGAGCAAATAGTGTTTCTAGAGATGAGTGTTCCCCTTGATGGAGAGTATGTTTGTTATTGATGGTAGGAGTCTGGGCTGGCTGTTTCCAGGTTCTTTGTATTTCATCCAAGCATTAAAGTAAGTGACTACAGATTGCAAAGTAAAAGCAAAGTTTATTTGAAAGCAAAATGAGAATACAGATCAGAAATATGTTGTCAACAGTGACTGTGGCTCATTGAATGCGGCAGTACTTAAGGACCTTAATTCTTGCTTGGGACTTCTTCTTGGGGTGTTGAAGAGAAGGAGAGGTTTTGTTGCTAAGGGCATAGAGCAGGTGGTTCTGTTTTGATTGACAGGCTTGGATTATGTAAGCATTTGCTCACTGTGCATGTCTCTTCTCATGGTGCTTCTCATTTTAATCATATGCACACCCAATTATGGTAGGCAAATAGAGGATTCTCCCTAAAAGTTCGCCCAGAAGTTATAGTTTTCCTTTTTCATATGTACCCCAAATTCAGGACAGATCAGCCACATCTCCCTTGGTCTTAAGACATGTTCTGGGACATGTTTGTAATTGGGTGCTATCAAGGGAAGGAAGTACTTTATTCCCATTATTCAGAGCAGGTCTATATGCAGCCAAATGCATATAGGAACTTCCAGATTGTCAATAGCTTATAGGTACACTGTCAATGTGTCTGTACAGTACATACCAATAAGGACCCTGGTTTGCCAAAATGCATGGTTAGAACAGGTAGGTATGTGTATAGCCTAACCCAAGTGGAGTTCTGAATTGTTAGGCTATTCTCTATGTTTACCTACTTCAGATTTCAATCACCAAATCAAAGGATCCTCTGTCCTAAATGGCCTGGGATTTTGAACTTTAACTGCCCAGCCCCCACCTGAGATTCCTAAGGACTCTCATATATCTGCCTACTGAGAAGATGCCCTTTTGTCTGACATGCGGTGTTATGGTCTGTGCATTGGGCAAGCTGAGTGGGGGAATGCTTAGGATCCTAAGGGCTTGGAAGTGAGCTTACCATGTCTGAATGGACTGCAGAAAGCCAGTGGGCTTTCTTGATTTCCCTTCAGCAATAAATCCAGGCTTGTTTTCAGTATCTTAGATTTAGGGGCCATGTCTTTTGGGAGTGTTTTTGTTCTGAACCACACACGGAAGGTGTGTGAGAGTGTACCTTGAGGCAAGTAGAGGAGCCATGAAGCAACTAGCTCATGAAGCATGAAACTACCATTTACTGCTTGTATGACCTTGGGCAGTTGACTTAATTTCTCTGGTTCTGTTTACTGGACCCACATTACAGAGTCACTGTGAACACCGTTTGAGATGGGATACACAGAAATCCCAGTGTAGTGCCTCAAGTCACTAAGTGTTCAGCAAGCACTTACTATTGTTGCTTTGATTTGTGACAAGAGTCTGAAGGCCATCACTCTGGGGACAGAAATTGGATTTTCTACAGGTGGCTCTCTGTCAGGCCATTGCTCCACATGTGTTCAAGAATACTGCGAGAGAGCTTCCTGGATATGCTTTGACTGTGTGTAATGACCTGCTCACTGGGAAGCAGCAATGCCTATAAGGCTCCACGTTTCTTCTGTAAAGGGTTTTCTTTCCCCTCAGCATCCATTGTCAGTCTCTGCTTTCTCACTCATCAGATCTTGCTGTAATTTAAAAGAAGTACCAGCTGAAACTATCCAGGGTCAACCAGTGGGGTTCTGAAATATTAGCACTTCCACTTGTGAATGAGGAAAATCAGAGACATCTGGGCTCAGCTTGCAGGACCCAGGCTCTCCTTGTCTTTGATAATGGCATACAGTTGTTAGTACAAAAAGCAGCATGAGGGAGTGGGTGAGGGGCATGGAGACAATAGTGATTCAACCTGGCTGTGCCCTCTGTACTGTAAGCTCAGGTGATGTTTCCTTCCACTCCCAAAAGTCCCCAGCTTGCAGGGGCAGGGGAGCTATGCGTAACTCTTTATGGGAAATAATCTATTTTAACATAATATTGGCTCGTTGCATTATTTTTTTTTGCATGTATATGTGTGCGGTGTTCATGTGTGTTTGCATATGTACTCAAGTTCACACAGAGCCACAAAGCTGATGTTGAGAGGCTTTCCTTAATTGCTCTCTACTTAATTACAAGGTCTCCCAGTTGGTTCCAGAGCTTGCCTATATGACTAGTCCAGCTAACCAGCTTGTCCCGAGGATCCCCATCTTTGCCTTCTGGGTGCTGGAATTAAAAGTGGCTGCCATACCCAATCAGTATTTATGAGGGTCACAGGGATCCAAAGGCTGTCCCTTGTAGTATAAGTGCTTTAATGGCTGAGCCATCTCCAAAGCCTCCTGGCTGAATTGTGTGTAGTAACTCCGGAACAGTGGGTAAAGCTGAATTAAGAAATGTTCAGACTTGAGGTAGGAACTCTTTGGGAACCTTGGACAAAGCACACCAGCATTTGGATTCTCGTCAACTTAGATATGCAATTGTATGGTAATTATTTTCCCCCTGTTGTTGCAACATCTGCACACTGAATCTTTGCAGGTGGCTAGCCTCACCTTTCCTCTAGGCTGAGAGCATCTCTCCACTCTCTAGACCCCATGCTGCTGGCCATTCTCTTGCCTTTGGACTTCCTGTTGCTTCCAATGGCTACAACTTAGTGTCACAGTTTCTGGGTCTAAAGTCACCTGAGGAAAGTGTGAGTTCTTTCCTGTACAAGGCTAGTTCCCTTATGAATGAATCTGAACTGGGTTAAGACTGGAGCTGGAAGCTGCAGATATGGTTCAGTGGTAAATTACTCATCTAGCATGCACAAGACTTCATCTCATCTCTAGCATTACACACATACACACACACACACACACACACACACACACAGTATCTGGGAAAGGCATAGTGGCTGACCCACAGTAACTGTGCCTTTGTCATAAACAGATGCTGGGGGCTGGGCCAGCATAGCGGGATAAACTCAGACTTGGAAAGCAGATAGAAATGGCTATATCTACTGTTTATTAACTGGGTGACCTCGGGCAAATTATAAAACCTTGAGCTTCAATTTCCTCAGCTGCATCACAGTGGATAAGAGGATCAACCCCCAGGGCTGGGTGCGATGATTGAATGAGATAAGGGAACCAAGCATTTAGAACACTGGCTCTCCTCTCCTTCCCTTAAGCATGTTCACAGGCTGGTTGATCAGAGGCATCGTTTTCAAACACCATGCTATCTCCAGGCTCTGAATGCAGTGAAGCCTGAACAACGCCTTTGGTTCCTGTAAGAGCTAGGAGGGAATTGGAGCCAGAGAATAAGGCTTATCTTTTGGGAAGTGCTTCTGGGAGAGGAGCCCAGCAGTGAGGAGGGCATGCCTTGTTGGGCAGACTGCAGAGCCCTCCCATCCCCAACCCATGTGTCCTACAGGTCACACTGGGCAATGTCTGTTCTGATACTGGAGGAAGAGGGGTGGGGTTGGGGTGGGGGACGCACTGTGGATCTGGCTAGGAATCGAAAGCAGTGACTTGTCCCCGGGAATGCTCTTGGGCACAGCCTCTGTTCACTTGGCCTCAGTCCCACATCTGCCAATAAAAATTAAGAAATTGATTTTCTTTTGTTTGCCTCTGAGGACCAGGCTCTTTTTTTATTTTTATGAGATAGTAAATGGAATCCCTCTCTGAGCATTGCTGGATTTTTAATTGTGTTTGTTGTGCTTTCACTTACTCCCCTTTATGAGTTCCTGCTCCCAGATTTGTTGGTGTGGAGCTCTCGCACACCAGGGACATGTCATTGTTTGATTTTTATCAGTAGGAAAAGGTTGAGGTTTTTAAAAACTCATTTTCTTAATCCAAAGGTTGGCGCGTGTGTTTCATTCTGACACATTGAAAAAGCCCAAGACCCATACAGGCTTCTTTTCCTTCTCAAATCCTGTCTAGGTGGCCATGGTCTCACTCCATGGACAGCTGGAAATACAAGCTCAAAGAGTGGAGGCATTGAAAGATGAATAGCATTATTGAGAACAGCATACTTATCATTTGAATGGAGGATTACTTTTGTAGTAGTGTAGTAATGTGTGTGTGTGTGTGTGTGTGTGTGTGTGTGTGTGTGAGTGTGTGTGTGTAGGCTAGAATTTGACCTTAGGTGTCTCCACTATCATTTGTTAACCTCTTCATTTTGAGAAAAGGTCACCATCTGAATCAGGAGTTCACTTGATTGTCTCCACTGACTGTACAGCAAGCCCCAGGACCCTCCTGTTTCTATCCCCAGTACTGTGATCACAGACAGGCACAGAAGGGGCTTTTTATGTAGGTGTTGGGAATCCAAGCTTAGGCCTCATGCTTGCACTTGACCCATTGAACCATCTCCCTAGCTCTTATAGAAGTTAAGATGGGGGAAGCATGCAGATGGTCTAAATGAGAAAACTCAAAAGAACACACAAATTGAGAAGAATGGAGAGTGTTCCCAAGACAACAAATCTGTAGCTCCCAGATCTATGCCCTGTGCTCTTCCCCCTTAGAGACTCCAAGGGACTGGAGCTCAGCCTCTCCTTTCCCAAGTGCCAACACTGGGAGAAGGGAATGTGTCCCCATGAAAGAGCTGAATCCTCACTACTGCTCACTGCCTATGAAGAAGCAGAGGGGGTTGTTCATGCCTTCCAGATGTGCAGAAGACCAGTACCTCTGGTGTCTGAAAACACTGGACAAATGTCTATTACCATGACCACAGCTCCTGAAAGATCTTTGAGAGTGGAGATCTTTTTCATTGGAAACGTGTTTAAGGATGAAGGAGAGAACATATGAGTCAATGGATTATAGACTTTCTGCTTTAAAGGTCAGCTCGAAACTTGAGTGATCAGAGCTGACTTTCCCAGGTGGAGCCGAGCTTGCAGGTATTTAGCTTTGCTGCCTTGGGTCAGGTGTCTTACACCCTCTCTATACGCTCATGTGTTCACACTATGATCTATCTGTGTGTCAAAACACTCCAGAGAAACTGGGACGGTACCAATTTTGTTTTCCTCCTCCAGTGTGTGTGAGCCATCCTATCTCCCTTTCTTCCTTTGGACCATTGACTCTGAACAGAGTTTCATCAGAGACTTAAGTGGAAGAGCCCTGCATCTGTGGGTCACCCTGTTGACCGCACTGGCTCTTTCCCCTGTGATTTGAGTTCTGTCTACCTGGATGGGAGTTCACTATGCTGCAATACTGTGCCTTCCTCAGGGTTTACATCTCTGGGCAGCGAGATCGTGAGATCTCACTAGCTCTCACTATAGAATCACACACACACACACACACAGACACACACACACACACACACACACACACACACATCTAGGCCACCCCATCCAGCTCTTCACCACAATTATTTCTGCTATACAATTGAAATGGGAGAGGAAGGACTAACCCTGGAAAGGTGGTGTGGAATAGCCTATTGGGAAGGATACCTGTGGCCTTCCAAGTTTCCCAAGGAATCTAATAGTTCTTCTATCTGGGGAATAAGACCCACCCAAACCCTGAAAGCAGGGCAGGGGAGGAGCAGCAGTATGGGAGGAGAAAATGGGGTGTGAGTGTTTGAGCATACAGGCATTCCCCAGAGGGTTACCCAGAAGCTTGAGTCCGCCAGAACAGCTCTGAGAAGGTTTCCCTTTCACTTTTTATATCAGGGCTGTGCTGTGCAAGCAGGAATGGATTAATGATAGTAGCGTCTCTGTTAACAGTTCATAGGTATACCGTCTTGGCATATGTGTATATACGTGTGTTTGCAGCATGCTTAGAAGAAGCCAATTTGGCTATTTTTTCTTACCTACTTTAGATGTGGGCAGCTTCAAGAAAACAGTGGCAAGTTCCCCACCAAGCAAAGACTTTTTTCTCTTCTTATTGGTCCCCTTTAGGACACTTTAACACAGTCCTTACTTCAGTTACTGACATGAGAAGAAATACTTGCTACCTGGATGGAGCACAAGACTGTGGATATCCCCCAAATGGCACAAGAGCCTCCAGATTTGGTATAGAAATTGGCTTCTAGAGTGAAGTGCTGGCGCCACCACCCATGTGCCCTAACCTATTACTGGAAGTGTGATTATAAATATGTTTGCATGGAGTGGGGAGACCTTAGTTTCTGTGGTGCTGGGGATTGAAGAGTCTCCTGTGTTAGGCAAGTGCTCTATCACTAAGATACAGCCCTGGCCTCTTCTCTTTAAACTCTATTTTGAGACATGGTCTCAATATGTAGCCTGGACTGTCTGAAACTCTCAATCCTCCTGTTTGCCTCTCCAGTGCTGGGATTACAGGAATGCACTATGACGTTTGGTTGAGAGACTTTTCTGTTTGGTCTGCAGTGCTGAGGACCAAACCCAGGCCTTGAACATGCTAGGCAAGTGCTCCATACACTGAACTACACGCTCTTGGATTAGAAACTGGTATTTTTTTTTTAAATTAGTTTTTTAAAAATTTATAATCTTCCCTCACCTGCCCTTTAGGGCAGTTTGGACTTACAACACTGAATGGAAGGCACACAGGTTTTTCCTATTACCCATGTCCTCATATATGCATACCATCTCCATTATGAACTTACCTTGTTTACCCACAGCAATCATGTCCACATAGGCCCTATCTTGCTCCAATCCTATAGGTCTATCAAGAGACTGCTGGTTTCAGCCACACACATGCAGGGATGGCCAGAGTCGTCTTTCTTACACCCTCTCTATATGCTCATGTGTTCGCACCATGATCTATGTGTCAAAACACTCCAGAGAAACTGGGAAGGTACCAATTTTATTTTCCTCCCCCACTGTGTGTGAGCCATCCTATCTATCCCCCTTTCTTCCTTTGGACCATTGACTCTGAACAGTTTATTGACTTTTATTTTGGAGTGAGGATGACTAAGAGGACCTTGGGTAATGGACAATGGTGTGATGTTTCCATGCTCTATTCTGGTTGTGAACATAGTTTAATAAGAATATTTAGTAGTGGTGGTAAGATGTATCGATGAATTATCTGTAATCTCCCTTGGTGAGTCTAAGGAGGTGACTCACTCCTCTCCCAGTTCTCTGAGTCAAGGACAATACCTTTCAAAAGTGTCTCAGGCTCTCACCATCAAAGGCAGCTGCTCATGGGAAGGATACTGAGGCAGAGTCCAGCACATGTCCCTTTCAGCAAGTACATTCTCCACACTCTTCTCTTGTACCTGGCAGTACCAGGTGACGGTTGGGAGCACCGGCCTTGGGGCTAAGCTATGAATATGAATTCTTTTATGGCTTCTTTGTGGGGTCTATGACTTGTAACAAGTCATTGCTCTATGCCTTTATAATTCCATCTTTAAAATGGTGGAAATAACGTCAGCAGCCTTGCAGAGGTGTTCCAAAATGAAAGGAGCTACAATGATAGAACTTAATTCTTAGGAAGACTGGATAAAAGCCATAGAAATTTCTCTAACTCATCAGAACTTAACCTTTTCCTTTATTCTGTTACACTTACCTCTGTAAGGCCAACCTCCTCATCTTCAAATGCCAGCTTAAAGTCCCCATTTTTTATTTTTAATTATTGTATTTTATTTTATATGTATGGCCATTTTACCTTCATATGTATCTCTGGATGCTCTGGAATTGGAGTTACAGGTTGTGAATTAGCATGTGAGTACTGGGAATTAAACCTGGGTCCTCTGGAGGAATAGATGGTGCTCTTAACCACAAAACCATCTCTTCATCTCTCTTTTCATTGTTTATCCTATTTGTCCTCAGGGTAGATTCTGTTGAACTCCTAGATGTTCCTTTTTGGCTTGTAAAACCATGTATTTTTCTGGCTCTTTTCTATTTTCTGACCATTTCTTCTGTTCCTTCCCTTTGCTTCCTTTCCAAGGCACACATTTAAATGTTGTGGTCTTTCAGGGTTCTGTAGTCTGGCTTACTGTTTTATTTCTCTGCAACTTTCTTAGATGAACTCTTCCTTCCCATGCACTGGGAGTCTTTCCCCCACAACTATTACTTCAACTCTTTCAAAATCTAAAACAATGCATACAAGAGATAAGTTTTAACTGCTTTAGGTCACAGCCTCTTAGAAAGAAAATTTTATTGACTGTTCCCGGGAACTTTTAAGACACAGATCGAAAAAAGATCTTTTCATAGAGGTTAAAGTCCTAATGTTATATCTTCCCCCAACACTGCCTATTAATCTATGTCACCACAATAACCCACATCCCACAATGCTTAAAAGAGAAGAGATGGGGAGAAGACTCTGGGTGCTTATCTCCTTCTTGGGATCCATGGTTCCTTTCAGTTTGATTTTTGGAAGATTTTCTTGACTTCATGAACTTTCATTGACTTTAAAACATTGATGTGGACATTCTCAGAGACCCTTTCTTACTTTCAAATTGTTCACCTTTTAAGTATTGCCTTGCTTTATAGTTTTGATGTTATATTTGAGTCTATTGGTTTTTGGATTGGTTTCCTGAGTTGTTTTCGTACATTGCCTCTGTTTTCTGCAAGCCTCCGAGTGCTCGTCTTGCTTTCATTGTGCAGAAAGTCTTCTAAGCTATCTGGTGATCTTGCACACAACACTGTCTCTCTGTCTCTTTATATTTAGGAACTGGGCTCTGGAAATCTGAAAGGGTTCCATGTTGTGTGTATGAAGTTGTCATGCACACTGTCAGGCCTCACTGAAATGATTCCAGGGTGGCTTTTCATCAGGAAAAGCAAAAATGTCAACATCTGGAAGCCTTCTTTCTGCTTTTCTCTTTGGAAGCATCTTCTCACACCCTCTAGTACTAGGTTGTGGGGATATTGGGAAGTGGTAGGCAGGTTGTGCACAAATCTGATTGTCCTAGAAATAGGTAGAAAGGGCTGAGCTCCGTGTTTCATCGATAACCCTCTCCTGTGTCTTTTGAGTCAGTGTCTGTAGGAATAAATTATTCTTCTTATGGGGTGGAGACAAGGCTATGGACACAGGTGTCATGGGCCTCCCTGCCATCTTTCTGTGCACCATATTCCTTATACCATGAGCTCTTTTGCACACCCTATTCTTAGTATGTATGCTCCAACAAGTCACATTCCACCTGGGCTCTCTTGTATTGCTCTGAGTCAGTGACCCTTTGATGTGTTTTTCATCTTCCAAAATGTGGTTTAAATGTTTTGTTTATTCTCTTCTCTGCCTTTTAGTGCACTAATATTTCTTCAGTTCTTTTGTGTTAAAGTAATACTTTGGGCAGTGATTAATACCAGGACTTAGTGTTCCTCATTTTACTGCAAGTCACTACGAAAGTTTTCCCATTGAGTTTCTGAGGAAAATGTTTTTAGGACCACACTCCTTTTTGCAAGACAGGTGATTACTCTGGGCATTTGGGCAACCACTTATTGCCACTTTTGCACACGGTCTCTAGACACCATCAGCCATTTGTCACGGGTTGGAATAAGCCTGCCTGTGCTGACGGAGTAGAATCCAGGGTCCGCCGTTTGCATTTACCAGTCTTCCATTTAGTTCTGCCTCATTGGTGCTTCACCTCGCTGTTTGATGGGAAATATTCTCTCCATAAACTTCAGTAAGATGTAATGGATTTGTGCAGTGGAAATATTGTTCAAGCCGCAAAACCAAATCACAGCAGGCACTTTGTCTGGGGACCCTGTGTCTAGCAAAGCAGCCATTTAAAACACGAGTTGTAGGAAGCCACAAGCAGTCACAGCTAATTCCCTTTACAAGGCTTTTATTTGTATGCATGGGAGAAATGCACCACCAAACACAATCATTGCTCTGCTAAGACTGCAGCATTAATTATCTCTGTCAACGTGTGCTCTTGAGTCGCCTTACTCACTGGGTTTTGTCTTAGGGTTAGCAAATGAGGAGAAAGGAGTGGGTGAAGATGTAGCTGGTATGCTTTGTAGGCATCGAGACAATGTGGATGTTTCAAGAGTGGGACAGCCACCCCAGCTACCACCAATTACTAGTTACGAATTACTATCACTTGTAAAACATGGTTTAGGTGAGGCTCAGGGCAACACTGTGAATGAAGGAAGGTTATGACCAAGTCTAGTAGAAGCAATATGATATACTTCTGGAAATTTGATGGCAATGCTGAAGGCCATGGGACCTCTAATTTCCTAATCATAGGTTCTGAGTCATGGATGGTCACAAAAAACAAAACAAAACAAAACAAAACAAAACAAAACAAAAAAAAAACACACACACACAAGGAGATCATTTAGAATCTTAATTCTTATATACACCCCAGACTGTTTCTGGGGTGAAAGTCTGTACATGCATGTGCATCTCTCTCTCTCTCTCTCTGTCTGTCTGTCTGTCTGTCTGTCTGTCTGTCTGTCTGTCTGTCTGTCTCTCTCTCTCTGTACATCTGTGAGCATGTGTATGTAGGTGAGATGTTGACATTGGGTTCTTTCTCAGTTACTTTCTAACTTGATTTCTTTAGATGTGCTTTTTTTTGTTTGTTTGTTTTGTTTTTCAAGACAGTATTTCTTTGTGTAGCTCGTAGACCAGGCTGGCCTCGAAGTCACATAGATCTGCCTGGCTCTGCCTCCCAAGTGCTGAGATTAAAGGCATGCAGCACCATCTTCTAGACATGGTTTCTTACTATAGCTATAGATGGCCAGTAAGTGCTAGGCATCCTCTTTGCCCTTCCTATCCAAAACTAGAACCACAGTGTGTATCTCTATACCTGATGTTTTATGTGGGTACTGGGGACACAACTCAGATTCTCATGCTTGCGAGGCAAGGATCTCACCACCTGAGGCTCTCCCCAGCTCATCACCAGTCATTTTTAGTGCTCCAAGTAGAGGAATGACAAAGAGGAATAACTACTTCTAGGTTCTCTTTTTAAGTCTTGTCACTGCTGCATAAACAAAGAAACTTGAGTTTATTGTTCTGAGCTAATTTGGGCTTAGGGAGAAATTAATAATGATTCATGTAGTGGTTATTTCAATTCTTTTTTATTTTGGAACAATTTCTATGGTTGAGAGTCAGTTCTTTTAAGGGAAGAGAATTTGGCTGGAGTTGTGTAACATCAGAATTCAGGGAATTCGGGCAATAGTTATCAAAGGGACTGGACTCTTCTGGAAAATGTGGTGGTAAAGCAGTGAAGGGTCTGTGGGCAGGGCTGGTACTGAGTGCATGTGACCTCACTGGGTCTTGTGTCTCTCATGGTTTGTGCAGGTCCTGTGGCTGTCATCAGTGGAGAAGAGGACTCAGCCAGCCCACTGCACCACATCAACCATGGCATCACCACACCTTCCTCTCTGGATGCTGGGCCTGACACAGTGGTCATCGGCATGACCCGCATTCCAGTCATTGAGAACCCCCAGTACTTCCGTCAGGGACACAATTGCCACAAACCAGACACATGTAAGTAACAGGATTGGATGCTGTCCCTTTCTTTTGAAGGGGGTGGTATGGAAGCAAATCATGTCACTGGGGTTCTGGAACCTTCTAGGGTAACCTCCCACTTTCTAAGAGACCCTCCCTTTTGTCTTTAAGCACAGAAATAACCTGGGCAAGGAGATGCCAGTGAACAGAGTCTCCGAGGAAGGGAGGGCCACAGGTCAAAGTTTAGCTCCTTCTTTTATTCATCTAGTCAGCATAGCTCTGAGTATGGAGAGGTGCTCCTGTAGGGCAGGGCACACAAAAGAGGCTGGTCTCCTCTGAAGACCCAGCCTAACTGCTGGAACACAGGGCTTGGCTCTGTTGGCACAGCAGTCTCTGCTCTGAGATCATCAGAGACCTTCTTGGGAGGGAGAGGGAGTGAAGGGCAGTGACTACATTTGAACAGAAATGTCTCTCTAGCTGCCCAGTCCAGCCCCCAAATATGTACTCCCTGGAAATATTCCAGCTTAAGCTCTAGGAGCCCCACCCCCAAATCCCTATTTCCTCCATGCCCCTCACCTCCAATTGGTTGCAGCCACTCTCTCTGTATTTCTTCCCATCTCTGCTAGGTTGCCTCTCAGCTCCTGAAAGCTGGGGTGGCTGGTCCCTCCAGCCAACAATATACCCCTTCCTGCATCCTCAGGCTCAGAGGGCCCTGTGATAGGAATGCACAGCGTCTCCCCTTCACACTGCTCCTGCCTCATAGGGAATAATGCACTGCTCAAGAGAGTTCAGAGATGCCACTAGGGATCAGGGACACCAAGAAGGGGTCAAAGCAACCTGCTAGGGAGAGGCCTCACCATTCAGACAGAATAGCAAAGTTTGTGAGTGCCCCAATACTAGCGCCCAGAATTCCCACCAGTTTTTTTTTTTTTTTTTTTTTTTTTTTTTTCATGTCTCAGTCCATTTGGGTTAGGCCTAGGAAAAGGTATTTTCTGGTCTTGTTCATCCCCTGCTCATCTCTGTCCTTGGGTCATACTCTTCAAAGCTCATAACTCTTGCTGCTCCTGCTGGGACTTCCAGCAGCAGAGTAGGTCTTGGGTCATCCCATCAGCCTTTGCTTCCATTTCTCTGGCTCTGAGATTATTTAGTGAGCATTACCATGGTAAGAAGGGTTGGGTTTGTGTCAGCTGAGACCATCATTTGCCTCTGTATCTGGAATCTGCACCAGTGGTTTTCAGAGGCTTCCTGTGAGGGTCATACAAAGGATAACTTGGTTCTAGATCAAGGTTGGCCATAGGGAAACGATAAGATTTCAGATATACAGTGTGAAATTGTTCAAAGAACAGCCCAGTTGCCAAGTGCTTGTCTGAGGTCAGGCTTGTCCCCTGGCTGGGGGTAGCCAGGAAGGACACTCTTCTGAGGTGTTCTTTGGCCATTGTTATTGTTTAAGGTAGTTCTTTTTCAGAAAGTCCCTGTGGATGGTGAATTAGAAAACCTTGAACCCTTGCTCCTAGAGAAAATGCAGTGTTAGGTTTATTTGAACCTCCCTGCTTGCAATATTTTGTCAGCTAACTTGTATATAACCTTTCATACTATGTGTAATTTTATTCACAAATAGCTTGGTTAACATATATGACCGACTCATTCACATGTGACTTAACTAACAGCTGCTCAACATCCATCTTGTACACTTTCTTCTCTATAAGACACACGGCTAACATCTCGTGTTTGGAATCATAGGATGACATTTCAGAGCTATGCTTAAAAGCCATTTTAGAGCAAAATTACCAACAAAAAGCACCAAATGTAAAAAAAAAAAAAGTTTAAAATAGACCACTCAAAGAGTGTACTTGTTTATGGTATGAAAGTTGGAACAACAATTTTAAATATGCTGCATGTGATAAATATAAACATTTTCACCTCCCAGTTGAAAGTGTAGATACTTATCTAAGCAAAGATATACAAGTATTGCCATGCACAGTCTCTACTGGAAATGTTGATGCAGAGGCACTGGCTTCTGGAGTCCAAATAAGCTTTAATGACAAGGCAAATTCCCAAGTGTAGAATCTTGACTGCTGAGCAACACTGCATGCTCTTAGCAGATGCCATTGGCTGTTGGTACAGTTTCTGATCCTAGGGTCCTATTGTGTTCACTGAAGCTTTGGGTACCATGCCATCTGCACCAACTGCAAGACAAGGGTGAATATGTCATGTGGGAGGAAGGGAAGTTTCTTCTGAGACACCAGGATCTTTGTTTCTTGGGAACTCAGGAGCTGTGGAGAAAGCTCCAGGACTAGATACATGTCCTCAGATGTCAGAGAAAATCTTGCAGCCAAGGAGCCATCATACCAGGAAAACCTGAAACATGCAGAGTCTTCCTTCTGGAACTTGTTCTGGTGTGTGAGCCAGCATAGCCATCTAGGGAGCCAGGCTGCTTCTGTGTAAGCAAGTAGAGGTTAGTGGGGATTCTAGGTTTATTGGCAAAGACTTGAAGTTGGAGGAGAGCAAACAAAGCTGTATCACAAGAAGGTCATAGGTTGACTCCAACTGTCTAAGCCCTTTGACAGTAGGAAAAGTATCTTTTTCATGCAGCAGTCCATTTTGCCCTATCAATAGACAGTGAGTTATGAATTATTTTAAGAAGACACATGTGGCACAATAAGTAATTTGCAGAAGCATTTTAACTGTATTTGGCTAATTCTCCTGTGACTCACATGAGCAGGGACAGGAAGGCTGAGGGGCAGTGGGGTCTCTCATTCCCAAAGTTTCATCAGTCCAGGGAGCTAATCTATGACATAGCACCATGTACAATGAGATGCCACTGTAATAGTTAAAACCACATGTGCTTTGGCACATTAATAGACAGGAGCATCTGCAGTGCTGTGTGTAAGGTTGGGGTCACTCCTTTGGAAGGACAGCAAGAAGCAGGGAATTAAGAGAACAAATTATTCATATGGAGGATCCCAGGGTATCCTCAACTCAGTTCCCTCCCTTGTCCCATTTTAGCATGTGTCACTTGGGAAGAAATTGTAGGGACTTTAGCGCTTCCTAAAGCTACAGGCACCACTCTCCAGCCTCTCTAGCAATGGGTTAAGTGTGGAGTACTTCCCTCCCCCTTTATTCTTGTTTTTACCATGAGTCATGGGACCTTTCTGACTGGAGTGATTAGGATGCTGCTTGACTCCTTGCTTCTCACTTACTATCTGTCTTCAATCTGGTCCACAGCATTTTTCATCACATGTCAGGCTGCAAGGATATTTAAAGATCACCTGGTTCCAACCCCTTATCAGATGCTTGCATCCCCTCGCTTATGTCCCAGCAAATGCTCTGCATTTGACATTGTCTTCATTCTGAATTGATTCAGCCTTTCCAGGAATTCTGAAAGACCTGAAAAAAGATGCACCTACTTGGCCCTATGTACCCAGCCTGAGCCCAATAAGCTTCCTGTTGTTTGTGTAAACGTTTCCTGATTCTCAAAAGTACTAGAAAATGGATATGGCCCACCTTATACACAGCTGAGGGTCTTGGACAAGGCTTGGAAATCTCTCTTTTTCTTAGCATCTATGCACTATGCTGCAAAGACTTTAGCTTCTCCATCAAATACACATATAGGAGGGGGTTGGTCAGGCATTCTTCTAGACTTTTGAAAAATGGAGTGAGGAGACATGTATTGCTTTTATCCTCTCAGATCGATTGCCAACTAACTATAGCTAGTTCCTAAGACTCCCTGCTTCCTAGAACCCTTCCTTCCCAACACAGCACCTTATACATTCTGCTTTGCCTTTCCAGCCTATATCCTTTTTTTTTTATTTGATAACATTTCATTTGATGGTAATCATTGTTGACTAATTGCTAACATAGTGTAATACCTGTTTTGAAATAACATACTGCCTCTCGGTATTGCATTGCCCCATGCCATTTTCTTCCTCAGTCTACTATGTTATAATGGCATTTCAATTCCAGCCTCTTGTGAATCCCTCCCAGACTCACACTATCTCAACATGACTTTTCCTTCCTTCCTTCCTTCCTTCCTTCCTTCCTTCCTTCCTTCCTTCTTTCCTTCCTTCCTTCCTTCCTTCTAATTTACAGCTTTGTAGGCAACACCATGTACTAGTCTTGAATGACTATAAGCCAGATTCTAAGTCACCCTGTTACCTCTCAGATGAATGTGTACTGTTTCCCAATCATGAATTTACATTTTATCTAGTTGTAGCACTTCTAATTGTCCAATTCCGTGTCATTTCTCAGACCCCACTCACGTTCATTGAAACAGGGTCTCCCTGTGACCTGAAATGGGCCAAATTCAGCTAAGCTGACTGTCCAGTGGGCACTGGGAACCCTTATCTCCACCTTATCAGCACTGACATTTAATTCTTTAGTTTTTACTGAACACATAGCGTATTACTAAGGTCAAAAAAGACACTAAATTGCATTATTTAGATGGTGCTTTATTTTGGTTCCTGAGTGTTCCCCAAGGCCCATGTGTTGGAGACTTAGTGTTCAGGGAGGCCCTCATGGGAGGTGATAGAAACATTAAGAAACAGAGTCTAGTGGAAGTTCTAGGATATTGGAATATGGCCTCATGGCCTCAAAAGGCATTGGATGACAGTCTTCCCTCACTTCCTTTTCCTACCTGGGCACAAGGTGAGTGATTTTGGCTCCAACATATGCTTTCTACTGTTGTCACCAAAAACCTTGCCAGAGCCCTAACATCAGTAGATCCAATTTATCACAGAGTAGGACCATTTCTCTATATAAGTTGATGATTTTAAGTGTTTGTTATAGTCATGGAAAATTGATTAATATGGATGGCTCATGGCCTAAGCTCTTTAGCAAGGTTGCTCATCTATTACTTCAGCATTTCTGGACAAAACACTGAGCTTTATTCATTAAATCAATTACCTAGAATTCTAGGTACCCTACAGTCCCCCCCACCCACATACCTCTTGAACTTAGGGAGACAGCTTGTTGAGGAGTACAGATAGTTTCTGTGTTGGGTGTTTAAGGTTGACCAAGTTTTTTTATAGTCACAAGGCAGGTCAAGACCTGTCTGACACTTATTCCTCTTTGATCACAGACTCAATATCCTAAGGGACCATGGTAGCTACTCCTGGCGTTAATTTTTTTTTTCTTCATAAAATTGGCTTAGTTTTACATAAAACTTGAGCTAAACATAGAGTTCCCACATGTTCCCATCTACTCCCTATGCTACAACAGTGTTCCATATTATTGAAGCTGACATGAATATGGTTCATTAGTGATAAGTGATAGTACTGTGATAACATTGGAAGATTATTGTTAGCTAAAGTCCACAGTTCATAGGAGGGTTTTCTCTTGGTGTTTGGCAGTTCTATGTTCTTCTCTGAAATCCCCTACCTTCCATACTCCCACCCCTAGCAACCACGGGTCTCTTTGTTCTTTCCATTGTTTGTGGCATATCTTTTCTATTTGTCATATAGTTGGAGTCACAGTGAAGTGAGCCTTCCAGCTTGGCTTCATTCACTTAACAGTATACCCCTAAGTTCTGCCACATCTTTTAATGGCTGATAGTTTATTTATTTATGATATTGAGGAACTGTCAATTTTCTGGATGTGTTACACATTATCACTCACTCATCTACTGAAGGGCACTGTATTGTTTTGTTAGAGTTCCGTACCAAAGCACCCCAGACAAGTCAACATGAGTGTGTCGTCACAGTCTGAAATCAAGTTGCTGGTAGGCTATTGCTTTTCCTGAAACCTGTAGAGGTTCTTCTGGGCCTCTTGGAATCTGGTGGGGACAGCCAGGACCTTGGCTGTCCCTCAGATTGCAGGTGAATCACTCCATTTATCCATTTATCTCCATGTGACTTCTAGCAAGGCCAGGAGACATGTTAATTAGGGGTTAACTCTACCCCAGTGTGATCACTTAAAATAATTATATTTGCAGTATCCTTATTTACTGCAGTTCACATTCTAAGGTACCAGGAATTAAGGCTTTAGAATAACTTTTTAAAGAGTGTAATAGACAGCTTCATTGTTTGTGGCTTCCTACTTGGGACAATAAAGACATATAAACATTGAGGTGCATAAGATTTGAACTTATGTGTGTAAATAGGAGTAATTCCTGGATCAGATGCTAAGAATACATAGCTTTGTAAGATATTGTCAAACTGTCTTACAAAGTAGAGGCATTTAGGTTAGGTTCCCATTAGACTGGCTTCTGCTGATCATCTCTTGTCTCAGATCCTCTGTGGGTATGCATACCCTTCTTTGCCTGCTTTCTGAAGTGTGTCCTACTCTTGCCGTGCATGTCAACAGAGTTTGGTGAGTCCTTCCTTGCGGGCCAGTTTCAAGCTTTTGATTAGCCCTTCCCTTTCAGGCACCTACTTTCTTTTCATCGTTGCTTCTGCAGTCTTGCCAATGTCTTCATTTTCCCTGTATGTCACTTTCAAGCTGGTCCCCACACTAATTCCTGGTTTCTTTGTGAGTCTCTCCACATGGAAGGTAACATGCATTTAACCTTGAGCCCCTCCCAGTTGGCCACTCTCATGTTCATTTCCTCTATCCATCACAGGTGACCTGGAAGCTCTCTACCTGAGATCTTTTTATAGCCCCCAATGAGATTATCAAAATCCCTTTATCTGTTGGTGTTCCACAAAATCATTTTCTCTTTTGTTTTCCTACTCACATCCCCTGGTTTCATATTAAGTGTGGAATCTGGGTCTAGAGTCCAAATCAGACCCTGCTTCATTCCTCTTCCACCACAATAAACCTGTTTGTCGGCCTAAGCCCTCTTCACTATTCACTCTCATACTCCCATCTATGAACTTTCCACACAAGCACATAGGACCAAAGAGGCTTAGTCTGCAGCCTTTATGGGGGTGAGTAAGTGGCTTGTCTCATCCTTTGCTTCTGGGATGATTAGTCACAGAGCTTGCCTTTTCTGGAAGAGGAACTGCCAGGGCTGCTTTCCCATCTGCAGAGAGGAGTGCAGAGCTAGTGTGTGCAATGCAGTATTAATAGTGCATCTGCATGATATAGATTTCTGTCAGCCTCTGTACTAACAAACATCGCTTAGCCCAGGGTAATGATGGGTGTTTATTCCCCAGCCACTTAGCTCAGCATCATGGACTTGCACATGAAATATGGAAAATGGGCTTCTTTTTTTCCCCTGGGAGGAGCAGGCCCCTCCTAGAGCCACTAGCAGAGGCCACAACAGCAGCTGCTGCTCCAGAGGCAGTGGGTACCTTTCTAGCATTTTCTTCTGCAGAAACTCATGCAGACCTTACTAATGGCAAGAAGAAGATCCAGTTACAGGGCTGATCTGGGAGCTCCCAGATGCAAGGAAGGTTACCATATGGGAGGTGCTGCCTGTGGTTGATGCGGGAGGCAACATTGGCAAGATGTGACATGACAGAGGATGAGACAGATGTGGAGGTGTGAGGCTTTGATGTTCTCCATTCTTATGCTGGTTGATCTTGGCAACCACCCTTAGGGGAACCACGGGTTGAATCTTGATGAAGGCAATGGTGACATTTATCTATTAGACTTAGTCACTGGTTGAACATTCCCAGGTCTGGATTTCCAGACAGTGGTTCGTGGAACATTTTAAATGAACATAAGATAAGATTGTTCACTTATGATTTTCCTTTCATCCTATTTTCAAGTATAATTAAGATATTTAACAGATGTTTGAGAATCCTATGATGCTCTGTTTGGTACATCTGGCTTCTTTCTTTTTTGGAAGATCTGGAGAATGCCAGGATGAGACATCTTGGGAGTCAGGAGAGTTAAGTCCTCTGTCCACAAGCTCAAGTTAAAATACACCCACACATTTGTTCTGGGGCTCTCAATCCTTAGAGAACAATTGTAGCTGGACACAAACTTTTGCATCTCCCAGGTGTGGTATAGCTCAACCATACCATTTTATTATAAGTCCCCAGCCCTGAGACATGAAATGAAATAAGTTTGCTTTTCCCAAATGAATTGAAAACTTTAAACATATCTGAGCATGCACTTCTGATACATCTGATACAAAGAGACTGACTCACGTTTATCTCCTTGGGTCAAGGCAACCTGCTTTCCTGTTGATAGCCATGGCCTCGTCTCTTCTGTACTTCACAGCTATAATCACATACTTAAAGTTAGAAACTTCATGCAGTCATGCTAATTAAGTAATTAGGTATAATTATGCTCACTGTAAATACACAGTAATTGGATAAAAAATGCACTTGGGGGATAAGGATGTACTTCAGGGTTGAAGGTGAAGAATGATAAGGTACCTAGCCACCCTGGAGGGATGTCATCTCATGGTGCAATGTGAGCCCACAGGGAGCTCTCCCCAGCAGGGGCAAGTACATAGGCTATGAAATGGGTCTTTGTATCTTTTCCAGATGCCTAGATGTATTTCCTAGTGTGTTCTGGCCTAGGCCTTGTCTTCAGGGAGAGGGAAGATTAACTTCCCTCCTGAGATTTCTCCAGCTCAGAGTTTCTCAGTGATAGTTTACTCTTCTTCTTAACCAATTTCAGATATAGGGGTGTTTATTATTACTACTACTACTATTATTATTGTTGTTGTTGTTGTTTTAGGTAAGTGTGCATATAGACAGCAGAGGTGGATTTTCCTCTATTATACTTCACCTCATCTTTTGAGACTGAACCCAACATTAGCGAGGCTGGATGAGCACAAGTGACTAGAGATCCACCGGTCTTTATCCTGTGAACCCCAGCTCTACTCTAGGGTTCCAGATGGGTATGGCCATGCCTAGCACTTTTTATCGGTGCTAATGATCCAAACTTAGATCCTCACACTTATGCAGATGGCATTTTACTGACTGAGCCAGCTCTTCAGTCCCTGGTTTGGAATTTTAAAAGGTGTCAATTCTGAACCAATCGAGAAAAACAGACAACAAACAACAATTCAAAGACGGGCTTTATAACAGAGCTGAAGGTGATTGTTTGGACTTAAAGCTAATATGGGATTGTTGATGCCTTTCTCAAGCTGTGAACTTGTGATACATAGACAGGTATTGAAGCTGCTGAGCATACACTGTCTGCCCAGTTGCATTAAGGGTCACAGATTGCCTCATTATTGCAACTCAGAGTCTAGAAACTGCTCAGGAAGACCTCACGCACAGGGAGTTCTTTATGAATCTTGTGTAGTTAAGAAATGTGATGGCTGTTGATGGTCTCTACCTTGTCCTCCAGGAACATCCTTTGCCTTTCTCAGTAAGTACCACAGATGCAAAGGGAAGGATGTGGGAGTTACCTCCTTTGTCTCTAAGAGGGTAGAAATACTCATTTCAGCAGCAGAGGTTCAAAATCAAGAAAAAGTATCTATGAGACTGGGAAAGAGATCTCTCTAGCTAAGAGTGCTTGCTGTGCAAGCATAAGGACCCAAGTTCAAGTCCCTAGCCAGGTCTGGTTTTGTATGCCTGTGACCCCAGCCTTGGGAATGGAGACAGAAGGATTGCTGACATTTTTAGTTCAGTGATGGACAGTGTCTTAAATGAATAAGGAAGAGAGCAGTGAAGTAAGACACTGGAATCTTCCTCTGGCCTCTACATGAGTGCACACATGTGCATGCATACTCCCTCCCAAACACAAGAGGAAAAAAAAAGATAAATATTTTTAAAAGCAGTGAAAATAATAGAAAGCAACATTAACTTGCTCTTTAAAAGAGCAGGAAGCATCTCTTTTTACTTTCCTGGTTTCTATAGTTATAACAGGATGAATACTCACATCTGAAGATTCAGATCTAAGAGTCTCCGATAATAGAGATGGTGATGTTTATTTTTATGGGTCTGGGATACCATGATCAATGTGGTCTTTTCTAGTTCCACCTATTTACCTGAAATTTTTATTATTTCATCTCAGGTGACTTGGGCAGTCTGAACTCCTAGTTATGATGAACATTAATGATACTTATGGAGTTCAGCTTTATTTTAGTCATCATCAAAATGTTCATCACACATAACTAGATTATGCAGAAAAGGAAACACATGCTCAAATGTTTTCCCCAGGTTTTTTTTTTTTTTTTTTTTTTTTTTTTTTGAGACAGGGTTTCTCTGTATGGCTTTTGGAGCCTGTCCTGGAACTTGCTCTTGTAGACCAGGCTGGCCTCAAACTCACAGAGATCTGCCTGCCTCTGCCTCCTGAGTGCTGGGATTAAAGGCAAGTGCCACCAACGCCCGGCTACCTTTTTGTTTCTTAAAATTTTATTTTAATTTTTTAAAAGCTAGAAAAGCAGAAGAGGTTACATCCAACCTTGAGGGCAGCAGGACCTCCATCACTAATTGTGGTCATTATTAGGATTCTCTTTCCATAACACCTGTGCAGTAGAGAATAATTATCATTTCCACTACTTCTACTACCTGTGAAGGAGCAGTCATCATCTAAATGGGAAATGTACCAAGCAGGCCAGGATGCTCTTGTTCACCACATCCTCTATTCCTGGTTCTCAGTAACTAAGAGCTGAATCTCTACTCTCTCCTTGACCAGGAAGCCAGCAGTCCAGGGTCCTTCTGTCATTCTCCAACTTCCTTTAGTTCAGTATTTCCAAAACTATGTAGAGAGATGATAACTGATATTTCCTCTGTGGATCCCTCAAATTCCATGGTCCAATGAGTTTGAGAACATTTATTACACACACACACACTTCTTCCTGTGAGATTATTAAGTCTTCAACGCTAAAATTATTTTCACACTACAAAATGGACATTGGTCTGGGTGGAGTAACACACACCTGTAATCCAGCATGTGGGAAGTTGAAGCCATAGGATAGAGATCTGATGACACCTTGACTCAAAACAAACAAACAAACAAATAAACAAACAAAAATGACCATGGGTCTTCAGTCTTCCCAAACCCATGTCAGCATAGAAGTTGCATGGGAGCTCTGTCTGTCACTGACCCTGTGAGTAAAAGCATGCAGTGGACTGGATTCTCACTTTCTTGGGATTCAGTGTCTCCTTGTTACCTTCAGGTAGATATGTAACACACTCTGAAAGTACCAGTGGACCTGACCCCTTTTGGTACAGATGGTCTCACATTTCTTCTGAAGCATCTGGGAGGAAGAGGAAGAGGCTGCATCCAGTTGGAACAACCAGAGTTAGGATGTGGCACTCTTTGGGATTCCAGGTTGACTTTACAGAGATCAGGAGTCATTTCCTATTCTGTGATTAGGAGCTTCTGCAGACATTCCTGATATAGCCTGACCCCTGGATCAGGAGACACTGTCATAGCCAGATTTTCATTGTGTCCCCCCTTCCTGGGCAGATCTGACATTTCAAGTAGGAATCTCCTAAGGAGAAGGGCAAACCAAGGTGTCCTTCAGGACCACTGTTTCCAGATCACTGTGTGGAATGTAAAAACACATGTTCCTTTCTGAAAAGAAATATGATGATAGTCTTGGCCCTGAGTGGTCAAATCAAGCTCTGGCAGTTGAAAGAATAAACTATACTGTTGGTCACAGTAGAGCTTTTTTCATCAGAATGGAAAGTGGTATGCATATGGGTTGTCTAGCCTGCCTTGTCAACTATTACTTGACTGTGGTCAAGGCATAGACCAATTGCAAGTTTTAGGAAAGGAAAGGTAGTCACCATGATCAGTGTCTTATGAGATAAACTGCTACATAAATGTGAAAATCCTTTGTCAACTTCTTATATTCATCACATATGTGATTATCCTTACTAACAATGCTCACTGCAATTTTTGCTAGGAACATCTTCTCTTCCCCAGGTTGATGCTCCTTAAAATGTTATGATTTCAAAGTTTATGGTTATTTTCCAAAAGCTAAGAATCCTTTCTTGCCCTTCACCAAACAGTTTTTTGCCACCCAGATCCACAGCCACACATATATTCATAGGAGTCAGGGCTAAAAGATGTCAGTCATTGGGTCATGATTGATGTAGATGAGCATTCAGCTCTGGCTAGTTTCTTTACTGGTTTAATTAGAACTGTAAAGCTGTGGACTTAACTAGAGAGTGTAGAGAGATTTGGAAAGGATTCTCTTGTTCTCTTAAGTCTTTGTTTTACTCTCCCCTTTGGCTTTACTTTCTGGAAGTTCATCTCTCGTGTAAACATGCATGGTACTGCCTATGTGCAGTGAGTGAGCTGAGGTCTCCTGTACCTGTGCCAGCACAGGGACTTCTATGTTCAGGGTTTAATGCCTATGACTGTATCTTCAGATGCCAATGTATATAACCCAAGTATCATTCATATTGTGCACGTCTCATGCTTTGAACATTTGATTATATTGATTAAAATATTTTCTACCTAAGTAATAGACAATAGATAATAATAAATTTGATAATTATTTAGATCAATTAAATAATTAAGAAAGGTTTTAAATTGGACTCTGGTTCTGCTTTATAGGGATTATTTTTCCTGTACTGTTGTTTGTTTTGATGTCTATACCTCCTCATAATTTGAGACTGAGGTAGTTTTTCTTTCCTATGATTTTGGGAAGAATTCTATCTATCTATCTATCTATCTATCTATCTATCTATCTATCTATTCTAAAACCAGTCAATCAGTCCTAAGCAGAATGAAATTACCACAAGCACTTTAGGATCCTCAAGAGTCTTTATGAGTCTGGGAATGGAAGTCATTTCCCCTGATGTGTATTCTCAGGTGGAGGAAAGTGAAAACCTTCACAAAATCAAGGTTCTGCCAGGAGTAAATGATAGTAACCATTAAAGATGACCGTAGCCCCTAGTCAATAAAGTGTGTGCTCACACACATTTAAACCCTGCTAATACTGTCCCTTTACTTCTCAGAGTAATCAGGGACCTTCTGAGGGACAGGTGGCAGAATAATGAGAAAGCGACTCCATATACATCTTATTCAGTGTAGCTGTCCTTGTAGGGAAACCAAACTTGTAATTTATGGTTGCTGTTGTCACCGTGTGGGTCTGGCTGATTGTATTAATTTCAGGGTGTGCTTATATACCAAGGCAAGGTCGAATGTGCACAGTAGCATTTAATTGGAGCAGTTGGGGATTTTCTGGGAGCAGAGTTGGGTGTTGTTTCTGGACAGTAGGTGAGAGTGAGCTGGAGTGAAGAGCAAGTCAGAAAGGAAACAATGAAGAACAGAGATGTACACTCAGTAGACTGAATTCCAACTGTGGGACTGGCTCCAAACTTGGAAGTTCATTACCTCAATAGTATGGTCCAACACAAATAATGCTTCCTCTTTGTTGGGGAATGGCAATCTAAATGTAGTGAATTAGCCAGTAGTTTAATTCTTAGAAAACTTTGTGAGGCATGTACCCCATTTCCTAGATGAGGTAACTGAGGCATAGCAAGTGACATGCTGTAGTTTCATAGCTAGAACATGTCAGAACTGTGGCATGCAACCTCTTTGTCTCTGTCTTACCTTCTGCATTAAATTAGCCGGTCATGAAATATTGTGACTCCTGCTTTGACAAGTAAGGATTCTCTAGGAACTCAAAGTTGAGGGACTTGTTCAAGGAGACTTGGTGGTCATATCCACAGCTAGCCCCAGGGGTGTTCAAGCCTACCTCTTCTAGCTCAGGCCTGATGGCTGACCCCCCAGTTCACTTGCACCCCATCTTTGGGAGACTAAGTATGTTCTTGGAGAATTGCAGACAAATGCTGTTTGGGGTAATGTGGTACCCACTTGCAAACTGCAGAAATTAGTTCCTTTTAGTGTTCTTGGGGTCCTGTGGGGTCCAGCACTGTCTTCACTGCTGATACTGTCTGGATTCGCAGATGCCTGTGAGGGAGGCAGGCTTCTTGGAAGGCGAGCCCAACTACAGATGGACAGCTGAAATGGGAGAACTACTGTAGAAAGAAAAGATGAAATATGCTCTTCTTTCTTGCCTGACTCTCCTTGGATCCTGTCCCTGGGGGCTCTGTAGGTTAATTTGTTACCCAAATTGTGACCAGGCCTCTCCCCCCGGCACTGCTTCAGTCCCCAGAGCTAGAAATGCTGGTGGTACAGCAATTCTTCCTATGGGATTCTGCTGAGTCTGGAGGCCCTAATGCCACTAGTAATGAAGGAGTGTTGGGACTATACTCCTAATGGCTCATTGATTGGTTGAATTATGCTCAGTATAATTCTGAAAATAGATTTTAAATATGTGCTTGGGGATTTGTGGGCATTTGTTACCAAGGAGTTTTAACTCAGTCGTGACTGATTTGACAAAGACATCAACACTGAAGGAGAGCTTGTTCCTGGACCACAATGTTTATCTCAGTGAGTGCCTTCCTCAAAGCCACTGCAAGGGTCAGAGTGGCCATTTGGGGTCTGATGTAGAATGGTTTCCTCCCTTTGTGTATACCTCTTGACAATGGTCATAAGAAGTTCCACATAGTTGGATTATTGATTAACTACTCAAACTCTCTCTCTCTCTCTCTCTGTCTCTGTCTCTCTCTCTCAGTCTCTCTCTCTCTCTTCAAATCTGGGGATTTGAAAAGAGGTCATCTGGGTTGAATAGCAAGCACTTTATCCAATGAGCCATCTCCCTGGCCCTGGCCCCTCTCTCATAGAACTTGTAAGGTGGAATGAAGACATTGTTTATACTGAGATGTCCCTTTTATTTCTTCTGAAGTTAAGGACAACAGAGGTTGCCTTTTCCAAGCTATCACTTGTCTGAAACTGCCAGTCACTGGGAGAAGGCTTCCTGGAGGCTTAACCTGTTAGCCTCTGGGATAGTCAAGCAGCAACCCCCACCCCCAGGCTGCCTGTTTGGGGGGAGCTCCTCCTCAGCAGCTGGACTTCTGCCTCATGTTTCTTTTGGCCAGAGTAATTTGGAGGCGACTGAAAAGTGAATAGGAGCCCTTCTGTGAGGCGGCAGCCATCAGCACACCACACATTGAAACCTCCCAACAGGCCTGTTTCTTCCCTCTGTGTCTAAATGGAACTAACATGCCTTCCACTTTGGGTGCTGGGTGGATCAGAAACAAATGGGGGCTATCACATGTATGAGGAAAAGGGAAAGTCAGTGTGATGTTGCATTTCTAAGGAAGATTACACTCTTCCATTTTAACCTCTGAGAGACTAGAGCACCCTCCCCTAGGGCAATTTATATTCACCCAGCCATCAGAAAAAGCAACTTTGTTAAGGAAAGGAGGGAGTAAAAACATAACACAAAAAGAAGAAAAGGAAAACAAACAAAAAACCAAAAAAAGAAGAAAAAATATCCAAACCAGCCCTCTGCTTTAATAAAGAAATTACTGATATTCTGCATTATGAACTGTATTAATTTTTAATAGCTGAGAAAGGAATTGATTTATAATGCATCCTTCCCGGCTATAGAGCCTGTCCCCAGCTAATAAATAAATGACAGGTCTCTTGTATTAAAAGTATCCGTCATTTTACATTGTTGGAATGTAAATGGTGAGAGGCAGTGAAGGGGAGACCCCAGGGACGGGCATGCCTGGCTGCACCCAGCTGCTAAAGGCTGTCATGCAGCTTGACCTCTGCAACTGAATTGAATGCATTCTCTCCTCTTGGTTGCAGCAGAGTGACCCAGATATATCTCCCTACTCATGTAGTTCAGGGGAAAGTTTGCAAAATGGGTCAATGAACCATTTAGCAAAGATTCGCTGTGCAAGTGTAAATTCCTGAATATTAAACGAAACTGTCTATGGCTTGTTCTCACACATCCTGACCAAGAGGCCTTAGGGGTTCCCCATCAGGTTCCTCAGTTTGGCTAGGATGACTTCTTTAGCCACTTATCCTTTGTTGACAGTAATCTGTGACTCCCAACTGTGGTTTTCCTTTCTGGGGGTTCTCTAGGAAACAAATAATCAAACAACACTTAATATTTGTGTTTGGTTTTGAAAGATTATATAGTCATTGTAAACATTAGAGTGGCATCAAAAAAGTAAAAAGAAGAAAATATGAATTACCCAAACATTGCATCCAGCGATGAATGGTGTATTGTGTTCCAGCCTGTTTTCCTCACACACACACACACACACACACACACACACACACACACATATATATATATATACATGCAAGCAAAAACACGTCAGACATGAACCAGTGTGCACATGTTTCAAATGCAAAGGTGAGACCCTATTCTGCATATGGTTTTAAAGTCTAAATTTGTCATTTAACATTTCATAGACCTTTATTTCTAGTCATCAAAAGCAATGCAGCTAGGCTGGGGAGATAGTTGGTAAAGTTCTTGCCTTGCAAATGAGAGTACCTGGTGTCTTATGTTTATAATCCCAGTACTGGGGAGGCCAAGACAGGTAAATCCCTGGGGCTCCCTGACCAGCCAGTATATCCTATTTGGTGAGTTCTAGGCCAGTGAGAAATTGTATCTTTCCCCTCCCCAAAAAGGAAAAAATTTAAAAAATCCCACAAACAAACATTATTGGACAGTGCCCTAAGGAGTAAGGAGCAAGCTTATCCCTTGCCTTCCACATGTGCACACATACAGGTATATGTGAGTACACGTGTGCACACGAATGTACATACACATATGTACAAACACACAAATGATGCAACCATTTTCAATGACTATATGTGTGGGTCTGGGAAGGATTCAAATTGGAGTCATTGTGGGGCAGGCAGCGAGCCAGTGAAGATACACCCTTTTGTTCTCTATGACAGTGTCGACTATAAAATAGGCTGTGTGAAAAATGAGGACAAAGGATAATTTTTTGGCAGAGCATCTAATTACGAATCAACTACTGCACCATAGAGTCAGTGCAGGAGGCTGAGAGATAAAGAGTCAGCTCTACCCCAAGTGATGGAGTCCAGACTCCAGCTGGAGAGACCATGAATAGTTCCTGAAGCTATATGAATAATGGAATGTGTGTCACAGAGACCCGCGATGGAAGGGCTGAGTGTGCTTACAGAGCAGTTTAAGTGAGAGGAGCAGAGGTGTGGGTGAAGGCTTCATGGGGGAGTGGGCTGGAACTAGAAAGCTATGGGCAATTTGAACAGGCTGAGATGCAAAGGAGGCACCTGATAAGTCATGACATCAGTTGCTGGAGGCAGAGCAGTGGATGGTATCAGGGCTTTGGAGATGGAGGTTGGCTCCAGAGGAACCTTTGGTATAGATGGATCCACAGATATATAGAATCATATTGTTAAATAATTATGAATTTATAATTTATAAGATTTGTACTTAAATAGCTCAAACGTGTATTTACCATAGTGCCTATTACTGATCTCTTGGACGTGGTTTATGACCTGAGGGGTGGGGAAGGACCCCTCCTTACAACATATGATGGAACAACTATAATTCCAGCACTCAGGAGGCTGAGGCAGAAGAGTTGTGAGTTCAAGGCCATCCTGGGCCACATACTAAGAACCTATCTCAGAAAAGAAAAAATTTAAAAAATACAAAGATCAAACTAAGTAGGTTATTCAGAGACTTTGATGCAGATGAGAAAGACCCCTGCTCCAGGGAGGAATGAGATTAAATCCCCTCTGGATATACTTTTCATCGAAGAGACAGTGCTTAGAAAATGAGACTTAGCAATCTCTGCTAGCAGTTCTGACTCGTGATTTATTTATATTGCCTTCAGAGGCTTATAAAAATGGAAGTTTGCCTAGATTTTGAAACTAGCATTTCTGTCTGTTCACATAGAAATGTATTCCTTCATTTGTTGTGCATAGTTCTAAACACAGATAGATCAATGCTTTGGGCTCTTAAAAAACAGAAAATCAAAAGCCTCTGTGCTGGAAAGGCAAAGGCCCAGGGAACCTGCTGCAGCACACAGCCTGCTCCCATGTCACAGGAGCAAGAAGCAAGCAGCATTCTAGAAGCTGCTGCTCTACCAGCACTTGAGAAGTCTGTATTGTCCTGGTGATGAGAGGTGACCAGGCAAGATCAAGTCCAACCTGTGCTCACTATTATAACCAAACAGTCACTTACATCGGAAATATGATCCTCACTTGTAATTTTTGCCTTCAAAACTTGAACAAAAAATTCTTTTAGCTATAGGACTTGGCTAAGAGGCATTTTCATTCCCAGTCTTCCATGCTCTTTCACTAAAGTTCCTTACATAACACAGAAGTTTTTCTTAAACCTGAAAAAAATATCCGAATCCTAGATGAGGAGACAGAGGGCCAGACACATAGTTTAACGACATTAAATCACATACATGTTTGGAGGAAGAGACAAATGTAGGACTGGAGGCTCTTGTCTTTAGACATTTCTCACGTCTCCTGAACCTGTAAGTGGAAATGAATCTTTTCATTTCCACCCCCAAAGAAGTTGATTTTGTCTGGACCATTTAATAAGCAACGTCGGACGAAAGTGAACTGTCTGGCTCAGGTGCAGTAATTGCTACAGAAATTGGTTTTAGAGTCTTTGGGGAATTCTGCAGTTGAACCTTATCAAGTACACTTTGTTCCAACACTTCTACAAATTTAAGGCCCTCAAATAACTCTCCCTGTTTGGAGCTCTTCTTAGTTATTTTAGTAAGTTTCAAGGGACACTGCCTCTCAGCCCCAGGAGCTCCTAGAAAGACAGGGCATTGCTATCACTATTTCTTGAGACTTCATGATGCCACGCTGCTGCTGTTGCAGTCTTTGACCATGATTTCCAGTCAGTCACACTCCATGGATCTTTGAGTAGTGTCTTATTTCTTAGTAGCATTAAAAAATAAGCAAGCTTGTAACTAGACATCTGCTTGATGCCTGTGTAGCTTTCAGGCTCCTGACTGCTGGCAGAGCACAAAGGGGATTCGTTTCTATTCCTCCACTTCGAAATGACTTCACAGGATTTGTAGCTGATGGACAACACTCGGGGACTCTTCCTGCATTGCCTGGTTTTGTGGAAAACTGAGTGATAGTGTACAACCAAGAATATGGCTTCTTACTCATGGCTTCTCAATCAACTACCGCAGGCAGGTGGTCAAATCCACCCCGGGCCTTGTGCTAGAAAAGGCATATATTGGATATCAAATTTTGCCTGATCCTAGAAGGACACTGTCACTGATCCTAAATTATCCACTATGGAATTGAGAAGACCCTGAGATAGGTCTTCTTGAAGTCTGGTCCCCACACTGGAAGCATCTTGTTAGGAATGCAGGTTCTTAGAATTTGCTCCAGACTTCTGAATCTAAACCTCTGGACAGTGGCCTGCAGCCTGCACAAGGAAGTTTTAACAAACCACCCCTATCTGGGGATTTGTGGGTGTTAAAGTAGGAAAAGGCTCTCTCTAAACTACCTGTGCTACTTTAGGAAATTCCCTTGATCTAAGATGATAGTGGATGAAATTGAGGTGTTTGAGTACAAATGTTGATAGTGTATCTTAAAAATTGTTTGTCTTGTAGACATTTACTAATAATTTAAGTTCCAGGTTCTATCGTATGTGCTGGGAACACAAGTTCCCAGCAATGGTCATCTTGATGTAGCTGCTTTGATATGAATAGGGATTTTTGATGTTGTTATAGTCATGTAAGCCAGAACCCTAACTCTTTTTTCCCCCTCTTGTTTTGACTCAACCTGTGACTTCTAGGTGGTTACTGGGTACCTCTAAATGGAGAGATTTGTCAGGCTTGAGATCAAAGTGTTGTAAAGGGGAGACATGGGATTGATGGGATTGAAGGGACATTGAACATGGGAGTTTTGAATAGCTACTAAGTTGTCTCTTTGAGTCTCCTCAAAGATGCAGGTCCTGTATCTTTGAGTATATTAAATGAAGGAACAGTAAGAGATGCTTGGAGCAGATGTCTGCACTGAGGAAGCTGCCCATAACTTCCAGCTATGAGGGTGGTGTGACAGTTCTCTGCCTTATAGACCATCCAAATGGGTGCTTGACATTTGTGATGATATCACCAGTAAATGACACTTTCCTTCCATGAAACAGTGTATAGAAAGAAATGTTTCCTTGTGTCGTACTGGTTTGACTCGGTGGCTGGCTGGTTGTGTTGCAGCTTCTGGGTATAGGTACCTTTAATTATGACTTCTCTAAGGTGACCACCAGTCCTGAAATTTCACTCCACTATCAAGGTCAAGGAGGCGATTTTTATCAGAAAATACCAGATTAGTAAGAATGTAATCATGATTCCCAAGTGTTCTAAAAGTCCATGAACACAGCAAATATTCCTTAATAAATTGAATTTAGATACATCTAACCTCTTCCTGTTCAAAATGAAATATGCATATTTTGTAATTCCTTCATAGACTTATGAATAGAGGCTCATTTTAATAGTTTCCCTGCTACACTATTTCAATTCTCTGCTTTGAGTTTTGTAAAGCAAGCAGGAGGCTGAGCTATGTTTTGGTGAAGACTGCCTAATGAATAGGAATTACAGGTGACAATGGAAGAGGCAGCCCAGGTGGAGTGGAGGGGGCAGTGTGAGCAAAGTTGTAGAGGTGCATTTTGGGGAGCCTCTATAGTTCTGGGTGAGTGTGTGGTGGGGTAAAGTAGGTCAGCCTAAGGCAATAGAGTGGGCTGCCTGTTGTGTTTAGAGATTCTCAGTCATTTTCAGTCCAAATCAAAGAATAGGAATGTGCCCTTCAAATAAGCTACAGATTAGGAAAGAGCAAAAGGCAGGAAAATTGTCAAACAAGACAGAGTGTATTTTCCTTCATGATTGGTTTGGGGGGCACTGTGTGTATGATTGTAAGAACTCCAAGTGTGAGTCAGATTTAGGTAGCTGCTACTTACCCACCATGTTCAGAAACACTGCCATGTGTCTTTGTAGAATCACTTAGACTTCTGGCTTCCCAGGATATTTCTAGTATTTCTTTGAGTTAGTGAGTCTCTCTCTCTCTCTCTCTCTCTCTCTCTCTCTCTCTCTCTCTCTCTCTCTCTCTGTGTGTGTGTGTGTGTGTGTGTGTAGGGCAGGTGTGAATTCCATAGCATAGGCAGTAAAAATATATTTTGTTCTTGCATTTTTTTAGGTCTGCTATTGGACCTTAGGTGAACAAAAATAATGTGTTTTTAGAAATACAACATTTTTCACATTGTTTATTATATTGCATATAGGAACAAAACCTGTGAGTAATATGAGAATATCTCCAATATATTATTCATTGTGTGCAAAAGCAGGTATGGATTATTCTTTTCATCATTTTCTTTTTCTGACAGAAAAAAAATACTACAATACCTTAGAGAAAGAACTGCCAATTTAATTGCATACTTTGCTCTCTTTTCTGCAGAATATTTATGTCTTAAATCTTTGTTACTATTGTAGTTTTAAGGTAGGCTTTCTTTATCAAGTCCAGGGTGGCCTTGAACTCACAACCTTCTTGTCTCAAATGCTGCCATTGTGGGAATGTACCACCATACCTGGCTTAAAAGCATTATTGAGATGGTGAATGAGTTCTGAAAACATAGAGTAAGAAAGTGTGGAGACAATAAAAGTTTTCATCTAGAACCCTGGGCTGGGGCCCAGTATTAAGAGAAAAAGGAAAGGGAGCTGGAGGAGCCATTGGAAAAGGCTGTAACAAACCAAAGGTGGATGCTTTGCAAAGGAGAGACATAGATGTTGGAGGCAGGGGCCCTAGACAGAGATCAAGAATCCAGTTTAATGAGGAGTTGTGACTTTGAAGGCTGGACCCGGTGAGTAAAGGTGACCTCAAATTGACAGGTTTGAGAAGAGCCTGGTACAAGAAACTACACCATAGACCAAAAAAACAAAACAACAAAACAAAACAAACAAAAAACAAAAAGCAAAAAACAAACAAACAAAAACAAAAACAAAAAAAGAAAAAAAGAAAAAGAAAAGAGGGCCACACCATCTTTGGCTCCTAGATATGGAGGAAATGGGGGCCAAGTTTGATGCCTGATCATTTGGAAGATTTCTTTCTAAACCATGCACCCATGACATAGAAGCATTTCATATAACCCTAGGGCTATGGATGTCCTTGTAAAGAGATCTGGGCTTGAGTTCTAACCCCAGTCCTAGCACTTAAGCTGTGAGTCTTTAAAGGATTCATTTAGTTTCCCTTCTTCAAACTGCATCTTACTGTTATTGGAAGAGACAACGTTATAGTCTGGTGGTCCCAAGGCCATGTAAATCACACCAGTAGTGTGATATTTGACTACTGTAGAACATGCCATCCTCGTAAAAAGTGAAAGCCGGGCTTGTTCACGTTAAGCCTTTGCATTTCATTTCCCTTGAAGAAGAAGGATCTGGCAGCACTGGGTTGTATTCCTTCACAACAACCCCACTCAGAACCTTCTCTAGACAGAGTTGATTTCTGCTCTTGCTCAAGCCCCTTTCCTCTCTCAGTCACACCTGGTTTCCCTTGTTTATTTACACCACTTTCCTGTCCTGGCTTTGTCATCATGTTAGTTAACTCTTTTAAGCTGAATACAGGAGGGATGTGAAGTTTTCAAATATGGGTATTACCCCCCCCCCCCATTGACTGAATGCCAGCTAATAGTCAGCATTATCATCACTGTTGTGAGCATCAGCCAATGTATTCTCAAATTTTTAACCAAGTGTAGAATTAAAATACTTGAATATATTGCTGATGCTGTGGTTTCTCCCAGACCTCTTTAGCTAGTGGTTTTAATAGTAAGTGGGCAATGGGCACTTTATTCCCACACAGAAAGCCTCTTCTGTCTCAAGAGAAGCAGACAGAAAACAAAACTAAAAGTCTCTTCTTTAGCTGAGAGTTGACAACCTTTGGACCCAGGAGGGGGCTAATCTGTGGAGTCTGGGATATCTGAGCTGCTACTAATGGACAAAGAACTCTCTAGCAGGGCAGTGGATGGGGATGATGCCCATGGAGGTGGATTTTCTCCTCCCATTTCCCGGTAGTGGTCAAGATACTATTTCAGTAATTGATATGACTTTATGAATAATGGAGCAAGGATCAAAGGGATCCTAGCATCTGTTTAATATGAAGCTGTGCTGGGGGTAAGCCCTTGATTCTTGTCACTGTAGCTCCACAGTCACCTAGAATTTTGACTTCCAAGATTGGAATGAACAATCAGAAATAGGCTGTGCTAGAGTTTTGGATTTAAAATATGAATCACTTAACAGTCACCTGAAGTCATCCTGAATTTTGAAATCCACAGGTTTGGAGACTGTCATGGGTTGTCATTGTTTGAAACAATGTGTGTGCTTGTGTTCAGCTGTTCTTTGTCCTCCATGTGTGTATATATGTCTGATTATTTGTATTTTCTATAAGCCTCAACACTGAGGTTATAGATGCTAAACCAACTGTCACACTAAGGGGATGTTGATTGTTTTTTTTCAAGTCAGAATGAGGCTGTCCCATTGATCAAGGCATCTTCATTCATCCCTCATCTGCACCTGAAGCACCATGTGCGGTGTGTGAAGGGCATCTGTCCCTAGATAGAGCAGCCTCTCGGCTGAAGCCACCACCAGACACCAGCAATCCCCTTTCATATGACCTATGGGTATGTGTGACAATCTCTATCATCCCCCCTCCACGGGCTCCTGGTAGGGCACAGCATTGCACCAGGTGCTTCAGCAGAAAAGCTGCCTCCATCCCTAATCTGAAAAGCACTTTGCCTAGAAAGACACCTGAGAGATGTAAGGTATTAATAGCTGCTGAAGTTCGTCCCTGTGCAATTTAAATCCCTTTCCCGAGTTACATTTTATGGAGGGGGTGAGAGAGAAGGAGAGAAAAGCCTAGGATAATTATGAGAGGTTGTGGAAAAATATTTTTTTTGGCTGACTGAAATATTCTTGTTTTACCACCCACCCTAGTGCCTACTGGATTTGGTAATGAGGATTTTTATTTTCTTCCTTAAAGTCAGAGGCTATTTTGACAGCTATGGATGCTGTAAATTAGGTACAATCTGAAGATCACTGGTCCTGTGAGAAACTCATATAAAAAGGGTCTCCTGTGTGCAAGTTAGGGGAAAAATTGTTCATGGTATCTGCCTCCCAGTGGGTTCACTTGCTTATCAGCACATTCTATATCCTATGGAAACCTACTGCACTCTCCTTGACCTTGACCTTCCCTATTTAATTAAGGACAGATTCTTTGAAATTTATTGTCCCTGTCTGGTGGGTTACTGGTAATATTTCAGGGTGGGAAACCTGCATTGAAGGGAAATGCAGAATCACAGAGGTAGAGGTCCTAACTGTGACTGTGGCAGAGAATGGGGATGACTGCAGCTTCAATCACCAATTGTGGAAATGTTTACTCCTATCATCCTTCTCTGAGACTCTGTCGGGCCATTGGGTTATGGGATAAAGAGACACCAGGCATTCTAGTATTTGGAGAATACTGAAGAGTTCATCTCAGTATCAAACCATTGTCTAGAGCTAGAGCTATTCTATTTGGGGCTACGAAACATTCTTTCAGATAAAGGGAATTATCATATAGTTGAGCTACGAGATACAAAAACAACAACAACAACAACAACAACAACAACAAAAACAAAAAATAAAAGAAGACAGACTTTGGATTTTAGGGACAATCTCATTACCTACTACTAGTGAAGTAACTGATGGCTGTTTGGAGCAATTATCAAGAAATCCTGCCCCTATATAACTTGTTTCTTAGGACAGGCATCTGAAGTGGTATTTTCTGGGAGGATCAGAAACATTTAGAAACCCAAGGGGAAAGCTGGTAAAGTGCCTGGTTCTTTGATAGGGAAACATATCAAGTTATATACAGACTTCTCCAGTAGCATCAGAATGCCCAGAACACCAACAGGAGAAAAATAACACAGCCACCAAAGAGCTCAGGTCTTAGTGTTCTAGGAACCTCAGGCCAGTAGAGGGAAAATGAGTCAGGTGGAAACCTCTGGAGTCACCCAAATATAACTTCGCATTCCAAACATAAGTATATTCATACACATTATTTGAGGTGTATTTTCCCCCAGCTATGAGGATAATAAATACTACTTTGCTACAATTGAATGTTTTGCTTGTGGGAAAAACATAATGTCATGATGAATTCTGTCCATGACAAACACTACTGCGTCAGATCTGGGAGCATTGAGTGGTTGTGAGGCCATCATGTAAATGGGCCAGTTCTACTCCTAGTTCAGTCACTTTGACCCTGTTTATATTCATCCTATCTTTTGTAAAAGTGAATCTTACCCAGCTTTAATGTCTGATCTCTCACACCTGTTAAGTTTTTCTAATTTTTTCTCTTCCCTGGGCCTTCTCTAGTTACCCCCCCTTTTGTGTGTGTGTGTGTGTGTGTGTGTGTGTGTGTGTGTGTGTCCTGGAAGGTAGCAGTGAGTAGCAAATGAGCCTCAAAATAAGCCATGTAGCTTTTTCTCAGTGGTTTGCCAATGTGCTTAGGTAAAGCTTGCAGTGTGCTTGTATTTTGAGCCAGTGTATCCCACACCAAGACCATAGCCTCCATGACTCCTTTCCCAAGGCTTCTTTCCAGGTAGACAACTTGGCTTTTCTGTTGACAAAATGTGATTTTCTTTTCTTGATTAAGACTTGATCTGCCTGTTTTCCTAGCCACTCTTCTTCTGTTCAAAACACAGGAATAAACACAAACGTTGTTTCTCTTGTACTGTATACCCTTTATGTTTATATTCTGCTGCCCATGTGAGCTTAATTTCAACTGGAAACTGATACTCTGATGCTGCCCTTCAGGGAGGTCAAGGATGTCAGGAAGTATGTGGACAATGGATGTATCAGGAAATCTTTAAGGGTGAGGTGTAAGACTAGGGGTGCTGACATTCATGTTGAGAGCTAAGGCAACAAGATAGACATTAGAACCCCTTCTCTTTTCTTTAGAGATGTATTTCCCTGAAGCAAGAGATGCTACTCTTGATTGGGAGAGAATTTTGACTATGCTTCTGGCAGTGATGTTCTGTCTTCTCAATTACCATAGAGACTTCCATATTAAAAATAGCCACTGGGCAGAACACTAGTGAAAAATCCAAATATATCGTAACAGCAGTTAGTTGCCCACACCTTTGAGCCTATTTACTCCTTGAGGATTTTCATCAGAAAGTGTTTATCCCTCCATATGTCACACTGGCTCAGCAAAGAATGAATTTCTGGTTGAGAGAGTGTTACGCATTTCTCTAGCTTCACGGAGGAACAGAATATTGTGGTAGGTATATGCATGCTAGTAGCACTCCACTTGGGTCAAATCTCCATTCTGCTTATGAGCCACTGGGTAGCATCAGGAAAACCACTCAATCCCTATGTATCATGCCTTCTTACTAGAGAAATTAGGCAAATATGGTTTTATGGTTTAAGAAAAATAGACATTGACTACGACTTAGAATGGTGCCTCATGTATCACTAGTGCTCAGCACATGCCAGTTTGGGTGATTTTCTTTCTGGCTTTCCAAAGCATATGGATATAGTTTACCTTTGGGACTTAGGCACTACATGAGGACACTTGAGTTAACAAGTTCAGAGCGTGGCTTCAAAGCTTAGAGGCACTGCTTGTATACCTCTCAACGTATCTGTGTCTAGTTCTAAGTTAGATCAGGAACATTCAGTAGTTAGTGTTGAACTGACTCAGGGTAGAAATCTTTAAATAATAAATTTTTTTGGATCTATATTCCCTGTCCCTTTGCAGCTTTGCTAATGCTAGGTAGAACCCACGAGTCATGTGCTCAGGTGCTGCCTTTCATAGATTTAAAATCTCTCTGACCTTTGAAGATTTTGCTGATAGCTACATGAAAGTTTGGGGTTCACCAAAGGCCTTTTTTGGCTTATTTGTCAAGCTCTGCTTCTTTTTCCCCTGGCACAGAGGGCTTGCCTTTTGCTTTTCTTTGTTAGTATGCCTGGCTCTGGCATATCCTGAGTTTCTTATAGTTGACTATACTTGCTTATTTGTTACTGGATTTTAAGGACCTATATATTATGGTTTGTAAGAAGTAAGCAAGATTCAAAGGAACCTTATTTGTCTATGCTTTTAAAATACAACTTGCCAGGTTTAAGGATTGAATCTGTTTCTTTGCATTTTGAGATGAACAGTGAAACTTGGTACCCATTTGTACATTTCTTTGCTTTCTTGCTCAAGGACCAAAAGTCTACATGAATGCAGAGACCTCAAAGGTTTACCAAATGGCAGATCGTGGTTTGGGGCAGATGTGGACGTTGATATGTTGATTGGAGTGATGCTGTACTTCCCAACACCTCAGTCACTGGGGTGAGAGTGGGATGCACAAACGTGATAGCAGAGTCACTGATTCCTTAAGTCTGCCTGGGTCCTGTCTTGAACAAGATCTTCCATTGTTCATACTCAACTGAACTTCAGGCTGTCCTTAAGTTCATTTTAAAGTAGTAAAAATTTTCCATGTTGTTCTGAGTCCTTCATAGCCCAAGGACCAGAAAATGCTTAAAAGTGCCTCACTTCAAGATTTTGATTTTGATGGGAACACTATTTTCTATAGAGAAGAATTCCCTCTATACTTCCTTGCCCATGGGTATTGCCAATAATGAATTCACATCATCCCCTGGCTCATTATTACACCAGTTTATGAATACTTATGCTTTTTATTTTATTTTACTTTTATCAAAAAGTGTTTTCATTAAACAAATAGTACGCATGTATACGGACAAGAATTTAATATTGTTAAGATGGCAACTCTCCAAAAATTGATCTAAGATTTAACACAGTCTCTATGAAAATGCAGCCTGCCTTTTTAAAACAGAATTCTACACAGAAGCTCTAGAATTTGTATGGAAATTGAAGGGACTCAGAAGAGTCTTACAATCTTCATAAATATTGGAGAACTTAACTTCTCAATTTCAAAACTTATCACAAAGCTATGATAACTGAGCTAATATAGTATTGCCATAAGGATAGGCATGGGGATCAATGGAATAGAATTGAATGACTAGAAATAGAAAATGTGTACATTTGTGGTCTACAATGAAGGCTGCAAGGTAACTTAATAGGAATCGATCAATCTTTGTAACAAATGTTGCTGGGACAAGAAGATAGTCACATATAAAGGAAGTTACATTCCCTATCACACACCACGTACAAAAATTAACTCACTGTTGATTCAAGATCTAAATATAAGCATTCCAGTGATTGAAAGGATGTTGTGTAATTCATCTCTGTAGTCTTTGAATAGGCAATGGTTTCTAAGAAGTCATACTGAAAACACCAGCAAGAGAAAAATGTGTTCACTGAAAGCTTTTTTTCCTGCACTAGTATGAAGATATGAATTTTGATCTTCAGAGCCCATGCGAAGAGCTAGCTGTGGCAGTGAGCTTCTTTAATCCCAGGGTTGGTGAAGCAGAAGCTAAACGATTTCTGAGAGCTCCCTGACCAGTCAGTCTAGCCAGTTAGTGAGCTCTAGGTTCAGTGAGAGGCCCTGTCTCAAAATGCTAAGATGGAGAGCAATTGCAGAAGTAACTTCATATCAACCTGTGACTCTCTCTCTCACACACACACAAACATGCATGCACATACATGTGTTTATGAATCTCCCCACACATTTTTATATACATACATGCATCAACATTCACACACAAAAATAAATTAAAAGTAAAAATAAATTTTAGAAAGGAAAACTTTTGTATTTTAAAGGACATCACACACACATGGAAAAAAACCTGTAAGTGGGAGAAAATATCCATATATCACATATTCAATAGAGCAGAGTCTAGGGTACCTAAGAGGTATACAAAACTAGGTAAAATTGACATCTAATAGGAAAAAATAGACATTTCTCTGAAGAAGAACTATAAATAGCAAATAAGTAAATGATCCAAAGTACAACATAACTAGTTACAAATCCACATTGATCTATTACTTCATTCTAGAATGGCTAAAAGGGGGAAGGAGGATAATAAAGTGTTGCCAAGAAGATAAGAAAATTGGAACATTCAGTGTTGCTGATAGTAAATAGTCTGTCATTCCTTCAAAACATTGAATATTACCTTATAATCCACCAAGTGTTTTGAAAAAATTGAAAACATGGCTTTAGGAAAAATCCCATGTGTTAATGTGCATACCAGTTACTGAGAATAGCTTAGAAGTGGAGTCAATGCAAATATTTATCAATGGAAACACATTTTACAGACTATGGTATATCTATACAATGGAATATTACTGAGCCATAGAGAGGACTGAAGTATGATTGTCATGAAAACATGGTGAGATGCAAGCTAGATGTAAAAGCCATGTACCTTGGGATTCCATTCTTATGATTTGTCTAGAATAAGTGAATTCATCATGCAAGAAAGTAGAAGAGAGATTATTATCAGAGTCTGAAGGAGAGGAGGGCAGATGGTGACTATTACTGGGTGTGGTTTACATGTGTACATGTGAGCTCATATGAAAGAAAGAGAAAGAAGGGGGGCACAGAGAGCTATAGACAGAAAAGGAGAGAGACTAAATAAAAACATTAGGGGTTTACATGGAGGAGGTTTGTGTTGAATGAGTGTGAATATACATTGAATTGTTCAGTTTGAAAGAGTGAAATTTGTGAAATGCAAATTACACCTCTAAGACAGAACCTCTCCTAGTCACTGGTCAATTTGGAGAGATGCCTGCACTTGAGCTTGGATGAGTCCCTCTTGTCCAGTTGTGAGTGTTCTCAAAGCACAGGTGAAGGGCCAGCTTGACAATAATGAGTACTGAGTATACAGGCACTGGGTGTTTTCTAAGCCGTGGACACATGTTGACAGTTCTGTGTATATACATATTCACACCACACACACAAACACACACAAACACAAACACAGGTGCATGTAAGTCTAGAGGCTAGAGGCCTATGTTGATTTTCTTCTTCAATTACTCTTCCACCTTATGTTTTGAGGCAGGATCTCTCACTTGTCCTGGAGCTTGCCTGTTGTTCCAGCAAGGCCCAGGGGCCCTCTTGTCTTTGCCTAGGATTAATTATGGGTGTGTGCAGGTACACTTGGCTTTTTATGTGAATGTTGGTGATCTGAACTCAGATCCTGATCTTGTGTAGCAAGCACTTTACTGATTAAGCCATCTCCCTACCCTCTCAAGTGTCCACATTTAAACAGTGAGTATGGATATATATATATATATATATATATATATATATATATATATATATATATATATATCAGTCTTTGTCCATTGACTATTAGCTGCCATCTTCTCCTGAATCCAGTGACTTCAATCCTATTGCTGTACCACCCCACTGGGAACAAGCAGAAGCATAGATGTCCCACACTTAACACTGAATTTAACACCAAGAAGGCTGAATATAAAGAGAGTCTTTACAACTCTTTACAAAGAGTTTGATGGAAAAAAAAGTGACCCAAATCTGTGGGTCAGGATCTGAAAGAAGGTAGTGTAAATGTGTCAAGCACTCTGAAATCATAAAATGCATTGTTCAAAATTTCCACCTCTCCTTTTATGACAAGGGACATTTGTATTGTGCAACAAGTCTCTTTCCCATCTAAGTTTGGAACTTCTTGAACACAGGTCTTGGGATCATAGGTTCCAAGTGAGGTGTACTCTCCAGCTATAATTCCTCCACACCAGCATTGTGTGATGAGGCTTGCATAGCCTCCTTTGATAAATACCTACATGACTCAACACATAGGCAGTAGCATCTACAACAGAAAAGAAAAAACTGTCAGCATTGGATTTGGCATTGGCATCATTTATTGCATGATACACTGTCTCTGCAAAGCATTTGAGAAGTTTTTCAAGACTAAAAATGGTCGTGCAGAAAGGTGAATGGAAATATTTGAAAATATGGGAAAAAACAGTAATAGAAAATAAATCAGGTGGCAAGGTTAGACTGTAAAGTACCAGTAGCAAGACAGAGTCTACAGATTTGACTGTGGGCATGGTGATGGTCAAGCACAGTGGTACTCATAAGTTACAGGTTGATGCTAAAGCAAGACCATCTTTACTGAGTATCCAAAAAGTAACTTCTCTTCTCCCTAGCACATTACAAGAGCCAGGGTGAGGATGCTGTAGCTCGCCAGCACCCTAATAATAATTTATCAATATCATTAAGGGTGTTTATTAAAACATTCCTTGATGTAAGCCAACAGCTTTATGAACAAACTCATTTTGTGAAGTGGTGGCTGGGTGATGGAGGAGAAAAGCCATCAAAGCACCCAGGGGAGCTTGCCATACACTGTCTGGAAGTAGAGAACCTTGGGGAAGTCTAGTGTTGACTGTAGTAGAAATTTTCTTCCTCTACTGCTGTGCACCACTTCTGAGAGTCCGTGGCTTGACATCTGAGGCCAGTGATGCTCCCCCTCCTCCCTAACAAGGCCTTTCTTCCCAGACTTATTGGAACCTGATTATGTGAGACAGTAAATCATTGAAGTCCAGAACAAATCTCGTTTGACATTTTTATCTTGACTTCTGGGGGCCTTTAATTAGCATGATTGCTGTGCCGGCGATTGCTCCAGTGGACTCTGTGTTGCTCATGGTTGGCATAATGGCTATTGAAGTTTCTCTAGTTACTATTTCTGGTCATCTAGGAAAGTCTCTGATTAAAAGTAATTAAACTCTTTAATGGGGTATAATAAGGGACTGTTAGTAGTGAGTTTACATGAATTTTAAAAACGCATTAGAATATATATTCATATGGTTCTGAAAATCTCACTGCTAAGAGTGTGATACAGGTTGTTTGCCACCATGGCTCCCACGGCTTTGGCACACAAAACCTTGGCACACACAGCCTCTGTGTGGGCACCTACAGCTGGTATTGCAACTGCCCCACAGCACAAGTAGCCAGGATGTCCATGGCCATGTTGCTCACAGTTTGGTTCTCCCAGTCTCAGTAGACAGATGGGAAATCCTCTGCTGTTCTTTATGGTCTATGGCTTGGAGCAGAATTAGAAGATGCTATGGTTGAAAACACAAGAGCAGTTAGCACCCATGATCCTATATCAGTTCCCAAAGTACAAATGTTGGTGAAATATAGGTTGCAAAGTAATATTCCCCTTACACATGTTATAGTAACAGTTCCTAATTGGGGTGATTCTGCCATCAGGGGACATGTAACAATGTCTGGGGCATTATTAATGGTTACAGTGCATTGTGGGGAGCTATCACCATCCAGTGAACAGAAGCTAGGTCTATTGGCATACATCCTACAAGGCACAGATCAACCTCCAATGGTCATAATTACCCAATCCATGATGTCAATTGTGCTGGCATTGAGCAATGCTTCTCTGTCAAAGATGACTTCTGTATTTTGTGACAAAAATGCATGATACCTTTCTGAATGAGAAGGCATTTGCAATTTGCCAACTTAAAAAAAAAAACTAAAGTTTTTCAATGTAGTAATGGGGCCACATCATCTGACTGATGGTCTCTTATCAATTTACCATGATTTGCACACATTACCTGGTATGATGTGAGCTTTAGGGCCTCTATAATTGTCCCAAGAGGGTGCAAGTCTTATTAAAATGCCCATGTTACAGCTTTTCCAGACTTTGTAAGGAAACGTAGGAAATGTAGTGCAATTGATTATTTATCTTTCTCCTAGGAACCAAGAGCACCCTGAAAGTGCTATGGGAAGGCTTGTTCATGTTTGATACTTGGGAAAGAGTAAGGCCTTTACAGTAGGCAAGGACACGATGGCCTTCACAGTCTGAAACAAGCTCAAACAGTCAACTTCTTTGGGGCCCTGGTATTTATCCAAATTGTGACATGTGCTTTAGTGTGTGAAATAGGAGGGAATATGGGGTTTGGAGTAAAAACACATGACTAGTCAGTCAACATTCAAATTATAAGCGAATCATCCTGTCCTTCAATATCTAAGTGTCTTATTTGAGCAAGTATTATTCAAGGTGTACACTTTCCATGACCCTCTCAGCACAGTGGAATACCAAGTCAGAAATGGTGGCACAGAGACATGAATTCGTGGTTCCCGTGTTTACATCACCATTGCCTGGGAACATGCAAGGAGCTGTAGACTACATGGGGGAGATGCTACAGAGCTCAAGCCATTGTTTCCTTGACTTTTCACTCATCCCCTCCCCTCCCCCCCCCCCCAGGGCTCATGGCTCATACACGACTATGTGGTTACGTGCCACCATCAGGTCACTTTGTTGCATGTGGACAGGAACTAACATGTGCTTCCTGAACCCCAGGTCCTGAAGTACAAGTGGCAGCACAAAGCTCCTACTGGTAGAAAACTGCACACGCCATACATATCTGCTGCCTCTCTGGCCTCCAGGAGAGGCATAACCACCCTGTAATGCAGCTGGGAAAGCTAGGGTCATGGTGGTGTTATTGGTATGTGACCGCTACCTCAAAGTGTGGTGGAGAGTTTGCCCCAGTAACTGTTGCCACATCAGTCACAGGAATGACATTTTACTCTGAGCTTCCCAGTCAAAGTGGCTGTTAGCATCTGCATTTATAGAAGAGGAAATGAACCACTGAGCATTAGATGTGTTACACTGCCTGTATCTTCTGCTGCCTGAAGTAGCAGCCATATTTAGGATGATAGAAAATATAAAGAATTCATGCAAAACACCAAAGTTTCTAACATAAACCACTACCAGCCTTGGCTCTTCCAGTGGGTCTTATCAAGTCGAGAGAGCAGGCTCAGCACTATAGTGCTGAAAGCTGAGAGTTACCAGGGTCTGAAAGCCCTGGTTTAAGGTTGCAAATACCTATTCTAAGTATTGATAAGCATGCACTGTGCAGTCAGTGCTGACTTATCACTGGTTTCTATTTGAGTCCTGCAGTGTTATTAATGGTCCTATTGCTATTCACACTGGAGGATTTTGGAAAAGAACCCCAGACCTATTTCCTCTTCTCCCATCTACATTTAATCAATTGTCAAGTTTTAGATTTGCATAAATTCTGCCCTTGGCTTTCTCTAGTATCCTCCCCCCATGAGCTCTCCAATAATTTCATCACTACTTTATTGCTTGTCCATTCTGGTACAGCCACCTTTAAAACCAAGTGTCAGCAGCTAGCGCACACAGGTCCAATAGTACCTAATATCCATTTTCATATACTTTTGAGCTAAGCTAAGAATGGTATTTACATTTTTAAATGGTTAGGCAGATTCTAAAGAAGAATCCTCTTTTTTAACATGTGAAAATTACATGAAATTCAAATTTCAGTGTCCATAAATAAAGTCAACTGGAACACAGCCACTCTCATTCCCTCCCCGTTGCCTGAAGATGCTTTCACACTGCCATGGCAGAGCTGAGCAGTTGCAACAGGGACCGTATGGCTCACAAAAGCCTAAGATATCCATGATCTGGTGGCTTGCCCCCACTCTAAGCAGCACAGCCCAGCCCAGCCTAGCCCAGCCCAGCCCAGCCCAGCCCAGCCCAGCCCAGCCCAGCCCAGCATAGCCCAGCCCAGCCCAGCCCAGCCCAGCCCAGCCCAGCCCAGCCCAGCATAGCCCAGCCCAGCCCAGCCCAGCCCAGCCCAGCCCAGCATAGCCCAGCCCAGCCCAGCCCAGCACAGCCCAGCACAGCCCAGCCCAGCACAGCCCAGCACAGCCCAGCACAGCCCCTGCTGGCCTTTCCTTTTTATCCCTTCCATTTTGTCCATGCTTTCAAGCCACACTCAAAATCATTCAGGACTCATCTATTGCCCAGGCTCTTGAGTGTCTTTATTGTCTGCTCCGAGTTAATCAACTCTGTGGTCTCTCATCCCATAGCATTCCCCTGAAGGAGGCTGGTTTGCTACTGCAGTCCGCTCCCAGGAATGTTCCACTACTCATCCTGAGCTGTATTTAGAACACAAGACCTTCTCAGCTATCTTCTGTTTCCACCTCCACTATTGTGGATGGAGGCGCATGGTGTGTGAGGGTAGTCTGGTGAATTTGCCCACAGTGGATCTTCTTGGGTTACTCTATATATGGTGTGAGAATTTATAGTACTTTTGTTCTCACAAACATACAACATTGCTTGTTTTTAAAAGCAGGCAACATATTTCAGCATCTGGGAATTGTTTTATAACATGCAGTAGACAGAGCATTGCCACAGTTGATGCATTATTTCATCCAAATCTGTCATGGTCATGTCTGTATCTATTGACCTATCATGCATCTGTCTTCATTTTTCTACCCACCTATCAGTCTGTCAGTCTTCCTCTATCTGCTTATTGATTTGTGCCAGTTCCTGCTTCTAATGTTTCTGCACAGTGTAGCTGCAGCATGGTCACATGACTGGTGATGTCCCATTTCTAGGAGATGATCCACAGTTAGTTCCCTGCACAGTGGTTCTGCTCTCACCTACTGAGCCACTTCCTATTTCTCACTCACTCCTGTTCTGTGTTCCAGGAACATTATACACCTTGCTTTTCTGGAAATGCAATCCCTCTTTTGGTTTTTTAGGAATGCCGTAACAAAGTACCATGTTTTAGAGCAGAAATCATTTAATATCTCATAGATTCGGGGAGGAGAAATCCAGGGCCAGTATGTTAGCAGAACCATATCCCCATTAAAGGTTGGAGGATCAGATCCATTCCAGCTCTCTCCCAACTTGATGCTTTATTGGCAGTCTTGGGCATCCCTCAACTTGCAAATGTCTTACCTAGATCTCTGCTTTGTGCTTATATAGTGATCTTCCTATGTCTCTGCTTCTGTCTGTGCCTCTCTGTGTCCGTCTCCCTGTCTCTGTCTGTCTATCTCTGTCTCTGACTGGTTATGTCTCTGTCTCTCTCTGTGCTGTGTGCTCTGTGTGTGTGTGTGTGTGTGTGTACGTACATGTTCAAATCTCCCCAGGCTTATTATGTTTTTACAAAGGTACAGTTTATATTGAATTTTATCCTATCCCAATTATTTCACCTTGTTTCAAAATAAAGTCACATTCTGAGGTCTTAGGATCAGGGTAATTGTACCAGTAACCACCCTCTACTTGCCATGCTTTTCCATGCTGTACCTGTACCTTGCTTTGGAATTGTATCCCCATACCTTTCTGTGATCATGTGATTGTTCTTTTCTCTTATTAAATTCCCTCGGCTGTGGGTGGGCACCTCACTAGATGTTACTTATATATTTCTCCTAGCACGATTATTTGTCACTGAGCCCAAGCAAGCTATGAAGTTCCTAATTTTTTTCTTTTTATTTCCCCTGGCTCCTGGAAGGCTGACACTCAGTTGTTTACATATGTTCCTCCAGGAAGCTTAGAAAGGTGCTGCTCTCACATTCTTGGCACTGGATTTTAGGATTTTTGGCTAACAAGTTTTTCTCCCTTGTTTTATTTTTCTGTCTCCCTCTCCCTGACTACATGTTTATGGGCATGGGGGCAGTATGTGTCAGTTATGTGGAGTTTGGAGCACAGCAAATGCAAACCTTTGAGGCCTGGGTAGGTGTCAGTTTCAAGTTCTGTAGCTACTACAAAGTGCTGATGCTCTGTGTGACCCCCACAGCATGGACTGCACAGTTCCCTGCAGGCAGGTAGCCATAATAAAGCTACCACTTATTATTATTTTTATTTTGTGGTGCTGAGGATCAAACCCCAGACCTTGTACAAGCTGGGAAAGTGATCCACCACTTAGTTGCAATCCTAGCCTTAATACTCCGAGTTTAATCTGGGTTTTTGGAGAGACTATAACAATTCCACTCCCACAATGGGTATTGTTTAGGTCTATCTGTGTATTCCTCTTGTTTTGTAAATTAAAGGTCAAGGGAAAAGTTCTCTATAGATGTTGTTCCTGACATGTATCTGTTAGATATCTCTTTCCATCTTCCCTTCTTGGTCACCTTCATTAAGCTCATTATTATCTCTAATCAAGGTACTCTGGAACCAGTAAAGCAATGCATAAGTTTATGCTATTTAATTTTTATGACTGCCAATTTAGAATGTGCCAATGATCTGATTCTGTTTTCTCGGGTCCTGATCTAAGATAATCTGCTTAAAGTTGTTACCAGCTAGGATTTGGACTTTACTGATTACATCTCCTGCTAGACTCTGGCCTTGGCCTTTTGCTGACCACCTCCTGCACAATATGGCCATGGCCTCAAGAAAAGTCAGGCATTCTGGAGTACCAGATGGGAATTGAGGATTTTGGTTCTAGGGTCATACAATGAAGTTGGAAATAGGAGGTGTTAGTAGTAAAGTAACATTTTTTTATATTCCTCAGAGTTATTTCGAGGCCAGCATAGTAATCATTTATGATCCCTAAAATTGTTTTCAAATGTCAAGATAGTAAAGTAGGATTTGAGAATAATGTGATATATTGTTACATAGATTCACATAGAGAGAGAAATCAAATTGCATGGTTCTACAAAACAAGTCTATTCTTTAAAAATATGGCTAATCTTATAGGAAATAGAGAGGCTTAATTTTTCTTCTGCATAACATGCAGAGGGGTTAAGAGCAGAGGAGCTGAGATGAGAAAGGCTGGCCTCAGATCCTGGTTCTGCATTTTATTAAAGGGAGACTTGGCATGAGTTATTGAGCCCTTCCAACTTTAGTTTTCCCATCTATAAACTGGGTGTTGTAATTATTCTCATATCATGAGGATGCTAGAAAAAGTGTATGAGGAATTCTGTGGATGGCATTTAACTCATTGCCTGGCTTGGGCAGGTGTAAATGATTATAGACATTGCTTGTAAAGTTTTATTTATTAAAAATCTGATTGAGAGGTGAGAAGGAAACATAAAAAGTTTTATTATGGTTCACGTATTAAAATGGTTTCAGACAATAGAACAAATAACATAGACATTCACATGTCATTGCTAAGTGATCTAAAGAAAGTGACCCTAGATGATTTAAAGGTTGAGTAGGAATTGGGTATGAAAAATAAGCTTGAAAAAAAAAGTAACTAGAAAAGCAGTAGTCCATATGAGTGAGGACAGAAACTGGAACATTCAAGATATGGTTGGTTTGATGTTTAAGTGCACCAGAGGGTGTGAATGGGGGACGAGAGGATAAGGCTGGCATGGTTGCTGAAAATAGGGCATGGTAAGCCTGAGGTGGCCAAGTGTGTGTCGGGGTGATACAGGGGCACTTTCTCACAGATAGATTCTGAACAGGGTAATGGATTGTGAATGTTTTGTCTTCCTGATAAATTAGATAATGGTATGTGAGATGAATTAATATAATGATGGGATCTGGGAAAAGGGTTAAGAAGCCCCCAAATAGAGACCTTAAAGTAGGTGTGGGCAGTGTGAAAGCACAAGAAGGCACTTGGTAGAATGTGCCGTGTTTCATTTGTTGATCTGAGTGCTTTTATTTTTTTATAAGAACATTTGTGACGGAAATAACAATATCCTTATGTAACAGAAGGGAAATCAAGGCTCAGAGAAGTTAAATAATTTACTCAGGGATTTGAGGTCACATACATGTTGGTTGGCAATAGAGAACAGGGATCTGAAAGCTAGGTCAGTCTGTCTCCAGATCTTTGTGTTATTCTTTTTACAAAGTAGGGATTTAAATGTGTACATAAAATTACAAAATCAACATCTGAAACCTAACGTTTCATCAGATGCAGGAAATAAGGATGACATTGACAAGAAATGAGGATGTCTCCAAGTGTTTATGTCTGGGTAATTATAAAGGTGGTGTTGACTTTAAATACTTGGCTTTTTAGACATGGAGATTGATTTTGACTAGATACAGATTGAGACTCTGCACTTCCTGAAATCTAGTGCTGCTGTGACAGTTGGTGGGAGGATCGGTGAATTCACAACAAAACTTTGAGTATCCAAGGGTAAGAGAACCCTTTAGAAGCTAGCACAGAAAATGGATGAAGTAGAGAAGCCAACAGAAAGGACAGAAAATGACTGGAGTTGTGCACTGTTAGGTACTGGGGAGTCAGGAAGTCAGACTGTGCAGCAGGATGAAGTTGAAGAGGGGTGGAGATTTGGTCATGGGGTCAACATTGGTAATCTTCAAAGGTGTGTGTGTGTGTGTGTGTGTGTGTGTGTGTGTGTGTTTCTATGAAGAACTAGAATTTGCATTATGGAAGGGAAAGGGAAGTGTAAATATTCAGTAATAGTTGATATTAGGGTTGGAACTAAATCATGCGAAACCTTGATACTTAAATGAACTTAGGAAGTAGGATGGTACAAAATAGAATAGGTACATACAGGACATTGCTTTACCACTTATTAGGTTAGAAACTTGTTGCATGGACCTGTCAAAAGTCGAGGTGAAATGTGTAGATTTCTGTAAAAATGTAAACAGAAAAGGGATGACTTTAAAATACTGGCGATACAGATAATTATGGAATAGCAGATGGAGTCTAGAGAACATGTTAAGATGTCCCCAACTAGTGACCCTAAAATAGGAGTGGGTGTTCAGAAAGCATAAGCTTGGTGAAATGGTCATGTTTCAGCTGTTGGCCTGAGTACTTTCCTTAATGGGAAAGGGGATAGGATGAGAAGTATCAGTGAAAACAGTAAATTTTGTTACTAAGGAAATACATTTTAAAGGAAATACATTTTTTCCTTGAATGCAGAAAGAAAGCAAAATGACTGGGCTTTGATCCAGATAGTTCAGTAAGTTCATGCTTAGTGTACCTCCTCTACACCAAATATATAGCAATAACTGAAAACAGAAGACATGGCTGGTCAGCAAAACAAGCAAATAAGTGTATGACGAGAAATTGTATGGAAATAAAAGATGATGAGCAGAGGACCATTTGTTCTCATGATGTGATCAAAGGCTGTAAACAAACATAATGGCAATGTTTGTATTTATCTCTGGAGGGATCTTCAGAAATGTACATACTTCAGGTTGTCCAGAGATCAGAGTAAGAGCTCCTTCTCCAAGCCACACACCAGAGACACAGATGACTATATGGAATAATGGTGTTCCCAAAAGAATAATGTTGTTCTGCCTGGAAGCACAGTGAATAGGAATTTCTGAGCCTTAGTTGAGCCTTAGGGAGTAAAGGGAGAAGGGATAAAGGTTCTGCCTTTTAGGTACTGCCTTTTAGGCTGTTGTGCTGTATTCCCAGTATTGTCCTGTAGGGGCTCCAAGCTAATATGGGATTTTGTTCAAAAGCTCCAAAAGGCTACCTGGAAACAACATCAGCAACAAATTAGAAAATACAGGAGAGCAGCAGCAAGGGGGGGGGGGGAGGAACAGAAGAAGATCAGGAATATGTTCCCATTCTCAAGGTAAATTATAATATAAAGTCCTGAAATATGTAAAATATCCAGTGGTAAAGATGATATTGACTTTACTTTCATTAAAAAATAATCTGTAAATCTTAGCTAATACAGTAAGACAAGAAGAAAAGAGACTTGTAATGAGAAAGTTGACAGTTTTTATTGTGAATGGTATATGTTTCAGAATATCAAAGTGTATTTGTAAACGAACTGTTACAACTTACTAAGGTGTTCTACAAAATTGATAAAATGTAATAGATAAATGAAAATAAGTACATTTATGCACATATAATTCTGTAACACCAATACCCAGGGGAACTGAAAGCAAAGGGCTATAAAATTTAAAGCCAGCCTATACTTCATACTGAGTACTGAATTTCAAGTCAGCCTGAGCTACACAATAAGACTAACAAAAAAATCAAAACAATGGCCAATGAGATAACATAGCAGGTTGGTAGCAAGTTTGGTGACCTGAGTTCAATCCTAGGAACCCACACAATAGAAGGGGAGAATTTGCTTCCCGAGGTTACTTTCTGATCTCCACACGAGTACCAAGGCACATACTCTTTTCCCCACCAAACAAACAAGCAAATGCTTTAAGAACGACAACAAAAGCATACATATTACTTCAACAAAAATCAGAAATATTAACCTGCAACAAATAACATTTGGCAAAAATAAAATAAAATAAAACACAAACATTAAAAAGTATAAACACAGCAAGAGATGTGCCAACTTCTACATTATTCTGGTATAAATATAAGACAGTAATGAGTATAAAATGAGTATGTGGGGCATTTTGAAAATACAGGCATGTATGTATAATGTGTACACAGGGTATAGGTTTCATTTTCAACATTACAAGAAAATGAAACCACAAAAATAGAATAAATTTGATGAATGAGAGCTACATACAGCAATGTAAGGAGGTTTCCAGTTTTTCTGAACATAGGGGTATACACTTATAAGCCCAGCACTTAAGAAGTTAGTGCAAGAGGATCTGGAATATCAGGAATTCAAGGTCATACTGCTACATAGCTACAGTAACTAGATAGTTGGATGCACAACAGACAGGCATGGGAATATGAATTTTTGTATATTGTAATTGTAAATTAGTATACAAGTTAAAAACTAGTCAATAAAACAAAGTAACAGTGTTATCTCATATCAGTCACAAAACAACTAATAATTACATGGTTGAACTCTAAAGCAAAAAAGTTTTTTTTTTTTTAGTTTTCACCAAGCTTCTTATTTTAAAGTAGTTTTTGATAGTAAAGTTCCAATGGTCGATGAATTGACTTGTGTTCCTCCTTCATCAGCCTCCCCCATTGTAATCATTCTCTATTATTAGGACACACTCATGATCATCAAGAAATCAGTGCTGGTGCAGTCCCATAAGTAAAGGCAATGCTATTCTGATCTCATGATCACCAGCGTCTTTTCTCTGACCCACACTGCCTTTAGTGACCAGGTTTCTCCAGCCTCGTTGGTCATGTATTATATAGAATGTCTATCATTTTAAGCTTATCAACTGGGGTGTTGGCTTTGAGGGAGGAATAATTTAGAGTAGCAGTATTATTCTTATCACACCGTGTTAAGATATACACTTACAAGTGGATGACCATGGGAATGTTAACCCTGGCCACCTAGCTATGATGTTTGCCACGTTTTCACTGCAAAGTTGCACAGTTCCCTCTTTTCCTCAGGCTTTAGATAGTCACCAAGAACAGCATGTCCCACATCCTTGTGTGACGAGCTCCCACATAGAGCATATAGAATTCTTTTGTATGAAATATAGGTATTTAGTAAGAGAATATGATTTGACTTTGAGAAGGGAAATAGTCTGAAATATATTATAAATAACAGGAAAGATTAATATATTTGAGCACATCATTATTTTTTCGTAGCTCAATCTTGTCTGAAACTTGTTGCAATTCTTCTGCCTCAGACACTAGAGTGCTGGGATTGCAAGCATATACCAACACACCCAGCATATGACTACATTAATATGGATCCTAAAACCTTTGACCTTTATACAAAGTTAAAAGACAAGCTGTAGGCTAAGAGAACACATTCCAGTGTGTGAAGCTAGCAGATAATTTGCATATGGAATAAATAAAAATCCCCACAAGTAGGAAAAGGGTAATACCTCAGAAAGCCATGTTGAAATTACAAGGTAATATCTACCACTCATTAGTTTGGAAGAATAGCTGTTCAGTAATATCAGGTAAGGAATTATAGGGCAAGATGTTCATCCACTTAGTGATTACAGGAATGTGAGTTGTATGAACTTTGTGAGAGCCTTCATCAATAGAGTGGAGTTCAGGATTGATACACTCCGTAGAACAGCCTCAAAAGATGTGCTTCTCAATGTTTCTGTGCATGGGGATACATGAAGAGCTTGTTAAAACGCAGATGTCGATTCAGCGATCTGGAAGCACCTTTGTTTCCACCAAGCTCCAAGCTGTTGCTAAAGCCGCTGCTTCATATGCTGTGTTTGAGAAACAAGGCTCTAGAGCAGAGATAGTAAACTGTGGCATTCTGACCCCTGCTTGCTTTCATAAATGGTTTCTTGGGGGGGGATGTGTTCTGTTTACTTTTTGTCTGCAGCTGCTTCCAGGCCACACTGGCAGAATTTGGTACATGCAAAAGGAACTATACAGTATCTATAGCCTAAAATATTTTCTATCTGGCCCTTTACAGGAGAATTGCTAGCTGTCATTCCAGAGTATTGTTCTCACATGTGTGTAGACTTTTTTTCATAACAATTATTTTGACTTCCTTTGAATAATAGGAAAATAAAAACAAGTAAGAGTTGATAGAACTGGAAATAATTTGTAACATTAACACAATGAATGCCATCAACTAAAAATCAATAAATGATTAAACAAAGTTAATAGATGAAAAATAATCCATTACCAGGAAGCATCCTGTTTTTCTGGGTTATGTGGGGGAAACCTGTAACCCCAGTATTTGAGGGGTGTGAATAAGGATCAGGACTGCAGGTCATTACCTTTATGTTGCAGAGGAAGAATATCCATCAGTCGAAGGGAGAAATGAATTTATTTTAGCTTCAAATTCCGGAGGGCCCATTAATATGGATGGCAAAGGCATGGCAACAGTTAGGGAAAGAATGATTATACTTTTGTTCACACACAGGAAGGACCGAGTGAGAGGGAGAGGCTGGAACTAAAGGAAAAGGAATGGGGAAATATAACACAAGCCCACTCCCCTTGATATACTTCCTCCGGCAAGACTCCACCTTCTAAAAGTTCCTTAACCTTCCCAAAGACTGCCACCAACTGGGGACAACATATTCAAGTACATGAGTCTGTGGGGACATTTCTCATCCACATGACTACATTCTTCAGTTATATAGTAGCAAGTTGGGGGCTGGCTTGACTACATGAGACTGTGTCTCACAAAACAAAGATCAGTCAGTCTCCTTGTTGTGGAGTTTAAAGACTGCAGAGCAACACTGTAATCTGGTCGTTGGTGGTACACAGGGAGGAGAGCCTGTGTCAGCCATCTACTTCAGAGTCATGGTTAGCTCGGGTGGGGAGAATAAGGGTGTTGGATACACACAGGAGAGTTCACGGCCATGGTTCTAGCAGACTGTCTTCAAAAGAGCTGAAAAGAAGACACCAGAATATTACAAATTGTTAATGCTAGGCACTGGCACAGAGTTTTGATATTCTCTACGCTTTACTGATATTTCAAAACATTTGAAAAGAGTCCAAAGAATCAAAACAGGAAAAAGCACACTTAACATAAAAGATATTTTGAAGTGACAAAAAGAAATGCAGATGGCCTCTTAATACCTGCGGTTTTCTTTCCTCTCAGTTGATCAAGAAAATAAAGAGGTGCCCACTGACCTCATGTTATCTCCCACATAGCAAATTTTGAGGATAGTAGAGATGTTTTATGATGTTATTTTACAGAGCATGAACTTGTTCGGCCTTGAAAGGTGACTTCATTCATGTCATGGGGTGAAAGGGACTTTTTACCTTTTGCAGGACTAACAGTTCATTCATGTAAGTCAAGATCAGCCTATTGTTGGGATAGTCTTAGTAATGCCAAGGCACTGTTCCCCAGCATGCCTTTTCCCTATTATGTGAAATTCTTCTAGTACTCCTTAGGCATGAGCCAAGAGTACTAAGATTCTCCCGGGATGTCTGCTAATATCTGAGATTCTCCGTGTTCTGTGTACTTTATCTCACCCAAACTTGGTTGCTTTCCCATGTGACTTCCATGAGCATGCTTGCACGAGGGGAATGCCTTAGCCTCAGTCCTTTCCTATTGAGCCAGATTCATACAGCTGGAACCAAGAAATCTCATTCCATACTTTTCCAGCAGTATTGGGGATACTTTACAAAAGAGCATCATATATTGAAGCCAGGGGACTCTGTTCAGTATTCTTCCATGAAGCATACTTAAGGGATATCACTGGCTCAAGTGCATTTCAGTATCCTTTAGAAGCCTTCGCAACATGTAATTATGATATTGATATACCCCAGCAAATATAAGAGCTGTATTTAAAAGCTAAATTTTCTCACATGTCTTATTCATATTAGGCACCATGGACAACAGAATTGCCACATTCACTTCTAGCAGTGGTGTTTTTAGTGGCTTCTAATATGTTTTCTTTTGCCTAAGAATTACTTACATTTATTTAATATATTTTCATGCACATGCATGTGTGCATTCGTGTGTGTGTGTGTGTGTGTGTGTGTGTGTGTGCGCGCGCGCGTGTGAGTGAGTGTGTGTACATACGTAGGGTCAGAGGCCAACCTGTATGAATTATTGTTCTCTGTGTACATATGTAGGGTTAGAGGCCAACTTGTATGAATTATTGTTCTCCTGCTATAATGGTCCCAATGATTAAACTCAGGTTTTTAGGCTTGGATTCAAGCATCTTTACCTGCCTGAGCCATCTTACCAGCCAAAATATATGTTCTTATTGAGAACCTCATTTCTTAGCACAGTACTCTCATATGCATATGACTGTGTTCCTAAGTGGTCTCCTATCTTTTGAGATGATAGGCTTGGTTTCCTGCCAGGGATGGTGTACAGGCATGGCCTAGTATCTGCTAAGTATCAGACTCAGGTGGGAAGACTGTTTATACATGAATGCATGCAGGAACCCACAGAGTGGTGGGACATAGTGAACTGGGACCACACAGCTGCTCCATAGTGCACAGCTACCATCTGCCTCATTCAGGTGATGATCACTGTGTAGAAATATGGGGTCAGATTTTCCAGAACCCTTAGATTTTTAAGATAAGCTACAAATAGAGATGATTTAAGTATATAGTCTAAATTTAAATGCTGGAAATGAAAACTTTGAATTTTCTTTTTAATGAATTCACTTGTTTGGGATGGGAGGAGGAGAGGAGGAAGACATTGAGCAGTGGGTTGAGAATGTGAATGAGGATGAGAATACAGCTATAGTTTTCAGGCCATTTGTAGCCCATAGACTAGACTTGCTAGTGTAAGTTACCAAAGGGGAGATGAGTTTTAACCAATCTAGTCTGCAGTAAGCAAGGCTAAGATCTGAGACTTGACAGCTTGAGCCAACCCTTCTGGACTTTTATGGAATTTGATTATAGGAGAAGAAAGGTCTATGATTCCAAAGAACAGCTATCCTACAGAAGTAAAGGTCCAGCCTGACATAGTCACAACACATAGTCCCCAAGGACATTGTGGTCATCCTCTCCCCATGAATCAGAGGAGATAACAGATAAGTAGAAAACAAAGCAAAAGATGGTTACATAGGGTGGAACTTTACTTCAGCATTGTGAACTCCATTCACACAGTGGCTAGACCAGGACACTGAACGGATCCCTCCAGCACTGTGCTTGGCTTTCCCACTCTTTCTGTAATCATATCTGTCCTGCAAATTGTTTCTGTCTCCACACTCCTACTGCCTGCTCCTCATAGGCTAGTTTACCATGTGTCTAGATGGAGTTTGGGACTCCTTACTGGAATGATCTGATCCAAGCAACACGTTCCTGCCAGAGTGATGGGGATCCAGGGAAAAGCTGGTCTGTGATGTGTTGCATGAGGGAAGGGGCATGGCATGGGACTACATGGCTCTTTACAGAAGTAGTTTGTGAAGAAAGAAACCAGGGATTGCTGGAGGGGACAGGTTCCTCTTCCTGGAGAATATCCTAACTTGACTTTCTCTCTAACACCTATTCCTAAGAACTGGTTTTCAGCAAGGGGTCTTGTTTCCAAGTAAGTTATTTCAAGTATTTTGGAGTTAGAAAGATCTGGATTCAAATTACTATAAAATAACTTTAGAATGTTTTGAAAATATGATTGAGTTAATGCTTTACAATTTTTAGGATATTTGGAAGATAATTAATTAGCTGTATAGATTGGCTGCCATGATAATGAATCTTTGGATTCTATGGTGATCAGTGGTATGTCTGCTTGTAGGGGCTTTTCCACAGGCTCTTTCTTTATCTCAGGTCTGCTGGAATCATGGATCAATAATACCTAACTCCTCCCCATTGAGAAAGGAGGAGAGACAGCCATAAGAGTGACTCTCTGACTAGGGTAGGGCAGGCCTCCTTCCAGAATTGTCCTGGCTTCTGTGTTCCTTTTGGACTTTAACTCCCGAGCCCTGTGCATTTCAGTTCACTCTTGTGCTATAAGGGCTCTAAGATGACAAATGCATTTGAAGAGAGAGGACAGGAAAGTTATCCAGTGGCTCCTAAAATAGGCACTTTGTGAGTAGGCTAGATAACAAAGGGGGACAGGAGAGGCCCTTAGGCTTCCAAAGTTAAAAGAAGAAAGTGTAGGCAGGAGACATGGGAAGATGTTCACCACTACAGATGTTAGAGAGAGGGTGGTGGCTGCTAGTCAGTCTGCAGGATTGAAACCTCAGCCAGGAAGAGATGCTTGGGATTTATACAACTGTTAGGAAACAGAGAGGTTTGAGATTATGGACTTCATTTTGCATTTTGCACAGCCATAAGAACTAGCCTTTCCTTGTTTCTGAGAATACAGAGGACTTGGCCTTGCAGATTTAATCTGTCCTTTGTTCACTGGGGATAGGTTTCAAAGCCCTTCACTCCATCCTTTGGGTAATCCACTTCCCTTTCCTCCTCTCCACATCTCTTAGAACTCCCTTTCCTTTCCTGGAGCAATCCTAGAATTTCTGGCTGGCTTCTCAGATGTTGACAATCCCTGCTGTGCAGGCTCTGTTCTGAATTACATAGGGTCCACAAGTTCCTTCATGCTGGATGACTGATTCTGGGGAAAGCCTCTGAGAGACGGAACTGTTGGACCACCTGTGGGCAAGGCCTTCTTGGGGCACATGTTTGCCTTTCTCTAGCCTTCTCTTTACCCATCTAGCCATTTCCTTACATCTCCATGGTCCAGGACTTCCCTGCCGTCCTCTGAGCATAGTCTTCCCTTCATTTTCTGGGGTTATTATGAGGAGTGGGGGGGGGGTGCAGGAGTTTGGAGTGGTGCCTCTTATGCTATCAAGCTTCAGCTTTTAGAATCTTGGAATGGCTCCACCCTGGACAGAGTTCCAGAGAAAACAAACTTCAAATCCTGGCTCATATGGGAAAATGTTCATGTTTACAGAGGCAGCCTTAGGGACCTTGGCAGGGACTGAGGCAGGTTTGGCCCTGGTCTGTATGGGATCTGAAATGGAATATACCTGAGCCATGGATGTTGCATGGTCTCTAGAGGAGAGATCTCTCAGGAACTGCAATGACATCACCTTCCTGAGTCCAGTAGCCCTAGAGTCTCCATGGAAACTGTAACTTCTGCTGTTCTAAAGGTTTTTGCCCTCACAATGACAAGAGAGATTGGAAGGAGCCACCCCCTCTATCTCATCCTCCCCCCCCATCATATCACTTCCCTCTTGTATATGTTTTTCTGTGGGATACAAAGCCAGAAATGGGATCTGGGATCCAGCAGAATCATTTCCCAAGCCAAAAAACTCTTCCTCTCCAAGTCAGAAATGACACACAGGATATTTACAATGGGAATAGATTGGGGGTGGTGTTAACCCTAATAAAGGGAATGCCTGATGGGCAAACAGGTTAGGAAAGTGATTGGGAAGAATTCATGGTGATGGCAAATCTTTCTTCCCTGACTCCAGCTTGATGAATTTGATAATGCCACTGTGTGATACTCAGGAAAATGATTAGATTTTATACATAAAATGAATCAGGCAAAGCAGTGTGGATACAGGCGCTGGGAGCACTTGATTTCTGTTCCTGGCATTGTGCATTTAAGAAAACTCCCCAAGGTTTTGCACTTGGGGTTTAATGCTGACCATTAACCCCCCCCCCCATGTCTGCCTCTTCTGCCAGGGGTCTTTTCAAACATAGACAATCATGGGATATTAAACTTGAAGGACAATAGAGACCATCTAGTCCCATCAACTCACTATATATATGAGGAACCTGAGGTCCAGAGTGGGGATGTGTCTTACCCAAGGTCACATGGTGAGTTGCCTCCTTTGACATCTTTGTGTGAAGTAATGACCCCTCCCCCAGCAACCAGTTTTGATTCTTGAGACCCAAAGACCTATAAACTCCCATGTGTCTCAGAAGACTAGGTTATAGCACACTACAGCTAGCACAGCTCATGGAAAACTGACACTCCTTTTAACATATCATGAATAGGGGAGATACCCTCTATTTTTATAAACTGATCTCACTACCTGAAGACAGAGGTAGCAAACCAGCCAAAATGACTCATCCCTGCTTTGACCATACTATGTCCTATTCAGGGAGAGTGGGGGAAGTCTAATAAGAGTTTTAGTTTCTCCCTATCATGTATGCCCAATACTCAAGGGACTATAATGCCCTAGAATGGCGATGTTACTTTGTTTACCTACTCCCCCACACACATGTAAATAGGCATTTTTACAATCTGGGATTGATTGAGCAATCACTTTCTGGAGTTTGATTAGGAATACCCATACCTCTGGACATCCTATTCTGTCCCTGGATATATGGTCAAAAAGGAACCAAGCTGTCACAGAAGTTTTCCGTTCTTGTGGCAGCTCATAATCTTGTGGCCAACTGTGCTGTGTAATCCTTCATAATGTCTCTAGCCCCTGTAAGACCATGGAATTACGGGAAGGTTGAGTTTTCAGCTATCATTTTCTAAGCCTTTTATAGCCCTGGCAATATAAGTTGAGAAGTCAACCAGAAAGCAAGCATAGGCTTGGAAGTATACCATTCTCTACCATTTTGTGTAGCTGAGACTGGTAAGAATTTATTTCTTAGAATTAGACCCCTTAGGATGTTGTTCTGGTAAAGCCAAGCTTTCTTTCCCACCTCCTCTGGGAATACTAGTGTACTAGTGTGCACACACACCTCTTTTCCCACCTCCCCAGTAGCTCGTTGATAGTGTTTCTTCCTCCCAGAAACATGGTTATAGACCAAGACTCCCTTAGATGAGTCTGCTCTCTCTTCCAAGGCAGTCCTAAGCCAAACTCCCAATGTAATGTAAATGCTCCCTCTCTGTGCTCAGTTCAGTGAAGTTCCCAGCAAAATGGAATATTTCTCTGAGCACACTTGTTTCAAGTTACCCCCAACTCCTGCCCTTCCCTTCTGCTGGCTTTTCATTTTGGCTATTCCCAAATATATCTGTAGGTATAGGGCTAGATTTTCCCATTTCAAGTTCCCTCTCTGTTTCCCTCTTAGTTTTGATCTTCTTTGGGGGTTTTGATTTTTACTTTATTTTGCTTTTTTCTGTTTTTCTGTTTTTTTCTTTTGTTTTTTTATAGGTTTCAGAGAAATTATGTTGAATCCAATAAGCCTTTCCGGACATTCCAAGCCTCTTAACCATGGCATCTATGTTGAGGATGTCAATGTATATTTCAGCAAAGGACGTCATGGCTTTTAAAAAACACAAAAAACTCCTTTTAAACCTCCTTGTTCTGATGTCACCTTGGTAGGATGGGCCCTCTGAGAGGTTGGAAGCTCTAGGTGTTGTTCCTTTTGGATCCAGGGATGCTAAGTAGAAACTGCATGAGCCACCAGTGTTCCGGCACCCTTTACCACCACAGAGATGGGAATGTCTCCCATGGACCACTGGCAGGTTGCCCCCTCCCTCCAGTCATCACTGTGTTCCTTTTTCTCCGGGTCTCCAAGGCAGCTCCTGCCAGCATCCTTAGAACCAATAAAGAGAATCCAAACCCAAGCACCAGGAGCTATCTTTTAAACACACTAGCCATTCTCTTGACCCAACCATCACAAGAAAGCCTGATGAAGTCCAGCCGCATCCCACTTTCACTTCCCTGCTTGGAAGCGTGGGGTCTCCATGCTGTCCTCTCAGTGATCTCATCGCCCTGTGCAACCTCCAGTGGGGAAGAGTCACAGAGGGCTCTTAAACAGAGGTGGCGACGGCGCGGTGAGAGGAAAGGGAGCCAGGTCCAAGTATTGGCAACAGATTAGGTCTCAGAGGGAAGAATGGAAGACAGTCATTTAGTTGGTTTATTTTTATTTTTGTGTGTATGTGTGTGTGTGGAGAAAAATCATACATTTTTTTGTGGACACACTTGGCCCTTCCTTCTTCTTCTCTCTGGAATGGCTCACACTGAGTGCAATGTTAGAAAGTTCTTTGGGAAGAGTTTTTGCTGGCTCTATCTGGGTCCCTAGAGCTGCAGTTCCAACAAGCATTGGCTACAGGAGGTCTTGCCTATGAATTGGCCATCGTACTAGGACCACAAAGGACCAAGGGAATCAGGGACCAAGACCCTTCCTCCTAGTCCATGATCTCGGATTGGCTCTCTCCCCCTACTTCCACTTTTTCTTGACTCTGAGAACTTTTGGAACCCAGTGGAACCATCATGTCAAGGTCAAGATGAACTGAAGGGGAAGAGAAGTAAAACCTGGCCTCCTCCAGCCCCTCTCATGGCACCGATGGGCTGTCATCCTGGTCTCTGGTTGATATGTGTGTTCACTTTGCTTGCTTTCACTCATGTCTTACTCCATAGCCATGCTCTCCCAAAGAGGGGTTGTGCCCCCATTTTCAACTTGACCTTCTGGGTAAAGGGAAGGGGTTGATAGTCCTTTACATAATAAGACAGACAAATTTTCAGAGCTTGAAAGCTTTGCCAGATTGGCTGAGTGAATTTTGACTTGGCCCAGCTCTCCCAGTTCCATGGGTGTCCCTGTTATGGGAAAGAATGTGGAGTAACCCAAGTTCAGTTCTTGAGACAACATGGTGTTTAGTAAATCTCAGTACATTCTGGTATAGTGTTTCAAATCAGTTGGAAGACAGAGTATATGAGTTTGGAAAACATAGCAGAGTTACCTGAGTGCTAAAGATCTTACTTAAGGATTATGTTCCCTAGGGCATGTAGATGAGAGTTCAACATGTCAGGTTCCCAGACCAATGCTATACATACCTCCATGGGGTATATAAGCATGAAGCTTTCCAAGTTCTTTCCCAGGACCTGAAGTGGCCTCGGCAGTGTTGCTTTAGGTTCAGGGTTTCTCAAGGGTCCCCCAGGTATGTAATTGTCCAGTCCCTTCCAGCACTGCTCCCCCTGCTATCAATGGTTCTGTGTTGGACAAACTCTTCCCTATCACACTCAGATGATCCCTTGGGTTCACATCCCCTCCCAAGAGTGGTTATAAGGAGTAAGTTTGAGGATGGTGTTTTTAATTGTTGTAAATCATGACCTCATTTCCAGCCTCCCAGGCTCCATCCATCACAGCATCTTTTATTCTGCCATTTCTTCACTTTGTGCTATGACAATGGGGCATTGTGTTTCCACAGAGACTTATAGGAGTGTTCAGTGTATAGTTTCTTAATAAACACTTTATTTTCTAATGAAATGACTGCATCAGACCTCTTATTTGGAAGTCTTACAAAGAATATTAAAAATGGAGCCATTCCAGGGCTGCCCACAATTTGTTTCCCACTTTGATATTACTTTTCTGTGGAACTTTCTAGCACAGTTCTGCTAGCAAGACGGTTTTACAATATGTCCCATTAGTTGGGCTCTTGGAGACTCCACCAGGTACCTCAGATTCCTGCAGTGAGGTGCTTCTTCATCTTATTAGGTACCTAGAGAGGTTCAGCAGTTCATCCAAGGTCACACAGCATAGTAGGCAGAATCAAACTTGATTCCTGCAGTCACTACTAGGCTCTGGTATCTTTGGTACCTGGGAAGTTTTCTACTGTTTTAGAAGCTAAAAGTTATATAGGTATTTTCTTTGGAGCTGGTGTGCAAAGAGATCTGGGAATGGGGATGTGGGAAGCCTTTCTCTTTGAAGTAAAAGTAAGCCTGTGGGGTTCTCCCTAGGATGGAGTAGTTTTCTATCTTTTCTGTGCACTTAGAAAAAGATTAATCTCCAAGATTATAGGCCATTCTCTTATCACTGAAAGACACTCCATACATACACATATGACATATGCAGACACATACACATGCATATCCATGCTTACCTTGATTCAGCTGTCTTAGTAGGGCTCACATGGGCTTCCAGAAAGTGGAAAAAAAAAACAGTACCTGAATTCCACTGAAGGTCAAAAGCCAAGGTGAGCTGGCATTCCTCTCTGACCAAGCTTGGATCATGGTCCCCACCACAAGTACAAAGGTTAAAATGCCTTCTGCACTTTATATTTGCTTCCTTTTAGGAGGAAAGCAAGCAATGAACAGGAGAAACAGAACGAGGGCTGGAGAAAGGAGAGTAGGTAGATGTGGGCCCTTCTCTGGGCCACATTGGGGCTTATTGCAGCTCCGTCACATAGGAAACAAAGGGGAAACAAGCCAAGGTAGGTGGGATGTGTGACAGAGTGTCTAAGGCGAAATCGGTGCCTTTCTGTATGACCTCACACACGTTATTTTCTACATAAGTCTGCTTGAATCCTTCCTGCTCTCAATGCAAGTCTAAGTCTGTGTCTGTAAGAGTGGCCTGGTCTATGATAGAGGTTATACTAACTCCTCACTTGGGGTGTGTTCTCAGCAATTCCAGGATATCAGGGTTGGGGCAGGAATGTCTGGCATTTGGGACTATCCTTGGGACCAAGAGAAAGTGTGTGAATTCAAGGGAGAACTTTAGTTTTTCATGAGAGATGTTTAATCTTTGTATTATGCCATGTACAGAGACTGCCAATGCACAGCATAAATAGTGGGTGGGAAAACCCCCTGAGAAAATGTGAGGGGACAGGGGCTCATTGGTGTTAGCTAGGTAGAGTGAGAGCTCTTCTTTCTATCAGGAGGCAAGAGGAAATAATGGAGCTGTGGGGTTGTTCAATGGTTCAGGGGCAAGGGAACAAAAGGAGTCTTTGTATGGTAGCTTCTATTGTGAAGTGAGAAGATCCAATATGAGTTGAGATGATATGCAATGACAATGGCAGAGACTCTGGTGAATGTCAGGGAAGTGCAGAAGGTGGCTGGGCAGAGAAAGGACCTAGCTGGGTTTGGAAAAGGATATCTGGTCTCAAGGCCTGCCTGTCATTTCCTTGGTTTTCTTCTAGGTATTAAAGTGCCATAAAATTCCTTCCATTAGACCTTGGGGTCAGACAGAGCTGGCACAGGGTAGCCTCAGAGCAGAGCTCAGTCCAGAAAGGCTGTCAGATTGGGGAGCTAAGAAGCATTACCAGCCAAACCTGCAGTTTCCCTACCTTTAAGGTTCATAGTTTACTGGCAGATGTTCAAAGTGGCTTTCCTGGACTTAGGCTTATGGTCTGCTCCTATGATATTTTGCTATAGAGCTTCATGGCTGGATAACCCATGAGCCCAGTATGCTTGTCAGTTACTTTCTGAATTTTATTCTGGAGGAATATTTGAGAGGTGACAGTTGTGTATATTGGAGGCTGTGGAACTGGACTATATCCTTACCTTGCTGGGTACCTTTAAGTGACACAGCCTATAGAGGTTGTACACCATTAGGTCGTGTGGTCAGGTCATGGGACTGAGGGCTAAATACTCCAAATTAGGCTCACAGGGGAGCATTCACAACCATTACTTTGTTTGTCATAGGAAGCACCTACTTAGAACCAGAACTTTCTATCCATGAGAAACTGAGGCTCAGAAAAATCCATTAACCACTCTGGGTTTCCGTAGCTTATGGCCAGGGACACCATAGGGTATGCCTGAGCCCAGGGTACTCTTGGTCACTCTTTTGTTCCCAAAAGCAGCCTCTTTTCTGCTCCTGGAAATGTCACCATGATAGCTTCCTACTGTCCAACTCAAGATATGGCCCTTTAGGCACTTTCCCTAGCTTCCTTCTGCAAGCACATTCAGAGATGTGTTGTTGAAACTGACATGTGATTCTCATCCAAGAAGAAAACAGATGCTAGGTAGCATCAATTTGGAAGCTAAGAAGCTGACCTCTGGGCTTCCCAATCTCTCCTTCCTTCCTGCTGCTAAGTTCTCCACACCTTCACCTTTACATAGGTGTGATAGCAGCAGCAGAATACTAGGCTGTGACACCTCCTCTAATTCTAATTTGTCCAAGTTCCTTCAGGCCAAAGCCAGAATGGAGCAAGGATCAAAGTCCTAGATACAATCTTGAGGCAGCCAACGAGGGTTTGGTCCCCCAGAGCAAGCTCAGACATGGGCAGATCGATGAAGGGTGTGTTTATTGTTGCACAGCTTTCTGAGCTAAACTAGTCATGGATTAGGCAGAGCAGAGCCTTCCTTCTTCGGTGCTTACTGACTCCTGCCCTGAAGCCAGACTTGCACACAAGTTGTTTAATGTGACTCTGACACCAAATGTGAAATGAAGGTGGCAGAAAGGAAAAAGTAAAAAGAAGAAGAGGAAGAAGAAATGAGATAGTGAAGAGTAGGCCTAGCTCCCTTGAGGCTTCTCTGGGAGACCAGGAGGAAATACTTTAGCTTTACAGGGAAGGATGTAAGGCAGATTGGAAACTGCTGGACCTTTGAGTTCCATCTGCAGTGTTCAGTGCTGGCCTTGGGCTCCACTGTTCTCCTCTGCCTGATCTACCCACCTACCCCACTCCTGCTCTTTAAGGCTGGTTGATGTGGGTGAAGCTCCTTGCAACCTCGAGTTTCCTTGGAAAGCTCTGGTTCTGCGTTTTGCCTCTAGAAATCCTGCGGTTACCGCCCCCTCTGCTTCCCACTTTCCAAGAGAACCTCAACCCAGCTCTGACAGTATATTTTCAGAGCTAAATCAGAGTCTTCCTTCAACCCTACTTGAACTCACAAGTGACTTGAAGGAGATGCACTAGCAGTGGGCATGGTTCTGAAATGACATCAGGATTCAGAAGCCTGCTTTGGTAGGATTGGGGTCCTGTCTCTTTGTGTACAATGAGTGAAAACTCTACAGAGTGACCTGGTCTCATTTTCTCCTTGAAGGACAATATGGCCAGAAAAGAGATTTCTGCATGGGTGGTAGAAGACCTGTGACCTGCCTTGTGATCCCTTTCCATCTGGAGAATGGCTCCCCCTAACATAAAATATCTTTGAGTGTGCTTGCCAGAGCTCGGTCTTCCGTGCCGAGTCTCTTCTCATTGCAGGGGGATATTAATTTTTGAAGCCTTGCTCAAATTTTCTGCATGTTCCAGGCTGGAGGAAACTGAGGGTGGACATTTTAGGATTAAGCCATTGGTGGGGCCAGGCTTGGCTCTGCTGAGATGTGCAGGGTGAACTCTGTGGTGCTTAGATCCTGCCAGGCCATAAAGGATGCTGAGGGCACATGTGTGGAAAGCCTTCTGCCCAAGCCCAGGGTAGAGTTAGAATTTTTTTGGTGTAAAGGCAAAAGGCAGGATTATGAACTCCTGGAAAGCAGCCACAACTGCAGGAAAATCCATCATTGACAGCTCTGGTGGGACTTCCCTGCCTACATACTAGGAGACCTATGAATTTACTACACATGATCACATGATCAGAAGCACCCCTGGGCTTTGCATAATCATTAGTTAACTCATGACCCTATGCAAATCATAGTCCCTTTTCAAAGATGTCAATGAGCTCAACTTTGATGAGCTTAAGTATGTAAATATGGGTATGTGGTGTAATCCAAAAGAATGGACCCTGGATATTCAGAGATTGCAAACCTTGAAGATCTTACTTCACCTCTCGACTGAAAGACCTCTGACCTGTGGTTCAGAGAATGGGTGGTCAAGATTCTCCACTCAGCCATGGAGAGAGTTTGAGGATCAAGGAATAAGGCTACCAACAGGTATGCATTCCAGAACTGTGGCTGCCAGGACTGGCTTTGAAAGTGTCATAACAGCTCAGAACACACTACCAAGCCAGACTTTGGTAAGTAACACCAGAGAAGGCCTTGGTGGAAACCGCAGGGCCAGCTTGCCTTTACAGCCCTCTTTCCCTTTGTTTCAGCCACTTTTATGCTGTTACCATGGCAGCAAAAGGGAGCTTGGTTTTGCCTTTGGGAACTACATTGGAACAAGTAGCCTATTTCCCTTAAAGAGACACTTCCTTCCCTCTCTTGATTGCACAGTTCATTTGCCAGTGAGAAGGCCAAGGACCTAGGCTGGTAATGGGTAAAGTGACTTCAGTGTTGTCAGGTATGGCCTGGCAAGCTTCCTTTGACAGACTTCTGAAGAGCCACCAACCATCCTACTCAGAGCACATGGTAGCTTTGCTCTGTGTATGTCCTTGTGATGTGTATGGCGTTTTCTGCTGTGGAAGGCTGGCAATAGCAGTGGATAAAATTTCATGAAATCTGGTCTCCCTCCCAAATGGACTTCTCAGAGAAAGAGAAGGCGGACGGCTGAAGAGAGGGGCCATATGTATCCATATGTATGGCTTAGTCTCACACTCTCAGGTACTTCAAGTACCCTTGAGTTTGATGACAATAGGGTTTATCCTCTGCAGGAGCCTTCAAACATGCAACATCTCTCACTAGCAGTTTTGGAGGAGCATTCTCCATTGTCAAAATCAAGGTGTGACCTGAAGTCTATGTTCCATAGCCCAACTAAAGTATGTCCTCCAGGGTTCTTTCCCAAATAACCTAGGGAGCTGGAAAATCCCTGACTGACTGAACCCAGCCTGTGCACTCTGTGTCCATCAGTATTGTCACCTTCCCACTGTTAAGGGGGAAGGAGTAAATCAACAACAACTCTTGGGAGTGTTTGTCTCTGAAGGATCAGTCTGGCCAAGAAGGTACAGCCAGGACCTGTACATTCTCTATATGTTCCCACCAGAGGGCCACAGCTGTGATCAAGTCCTTTACTTGAGAAGAATCTGATAGAGTTGACCAGGGAGGCCTGGAGTCTGGTCTTTCCTAGTCAGTGGGCACCGCAGGAAGCACCTTCAACATAGATTATATTTTGGAATGTCATGCTAGCAGATTTTAAATTCTGAATCAGTGTCTAACTGATCCACCAAATGGCTCAATCTTTATGGCAGTCAATTTGGCATTTCTTATGACCCTAATGGGCATTTGCTGCTTAACACCCCTAATGTCAAATGGCCAACTTGGTTATGAAGAAGACCAAAATGGCTGCCTTAATCATTTTATCAGGTCAGCTGCTTGACAAACTGTTATTCCACATGAATGGGTCAGTTTTCTGGGCAAGGCTTCAACAACTGCAATATGGCTCTCCCTTAATTTAGAATTCCCAAATTGCAAAAAAGAAATCATTTTCTCATTTCAGTTATTAGATAAATGATTTGAAGATCATGTGCCCCTCAACACTGGCTCCAGCAATGATCCCCTTAAGTCTTTCAGATGTTAAAGATGCATCAGATAACTTCAGAGATCATTACATGGTTTATCTGGCTCTTATGGGTTTATGGTGAACATTAGGATATTAAAGGCTCTGAGAGCCACTGCTGTAAATAAGCCTTTTTATTCTACAACTTTTCCAACATAATTGAAAATGGAGCGTTTTTCACTTAACACCTTTTAATATATGCCACACACATACCTTAGGGAACATGGGCTATTGTGTGGTCAGGAGCTTTTAAAACAGAACTAAGCAGGATGCTTCATCAACGACCCATTGATGTCAAATATACCAAAGAAGGACCACATCCCACATCTCAACCCAGCAGGAGGCTCAGTCCTCCCTATGGTAAGTCCCTTCACATAGCAGCTTGAGATGTCTGCTCTAACGTGGGCCACTCTCACAGACTGATGTCACCTAGTGGTAGCACACAGAAGTGAAGACGGGGATCCCAGTCTCAGCAGTGCCACTAAGCAAGTGACTTGGGTAAGTAAGTTAATTTTCCTTTCCTCATTCTGTATTTGTCTCAGTGGTTGGCAAAAGGATTACTGACATTCATATAGAATAACCTATTAAACGGGTGCACTGGAGGCCACGTCCCAGTGAGCTGCTGCTGACTCCTGGCAAGGGACATCTTTTGGTCTTGGGTATTCTCTGGTGAACATATTGGCTGAAGAGGTAGAGAGAGAGAGAGAGAGAGAGAGAGAGAGAGAGAGAGAGAGAGAGAGAGAGAGAGAGAGACTGCATTGTGTTTATAGATTGGGATCCTCCTGTTTCTCCAGGAGAGGAAGGAGGCTAGTATTTGGGTTTTAACAGACCCTTCCTGTCACCTTTGGACAGGGCCAAGTGGGACCTCTCAGCAAGATTTTCCAACTTTGATTTCAAGAAGGCAGAGCTGCCTAACAAATAGTCTGAAATGTCAAAGAATAAATGTTAAAGCTTGAGAGGTCATTCTCCAGGGAGTTGCCTGGGCTGGTGAGGGAGGGGAAGGGAGGAGGGAGAGAAGGACACAGCAGAATCCCCCACATAAAGATTCCAACTTAGTTTTGTGATATTTAAGAGAAAAGGAAACTGAATTATTTATAAGATGGAAGATGGAAACAGGCTATAGAGGAATGCCTGGGCTGGGGATGGGAGCTCACCAGCCAGGTAGTTGCCTTGTGAAGCTTCTTTGTCCTTGACATCCTATTGGCCATTTTTTGAGCTGCCTACTAGAATTATTGTTATACTGTAGAGCACCCACATCATCTTATATAGAGATTGGAGGAAGCAGTTTCTGGAAACAAGTATTACAAAAAGCATGGGCGTCTTTCCCTCCAAGAGTTGAAGCATATGGATGGGTAACCCTTTGCCTTCTCTCAGCTTCCAGCCTATGCTTCTCAAGGTATGGATGAAGAAGAGTCCAACTCCAGTGTGAGTGGAAACCATCTTGGTTTTGGCCTCAGTGCCAGTTGTCAGTGCAGATCAAGGAAGATGAATTTACCCTTTCAATTGTTTCATCTGAAAGATGATGGAGACAATTATCCCATGCTTCCTTTGGGAATATCAAGGATGCCATGTGTTCAAAATATCTTTGCCCGATGTGGCAAGGACAGGAGCATAGGTCAACTTCTACATGTGTGAGGTGAAAATTATATAAAGAAAGCTTAAAAGGAGAAATCAAAAGTGATAGGAGGGTTGGTGGTCAAATTGGATGGAATGAATGAAGTATCTTGGTTAGTTTCGTGGTGAAAATTATACCCCAGTTCTATATATGGGTAATTTAATCCATCAAAGAGTTCAGTTAAAGTAAAAAATGGCAAGCTTCAGAAGCTCACTCTTCACTTTTCACCAATGTGTTCTTTGTTACTCCCCTAATAACTCTTTTCTTTATGATCTTGACATTCAGAGATAGACACAGAACCAATTTTTTGACACTTTGGAGTTGGTGAAGTGGGCTGCTCCAAGGGCAAATCATCAGTGGACCTCCAAATAAGCAGTACTGTGTTTAGAATGCTTGGTTTTTGCTGAAAAGTTACTTTTTTCCTTAGGTTTGTTTTTATCCACCTTGATGAACCTAGAGAACATATTTTTCCAGTTAAAATGTCACAATGACACTTCTGTTAGAAACTCTGAAATGCACTTACTCTTGCATTCAGTAACTTACTGTAGTCTCCAGAAGTCTTCCAAATAATTTTCCCCACTCTGTACTTTCTGTGACATAGAAATTGTACCCAGCATTCATTGACCTAGGGCCTTTTATACTCTTAAAATTTATTGGAATCCAAATATAACTTTTGTTTATATGTGAAAAGTCCACTTTTATTCACTGTATCTGAAATTAGAACTGAGGAAAATGTGCATGGCCAAGAACATACACAAAGCTCTCAGAGTGGTGATGTCACCACCAGAAACGTGGGAATGTGCAAGAAGGATGTCATGTGTTACTAAGAAAACAGAGCAGTGGCTGTCAGCCTGTAAAATCCCGTTGGTTAGAGCAGGAACAACGAATAGATGGAGATGAAAGGGGAGAAGACGTTGTGTGTTGTTTTTGTTACAAATCGTGTTTGGATTTGGTTAAGGAAATGAAAATCAGCAGTGTTCTAGCCAGCCCCTGTACAAGTAAATGGAAGTTTAAGGATGCTAACATCTCCCTGATTTCTCTAACCTGGGTGGATTTAGTAGAGAGGTTGGACTATAACATAGGTTAACTCTGTATTGAATACTGTCTCATCATAGTTTGTGGTGGGTGACAGTGCCCATACCTCCTATGATACAGCATTTATATTCTAGAGGTGAGAACTACTTTGGGATGGTTGTGATAAATTCATTGTTACTAATATTTGACAGCCTCATTAAGACAATAGAGTCTCTAAGAATGTCTTTGAGGGCTCCATAATACAGTATGTACCTGACATATGTAGGGTAATTGCTTCTGTCACTAAGAACAGAGGTTTTAAATAAACAATATTTTGGGTATCTCAAGTGGGTACTGGTTCACTAATTCATCCTTTAACAATCTGGGCATCTTCTCTGAGCTGTATACTCTGTTACTAAGTGAAGGAGTTCACAATCTACTACAATGATTTACAAGTGATGGATGGTTTCATTTCCAAGGAAATGTGTGAGGAGATAGTTTTTGTTATTATAACTAAGGGTGGGTGGTATGCTCCACCCTCCACCACACAAAGAGTCAGCCAGTCCAAAGCATTAACAGTACCAAGATTGGCAAGCTTAGTTTAATAGTCTCAAGTAGGAGAGACTTTTTTTTTTGTTCTTGGGACCCTTTCTAGCTGCCAGAGTCCAAGAACCACAGGAAGTGACCACCTGGAGCCTGTAATCAGTACCTTTCATCATTAGCACTTTAGCTGCCTCTCCTTCCTTAGCAAAGCTCTTCTTGGTGTCCTTCTAGGAGCCTCTCAGACTCTTTTCTAAGGCATTCCATGAGAATGCTATACTTCAGATGGGCATGCTAGGGTTAGCTGAGGGACCATTGTGTATAGTGGGATGTGAGGGTGGTGTGGTTAAGAGAAAGTATAGATACAGACTGAATATGGACACATTTGCATATGAGGCCTGTTTTTATGCAGGATGAGAAGAGGAAAAGGCTAGGGGTCAAACTTTAGCATTATATGTGAAACCGTGAAACCAGAGGCCTTTAGGTATGACTTTAAATTACATTGATGATAGGCCTAATAGGGGTATACCTTATTTAACGGTAAGTTGGCGTGATTTATACCTTCCCGATATTTGGACAACTGAGATATTTGCTTGTAATTAATGGTTGGATCTTACATGAATACATGGATAATTGTGAAGCAGTACGATGAAATCATGTGAGATAGAAGCACCAAGAAAGAACAGCTAGCTCTCAAAGGACATTTAAAACTTTTTAAAATTATCTTTAAGTCCATGAATTTATTTATCTGTGTATACATGTGTGGGCACACTGTGCTACTCTGTACATATGTGGAGGTTACACCACAGCTTGTGTTTGGGTCCTGGAGATAAAGCTCATATCATCAGGCTTGGTAGCAAGTGCCTTTACTCCACGAGCCACCTCACAGGCCTCTAAATGATAGTCTTAAAAATACTTAATAATGACATATACTTACAGCTGTGTAAGTAGACATTGCAGTTCACCGACTCCCACAATCAAATGATCAGTTAAGATTTAAATGTCTCACCATTTAAAGAGTCACTGGTCTCCTCAAACCTTGCAAAACCTGACACCATGGTCCTTTGGTAACCCCGGACTGTCTGAGACAGCCCTCCTGCCAACTCCATGCCATCTCCATGCTCTGGTAATGCTCACACAGAGTCATGCCCTTGTCAGGTTGCTATGGAGACTGATTTCAGGGTTTTTACAATTGATCGGTAGTTTGGGGAATTCTGTGCTTTTCAGTATGCTGTGACCAGCATCACTGGGGCTGGGGTGTTCATGTACTTTTGCCTCCATTGGCACTATTGTGGTGGTGGTGGTGGTATGGGGGGGTCTGTCTGTAACAAACTGGTAAAGACACTGGAGAAATTGAATGGGAAAGACTTTTTTCTACTCTTAATAACAGTATGCTTTTTCTGATTACAAAAGTAATTTATATTCACAGTGGAAAATTCAGTGAAATACAGAAAAGCACACAAACACATAAATTACCCACCATCTCATCACCCAGAGACAACACCGCTAACATTTTAGCTTTCTGCCTTCTAATCTTTTTTATGTACTTATTTAATTATTTAACAGAATGAAATCATTCTATATGAGCACACACACACACATAGTTTCTGACTTTTTTTCCTTTTGAGAAGATTGCTTGCATGTGCTGTGCTATTTATCTTTTGCAATATTAAAAATTTTGTGTATAGGTAATATATTTACCTGTGGTTCACAAACAATACACCTTACAAAGACTTGCGCTTGAATGTTCATAGCATCGGGCTTTTTAATCAGCAAGAAGTGGAAAGAAACAACAATGCCTATGAGCTAATAATTTGATCAAAATACAGCATATCCCTATTGTGGGATACCACTAACAACAAAAGACAAGGAAGTAGTGATGCATGGAGCAGTATAAATGAACCTCAAAAACAAACAAGCAAAAAAGGCCAGGTTAAAAAAAGAAGATATGTATCAAATGTCAGGCATATTCAAAATTGTAGAGACAGACAGACAGACATTACTGTAACAGTCACCAAGACCTGGGGTGGGGACAGAAATGAAGTGCAAATGAGCCAGAAGATCTCACCAGGTTGATGAATTGCTCTATGACTGGATTATACTGATGCTTATCCCATTTAGGAGATTTACTAAAGGTCATTGAATTGTACATTAAAATGGGTCAATTTTACGGTATGTACATAATTTCTCAGTAAAGTTTATGTAATATATGTAAAACAAAATTTATATATATGAACTTAATAAAGTTTATGTATATGGTGTGTAATAGATAAAGCTTATGTGAAGTATATATAAACTTTATTAAGATGCTGTACTTGCCTCAATCTTCTTTTTCAGTATCTTTATGTATAAACTATGAGCACTGTTCTTCCTATACTTGTTCCTCACCTGCAGGTTCTTTTCCTATTATCACCAGGCCCAACTAATGTACCTGCGTGTCCCTATGAATTATATGCAAGCAAATCTGGACAAATATGAATACTTGTTCTTAACTTTCTCTGTATTGAGCAGAGAGGAAGTTATATCACACACATTACCACATACTTTTTAGTGCACCCTTCCCCTTATTTCTTGAAGCTCTGACACTTCCTATGTTATTTTAACTTTTCTTTTTTTCTTTTCTTTTCTTTCTTCCTTCCTTCCTTCCTTCCTTCCTTCCTTCCTTCCTTCCTTCCTTCCTTCTTTCTTTCTTTCTTTCTTTCTTTCTTTCTTTCTTTCTTTCTTTCTTTCTGACAGGTTCATACTCGGCAGCCCAGGCTGCTCTTGAACTCATGATCCTCTGTCTCTTCCTCAGAGACCTGAGTCCCAGGATTATAGATGTATGCCATGACACTGCACTTACTTCCTCATGAGGGTAACATGTATTTAACCTATCATCTTGAGGTACAAGAATGTATTTAATTTCTCTGGTTTTGCCACTATAAACAAGTATAATAGTTTGACCCTCAATAAATATGGTTATACCTAAATACACTAGTTAAATAGACCCAATGGCACCCAAAAATTCCTTGGTACTTCTGTTTTATATACCTAACTCACATAATGACTACACCAGAGTATAGTAATGTATTCTCTAAGAGCGACATACAAGAATGAGATCCCCCACAGCCTCAGTAAACAGGAATTCCTTCTCCCTCTTCCCTTTCCCCCTTATTTTCTTCCCTCTTTCTTATGTCTTTCTATGCAGACAAAGCTAACCTCAAATCCCTGATCTTTTTGCCTCAGCTTCTCCAGCGCTGGGACTACAGGTCTGTGCTGCTGTGCGGGCTTCAGTACACGTCTGGATAATGCCCTCTGTGTGAACCATATTCATTGCATTGGTCCCTTATGTTTGGAAAGTTAGGTTATTTTGTCTAATTGTTCTGTTCTCGGAGTAACAGTCAGGTATTTGGATGCTTTTGGAAGGGAAGCAGAATGAGGGAGGGGGCTTGGGGCAAGTCCACTGAAGGTGATGCATGCCACCACCTGGCTACATTGCAGCCAGCCCATCACAGGCAGCTCTGCAGATTTATATTCCCCACATACACAGGTATCCAGTGGATCTGCTTGTTTTTCCTCAGGGTGGCAGTACTTAGAGGTGGACCTGGGGCCTGGCACATGCTAGGTAATTAATTTCTTCACCATTAAGCTATGTTGCCCGCCTAGTTTCACTTTCTCCTTTTATCACAGGTTCTCACTAAGTTGCCCGGGCTGGTCTTGAAATTTTATTTTCCTGCTTCTGTTTCCCAAGCAACTGGGGACACAAGCCTCTGCTAGGAGAACTGGCTTGCTGTCTTCATGGACACTTAGCTAGTTTTTAACTGCCTTAGGAAAGACCTTCTCCTTCTGAAGCATGGGGGCTTTGGGACCTAGGAGGCAACACTGGTGAATGCAGCTGCCATTGTGCTTCCTCTGGTGGCTTTAATGTATTGCCCTCAATCATATAATGTGAATGATATTGCCTCTGGTAGCTCTGAGGGCCAGAGTCTTACCACATTTTAGGGCCGAAAGTTCTGAGTTGCATCATCCAGAAAGGTTAGTGAGAGCCTGAGCAGAGTCTAATCTCATGAGCCGTGCAGATGGCTAACTAAGCATGATGCTTTGACTTTCTCAAGGTCAGAATGATGTTAGGAGTCAGTCCTCTTGAACCCTGACTCCTGGCCTGACCTTTAAGCAATCAGCCTCCTGGGAACACATCGGGTGGGGCACGGCAGCGAAGATTGAAGCATGCTATGAAAAGAGCACAGACAGATCAAGACTGCAGCATTTCCAGCCAACCCACTGATCTGGGATGGAGGCACAGCAAGGTCAAGGCTGGAAAGAAGTTAACCAGCTGGAGAGAGTTCAGGAAAATAACAGGAGAGATCCCCTTTCAGTCAAGATATCAATCATGAGATTGTCTAAGAGCTTTTGAGGCCAAATGAAAGCCATGTTTTCTCTCTAGCTCCCTCATGGTGACGACATTGGGCTGTGTTTCTAACATGCCACCTCCTTTTCCTAAAACGGTTTTTACATCTCTCTGGGGGTGGGCATGAGAAAACAGAAGGTGACCAGGAGAAATGTACCCTTCTTTGTTCTGACTCTTGGACTCTTGTCAACTGGAGATGCAGTCCTGGGAGGAGGAGAAGCCCCTTGACATCAAAGCAGGTGATACAGAAAGATCCTAAACGGGTGGGGACACAGACTACATAAGGAAGTGACATTAAAGATCAAGATCTGGTAGGAAGAGAGAAAAGTAAGAAAGGCTTAGATAGAGCATTAAAGTTAAAAATCAATACTTGCAGCAAAGTCACACATTAGGTTGTGGTAGGTACTTGATTGAGGGTTCTAGGTTTTCTGGAATTTCAGAATTTTGGCAATAACTATATCTTTCAAGGTAAATAAACATCTCCCATCATGCACAAGCTGCTAAGAGGAGTGGGTTGGTCAGGCTAGCTTTGTGAAGAACTTGAAAGTCACTTGTGTTGGATGAAGTCTAAGAAAAATTAATCCAGGTTGAGTATTAGGAATAACTAGTTAGGTGTGATGATGTACATATGTGATCTTAGCATTCATGTGGCTGAGCTAGGTTGTCACAAGTCTGAGAGTATTCTGTGCTACAGAATTAGTTCTTGGTTATGCGTGACCATATGCATGACCTGTCTAGTCTCCTTCCAAAAGTTTCCATGTTTAGTGACAGGTGGACAACTGTGTCAATGGAGTGAATCTATGAAAATATGGTAAAGGGGCTGAGGTCTGAGTGGGGACCAAAGGCAGTCAGGTAATGCAGGTCTATGGACTAAACATCATGAGTGGAGACAAAAAGGAACATGGAGTGATTTCCAAAGGAAATTGGGCCCAAGGGATGCAATACTCTTATACCACAGGTGAGAAACTAGTACGAAAGAAGGAACTACAGTTCTGAAGATTGTGAGTACTAGGTGAGTCGGATAGCTGGAAAAGATTGGAGACAGAAATTTAGAAAACATTTTAACCTTGGATATTGGAAGAATGGAGGAGAAACACTATTAATTGATCTCAGAAAAGCCAGAATGTTGATGATGGCATACAGAATGGAAGAATGAGTGAGGTAACCGAGGGAATTTCTTCCCATTTCCTCAGCTCACTAAGTGTGAGTCAGACTTAGAGAGTTTTGCTGTGTTCCCCTTGGGAGGGGATCCTGGGTTAGTCTCATTTAAGGAAGAGAAGCAAACAATTTGATGAACAGACATTCTTTAACAAAGAGACAAAATATCCCTTTCCTACCATCATGAAGTTTGGCTGAACTTACCTGCTGGCTACTTTTAATTCTGGCTGATTTCACAGTCAAATTTTGAGACTACTTTTTGCATAAGGGACAATTAGGAAAATTTAAAAGGCACCCAAAATTTTTTATCCTGAAGAGCAGTGATTTTCAACCTTAATGCTGTGACCATTAAATAGTTCCTCATGTTGTCATGGCCCCCAATCATACAATCATTTGTATTACTACTCCATATCTATAATTATATAATTATGCTACTGTTATTAATAATGTAAATATCTGTATTTTCTGATGGGTTGAGGGTCACAACTCACAGCATGAGAACTACTTTTTTAGAGGATTCACCTGCTGGCCTTGTACAAGAATACGCAGTGTGAAGCTGAATATACCTCCGTGCCTGGCTCCTCTCAGCTAAGAGCTGGGAGAAGGAATTACTTCTAATTTCAACATGCTTGGAGACCATTGCATTTATATAATGGATCTGTGCTTTCTGGTGTTGATTCTTTAATTGCAAAGATGTGATCAAGATCTGGCTCAAGGACAGAGGCCTGATATGAAGGAGCAGGCAGATGCATAGGGGAGATGGAGAATCTTGGGTTCTGCTTTGTGGTATCTTTAACAACATTTATGTGTTTGTTCCTACAATCTGTGCTCCGAAGACTGTGGTCTTAAGTTCAGTGTTAACTCAGGGTTGTGATTGCTCTCCTGCTGGGCCCTGCCCTGATTTAATAACTAGCACATCTGCTTTAGTTTCAGAATTTAGATCTGCTGAAGATGCCACCATCTGGGCTGGTGCTGGATCTCCAGCCCTCACTCCATGTTCCCAGCCTGCGTGTAATGACAACAAGGCTATGAAGCAGTCACTCATTTGTTCAACTGGTTCAGTGTGGATAACTGTTGTGTCCAAGTGCTAGTGGAGAAGCTGGGGTGTTGCAACCCATGGAGACCACAAACAGAACAAGCATTCACAGACATGGCCCCCTGAGAGGACTTGATGACAAATGATAAATAAGTAGTAGATAAATAAGCCAGCAAGACAGTTGTCTGATGGTGGTAGTGCTAAACTTAAGGATTGACACTGCCCTTGTTTGGAAGTGACTTCTGTTGAGAGGATAGTTGGGCAGTGAGTAATAGGGACAGCAAATGTCTGGTATCTGGCTCTATAGTGGCGCTACTCTCAGTATTTGAGAAGAGAAGAAAAATAGGGATGTAGAATGAAGAGATTATGGGTGAGGGGTGTATCTCAGTGATAGAGTGATTGTGTGGCATGTACAAAGCTCCAGAAATGATACCCATCACTGAAAGAATATGAAGAAGGGAGGCACAAAGTAAAGGAGAAATGGAGACAGAGACAGAGACAGAGAAGAGAGACACATGCAGAAAGAGAGAGAGGTAGCAAATGAGGTTGGAAGGCCAGCTCTGGTCAAACCCTGTAAGCAGTGTTTTTAATGAGTTTAGTTTTAATTCTGAACTCAAAAGAAGTAATGAGATTCTTACAATTAATTTTTAAAAATTATATTGGTTTGCTAACCATAGTCCAAAATGCGATAGACAGTGGGGGGAATGGAAGTTCAGCTAGGAGACCATGGACCAGGAGAGAAACCCTCACAGCTTGGGTTGGGATGACAATAGAATGATGGAATAGCTGATCCATAGCAGATGTGGGTGGGCTGGAGAGCTGTCTGAAGTGGAATTTGATGGGTTTATTGTGAGCATGGGAGTGCTGTGGAAGGAGCAATCGGACATGCCTTGATGTCACTGAGGGAGTAGGCTGCCACCTGCCACATAAAAAGGGCCTGGGGAAGGCCAGGTTCATGGATAAAGACCATGAGCCCTTGGCCTATGTTACATATGAAATTCCATTAGAAACTAAACAGGTCTGCTAGGGAATATGATAATGGTGACTGCATAAGACAGATGATAGCTGAGAGTCCGAGAGCTCTTCCTACATTGTTCACAGCCTAAGGATGGATGCTCAAGGCTGGGGAGGCTGAGGCAGACCTGCTTCTCATGGCATACCTTCAGAGATTGCTTTCATTAAGGGACATCAGTGTACAGGTTATCTCAACACCCATACCTACAACTGGTTTTGTGTGACTTCATCCCAATACTTCAAACTTGCCTTTTGTGATCTATTTTGTCCTCAAAACACTAGTCATCTGAGGTGCAGGCTTTTGCTCTAGCATAGTGCAATGTGGAGGATTTCTGTTGTGGCAAAATACCTTACCTAAAGGTGAATCATAGCTGATCTTCTTCAGAGTCTTCCAGCACCCTCAGCAACAGACCCTCCATATTGCCTTGCTCCTCCCTTCTCTTCCAAGTCTCCCGAGTTCCCTTCACTCAATTTTCCCCAGTTGCCACACTCCGGTGACCAAAGCAGCTCAGTGCCTTCCTTATAAAGCCTTGTGCTTGCCTTTGCATTTATACAGACTAATTAATGTGCTCTGCTACCCAATGGAGCCTTCAGGAACTCTCAGACCTAGTAGGAACTTACTGGGAAGATTCTCTTTTCTATTATAATGTGCTGACAAGGCTAGGGTAGAGCTTGGTGATAGGAGGCTCTAGTTTCTATTTCCTGTACCTTAAAAACAAACCAAAGCCAAAGAATAACATGGCACCATAAATAACACAAGCATGGCAGTCTTTTTTTTTTTTTCTTTTTGAGAAGTATCTCGTATATTCCATGCTAGCCTCAAATTTCCTATGCAGCCAAACATGACCTTGAACTTCTGATACCCATCCCTATACCTCTCCAGTGCTTGGATTACAGGGGTGTACCCCTATATCTAGTTTATGAGGTGCTGGGTCTCATGTGTGCTAAGCAAAAATTCTACCAGTTAAGCTACATTCCCAGCCAGACCATTTTTATTGCTGCTGTTGAAGGATGTTAAAACTGGAAACCTTTTATCTGCTTACTTCATACAAATCATTTCACAAAGACTTTTTTTTTTAACATGTCCACACAAAACATTTGGGATTTAAGGGAGGCAGATAGGATACCAGGGATGTACCTTGGGGGTGTTCATCATGGGACTTATAACGTGATATTGGAGTTTCTGGATGCTATAGTTTAGATGTGCAAGATGCCCTATAGGCTTATGTATTTGACCGTTTGGTCCCCGGTGATGACTGCTCAGGGGGTTATGGGGACTTTAGGAGGAAGGATCTCACTGTAGGAATTAGGTCACTGACAGGAATGGTGAAGTATAACTTGACCTGGTTCTGACCACAGTTATTAGCTTCTCTGTCTCTTGGAATGTGAGCAAGCAGCTTCTTCAGGCATGTCCACTGATGCACCCTCTCCACTGAAATGGATTGTATTCCTTCAAACCATGAATCACAGTAAACTTCTTTACGTTACTCCTCATCAGGTATTTGGTTGAATCAATGTGAAAAGTACACAATGTTCTTAGTGACTGCTCTGTTTTCTCTAGACAAATAGGAAGACCAGACTAAGTGAGTTTGAATTCCCTGTGCCCCCATACAATGGTCAGCTTTTGGCACACACTTAATCATTGATTTAATGAGCATGCAGTCTTGTGGCCACATGACAGAGCCCACATTGATAACCTCATGTCCTTCACTATCAAAAATGACAATTATTTTGAATTTGCTTCCCTTTTGTCTACTTTGGCCACTGTGGGAATTTGGCTGGAGCCATCAGCTGTGCCTACCAGGCATGCTCAGAACATGCTCCATTACAGGCTTTGTGTACATGGGCATTTTCCAGCATTCTATCTACCTTTTTTAAAGAGTCACAGATGTGGAGTCTATCATTTGCTATCATGCTATTCAGCCAATCCTATGAGTCAGTAGGCCTGTGTAAAGGAACTCACCTAGGTCACCCAGTGTGACTTTCTCCAGCTGCAAGCTGCAAGTTTGTTGTCTGTTGCTTACTGCCTACCAGCCTCCATGAGCCTTCCTCATCCCCAGAAACCCTGGTCCTTTGTGGTGTGTAGCTGATAACACACATCCAAACAAAGTGACAGAGGAGGCCTGGGCAATCAGAATCATTTATTGCTGAAAGTGGCTTCCTGGTTCAGATGGGCATGTGGTGCAGGTGTGTTCTTAGAGTAGCTACACTCTGGGTCTGCGCTTGCCTCTGTATCCAGGTGCAAAGAGGAGTGAGCATTTTAGTCTAAGCATTCACTTAGTGCCTGTGCTGTGCTAAGTAAGACAGTTCCAGACTAATAATATCTTCCTGCACTTCCCTGCAAATATCAGCAACACTTTGCACCTTTCAAACAAGTCATCTCAGAGAAGTAAAATCCCCAGAGTCACACAGCTAGTTAGTGGCAGACCTGTGAGCTTTAAGGCTAGATCTGGTGCCTTTGCCACTCATGACCTAAGTAGGGCTTCTCCAGCTCCTGCAGGTCTTATAACATAGAAAACCACACTGGCCTGGAAGTTTGTGCTTCTCCCTACCATGCTCTGAGTGAAGAATTGTGAGTGACAAATGAAAAGACTTCAAACAACAACAACAATAACAACAAAACCAACCAACCAACCAAACAACCAACCAACCAAACAAAAAACCCGAACACCAGATCCCATAATCTTGCTGTGGCTTGCAGAGAATTTGCTCATGTGCTTATAGGTGGCATTATTGTATTGGCTCACATGTTTCTAACAGTTGTTAAGCTGATGTGCTGCAAATAGCATACCAAGAGAAAGCATGGCATGGCCTTTACATTAGTAACAATAGGAACTGCACAAACTCTATTTCCCCAGCCCTGGTCTGTTCAGCACTTTGTTTTAGGGGGGTGGAGAAGACCACCTCATTTCCACACATTTGTCAAGCAGCTTTGCTCTGTTGCAGGAGCTTTTATTATTTCATTCTTTTAAAAATGGATCTTCCATCCAAATATTTAATTCCTTCCTGGTTTTATTACTTGTGTTTCCTAAACACTTCTGCCTAAGTCATGACCTGGAGTAACTAGATATTCATTTATGTTGATCCAAAAGTCTCAGGCATGGGAAAGTTAATTGTGGGAAATTAACATGTGGCAGGAGGTAGCGAGATAGGCCTGGCCATGCAGCAAATGGGGAAATGGGTAAGGGTTGGCTTATAGAGTGACAAGTTGGTGTAAGAAGTGACCTATCTGACATGTCCTTTCATTACAATTGGTGGGACTGTGCAAAGTATGCTATGGCAGGAGAAGATAAGATTAACAGTTCAGGTTTTGGGTCCTGCCTGAATCCTGGTATGCATTTAAGGAACTCTTCAAATTTTTCCTGTAATGTCAATAAAGGATGATACAAAATGAAAAGCATCACACACACACACACACACACACACACACACACACACACACACACGCGCACGCGCACCATGGACTAATAACCCACATGGAGGTGGGCAAGGATGGTAGGAAGAGCTCCTTCCTAGGCAGAGTAGACAAAGTGGAATGGTCTGTGGTTGAAGGTAGCCATAGTGTGTTGAAGGGTGAGAGTGGAAGAGCCCCCAAGGCTGGTGGGAAGGGTGTGGAGGCACACCTGCAGAGTTTGAGAGCAGGGTTTTTGTTAGAGTTTCTGAGGTTGGTGTCTCAGAGATTGAGATTGGTCAAGTGTGTCCAGTACTACCAATTAGAAATAGCTATTCATTAGCAACACATGTCTAGGGATGTTCTATAGATATATCTCCACATTCCATTGACTGTCAGTCCCAATAGCCTCTTGAACTTCAATTTCTAGAACCTTCTAAAGAACTTTTTAAAAATAATATGATACAGACATTTTTCAGAGCCCAATTTTTAAAAACAACCTATTTTTTGTTTTGTTTTGTTTTGTTTTACACACCAATCTCTGTTCCCCCTTCCCTCCCCTTCTCCCACTCTCCCAACACCCTATCCACTCTTCAGAGAGGGTGAGGCCTCCCATAGGGAGTCAACAAAGTCTGTCACATAACATTGAGACAGGACCAAGGCCCTTCCCCCTGTATCTAGGCTGAGCAAGGTATCTCTCCATAGGGAATGGGCCCCAAAAAAGCCAATTATGCCTTAGGGATAAATCCTGGTTTCACTGTCATTGGCCCCATGCACTGCCCAAGCCACACAATTGTCACTCACATTCAGAGGGTCTGGTTCAGTCCTATGCAGGTCCCCCAGATGTCAGTCTGGAGTTGGTGAGCTCCCACTAGCTTGGATCAACTGTTCCTGTGGATTTCCCTATCATGGTCTTGACCCCTTTGCAGAGCCACTCCATTTCTTTTAGTGCCAAGAAAACTATGAAAGAATGTTTTTTGGTCCATGGCATCATTTATATAAGCATTTGCTAGTGACCCCAGCCAGTGCCATAGAAGTTGCAAACTTAAGAGTTTGGTGAATTTGAATAGATTTAACCTAAGAGTAGAGATTTCATAGGTCAGGTTGGAGCATCAGAATAACATGAATTCATTGGTGTGTGTATGTGTGCAGGGGGGGTATAGTGTTGTGTTTGGTAGAACTGTTGGGGAGGGGGAAGCTCAGGAGTCAGGCTAGAAACTCATTGACCAGTGTGTATAACATCTGGTGTGGGGGAACTTTTGGAAATCAGTTCAGAGGATGTGGTGGGAAAACACCTGGCAAAGCAAGTGGGCTTCAACAGGGAGAAGAAGGGATCCGGCACCTGGAGGCCATGCGGAACGAATCTGCTGGCTGCTCCAAGTTCAGGCTGCCTACGCCCAGGGCCTGTGTGGGGAGACATGCAGGCTCTGTCTTTTGCCCTTGTTCCTGTCATAGGTCGGGATGAAAAGAAGGGGACTAGATCAGAGAACTTAGAGAGGGCAGTGGGGGAGTGAAGAGGTAAGAGGTGCTTAGCCTTAGTGTAAGATTGCAATTGCAGAGTGGAAGAATCTTCTTTGGGAAAGTCCCAGCATAGACTCCCTGGGCTCCCTCACAGGCTCTACAGTCTGGATCTTGGCCTGGAGGCTTCCAACAGTCTGATAGAAGGGATATCCAAACCCTGAAGTTATTTGAAGGCGTCTTGGCTAGAAATGAAGGGGTGAATGCAGAGTGAGCCTGCAGAGGCAAAGAGCACTTTGTCCTGGTGGGCTAAAAGAAGCCTCTGTTGGGGCTGAGCTGAGCTGGAAAGAGAGGTAGCTGTCAGCCTCTGGGGCAGAGAGAGGATGCAGGGATTAGCAGGTGAGACACATGACCACCATCCCTTCATGCACTTGGGGGAAGACAGGAAACTCAGGTCTGGATGATTCAAACTACTGGACTTTAGCTCTGTTCACCCACAGGGCAAGAACTCTTTCTAGCCAACATGTCTCAGAGGTGATCACTGTCTGTAGGACAGTTAAGATGGGTCTTTGTTCAAGAAAGGCTAAGGATTATGGATCCCATGTGGATGTACTAATTTTTATGGAAACATTCCTTTCCCCTGTTTGTCCCTTTCACAGCTCCTCTGCTATGAGTGGTTCTAGTATAACCCTGCCCAAAAGCCACCAAAGTCTCTAAGATGGGTTCCCCTGGTCCTCACTAGGCAACTCCTAGTGCATGCTGTGTATAGAGTGTTCTCTGTCATTAAGTTCATATAGTTGAGGGGGAGAGCAAAAGTGGGACGATTTCTTTAGCCTTTCATTTTCTTCTGGAATGGGGTAAATGGATGTTATAAAGACCAGGCTTGTTGTGTCCATCAGTGGCCTGGATTTCCATCCCTCTAAAGAACTCAGTGAAATCACATTAGAATTGAAAGCCACCTTTGCTGAGGTCATTGCTTCTCTAGTTTCACAACAAGTATGTTTGGAGTTTCTTTCTGCAGCTGCCCCTGAGCTGATATTGCATAAGGGAAAGCAAACTAAATAGACATGGGTCTACAACACCTCATTTTGTGTTAGAAATAGAAATTCTGGAGATGGCAGGAGGATCTTCTCAAGAACAAAGAAAATCAAGAGAATGTGTCAGGAGGAAAATGTCACCCTAGGGGAATGAGTGGATGTTCAATACTGGAAGTGTGGGTGGGCTCCCCAGATGGAGAAGTGTGTGGGCCACCAATCACTAGGGATGACTAGCATTGGTATCTGTGGACCTATTTTTGCACTGTGTAGGGTAATATAAGGAAGCAGTCTAAGAATTTGGATTAGGTTATCAAAGTTTTGAAATCAGCAATTAGATCCTATGCTGTGTTGGGCATGGCGGTGATCATCTGTCACCCTAGAGCTCAGGAAGTGGAACCAGGAGCTTGACTTCCATGGCAGCTTGGGCTACAGAGGAGAGTATATCCCAAAAAGCCAAATAATCTTAAAGTTTAAATTAAAAATAAAGATTAGCACAAAGGAGTTGATGCTATATACTAAGATCTGCCAGGTGCCTCTGCCCCACACTGTGAACATTTCCCTTATCACATTCAAAGATCCCACAACTTTATGTAGTGGAAGCATTATTGCTGTTATTATCACGTCTGTCTTCTAGGTGAGGGAATTGAGACTGAGGCAGGTACCATCATCAGGGAGGACCATTGGAAATCTAAGCACAGTGGAAGAGGGAAGAACAAACTTGCCTATTTTCTCACTCAATACATTTAAGTTGCATCACTGGTTACACATAATCTCACTGCCTCATCATAGCAATTCCTTGAGATGGGGATTTGCTTAATATCACCTATGAAAACATTCGGCCTGAAGATTGCACCAGACAGTGAATGCTCTATCTAGTGAAGCTCTACTCAATGCTACCTCATCCCAAAGTCACATTCTTTGCCACTTCCCTTACTCCAACATGATATTCATTCCTGCCCTGTCTTCATTTTTATGCTTGGTATTCTGTATGGGCACATATCACTGTCTCTTTAGATACGTCTAATAACAATATTTCCTCCCCTTCCTATGAAGGGAATCCATTTGCTCCCAGATCCAACAAAGTTAGTAGCTATAAAAAGGCAATTGTGGAACCCACAAATGGAAGCTTGTGGTCCTCTGGTCTGCCCTTCTTCAGTTTGTCCTGACCTCATGATTTCTTGTTTGGGAGTCTAGATCTTGGCCCAAAACTCTAGAGCAGGAAGAAATGACTATGAAATAATTTTGCCCCATGATTGCTTGTGAGAACAGGACCTTGCAGGAAAGACTTTTAAGGTAGAATTTTCTGCCTTAAAGGGACGCTGAAATGGGGCAGCATCTCTAGGTGGCTGCTGGAGTAGAGGAATCTCTGAGGAGGTGTCAAGGTGGCATGCACCCATTGAATGAGGATGTGTCATCATCATATTGGAAGGGAGCTATCCAGGCTTGAAGAGGGAAGATGGAAGGAACTATCTAGAGCTCGAGGCCCATCTTTCAACACCTAGCTTCTCAAGTCCAGATGGCTCTCCTTGAGGACTTCCTTTGCTTTATGCTCTTGGCTCCAGGAGCCAGTGGTTAATGAGAGCCAGAGGTGCTCTTGACCCAAGAAGGGTCAACACACCAAGCAGACAAGGATGTGGGTATGAAAGGGCAGGTGTGGTGTGGTTGGGGAGGTGATGGTAGTAGCCACAGTGTTGTAGGATTTTGGAGTTACACAAGTGGAATTCAGAGGCTAGCATCTGGGAACAGGGACACATCTGTACTTTAGCTTCCCTTGCTGAACTTGTGTCAGGAGATGTGAGCTGGAAATTTCCCCAGAACAGACAGTGCTCCTCTCATCCTCTCTTTTCACTGAGTCCAGAAACGGCAGGGTGTCTTATGTGTTTATTCATCTTGGTGGGAACACATTGTCTTTGTGTCCTATATTACTACTTCTAGCTACAGGGTATATGTGTGCTGTGGGACATGATCTATGTTCCCTGCTCCTCAGCAGACCAGATCACAAAGGCTCATTGTTTGGAAGTCCTGGTTCAACAGAATCTTTAGTCTTCAAGCAAGCCTTGGAGTCAGGACATAATAAGTCTGCTCTTTGGGACTTACTGGATCCCTTCCCATCCTCACTCATTCCTTTTAACTACTCCTCCAACTTCCCTTCTTGATTTCTCTTTGTAGTGTTCTCCATGCTTACATCCATACTTCAAATGGAACTTTAATTTATTCATCTTCTCATCAAATATTTAGTGAGTTCTTTGTATATATTGGGCACTGTGCAAGCTTAACTGATGGCTTCCAGCAACATAGGACAATGACCTCTTGACTTGAATGCTTTAGGGTCACTTTGCATAGGCATCCAAAGCTGTGAAGGAAGCCCAGGCATCTGGAGAGGAGACACTATGATGGGCTGTAGGCTGACAGCAGGAGGATCCAAACTTAGGTAAACAGTCCTGAGTCAACATTACCTTAGGGCAGCAGCAAAGGATACTGCTGATGTTCAGTGGTACCATATCCATTCCCTTATAACTGTTAGCTCTTTTGCTTAGCCATTTTTAAAGATTCTACATCCTTCTCCTCTTAGGTTTCCAGCCTTAGAAGTATGTTCTACAAAGGCTCTTGTCAATTCCTCAAGAGATCTTACTCCGAGAGTAGAAACCATCAGGGGCTGCCTTGTAAAAATTGCTATGTGAACAGTTCTATGGTGCTATGCCCTCCTGTATGTCCATGAGGAGTTATATGGGTTAGTTGCAGGCCACAGCATAAAGTCTTCCATTGGCCAGGGAGATGCTCATATATAAGACCACAGGAACATCTATAAGCCCCCAGAGAGCCTGAAGGGCAGCAGAAGTGCCTGCCATGGTAAAGGTAGGGGTCCTGCTTTCCTGGCAGAGTGCTGCCCCTCCATGATTTAGAGCTGGCCCTCTCTCTTCTGCCACTTCTAAAACCCACAGTTGGAGCTCTGAGAATGTTATTCTTTCCTGCTTAAACACATTCTGTTTCCTGTATAATTAAATGTGTGGTATTGAATTAATGTTTTCTTCTGGGCCCTTTTTGGCAGCCTGAGGCCCTAGGGTCTGGTTAGTACAAAGAAGCACACACTTCTCAGAGATCCTCCCTTCCTCTCGCCGTCCTCTTGTCACCTCTTTCCCAGGAATCTCCCAGTACTTCAAGTGCACAGCACCCCCCCCCCAGGGCCTTGCCATCCAAGACACGAGCTCAGGTAGTGGGCACCGAGCTGGCAGAGACAAGGAAGGACTCTGTCACTATGGATGTCATCGCTCTTTTTTATGTAATGATTGCACCTCAGAGCACAGAACTTTTCTCTGGAGAGGTGAAGGGGCCTTGTGTGGCTGAGGAATGACAACTGCTCACACGTTCTTCCCACTTTTCCTCAGCTTTGTTATCTATGGTTTCCATTACACACAGTCAACTGCAGTCTGAAAGCCTTACTATTTATCTTCTCTCTCTCAATATGCCACACTGGGTAATTCTTACCACTGTGTGTTATTGTTATATTATTATTATAATTATTACATCATCAATGGTTGTCAATCTTTTATTGTGTCTAGTTTATAGATTAGACTTTGCCATAGCTGTTGAATATATGAGGAAAAGCTAGTTCACATTTCCACAGGGGCTCTTGCAATTTATCCCTTGTGGAGAGGGGGCATTACTATACCAGACTTCGCAGTCTGACAGACCACCTCTGATAGTTGAGGGGTCTTGGGCAAGCCTCAGCTCCCTCTTCTGGAATACCAGAAGAGCAACAGGCTCCAATTCACTTTAGAGCCTTAGAAAGATCGATGGGGAGATACATGCAAGTGCTTGTTTAGTCTTGTTTGGAAGCTATTTTTATTATTAATAAGGGAATAAGGGATACCACAAAGTAAAAAGAGGCAAGCACAGTGTAGAATAGGGTAGGGTCCTTGAGAGAAAGATCCAAGAGACCTTGGCCGTAATGCCAGGAACCAATTGAGAAGTAAGTGTTCAGAGGGCTTGACCCTTGGGGATGCACTGGGGCTGGAGGCTGTGTTTGAACCCCTTACACTCCAGGTTTCAGGGATGGATCGTGCATATGTCCCTGAGAACAATAATGAGCCAAAGGTCTTTTGTGTGTGAATTAAGAGTCATGCTCATTTGTGGGGTCTAAGTTTGCAGCTCCACATGCAGCAGTCAGGACCACTGTTGTAATTCAGTCACTGATCCTGGACGTCTGATATACCTCCACTGATAAATGCCCATCTTGAGGAGGCGGCTGTCTCTGCCTTTTTGATGTCTTTATTCAATTGTCTGGCCAACCTCCTCCCACAAACTATTTTTGACTCCAATGAAGAGGAGGCTAAATGTTGTGGTGGCAGGCTAGGGCAGACTGGCGGTGACCTCAAGTCAATGCCTGCCACCCCTGAGCAACCTCAAGCCATTTTGTTCCCAGAGGATGATAATTATCATCCTTCCTTCAGTTTCTTTCCAAGGCAGTCCTTTGTTTGCACATAGGCTAAGCTTTTAGAAGATCCAGGTCATACAGAAACTGACAGAACTACACATGTGTTAAATGTCAATTATAGTTCATATGTTTTCTAATAACATATCTAAAGACATGTGTGTCTAGGTATGTGTACATATGTGGAGGCTGGAAGTCAATACTGGATGCCACATACTTTTTGAGATGAAGTTTCTCATTGACCTGGAACTCGCTGGTCATGCTAGGTTGGCTAGAGAGTAAGCCCAGAAATCCTCCTGCCTCATTTTTCCCAGCACTAGGAGCCTGTGGGCGTACTGTCACAACCAGCTTTCTTCAAGTAAGTTGTGAGGATGGAGCTCAGGCCTTCATGCTTGTGAGGTAAGCATTTTAATGACTAAGCAATCTCCTCAGGCCTATCATCTAAAGGGTTAAATAGTTTTCTTAATTGTTCTGCCAAGTTACCATCCATGTCTCCAATCTACAGATCAGGAACTGGAAGTTTGGAGAGAGAACACAACTAGGAAATGCCAGTGCCAAGATTGCAGTAGAGACCTGTTTATTAGTCCCCCCCCCCTAAAAATATTTATTCTGTGCATAGTGTGTTAATTTTAGTGGTCTTTGACATTTCCTCATCCCCAGGCTACAAAGCTGAGCAGTTTCTGGCTCCCCTTTCTGTGTGAAGAGAGTGACACTGCCACTTACAAGTCTCTATGGGTTCAGCCACATCAGATGATCCAGAGTAAGTGGCTGTGTGGGTTACAGTAGGAGTTCCAGGAAAATCTCTCTCAATATTGTCAACCCCCAGTCTCGAATGAGGCAGCCCAGGCAAACAGACAATGAACAAAGCCAGCCTACCCATTGGCCTCTCAGGGACCCAAGTGCTTGAGGCCAAGCTTGCTGTAGATCTGAGAGATTCCCCTTGAAGCAGTCTCACACATGGATAGTGACTTGGGTGCATCCTGTAGAGAAAGATTCTGGAAATAGCAACTGAAATGGAGATCCCACATTTGGTCAGATGAATTACTTGCCCTGTGGGAACCATGAGATCTACAGGAAGCTTCTTCTGGTGGCATCCATCAGGGGCTCTCTGGTGAAGAGGAGTTTGAGATGAACCTTGGCACAAGGTCCTAGTAACCTTTAACAGTTCCTGAGACCCCTCTCCATTATAAACAGCCCCTACTTCCTCACCAGCCCTTTCCTTGTGGAAACAGGACATTTCCCTTTTATCCTCCTCCCAGCATTCCAAAGCCTGAGCTTCATGAGAAGCCATCAACTTTTGGCTTGGGGGTCAGATGGCTTCACCAGCCACATGCTGACAGGAACTAAAAATAAGCAGAGAAGGGGACCAAATAGACATGTGGATGTCAGAAATGAAACAGTTCACTCCAGGCTGGTCCTCAGGGCCACCCAGTTTGAGACACTTCCCAGAAATGTCTTGGAGGGCTCTGAATGGTGACCAGTAGGAGGCTCCTGCTTTTGCCATTGGGACAATGTTGTAAAAGGGTCTCAGGATGATCAGTGTGGGAGAATAAGGTGGATAGTGGAGGGTTAATATTTGGACAGGATCATTTTGGTGGCTTTAGACCAAGGACCAGGTAAGGAAAGGATGGAGATGAAAGAATAGAGCCTGAGGAATCCCTGCACGGAAAAGATTTTCTTGGCCATGGTTTATCTCTGAATTCTGAAGGGTATCGTAAACCTTCATTTTACCTGTGAGAGGATGCAGTGACTCTCAGGTCCTCTTGAGAATGAACACTGGACACCTTGTAGGACTGGCCACGTGCACAATCCCTTTGCTTTACTTCTCTGTATGTGAGATCAGGGAAAGAACAGCTGAGATTGCATTTTAGAGTCCAGCCTCCTTGGTACATGGGAGCATCCACATGGAAGGGATTTATGCCATGCATTTGGCTTCTATTCAGTGTTTCTCTGCCAAAGTTTCCCATTTACCTTGTGGGGCTTCTTGTTCCTGTTGCCAGGAATTCATTTTTTATTGGAGAAGGATTTGGGGTGGGGTGAAATCTACTTTTGTTTCTGGCTCCTTCCTCTCTTCCTAGCTCTTCCCACTTGACCAGTAATGAACACATATATTGATCTTAAACTCCCTTTACTGTGAAGACAAGAGGATGAAACAAGGAGACTATTCTTAGCCATTGGGCATTTCATTGTCCCCAAAAAGCAATTTGTTTGCATGTTTAAACAAAATACTTTGGCCCATGCTAGGCTCTAGCCTGCCTTGTCCATATTCCCATGGAGGGTAGGAGAGTGATTTTCTTGCAATGTGCTCACCTACCCCCTACCTGACTCAAAGCCCATAGTTGCCATGCTCACACCACCACCAGAAGGAAGTCTCCAAAAGACCCCAGGCTCTCAACACAAGGGTGGAAAGCCATTCCTGTGTGATACTCCCACTTGGAGCCCCTGAATCTTTCAAAGATATGGACTCTTGCTCTTAGAGAGGGAGGCAGGAAAGAAGGGTTTTCAGACATGAACCAGGCTTAGCAGCTGAAAAGGGAAGTCCAGCTCTTTATAAAGCTCCCCAGCTCTCACTTTGCATCTACTATTGTTGAGAGTGGGAACTTCTGAGGAGTACTAGATCATGGCTGCACTTAGGGACCAGAGAAAATTCTCTCTGTTGCTTTGCCTTTCTAAAACATAAGAAAGCCAGAGAGATTTGGTCTCCAGGGCATAGATAGGGGGCTCAGTCAATCAGTTGACTCAGCCTAAGCCATCTAGCTTGCAAGGGCAAGAGGGGCTTGGAAGTAAATCCAAGACCCATGACCTCCTCCTGGTCTTCTGGAGATGAGGTGTGATTTAGCTGTTGATGGGTATGGTGCTTGTCAAGTCCAACAAGTGCAGGTGGGTGCTTTCTCCGTTAGCTAACTCCTCACTGCATAAAACACATTGTGCTCCAGTGGTCCTCAGAGTGTGCTTCCTGGATCAGCAATGTCAACATCATCTGAGAACACAGAGGTGCCTATCCTCAAGCCTGAGATGGAGACACTGGGTGGTAATCTCTGGGTCAGGTGCCCAGGGATTTGTCCTTAAACTCTCTGGATGGTTTTGAGGGGACTGCTCACTGGTAACTGAGAAGGAGTTTGGGAACAGGATCTGCCTGCAAACTCGGCTTTTCACCAAGTGACTGGCTACTCTGGCACATCTTTGCATTCTGGATGTCATGCTGATCTCAGCACCTGCGGGAAACTTGGCTAGGCTTTCACCTCCTTTTAAAATAATACCAGCTATGATGAAAATGATATTTATCATATTTGCAATTTTGAATATGTTTATTGTATTACATTCCTGGGGAGAGGTGCAACAACAAATATCTGTTCACCTAGGGTAGGATACCAGTAACAGACCTAGGCCAGCTTGCAAACAAACAAACATTAGAGTTACAGGGATATGAATGACTCAAAACTAGCTGTATTACCAAAAACTCCTATCTCATCTATACATGTTAGCACCTTCTAAGTCCATGTGTAGCTGGGAGGGTTACATGTGGCTAGAGTGGGAGCAGAGCAGAGAGGAGGGATGAACTCTCAGGTGAGTCTGATGATATCCCAACCCCTCTATAAGGGCAGAGTAATTAGGCTGATCTCTCTCTCTCTCTCTCTCTCTCTCTCTCTCTCTCTCTCTCTCTCTCTCTCTCTCTCAATGTGTTTATGGGTACATGTTCATGCCACAGGGTGTGTCTCGGTCAGAAGACAGCTTTTGTATTGGTCCTTGCTTTCTTTGTTTGAGAACAGGCCTCCTGTTTTGTTATTATATACACCAGGATGACTTGCCCACAAGCTTATAGGTACTCACTGCCTCCAGTCTCTTTACAGGAACTTAAGATTACACACACAGCTACTGCAACTGGGATGCTCTGGGGGATGTGAACTCAAGTCCTCGCCCTTACACAGTACCTGCTTTATTCACTGAAACATCTCCCTAGCCTGATAGGCCAATGTGAGTCACAGTCACTGTGATTTCAAGATCACAATAGCCATGTGATTCACAAAAGACCGAGTTCCACAATACAAATGTTTGTAGACTTCTACATCCAGCTGTGGGAATATATCCATTTTATTGATGAGGAATATGAGGCCTGGCCCCTGGCTGGAAAGCTGTCTTACCAGGCCACATCTCACTCCCTGGCCTTGCCAGGTCACTCAGCTTGCAGGGCTCTATGTGTCACTGCTAGCCCCCTGGGAATGACTAGGCAGTGGTGAGATGATGGTTTTCCCAACAGAAATAAACTCTGGTTTCTGATTTGCTCCCAGTGATACCTTTTAGTCTAATCCCCCAAGGCCTAAAACATACCACTCTTCAGAGGCTACAAGATGGAGACAGGGATGCAGAACAAGGAAGAGGTGTTAGTAGCCGACCCATCCCTCCAGCCCAGGAAACTGTTTTTATCTACCTATTTTTGAAGACTGTAAGGGAGAAGGTAATGGGAATGGCTCACTCTAGACCCTGTGAGATTCTGAACTCTGACAGCAAAAGGCAGTACCCACACCTACCAAGCTACTAGGTCCAGCTTTCGAGCCATGCCCCTCTGTCACTGTCACATGGCTCCTCACTGTGGGGATAGTTTGCCACCGCTCTTACACCTTCAGTTTTCACTGTTGGACAAGGTCATTTGAGAGAATCCTCTTTGCTGGCTTGGCTTGCTTCATATTGTTGATACAGGTATTTAATGGGCTTTGCCTATTGAACAATTCATGTAAAGGTCGGTGAGTAATTTCTACCTCACTTCTTTTCATCACCAGCCCCCCGCTTGGACAATTCCTTGGTAGCATTCTTTCCAAAGAGGTGGGAGGGCTGAGGTCACAGCCCTGCTGTCTCCTGGCAGACACACTTTAATTAGGTTGCTAAATTAGCAGAGGCACTGGCCATTCTTCTCTTGTCGCAGACCCCAGGTCTAAGGCTATCTTTGAACTTACCATTTGTGAGCTCATTGGTTTGCTTTCTCTCAGAGGAGCAGTACTGGGCAACTGGAGATTTTCCTGAAATAATTTTAGCAACCCATGAGTGTTTTCTATCCGGAACAAGGTGCTCTTGGGCTGTGTGTGTGTGTGTGTGTGTGTGTGTGTGTGTGTACATGGTATGTTTAAATTTGTGTATGAGTATGTGCATGCATGTACCTATGTGTATGCATGTATGTGTGTATATATGTGCATGTGAATGTATATGTGTGCGTGTGTATATGCATATGTGTATGTGAATATGTGTATGTACCTGTGTGTATATGTAGCTATGAGTATGTGTGTGTGTTTGTATGTGTGGGTGTACTTGTATTTGTGTGTATGTGTGTATATTTGCATGTGTGTGTGTGTGTGTGTTTGCGCGCGTGTGCGTGTTGAGCACACGTTTCTAAGTTTCTCCCAGGCACTGAGCCAACCTCTTAATATGGATTATCTCATTTCCTCACAAGGCTTCAGTGAGGGAGGTATTGATGTCAACCCCATTTACAGATGAGGAAGTTGAGGTACTAGGACTTAAATAACTTTCCCAAACTGATGAAAGAGGATAATACAGCAGGAATGGCATGGAGCCGGGATTCATATCTGATTCTCAGTCCCACCCTGGCAACCTTGGTGTTTAAAGAGCTGCTAACAGCTCATTGGTATCACTTGGGGTCTTGCTAGGAATGTAGAGTCTCAGGCCCAGTGAATCAGAGCCTGCATCTTGCCAAGGTACCCCAGTTCATGAGCAGCATCACAAGGGATGGGAGCAGCCTACATTCAGTAGCATCACTGATTCATGTCCTGCCCTGATTGCAAACTACCATCAGCTCGGGAGTTCAGCTCAGGAAGCTGAGGTGTAGAGTGGTCAGCAGCCATTCTGACACAGACTTCATCCATAAAGAAATGACTATCTCCATGCACAAACCAGGATGGGAACAATTGGCTCTTCCCAATGTGGATTGGAAGCACCCTAGATAACTGCCAACCTGATGGATGACAGAACCTGACTGTCCCCTTTGTGATGCTTCTACAGATGTCCAGCATATCAAGAGGAGAGACATCGTGTTGAAGAGAGAACTGGGTGAGGGAGCCTTTGGAAAGGTCTTCCTGGCTGAGTGTTACAATCTAAGCCCCACCAAAGACAAGATGCTCGTGGCAGTGAAGGTAAATCCTGGGGCACATGGGCGACCAGGACAGGGCTGGTGGTATTCCTGTGAAGTGGAGGGCCATTGAGAAGGTGGTGTTAAACTGGTCTCAAAATCCATTAGGGACCCTTGATCCAGAGTTGGTGAAAATTCCCATTGACCAAAAACAACTTTGGTTCTAGAAGTCAAGAACTGCAATATGTAAGGGGGCTATGCCTGGGGACAACATGTGTCTGTGAAAGGCTCTGACTGATTAGAGAGCTTTAGATCACTGACTTCAGTGATTGTTCATATGCTGTTTGTCTACATAGGCATTTGGACATGTCTCAGGACCAGAGCTGGATGAAAAAGGCTGTCCAATGAGTCAGAGGAATCCTATTTCAAAGATACTAGCCATCACAGGGAACAGAAGGATATAGGGTTGGGCTCATGACAGGATTAGCACCTGGAACTGGTGGGTAACGTTAGGATGCATTCTAAAATTCCTGCTGTGACATTTGAGCTTAGACTCTAAGAGGCATGCAGAGGGTAATTGCAGTTGCAGAAGGGTCTTTAACCACAGGACTGTGCACCACTGAGGATCCAGGCAAATTTGCATCTGGGAAGAGATTGTTGGGAAAGTGAGGAAGGAGCTTTACTCCTACCAGTTGCCTTCCACCAGCCTGATTCAGCAGAAGGCCTTCTTTCTGCAGATTTGTGCTGGACAGGTTTTGACACATTTACTAAACAAATGTCAAATGGACTCACTGAGGTCTGGAACCACACTATAGAGTCAGGAGAATGGAGGTGTCTCCTTTCATGCACCCAACATGTTCTGAGGTCATTGTGGAGTTTGTGTGATGTTCTGAGATGATAGATGATCGTAGAGATGGAAATGAGAGACATGGCCACCGAGGAGGACACCCATTAGGACCTCAGAATGACTCTTTTATTAGTACTGAATAGCCTGGTAGAAACCCCATCATGAAGGCAATTTGTGCTTCTTTGACTTTTGGGTCTCTGTGTCTTCAGTCATTGGTATCCATCTGTAGGTTATCCCTGCTCACAGATGGTGAACCATCTGACAGATACAGTGTGGTTGAGGGCACCACCTGGCATGGGCATCAGAGGGAGAGCTTGGATACAAATCTCGAATCCTTCCCTGATCAGCTGCATGACCTTGGAAGGAACTTAAGGTGGGCTTTAGTTTTCCACTCTGAGTAGCAATATCTCCTCAAAAATGTTGATGACCGAATAAATACTCAATACAGAGCAGCAATTGTCTTTAATAACTGCATTTATTCCTGATGTTGACAACACTGATATTTTTAGGCACATCATGCACAACCCATGGAGCTTTTATTTACTATGAAGTGTGCCAATTTTTTTTTTCTTTAGAGGACCAGAGACCAAATCTAAATATTTAAGTGATGAGGCTGTGTTCTGTTACATCTCTCAACCCTGCTTGTGCAGTAAGAAAGCAGCACAGATATCACATGAACTAGCTTGAGTGGCTGTTTTCCAAGACAGCTATTTTACATAAACAGGCATAGAGAGCGGATCTCTGGTTTTTTTTTTCAGTTATTATTTTTTCATTTTACATACTAAACCCAGTTCCCCTTCCCTCCCTTTCTTTTTCCCCCCACTTTACCCCTTCCCTACCCCTGCCATCCACTCCTCAGAGGGGTAAGGCCTTCCTTGGGGAGTCAACAAAGTCTAGCATACCAAGTTGAGGCAGGACCAAGCCATCCTGCGTTTAAGGCTGGGCAAGTTATCTCACCATAGGGAATGGGCTCCAAAAAGCCACCTTATGTACCTGGGATAGGTCCTGGTCCCACTGTGAGCCCCCCCACACACAACAAATCAAGCCACATAGCTGTTACCCACATTCAGAGGACCCAGTTTGGTCCCATGCAGGTTCCCCAGCTGCCAGTCCATAGTCTGTGAGCTCCCACTAGCTCAGATCAGTGGTCTCTGTGGTTTTCCCCATCATGCTCTTGATCCTCCTTGTTCCTCGTCCTCTCTTCAACTGAACTCCAAGAGTTCAGCCAAGTGCTTGGCTCTGGGTCACTGCATCTGCTTCCAACATTTACTGTATGAAGGTTCTATGATGACAGGGTAGACACTAATCTGATTAGGTGAGTTCAGGCACTATTGATAGGAGTCTTAATGGGGGTCATCCTTTTGGATTCCTGGAAATTTCTCTAGCATCACATTTCTCCCTAACCCCATAATGGCTCCCTCTGTCAACGTATCTCTTTCATTGCTCTGCCCATGTCCCTTCCCCAACTTGTCCTTCTCAGTCCCCATGTTCCCATCCCCCTGTTCTGAAAATAAGTACCTACAATATTACTCCACAGAGGGCAATTGATTATTGTTACTGTATGTTCTAGGGAATAACTTGAGTGTCTTGAACAAGGCTGTGGAAAAGTTTCTGATTTTGTCCTTAACCTTTGTGTGTGCCCTGCTCTGTTATGTTTAATGAGTGGAATGACACTCATCTACTAGCTGTACCATTGTCTATCTGGGAAACAGCAAATGAACTGCCTTGGGAATTTTACACAGGAGATAAAATAGTGACTGAGACTCATTGGTCTCAGTCAGGTCTGTGGAGTCTAGCAGAGAGAGGCACTTGCCAGAATGCATGAGGCAAAAACAATGTGTTTCTGGTTGCATCCTTTCAAAGGGTCTCCTTCTCCACAAGAGTCTGGAAGGCTCAAGAGTGCTCTGGAATTTGACACCATTTGTCAAGCTATGGAACCGCCTAGCCCAGCCTGCAGCCCTCAGAGAGTCTTGTGTTCTCCAAGACCACCCAGAAGTTCTCTGCTCTCAGTACTTTCTGTGTTCTGAGACTTTTGCAGGCCTTCCTCTTGACTCTTCTGATATTGATGCAGGCCAGTTCTGTACTTCTGGAGGACACTGGCAAGCATAGACCAGGATTAGGTTTCCTCAAAACTGGGTGTGCGATTTCAGTCTGTTGCTCCTAGGCATACAGGGGGACAACTTCTCACAAACAGCAAATATCTTAAGACAGGGCCATTTGTGCTAGCACAGGCCTGTAATCCCAGTACTCAAGAGGCTGATTTAGTAGGCATTAGGATAGATAGATAGATAGATAGATAGATAGACAGACAGACAGACAGACAGACCAACAGATAGATACATAAGCAAATATTTGCTCATCATCTAGCCATGCAACATGCTACAGAGAAATGACTGTCTTCTTGGTTATCATATAATTGACAGGAAGCTATAGCTCACTGCTGCCACTCTCTATCTTAAGAGAGAATTGAATCACATTTAATAGCCTAGGGAAAGGTTGAATTCTAAACTCAAAATCAGATGTCAGGGATATATGTAATACAATTCATAGTTTAAAACTGGTGACATCACTTTTGAATAGTCATTTACTACCCAGTCCAATTACACAGCATTGGCACCCAAGCAAACTTCTTGCTTGGCACATAGGAGACACTTTCCTATTTTATATATGTGCATACATATACACACAATATACAAATATATATACATATACATAAATGTAATATTCTCTCTCTGTAGTTCTGTGTTCTATCCCTAGTGATCCTTAATGTTCTTCTAGTACACAATCCCTGACATGCACATATACTGATCATACACTTTATTTGCGTGTCTGTGTGTCATGTGTGTGCACAATACCTGAATGTGTGGGAGTCAGAGGATAGCTTTTGGGAGTTGATTCTCTTTTTCTACCACATGAGTCCAGGGGACTCAACATGAATCTTCAGGCTTGGTGACAAATGCTATTTCCCTCTGAGCCATCCTGCTGGCTTATATATACTATCATTTTCATAAGAAGCAATTATTTCTTCATTTTCTTGGAAAATGTCCTTATTCAAAATAAATATGGGCCTGGTCTGCAAGAATTAAGGTTCTTGTTTTGACAGTTTTCACAACTTGGACTTAACATGCTATTTCTTTGAATATATCTGAGCCTCGGTATTTGGATTTCTCTGGGATTTGAGGCTTGTTTTGATCTGTGTGGAGTGCTCAGAACTTCAGTTATAGTGATTCAAATTGGAGCAAGAACAGAAAGCATTTATGAAACATTCTGAGGACAGACTCTCAGGAATTTTGGGAGGAGGGGGTTAATGAATTTTTGTCATTTCAAATTTTAACACAGGATGCCTCAACTTCAGTACTATTGGCAGAGTGGGATAATTCAATGTTGGTAAGAGCTCTTGATTTCCTTGTGTAGTGTTTAGCAGAGTATTTTGGTGTCTGTCCAGTAGATGCCAGCTCTTCTTGTAACAAACAATAGTGCCTCTAACATTGCCCAGTGCTCCTAGTAGAGCATGGAGAGCACACTCAGCATTAGTTAACACACCTTCAGTAAAATGTAGTGATCTCAAAGATACTCAGGTAACTGAGCCAAGATGGGAGTAGGAGAGGTGATCTTCCCCAGAAAAGAGCATGTCCATTGGTCATCCAGAGCCAATTGACCAGCCCTAAAATCATACAGACAGTAACATTGTATGAACTCAACAGGCTGTATTTGGAAATATGTATTATGCACACATATACACACACGCACATATGCACATAATAACAGTTAATGAAAAAAGAGGGCAGGATTTGAAGGGGAGTGAGTAAGAGTGTACAGGAAAGTTTGGAGGGAGGAAAGAGATGGAAGAAAGGTTGTAATTAGACTGCAATCTTAAAAATAAATGAGAGGAAAAACAAACAAACCCTACCAAAAGCAGTGATCTTAAAAATTGTGGCAGTGTTTACAAAATACTCCACTATTATGTTTAGAATTGAGTTGCATTTTGTTTTAGATACTATTTGCAATAGTCTTGTTGACATTATCAGGCAACCACAGGACATGTGGTAAATTATTGGTAGAGCTAAACCTTAATTCCTCATGGTCTTGCTGCCACTCCTCCTTCCATAATTAAGAGGGGCTTTTAAAATCTCAGCATTTTACTGTTTTCTAAATGTTTCAGATGATTTTTCTTCCACTACTAACTGTTTTAAGTTATTTACCTTTAGGACATCCTTGCAAAGTATTCATCTTGGGGTCTGGGAAACTGCCTGTTCCCCACTCATATTTGTGTTTTGATGATGGTTCATTACATTAAGTAATCATGTGATCAAATTTAACATTCATGAATCTATTTGTTGATAGTCATAGTCAATACCTAGAGTAAACTCCTTTTGGAGACATAAGCATCTCTGTAAGTGACAAGAGTTGAGGGTTCAAGGTCCCATGGCACCAGTCAGCGTGTTTTGCAGAGTTGATGGACAGTACCAGGACAACTGCCTAATTATATTTCTACATCTCTGTAGGAAGTATTTATGACCAAAAGAACATCAAGTGGAAAGGTCTTGATGTAGATAAAGGCTTAAAGGTATGGAAAGGTCAGTGATTGGATCAATAAATGAGGGAGACATGGAGCTGGGGAGAGGAAGTGAAATGAGATGGGTCCAGATGACATCTTCATTCCATGACTGTTATAAAGTTGGGATTTCATGCTGAAGACAATGGGAAATGATGACATATGAGAAAGGTGCATCTGTTTATGTGGCGACCACCCCCTTTTTATCCCGTCACTCTGTGCATCTCAACAAGGGAAATGTCAACAGATTTAGACAAACTAAAATAAAACAATTTACACAATTAAATTGTATGTGTATGCATGTGGGTATATGCTTGAACACCCAAGAGTGTGGATATTCCAGTGTGCATGATGAAGTAGGTTCCAAGATGATAATGAAATCTCAAGGACAATGTTCCATGAAGTATCTTCTTCATAGCAGATAAAAAGCAAATGGAAGGCAGCAGTTGACCAACATGAAGATGTCAGTTGTCTGGGAAGGGTTTGGGCTGCTGAGCACATCTGTTTCTACCCAATCCTAGTGTACAGCCCAGCTGAAATACTTGCTTAGGGTTGGAGTTCTCATAGGAACTGGTGCATGCCAAGGTCAAGACCAAAAGGGAAATATCCTCTACATTTTGAAGGAAAAAGAAGGCAAGGAATTAGTTTCCAGTTCTCATTGCCTGTGTATACTATACAAAGTGCCCAGCCAGGAATGTCCTCAATTTCAGGCTCCATAGAAAGACCCTCTTCTCTATGCCAAAAGTTGGTGGCTATGATAAGCATCAACTCTGTTCTATGCCATTTCGTGGTGACCCATTTTACAGTTGCTGAGCAACCAAGGATGTATTGGATATAGAATTCCATGAGCAGGGCCAGAGAGCCTTTGGCCCAAATTCACTCCCCATTATTCTCCTGTCATCTCTGTTCCAATTGCATTCATCCATGGGGACTGTGACCACTGACAGCTCTGACCCCCAGTTGCTACACCCCTCACTCTGACGGTTACATAGGAACTTCAGGTTTGACCCACCAGCTGGAAAAACCAGCTGGGAAGAGGGAAAGGGTATGGAAACCCTGGAGACAGCAGCTGCTTTGTACTCCTTCTCCCAGGAGGAACTCTGTCTGCTTATATCTCAGGGTGCCAGCCTGAGGGACAGACCCTGACTGCTACTGCCCAAAGGCTGAGAACAGAAATATCCCATGGCTGCCACTGATGTCAGAGCTGTGGGAGAGAATGATTTAAAGAGATGGAGAGAGGCCATTTGGCTGGCCCCAAATCTGATCTACTTTTCTCTCCCATAAATCCAGTGTTCACATAAATCCTCATACTCTCCCAGCTCACCCATGCTGGGTTCCTCTTGTTTTTTTCCCCCTTCTTCCTCATGAAAATAAATGATTCAGTCATCTCATGCCCATGTTTTACCTCTTGTAGCTCAAGGCTGTGGCAGAGAGGTGGGTCATGAGAGAAGGTTATTTTCTCCATGACATTTTGGCTGGCAAGCCTTTGTTCTGGTATCAGGTGGCCATTACAGATACTCCTATATTCATAGGTATCTCCCAGAGCTGAAGCAATCATCACATCAAATTATAGGTGTTGGGAGCAGGGGCTGTAGCTCAGTTGGCAGGAGTCTTGCCTAGCATGCACAACACCTTGGATTCAACCCTCAGAAGTGCATAAAACCAAATGTGGTGGAACATGGTTGTAATCTTAGGACTTTGGAGGTTGAAGTAGGGATTCAGGGTCATTGGCTATGTAACATAAAAATCTATCAAAAAATGAATTAGGTCTGCTAAATTATAATTTGGTCTAGTAAACGTGACTTTCAATATTTTTGTCAAATTGAAAACTTTTTTGGTGAATTCTTTTAAATTTTCCAAACAAGGGAAGGTGATGCTGGTTGAAGTTGGAGTGGGGCTTCAGGCAAGAAGGCCACACTTGTTTTGTTGACCCTGGAGGCATTGCTAATGAAGTCTGGGGTATTGTGAATCTCAACAAAGGATCATGCTTGGGCCCACTATGCTGCCCATCATTTAGACAGTTATGAATGTGGTCTGGTTCTCACACAGACTCAGCCTTAGTTTCTCCAGCTATAGAAATGTGCAGCAGGGAACTAAAGTGATGCATAGCCTTTCCATGCTAAGTACCCATCATCCCTAACGTGTAGTGGTTACTGAGAAGTTGGAGAGGCATATTTGGTACATCCTTTGGGGGTTCATGCCACTGCAGTTTGAGAATTCAAAACAATTGGCAGACTTCAACCTTTGGAGCCTCATCAGATGGAGGAAGATCTCTGGCTAGGGAGGCCTTGCAAAACTTTCATTGCAGACCATTTTTTTCTGAATTACAAGAAAAGGCCAAACATCTAGCCAAGAGAGTGCAAGCCAGTCTCTAGTCACTTTAGAGTCTCAGTGACCTGAGATCAGCTGTGGTTTTATCCTTACTTCTTGATTACTAAGTGGCCATTACTTGGTACATCTTCCTTATGACCTTAAGGCAATTACAGGAGGTTCAGAAATGTGTGGGCATACCTTCATAGGTTTCTCTTCTCTTCTAGCATAGAGCTTTCCCTTGAACAGACCATCCTTCATCTTGGACAACATCACCCATCCTCACAATGGCTGTTCTAGATTTTTTTTTTTGTATGTGTGGTTTTGATAATAATCATGGTGATGAGAAACAATGAGTGCAGGAAATGCTTTACTTCATTTTCCATCATGGAAGGCAGGGCAAGAACTTAACTAAGGAAGCAGCTTAAAGTAGATACCATGGAGAATGCTACTCACTGGCTTGCTCCTAAGCTCATATGTGTATTTTCCTTATAAGACCAGATACCCAGGGATGGTACTACCCACAGTGGTCTGGATCTTCTGACATCAATCAATAATTAATAAAATGCCACACAGACACACCACAGGCCAATATGATGGATGCAATCCCTCACTTGAGATCCCCCTCTTCCTGGGGGTGTCAAGTTGACAACTGACATGAACTATCACAGTTGTGCTCTGTTCACTGTCTCTTGTATGCACTAGCCATGTTTGGTTTTGGAATCACATTCCCTTTGTGATACTGAAAACCCCACCTTGGTGTTATATGCACTTTTTGCTGAATTCATCTTCATGGAATAACAAATGGTGAGGTCTGTACTTCTCTCTTGGTAGGGTGCTCCCCCCCATTGGCTCACTACCTCCTCCTGTGCTGACACTTGGTAGCTGCTAGCCTTGTCCTTTGTGCATAAAGGCTTCCATCTGTCATCTACAGACCTATCTTTCCCCTAGAACTTCCGCTAAATCTTTGGTTGGAGAACATAGTGACAAACCAAGTGCTTATTCTCCTCTGTCAATATAGTCTTTCACCATTAAAAGGACTCCAAAGGATGACATCATGACATTACCTGACTTCTGGAATGTGAAGTGATTTACAAAGATAAAGCAACTGGAGTGATGCTGTTTAATTTTACTGTATTATTGTTTATAAAGGGAGATATATGAAAAGGGTCTTCCATCTCACAGCTTTGTCCCCTGTCATTCATACTGCAGGAAGCTTGTGGATGGACAATAAGCTTAGGTTGAAGTCACTGGCCAGAGCTTAGGATGTGGGCTCTCCTTTGTCAGGAATCAAAACTGCTGAATGAAAAAGAGCTTCAGTGGTGTGCTTTGCCTTTATGTTTTAAAATAGATCATATTCATTGTGGGCCCAAAAGGATGTGGTAGCAGGTTTCACCAGCTGGAGAAGACATCTCTCTGTAACTTGGTTGCTAAAAACTGATGTCTGCTTCTCAGGCCCTGAAGGATCCCACCTTGGCTGCCAGGAAGGATTTCCAGAGGGAGGCTGAGCTGCTCACTAACCTGCAGCATGAACATATCGTCAAGTTCTATGGGGTGTGCGGTGATGGAGACCCACTCATCATGGTCTTTGAATACATGAAGCATGGGGACCTTAACAAGTTCCTCAGGTAATCAAGAATAAACATTTGCCCACTTCAGTCCCATTGAGCTTTGGGGGGTTTCTCTGTGGTCAGAAGTCATACTTGCCACTGTGAACTCAAGCCTGAGATTAACAAATGGAAAGCATTGTACTTCTTTTCCTTCTTCCTTCTTCCATCTTATCTATCATCCATCTATCTATCCATCCATATCTATCTATCTATCTATCTATCTATCTCTTCTGTCTCTATTTATATCTATCGTTTATCTTTATCCATCTATCAATCTCTATCTAGATATCTACCTACATATATATATATATATATATATATATTCTATCTCCGTATGTATGTATGTATCTATCTATCATCTATCAATCAATTTATCATTTATCTATCTATCTATCATCTCTACTATATCTCTCTAATCTATTGATCTATCCATCCATCTATCTATGTTCTGGGATATAGCCTGTGAAGATCTCAGGTTGAGACTCACAGCCCTGGTTTTAGGGTTACCTGTTCTCTTACCCCAATGTGGCTAATAGCTTACGTATCTCACCCAGTGAGATTAGTGTGTTATAGCCTTAACCCAGCCTAGAGACTTTTTTTATGATGAATGTGAAGTTATCAAATTATAAACTCATTAGAAAGCAGAGGTAAATTGATAAAGAAAGGGCATTTTGTATTCAGGTAAATTCTACTTGTCAGCATTCAGACTTTGAGAAAGGAAAGGGAAGAGTCAGACTTGGCAAGAGTCTTTAGATTTCTTATGAGTCATATTTCCAAATAACTTCCCTGGAGATACTGAGAAAACTCACTGGATTCTCCAAATCTCTGGAACTTGAATTCATAATGAAGTTGATTCCTGGAAAACTCAGTCCTTAACATAAGAGAGATGGGAGTTTACCTTAATTATAAATGGATCAAGTTATGACTGCTTCATGGAGTTGTTGCTAGAAGTATTGCATGGCAATGTGCATTTTGTATACAGCAATGTACTGAACAATGTACTGTAAAAGTAATCACTACTATTATTGCATTATAAAAGCTATGAATCAAGAGCATCTAGGTGATGCCTATCTCAGTATGCAGAATCTCCCTCACCTTGTACTTCCACTCCTCTGCCCTATTTTACATTGTAGTACATCTTCCAGAGATACAGCTGACTCTCCAGTCCCAAGTGCAACCAGAAGAGCTCCCAGCTCCCGTGCATCTCTTTATACCAAGGAAAACTGATGAATACAAAGCAGAGGAGAGAGAAAGTGGGAGAAGCAAGAGTAAAGACTAGGGCAGGAGAAATACAAAGTAATAAGAAAAGAAAACACAAAACAAAAAATATTTTCTTACATTGTGACTGAATACTTGACAAGAGGCCACTTAAGGACAGGGGGGTTGATTTTGACTCACCGTCTGAAGGGATGCAGTTCATCACAGTGGAAGACATGGTGCTGGCATGTGAGGTCATATCATATCTGTACTCAGGAGTAAGAGAGTTTGGACCAGAAGGAGTTTGGATTATTAACTGTAGGATACCCCCACATTAGTAACCTACCTTCTCTACCAAGGGTTTGCTTCTCAAGGGTTCCTCGCCTCCTAGCAAAGCTCCATCAGTAGAGATCAAATATTCAGACACATGAGTCTCTGGAATCATTTTATATTTGAGCCATAGCAAATACACATGGCAAGAAACTGTGTCTTGACCCCAAGGATCATTTCTGCCTGTTAGCATGTTTCCTGGTTGACAGAGTTTGGGACTGGTGAGAATATGTCCTGGTATACTGGAGTGTACCTGATGCATCCTTGGCTAGCTGATGCAGCTATTTTGCTAAGGACGGAGGGGGCTAAAGCTCATGCAAGATTATAAATGGAATGTGTTCCTATTTAATGGTGCCTTTCAGTAGAAATTGGAGAAGCAGTAAAGCAGGCTGGGGCCTCAATGTACACCAGGGCTCATCGGTCCTTCACTTCATAAATAAGGGCCCCAGGGTGTGGTTATGGCTCATTGGGCTTTCTTCAGGAAAGAGTGAACACTAAAAGTGACCGATCCAATAGGGCAGGGTGTTATCATAACCCAGGCAGGCTTGAATTTAGCATGGAGTGGAGTATTGGACTCCCAAGGAGTCAGAAGGTTTCTTCACTCTGTCTTGCTTTTGGTGTTGTGGATTAGTTAGGCCTGTGGAGCAAGCCTTATATCACTTACAGCTGGGGGCTATGGACTGCCTGTCAGGTCCATGGGCACTAGGAGCTTGTCAGAATGCAAATGAAGGAACACTGCATAACCAATCAGAACCTCAAGGGGCGAGCTCTTAAGATCTCTTTAAAAATCCTTCTTGATACCCCTTTTGGCAGCTTCTACAGGACTCTCCCTCATAGTCATAGATAATAATTTGCAATTTGTCTCTGAAATATCTAGGACTTTGGTTTAGCCTTCTAATCATTTTGTGTCTCAACATAAAAAAAAAAATCAGGGTAGGAAGATTAAATGTATGTATTGAAAGCTATCAGAAAAGTGCTTGTCATATACACATAATAAGGGTCAGTGATTATTTTATTAATTATTCTAATCACACCTGGGAAGAACCTAGGTGGTAGTTAGTGAAAGAGAAGGTTTGTTCCCTGTTCTGTGTGAGTACATCTGTGTTATCTTGGTGGGGATCTTGTAGTTACTCTCATAACCATGCTCACTTGGTATAATTTGGGTAGATAGAAACAGTCACAGGTAGCCTGGGAAGGGGATTTCCTTCATTTATGCATGACATTCCAGTACACTGAAAACCACCAAGACTTTGCCTTTGATCTGTTGAGTTCTCTCTGCTCCATTTCTCCTCCCCCCTTTCAGGGCCCATGGGCCAGATGCGATGATCCTCGTAGATGGACAGCCACGCCAGGCCAAAGGGGAGCTAGGGCTCTCTCAGATGCTCCACATCGCCAGTCAGATAGCCTCGGGCATGGTATACCTGGCCTCCCAGCACTTCGTGCACCGGGACCTGGCCACCAGGAATTGCTTGGTTGGAGCCAACCTACTGGTGAAGATTGGTGATTTCGGCATGTCCAGGGACGTCTACAGTACTGATTACTACAGGGTAAGGAGACTTTCCCAGTTGCAGGACTCAGTTGCTGAGCTAGTTCCTTGCTTACATGTCTGTCATTGTCCATTAACCCTGTCACTATGGTGCACATGTATGCACACACATGCTCACATATGCACTCAACAGTTATCTTTCTGCCACTCCTACATCTTGGCATATCAGCTTATTATCATGGCAGGCCATTCCTCCTTCCTCTTTGACATTAGGCTGGACTCTGTCTATACATTGCAGTAACCTGAACATTATGTTCTTACTGAATTACTCTTCATTCTTTATGAAAACAGAGTTGAATGTCTATAGCTGTATGTTCAAATGCACACTCAGACAGTCTAACTTGGTGCTATGTCAATATTCCAACCTATCCCCTGCTCTAGTCTAACTCACAACATGTTTTATTCTCTGAAATTATCTCATAATTATGTGAGAGTAATGTCGTTTCCAAAGGTAGATCTTTCTGGAAAGTGGAACCTGAAGTAAACTAGAAGTTTACATTGTTAACTTTGTTAGTTAGTTTGTTAGTACATTGCTAAACATAATCCCACTGGCTTTGAGAAAATAAGAAAATAAAGCATATTGTCAATTTCTGGCTATGGGAAAAGCATGACCCTAGAAAAAAGCTGATTGTGAGGAAGTTTCATTTGCATATAGTTATGTTTCTCTTACTACAAGATCTTATTTTCATTTGTGAGGAATCTTCTCATCACGGAATATTGAGTTTTTCTATATTATTATGATTATAGCAAGGTTAAAGGTGAGTGGCCATGAATGTCACTTTTCCTAGAAAAAGAAACCTGGGTACAACTTGATGCCTGCAGATGGGGTCATGTCTGCAAATTGATTGGGACATACCTCCTTCTGCAATAAGGAAGATTTATGTTGCCCATAGTGGTAACTCACATATAATCTCCAGAGTTGGGAGGTTGAAACAGGTGGATGTAGAGTTAAAGACCCATCTACACAGAGATACCTTGTCTCAGGAAAAAAAAAGAAGAAATGTTTAAATATAAAAGACTTATTTTAAGCATTTTGACTAAGGAAGAAGTTTAGATTTGTGTTAGACAGGATAATATTGTAGAGCAGAGAAAGTCCTCATCTGTGACACTTGAATAAAATACCAGAAACCATGAAGCTTATGGTAATGCAAGAAAAGATCTCAAATTTCCAGAGGCTCAGGTAGCTTCCATGTCTGGGGAAGGCTAGCTCTATAGTTCATAAATGGTCTTCTTGTTGTATTTTCCTATGGTAGAAAAGGCAAAGGGTGTCCCTAAGATCCCTTCTGTGAGATCACTAAATCTAATGAAGACTAATGATCTAATGACCTCTAAAAAATTCTACTTACAGCCTTGCTCCTAATATCATTACCTGCCCATTTTTCTTCTATGAACCAAATGTTTGTTTTAGCTTGGGGGCTAAGGAAACATAAACAGTCAGTTCATATCAGGAGAATAAACAATAAACATCAATTGTCTAGTCATGTTAGGAAACAGATGATCACATTGTGAAGTATGGTGATCATGTTGCCTGAGCTTTGTAAACCAGGAAGCTGTAATTTGGGGGTAACAAGCACATATATACTTGTTAGATTTACTTGGATGCTCCTGGTGACTTTTTGATGCATGATTGATCACTCAGGTATGGATACTGATTACCCAAGGAACTTCAGTTTAGTAACAGTATAGAAGAAAGTACAATGTTTTAAAAATGCCCTTTATGCCTGCAGGGTGTCTTACATGGTTCAACCAAAAGGATGGCAAATGATGTGCTATAATGAGCACATAGGAGACAAAAATAAATCAAAGCTGGAGAAAGCAAAGGGTCCCCAGCAGACCTACCTACCTACCCACCCTACCAAGTATCTCCAGATACAGGAAAAGAGCATGGTGTAGCCTAGACAGAGGTTGATGGTCCAGAGATGACCTATTGGGATGTGCCATAGCATAGTCATCAGCATCTGGACCCTTCTCCCCACCAGGCACATACAAAGCAGGTTACTAAGCAGATGCATGGGTCACAGAACCTAGTTGAAGTCATTTAATTGCTTTCCAATCTATACAATAGTGTTTTCTGTCTTGCCTGGCTAAATTCAGATCTACAGTGGTGCTGATGAAAGTTTTCTGTTTGTTCTGTTCAGGGAAGATTATTTAATTATAATTTGTCGGTCTCCATGGACTCTACCAGGTCTTTGGAAACTATATCAGACCAGAATATAGGAGCTGAGCTTTGAAACTGGCTTCTTGGGTTGCATTTAGTATTTCTTCTTTGGTTTAAAGGTTAAAAAAATATTAAAAAAAAAGAGCATTATCCAAATGATATGCTTCAAGTCTTGCTTTAATAGTCATTAGCTTTACTCTTACTCCTGGCAAAGTATCAAGGAGTAAACCCATTTCATTTCTTTGGGGGTCAGGACAGATTTAAGGAAATGAGGTCAATGGGAATTGTCTACATTCCAGGTATCTTGAATTCTCTCTTCATGAACCCCAAGCCAGGCTGTTAGTTGAGGCTAGATGACTTGGAAATGTGTGTCTTTGGTTCCAAAGAAGTATGAAATAGGTTTGAGGAAGGATAGCTTTGAGTGAAAGTTCAGGGTTGCTGGTGTGTAAATCTCCAGTGGCAACGCTCAAAAATCAGATTGGCTCATCTCCTGATAATTTTGTTTACTCCCAATGCCTTGATATATGCTTTCACTCCCCCCACCCTAAATATTTTGAAAAATGAAAGACAGGAATATGTATGCCTAAGGTCACAAAAATGTCCCTAAATTCTTAAACCCTTTAGAAGACATTGGTGTTACTAAAGAATTCTTGGATTTGGAGCTAATGTCAGCTGTGTTCACTCTCTATTGTTTAGCTACCATCAGCACCATGTGCTCACTGCCTCTGTTCAATTTTGTTATTTTGAAAATTAAGACAAAAATATTTACTCAGTGGAGGTATGTTTACGTTAAGCAAGTTAGTTTGTGAAGAGCCTGTAATGCAATACTTACTAGACAAACTATTGCTTTTACTGTCTCCTCAGCACTCCTCACACCCAAAGTAAGAACGCTGTGGAGATAGTCTCATTCCCAGATGGGATGCTTGGATCAGAAAGAGGAACTCCTGACCACTGGAAAATAAACTAGGCTCATAGAGCTGCCCCCAGGGAGTAGGATTAAGACAATCACCTTAAGGAAAATTCCTTCCCAAGGTTTCAGCTTCCATAGAAATCATGGGTCATTGGCATTGCCCTTCTTCTGGCCAGCATTTATATGATCTTGCTTCCAAATCATAGAGCTATGTCTATGTCTGAGAGATTTATGTAAGACTTTCTTGTTCAGTATACACTGGCTAAGGCCCCAAGGAATGTGGTGATTTATCAGATAGACAGAACACCAGGAAGGATGCTCTCAGTAACTAGGGTCAAATGTGTGCTGCTCTACTATCCTTGATTACTAGGACTGAGAACTTGCTTACTACTCAACTTGCTTGCCAACAGAGATAAACACAGATAATTTGTGTGTGTGTGTATGTGTGTGTTTGTGTGTGTGTGTGTGTGTGCCTGTGAGCTAGTGCTCAAGTGTTCAAGTGCTCATTCACGGGCATGTCTGTGTGAATGTATGAGTCTGCCAGCCTGGGCTGGCTTGTTCTGTGAAAATTCTAGAGGGTACACAGAAGGTCAGGAGAAGAGGCAAAGATAAGGGCCTTCTTATTTTTTCTTTTCATTTTTAATTTCTTAAAACAAGGAGACGCCATCTGGCTCATACATAAGTTGTATGCAAATGATTTACAAAGGTGAACTGCCAAATTTCCTGTTACACATTTAGATTGATAAAACAAACATGCCTGCATCAAAGCAGTGGAGCAATTTCTTTTCTTCTTACAACGGACTGGATGGCAGCCACCTTTTCCTCCAGTGGCTCATTGACGCTTCTAAGAGTGCCTGTAAATGAGCTTTGACAAAGGCTAGTTTGCAGATACCATGATTTCTTTCTTAGATCTTCAGAGAACTCAGAGAGATTGGTGATTAGATGTAGAGTTAAATAAAATTTCAGACATCCTGAAGAGGCGCAGGTTGGGACTCCTGAACAGACGAATTTTCAGGTGTGTTTATTAGGAAAGAGGGCAGTTCACTGAGATCTGGAAGGGACAGAAGTGGCGGGGAGAGATGCCTTGATCCAGAGAGCCCGAAATGGGCTCACCTCACTCTGCTGTCCCCTGTGCTTAACTTCCTGCCTGGCACTTAGAGTTAACAAAATCATGAGTGAAGGGAAATATGTGTGTTCGAGGTTAAGCAGGAAATGGATCTGACCAGATCAGGAGCCTGCAAGCAATCAGATAGGCCACTGTGAAGCTATCCTTTGGCAATCATGATCAAGCATTTTTAAAGTAAGAAGATGTAGCATTTGGGAAGAATGTCCTGAGAAGGCAGGCCAGTAGTCATCTGGATCATTGGAATCTGTCTAGCAAGCGTACTTTAGGTTTGAAGTGGAGTCCTAACAGTAAAGTAAGTCTGATAGCTGATAATATGGCACCAGGTTCAAAGCTAAGGGTTCTGGGACCAAATTCTCAGCAACTCTTGGATATGTTAAGAACAGTAATCACCAGGGTAAGATGATCTAGTGGTAGAATAGTTCATTCTATGGGAGTCACAGTACTCTTGGCAAGTATGAAAATGTTAATGCTTTTCTGTTTGAATCGCTGCTCTTAAAATTCCTGTTTTTTTTCTCTAACTATAAAATGGAACAAATGAGCTCTAACACCTTCATTTTCTATAAAGATTTTTTTGAATATATATATGTCTTAGGTTGATAAAATAGCTTAATAAACATTAATTACCATTACTGTTATTAGCACTAAAATACAAATGCCTTCATTCTGAACAAAGAATTTGCAAAGGTCTTAGCTAACACAGCTGATCACTGTAGCAAATAGGTGGAAAACACAATATTCAAACACAGATAGAAGCTCATTTCCAGGTCACACAGTTGTATTTTCTGGAGGAATAGCACTGTCTTGCAGGCCAACAGAGACCTGCATTTCACCTTAGTTGCCCTAAGCATGTGTGCCCTTTGTAGCCAGATGAAATGGAAAAGGGGCGTAGAGTAATGTTGTTAATGAACATGGACTAGCTGGCTATGGGGTCATCACTTCCCTATTTAATAGACGAAAGTCATATGGCTACATGATTTATAAGAAAAGCTGGGAAATAGAGTATAGCTGTATATCACACAGAAAAGAAGTTTCTGGTCGGAAACTATCTTAAGGAAGAAGAAAAATCAATATCTCTTCTAATATATTCCAATACTACATCTCATGTCTGATGACATACAAGGAAAGAGAGAAGAAGACATCCTTACTTCTATTGTTATTCTTGCTCTGAATGCATGGATTGAGTAAATGGTCCAACCCCAGCAGACCCCAGCCGCTTTGGTTGGATACCTACCATTCATAGAGTGAGGAAATCTCCCTTCCTTACCTGGTATATCGACTTGGAGTAAGAACACCTGATATCTAGACAGTAGAGAAAGTGTTAGCAGTGGTACAGACAGGGAGGGGCTTGAGGGATACTGAACTCATTTGATGGGACTTGTCACTGTGGTTTTAGGGATTGGGCTTTCTGAGTAGACCCAGAAAACCAAGGAAAGAAAAGGACACTGACTGTCAGAAGATGAGCCCCTTGGGAGCCTTTGTAGTGACCAACCCCTGTTGCTGAGCCTGATTGTTCCTGGACCGATTTGAATCCAGTCTGTTCCTATTTATACAGAATAAAATAGTGAGGATTTGTATCTCATTCTGCACCATTTCATTAGAGGTAATTTTAGATCCAGAGATAAGTCATGAAGGTGACATACATTATATATTTATTAAACTTGTGACTGGATTTTCTCAGTTTTCTGCAATTATTCTTATAGTCCCAGGGACCCAAGACACCACATTGTGTGGCACTGATTCTTCTTTAACAGCAGTGGTACTGCAAATATATCTTTATGGGGGCTGAGAGTCCATAAAATGGGTTATGAGATGCTCTTCTGCAACACCAAGGTGCAGAATTACCGGAGAACCATATGTAGAGAGTACCTATGTTGAGACTCCAGGTTCAGAAAGATGTCCTTTGGAATTATTATGTCCTGGCCATCCCAGAGGCCACATGTGGGCAAGGCCAGAATTAGTTTTCTCTGGAAAGGCTTGGAATAGAGAGCTAGAGGAAAGCAGGGGAATCCCAGTAGACTCCCAGTGCCTGGATTACCCTATCCCCACACCTGTTCATTTCTTCAGCTTTTGTCTCAGGTGATAGTGCTCATTAGAAGACATGGCACAGAGTGGACATCTCTGCAGACATGATATACTCACTTAGAGTGAATTAAGAGAAGCATCTTAAATGTTAATGCCTATTAATCTGCACAAAGCTGCCAAGAGAAAGGAACACAAAGGAAAGGATTGGTGGCTAATTATAGTAGCTATTGCAACCTCACTCCTTGATTAAAGCCAGTGGATCTGCACACTCATTATCCACAGAATAACAGACATTTGGGAACAGAGAGATCTACTGAGGGGTAGGAGTATTATTTAGGACATTTTGGTATCAATGCCTGTGCTGTGTCTATTGAGATATTTCATCTATCTGTGAAATCTGGAGTTTGGTTTTTGGTTCTATACTTCTTTTTCATCTCTTCCGTGGGAATACATTTTTCATATAATGGTTAGAGAGAGAGGAAGCTTTCTGTCCATTAAGAGGGAGGCACAGGTAAAAGAGAAGAAAGAGCCAGTTACTTCATCCTCTACTATTGCTTTGACCCCAGGTCAAACATGTTCATTTTCTCAGCCCCTTTCCCTCTTCCTGATGAAATTAGGAAACTACTTTAATTTTTGGAAACAGGTGTTTCCAACCTAGATCTAGTTTAGTGACTGAGGTTTAGTTTTGAGTGTGCTGTGTTTTTTGGGATATCTAAGATATTCAGCTAATAGGCTAAAATACTGGTTACCTGAGAAGTATTCTTTTATATTTTCCAGGGATTGAGATTACCTGAATCCTCCTAACATCTATACATCCTCATACCAGCTTCCTTCCTAAACAACTCCATACTTTGTTTCAATCCAGTGGTCTACTGCAGCCAAATCATTCTATAAAAAGCAGAAATGAACATAGGGAAGGCTTTAGTTCTTTATGCTCTAAGATACTATGGTATGAAGATGTACAATAGCCAGAAAGTTGAACTATAAACAACGGAACTTCTAAATGTGAGAAAATTGGGACATTTGATTCTTAGTAGCATAAAGAATACTGTCCCAGAGAGAATCCTTCTATTTTTGATTATGGGCATTTTGTATATTACAGTGATGGCTAGAAGCCCAGGTTAGTCATTGCATTGACTACTGACATGGAATAAATCTCCTTCTTGCCTATGGTCAGAGTTTATCTTTTGTAAAGTACAGTTTTCTCTCTTTCCTTCATAATCTTGACTTTCTCTTCTCACAACTGTGGTCTATACACTTAGACCATACAAATAGGATTTTTCTGCATTGCATGGATACTTGGCTGAGACTTTGGGAGTTTACTGTATGTTTTTCCACTAATGTATCAGAGGCTTCATCACTTCTTCTGGAGCAGGAATAAAGGACTAGGACTCAGTTTAGTCATTAAGTCTTGATGACATTAATTTTTAAATCAGCATCCTTGACTGTCATCTCATAGGGTTGAATTCAGTGCATTGCTTTGTAGTATTTTTTCATAGCAGTAAAACTTTCCCTCTAAATAGAACCTAATAACACAGCTATGCAGACAGAAAGACAGACATACAGGACATTAAGAATCTATCGTCTTTGATTTGAGTAGTTGATGGACAGTCCTAGACAGCCATATTAAGTTAGCACATATTGGCCTATGCAAGGGACCTTGAGACTCTATGCCACAAGGAACAGAAGAGGATAGAAGGTGCCACTGGAACATGACTGGGTCTTAGAAAGGTGACCTAAAGGCTATAGCTAAGGGTTCAAAGCCATTACCATGTTGGACAATAACCCTGGAAACGAGTAACTGTATTTGTCAGTTAGGATATGTTTTTTAAAGTGCATCTTTTAGGTCACCCAGTTCCTTGTTCAAAACAAATGAGAAAATGCCAGCTCCTTCAACATCAAAGAAACACATAGCCAGAGGGAGCCTTAAATGTCATCTCTTTCACCCTGATGGCCCCAGGCAGACTGGCATCAGCATCATCCCAGGCAGATGGCCTATTGGCATTTTTTTTTTCATGGCTTCTGGGATTCCTTCCCTGGGTTTCCACACTTACCCTTTCCAGCTGTGGCAAACTGATGTGATGGCCAGTGAGCAAGCAGTCTGTTTTCCTAATTCTTAGCAATCTTTACAAGTATGAGAGTCTCAATCATCTCTACAGAGAATCCTCCATGTTTCAAGGTAAGTCTGTCCTCTGTCTTTAGTGAATAAAATAGATTTATAGTGTAGAATGACATTATAACTATTCAGATAAACTAAGAAGATCAGTGTGATCAAAATGGCCCTGTGCTTTTTGTAGGTGATTGGTTATATTTTGTTTCTCTTGACCGACAAGAGAACCAGGGGGGTGAAAACTATGCCCCCCTTAGGGTTCTAGAGCAGCTTTCAGTGATTTGATGTAGTTTCCTCTCTCTGAAAGGTTGAAATCTGGCTGTTTTCTCCCATCAAAGAAGGTGGTACCTGAGTGGGATAGACATTATTATTGCTTGCCTGTGTCCATAGGGACAAGACAGGGAAGGTGCTCCAGTAGAAAATTCCAAGAACACCATACATGTTTTATTCAAGTCTGTTCTGATGAGGGGAAGCAGGCTGCAGGAGGCCATGGAGTGTAGTGCTAAACCTCTGGTTTCTCTCCCCATGCTGTTTGAGGGTGGGCATAGATACGGCACAACAGCCACTGTTTTCCTTCTGAAGTGCAAAAGGCCTTTTGTTTACGGAGACAAACTGAATATATAACATACAAAAACACATAAATTTCCATACAGATATCTTCCCTACCAGCTGTAATTAAGATATTTGCATGTAAAGAGAACATTGTATTCCCTTGACTTCTTCTTGGTAGGGAATTGTATTTTCTCATTAATCCACATAGTTCAAGAATATGTGAGTTGTCTGACAAAGCAAGAGGAGGAGGACGAAGAAGAGGAGGAGAAGGAAGAGGAGGAGCAAGAAGAAGAAGAAAAGGAGGAGGAGAGCAGGCAATCTGTCAATGCAGCAACTTTGCCCTGCCCTTCCCCTCTCCTACATTCCCAAGTTAACCTATCATCTAAGACAAGATTGGAGTTAGGGAGATTTGTTGCTTAAGGAAAGGTGACCAGAACACCCACTAAATCCTAAGTCAGGCTGTGTTCATTTGAGTTTTTAAGCCACTTCTTAGAGCGATGCAACCTCAGGAAATGTACTTAGATTCTCCAAGCCTCAGATCCCTCATCTGAAAAAGAAAGAAAGGGGGGGAAAAAGCAGAGTGAGGGAGAACAATTTCTTCTTTTGTGTGGATTAAATAAGATAATATATGCAAATTGCCTGGTACCTATTAGGCACTCAATAGATGGTTATTATCATCCCATGTAAGTGAGTAAGGGAGAAATTATATATAAGAAATTTTAAATAAGTTACATGCCAAAGTATTTCCTGTGATGAGTCTTTGGTGCTAGATCCTGAAATTAAAAGGGAGAAGAATCTACTTGAGAGGCCTGGGAGAGACAGAAAACAAAGGCACTCACCGCTCTAAGTCTTTGAGGTTCAAGTTAGTTTGTGGAAAAGCCAGAGAGAAAGAGGAACCATATTGGGTAGTGAGGGGTCTTCCTTATTGTGAAATTGCTGGCTTCCACCAAGAACTAACTTTTGCAAATTGAACCTTGAACTTTTCAGAAACAGAGTGCTGTCCTCCAGACTTCATATACTGTCAGTCTCTTTCTTGAATATTTGAAGGTTGTGTGCTGTGCTCTGGTGCCTTGGGAAAAGCAGCAAGGCCAACTGAGATCCCACCTTCCTTTCTCTTACTGTTTGCAGTGTAGTGTGGCTTCTACTTATTTTCATGCACAACAGCATGATGTCGTAGACACAAGAGGTCTTTGTGCCTTGTTGGTTGGGTGCAATTGGTTGTTCTGCATTGCTCTCACTGCAGATCCTACCTAAGTCAGTGCTGATACACTGAAAAAGTGGCACAGGATTAGTGGATGAGTTGAGTAGTGATGAGAACTCTTCTCTTTTACTCTGTCAATCAATCACCTTAACACCTTTGAATCTTCTTCAATAATTCGCATGTGTCAGTGTCTAACCAGGGTAGATTTGGATTCTTTGTACTTGGTCATTTTCTTTGAGAGGCTCAGCCCCCAACTTCCTGACTTCCTGATATATACATATATGTGTATGTATATATATGTATGTATGTATGTATGTATGTATGTATGTATATTTCATGTTCTAGAGTCATTCTATGCTATAGCTCTCTGAGGCCTAACTTTCTTTGAAGACACTGAAACTATACCATTCTTAGCAGAAATTTTTACAAAAGTGATTTATAAAATGTTTAATAATTTTAATAATATATAATACTACATGAGATGTTTTAATGGATAAGAAATGATGTTTCTGTTGTCTTAAGTATTATTAAATCAGTCCTCATGTGTCTCTGCTTGACAGATTCCAATGGTCAGTATGTGGGATCTCTGGGAAGGTGTATTTGGAAGGTGCACTGGTGTCTTAATGAAAAACCAGTTGCTTCTGATTCCCCATCAGTGGCTCAAAGATTTGCTTATGAAAGAAGATGACTGAATGAATATATCACAATGATTAAAACATGCAGGAGACTGGATTTAGCTAAAGGCATAATTCATTTGTTATTACTATATGGCCAGCTTTCAAAGGCTTTATGACCAAAGTATTCACATTTAGTAAGGCAGTCTATATGAGACATTGGATTATATTGAGATAATTTAGAACTAGGGAGATGAAGCAAATATTTTCACCTATGCTAATCTTAAAGAGACAAACTGGATTTTATTTAGTTTCCAATAATTCAGAGTTGTTTTACTTATATGCTTTCCAATTTTTTTTCTGTATCAATGAGAAGCCTTCATATTTAAAATACATAAACCTCTTGGTTTCTTGTAAATTTAATCCTCCAGACCAAGTAGTGTTATGCCTGAGGCATGGCAACCTTAACTCAAGGAGCAGCTCTGGGTGACTTGTGGTGATTACCCTGAGTATAGTGATGTATCTATGGTGGGAATAAAGCATGTAGTGATATCCAATTTGGAAGAGGGATTGGTGGCATTCTTATACTTGGCATTCATTATTCCAATCTGTGCTTTCAGTTCAGGGATTGTTCTAGACTGTTTAAGGCATTCTCTGCCCATGGTTCCTCACAAGTTGAGCGACTCCAGTAGAGTATGGGTGTGAGCTTCTTGAATGTTCCTTCATTGAAGGAACACGTACAGAGCATGGGGTTACCAGATCAACCTGCATGACTGGGGTGAATTTAGCTTTTTTGTCTCAATCTATATGAAACCAATATCTAGTGTCCTAAAGTATCTTTAGTTAAGCAGTTGTTTATATTTTAGAACATATGTAGAGCAAAGGTAGTTTGCTTCAGGGTGGATTTTATACCATGTTTCATGTCAATCTGCTAAGGTTTTCAATAGTTAAGTCATATAGCAGAAAGTGCCAGCTTAGTGCCACAGATTCTGTGCCAGTTTGTATCAGGGTACCAGAACTGTTCTAGGCATATTTTTATTTGTTTTGCAATTTGTTTTAGAGGTCCAAAACGGGTTTTGTGCTAGAATTCTCCTCCTCCTCCCAGCAGATAAATTTGTCAATAATCGTTGCATATTGTTACCGCATTGCCATGTTATTATTCAATTGAACTACTTTTCATCTGACCATTTTTCAAGAACCCTTGATACACCCTTGCCAAAATCTGAGCAAATGATTTTACATGACAAACTTGTGGAATCCTGGCTTAGAATTGTTAGAAGTCATCTTGTCAAACCTACTTGACAGATGAATTGATAGAACAGAACACTGGAAGCTGCAAGTGGCCTTCTTTTCCAAATATCTGATGTTCATCTCTGATTACCACTGTAGTATGTTATAGTTACAGGCTGGTATGAGTACTCCACTTTACAGACATGTAAACTGAGGCTCAGAGATTAATCGCTAATCCTCAGGTAATGAAATAAATGGAGGGTTGAGTTAGGTTGGTTGTTCTGTTTTATAGTGACAGTGTTTTGAAGAGATGGGAGATTAGCTATAAATGCAGTTTTTAAAGAACATACCAGTACAGTATAATCACCATGTGACAAGTTGGAGTTCTAAAGTAGAAGTGTGATTCTATATAAGTCCAATCCCATGTGCTTTTTTTTTTTTCTAATAGAGATTTGTGGCAAAGCCATTTCAAGTAAAGGAGGTGAACAGTTGGGGTAATTCAGAGCTAGCTACAGTAGCAAACACTGAGACATTAAGTTAGAGAGCTTTGGCTCTCCAGTGTGCTAGCTGAATAAACAGCAGCAAGAGAATTGATCCAAGTGGGATCCCAAGGTAACAGAGGTTGACTGAAACTCAATGGCAAGTAAAAGATGCTAGAAGTAAGGTAGGTGGTAGTCAGACACAAGGAGTGTTGTCTTAATAGTTATAAATGTTTTATAGGAAGTGCTTATTTTAGTGTATGCTTATTGTGAAAATACACATTCAAGAGTGTCTAACAACGCTTGTTTGATTGAGATGTCTTCAACGGCAAAGACTTATCTCATGAGATTTGTATCCTTTAAGTCCAACAGCATGTATCTATATATTAGTACATGTGGGGCATTTTATAAATGTTCGTTTAATGAAGTAGAGCAGGAGATAGACATACTTCTTAGTGAATACTCTCCAAGATTCTCTGCACACTTTGGGGCTGGAGACAATAAATGAGCACAAGTAAAGAGATGCTCTGAGGGGGTGGTCCTCTCTTATTTTGATGTGATAAATGCTTTCTGCCTCATTTCTTCTTATCCAACAGTGTTGGTAGGATTAGCAAATTCTAGAGATATTTGAGATGTAAGGACTGTGACGCTCAGTTCTGTAGTCCTTGGGTGAAAATGGAAAATTCTGTGTTGTAGGGAATTGAGTCTTTTCTCCCTATGGGGTTTTCTAGAAAATCTACACACCTGCACTTTAGAAGTGTGACAAGGGGACACATGCATTGGATATGAGATTTCAGTTGGTGACTGCAGAGTTTGTCTTCTTGTAAGTCTCAAGGTGCCAAGAACCACTCTATAATAGAGATTGCTGAGATGTGGCACTGTAATTTAAGGACTCATTATGCATGAGCAAAGAACTGTCAAGTGTGTATTTCTGTGATGCTGAGAAATATTAGAGAAAATCCACCCTCTCCATATGTTCAAATTCATAGCTCTTCATTTTTTCTCACATCATCTATCCCTTGACCTATCTAGCTCAACCCTCTCTGTAGCTGCCTGTTCTGCTCCAAACATTTGTCTCTTATTCTACTCTAAGAATTTATTCAATCTTTTTTTAACCTTTCTATGCCTTCCAGCTTCCATTTGTGTTTTTTAGTACTGAAATAGGTCCCTTTTGTCTTTAGTTTCATAGGGGGAACTTCTGATCTTACTACATCATTGAATATAACTTTTGAGGGTCATTAATTAGCTTATTGGGCCCACACTTGAATGTCTTTTCTCAAGGATAATCCTTTCTCAACTATTGAATGCCACTGTTTACAACCGCACCATTTCTCACCCCTTCTCATCTCCCCCTCAGAATCATATTCCCACTTAATACCTGACTGATGTGTTTCTGGTCAACCTTTGCCTCTTTCATGGATTTATGTGTTTTTTTTTTTTATTTAAAGTGAGGTAGTTAGTTGCTTTGTTAGAATCCCTTGTTGCTTTTATGCCTCCATATCTTTTCTCTATGATAATTACTTCTATAAGCTTCCTCTGAAGGGATCATTGGTGATTGAGATTTTGCTTATTTGAAGTAAATTCACCACAGCTACCACCACATCTTCCTACAGTACTGTAGAGTAGCCTGTTAGCATGCATGAGAGCTCTCCGTAGAAAGTCTCTAAGTGCAATACCATTTGAACATAACTATGCCAACTCCCCGATATGTCTAACTAACTTCACAGCATCTTGGTGTTCCTTGTTCTTTGCAGGAGGCAGAACTCACCCTAGTTAGTGCAACAAGTGGATCCACGCATGTGCCTTCAAATCCAAGTCTTTCATTCCCCACCCTTCTTCACCCCACTGCCTGCTCACTTAAGATCCTCAAGGGAACCCTTATTTCCAAATCCTCATTTCCAAAATCGCAGCCTGTGCTCTGTGGTCTTATTCTTGCCTCTGCCCCAGAAGCCCTGTAATTCCATCCAGTCTGGCAAGTTTACCTCCTTTCCACACATGCACAGCGTTCTCTGTAGCACTAACAAAGTGCTACAACCCTGAGGGCTTCAACAGAACTTATTTTCTCATAGGTTGGAGGCTAGAATTCCCAGTCTAGCCGCTGACAGCTTTGAGTCTTTCTCATGGTTGCCTCCTTTGTCCTCACAAAATCTTCCCTTTATAAGTGTCCAGATTTCCTCTTTGTAAGACCCTAGTCCTATTAGATTAGTGCCCAGCACAATGTCCCATAAAGCCCTCATATCCACTATGAACACATGCTAGGAAACTGGGAGTTAGAATTCCAACATGAATTTCATGCAGGGGACAAAATTCAGCCCATAATACCTTCTCTGCCCTACCTCCAGCTGCCCATCTGATCTGCCCTACCTCCAACTGCCCATCTGACCATTCATTTTTTTCCTTCCTTACACTCCCTGTTATTTCTTGCTGTCCATACCTCAATGCCATCCAAACCCGCGGCGCTCCTTTTCTCATCTCCACAGGACAGTTTTCTCAGCCTCACCCCCTGTACGTATGGACTTGCTGCCTCATAAACATGTTTCACCGACCCACTTCATCCTTAGGGGCTTTCTTTTCCTCTGGCTTAGTGGAGAGTCAGGCTGTGTGTGTCTCTTACCCTTTGCACACAACCCTTGACCCCAGAGGTGCTTAAGAAATGTCAGCGTTACGTTATTGTGAATCCTTCCTCAGAGATAGCTTAGCTCAGCCTCATGTCCTAACTTTTACAGAGGGTATAAAGGGAAGTGGAATTTGTCCAGGCTATGGTGGAGAATGCAAACACTCATTCTGTTGACAGCTGGAGGAGGAGGAGGGTGGCAATGCCCATGCAGATGACACCAATGCAAACGCTGCCCAGCCATCTCACCCGCTTTCTACATAGGAAAAGCAGAGAGGGGCATTAAGGAAGCCCAGGGCATAGTAGTGGATCCATGAATTTTCTGCTAGTACAAGAAGAACAAATATTTCCTCAGGAGCTTTGGAGAAAATTCCTTTTCTTTGACCGAATGGGCTGAGAATATTAGATAAAATGCACTTCCTTCCAGAGTGTAGTGGCTGGGGTGCTAATCCCATGGAAAGGTGAACTGACCCATTGGAGGAAATCCTGTTGAGTTTTGGTGGTCCTCAGAGGCAGACAGTTGAGTGGCATGGACTAGGAGTAGAGCTATGGTGGTGTGTCCTTTGTGTTGTGTGTGAGTCCTTCTCTAGTAGACTCCTGAGGCATTGTAGGAGTCAGCTTTTCTGTCTAGGAGTGTAGGAGAGGACTGTGGAGGCCTGCTCAGCAGAGATATCTATTCCATTAAAGACAGGCCTGCTTCCCTTCTCTCCTTCCCATCTCCCTCCTTCCCTCCTCCCTTCCTTCCCTCCCTCTTCCCTCATCCCATTTCTTCTGTCTCCTCTTCCCTGCTCTCTCCCTCCTTCACTGTCAGGAAGGGCCATGCCAGAAGGGCCCATTCAGCGTATCGTGGCAGCAGCAGAGGCTAGCAGCGCCAGCAGCTACCACAGTGAGTCTGGATTTCATTTTTGGGGCTAGGGGCTGGGCAGGGCTGTCCACACACTGACAGCTTCCAGGCTTTGGAGAGGAACTTCCATGTGTAGGAGGCTGCTGACAACTTTGTTTTGACTGCCTCCTCTCATGGGGGCATTGTTTAACTTCCATGGAGGTTCCCTGCCAAAGCCATTGGTGTGCTTGTGATGTCTCATGGGGACACAGCATGGTGGGGGCGTGGGGCCATGATCTGCAAAAGAAGGTGCACATCCTGATTTAGGTGGCTGCCAGCAATTCTGTCCAGGCCTGTGTGTTGGTGGAGGCTGGAGGCTCTGCATGGATGAGGTTTGGCTGCTTTCTTGCACTTCAGGAGGTGTGTCCTTGAGTCTTGCATATACTTAGGTTGTCTAATGCTCCACAAGGGCTTCCCTTGAGGAATCTGAGAATATGATAAACAAATAGGCTGCCAGGTTGGTTCAGGAGCTGCACATTTGGTCTCACATGAATCCTGATCTGAAAAGATATTGATGTTCAGGAGAGTTATTAATGGACCACCATAACTAAGTCATCTGTTGTATTTGGGGGAGATTTCTATCTCTCACTTTAACGCCTATGGTAATTTCTGGGGAGGAGATGGACGTACAGGTAGAGGGTTCATCTGTCCTGCATCAATAGCCTTTTTCCCACTTTTTGTCTAGATTCTTTCCCTTTCTGTTTCTGGAACAATCCATAGAATCACAAAATTTATCACACTTTAAATAATCAAGCAGAAGCCTTGTTTGTCACCTGAGAAACTTTCTCTCCAGGCCAGATGCTGTACTTAAGCACTGACTGAGTGTGATGTTGAATGGAGAAGTTTCCATTTCTAATCTGTGATCCTCCGCCAATGCTTCGGTCTCATGGGCAGGTGCATGGGAACACTTTGATGATTTCATTCATTTCCCTCCTGATTTGGTTAGTGAGGTAAATTAAGCATATCTTCCCAGGTTCTCCCAGGGCCTCAGTTTCACAGGTTTCTCATTGACACTGACACTTATAGTGGAATTAAGGTTCAGGGTTTTTTTTTTCCTTGCCAGCCTTGTGTGACACTTGCAGGCAGAATGATTATAAGAACTCGGGCTCTTCTCTTACTTTCAGAAAGTCACATGTTTTCAGTTACATTAGGGGCAAAATATTGGTTTCAGGAGTTGACAAGTTTTACTAAAACCATATTGACAAAATGCATTAACTCATTCAAGCACTTATTTATTATAAATCAATCGTGTGTACTTGATTATCTCAACTTGGTCACTGCTAGAGTGAAAGGAGAAGCTATTAATAATTAAACAAGAACAAACAGCATGCCTCTCAACCTGCTCAAGTACATTAGGACAATCATGAATAGAACAGGCAAAACTCTCTGCCTTTAATTGGGGAAATCAATGATAGAGTTTAAGGTACAGAGAAAATTAAGGAGTTGCAGGTCCTTAGAAGAAAAATAAGAAAGGAGACAAAGAAGTGTGATCTGATGTTCATAGTTGTGATGATAGTGATAATGGTATGTGTGTGTGTACACCAGCACATGCATGTATGCATACATGTGTGCATGTATGTACAGTTTTAGGTAGGTGGTCAAAGCAATTGCTTAAAAATGGTAGTACATCTTTTATTTAAGTTCTCCAAGCAGGATTTTCATGGCTTTGCTAAGTTTTCTGAGATAAGTCAGAGCTGAAAAGTCTGAATACAAATGAAGATATAGATGTTAGATAACAAGAAATGAACCCTTGGTGTCCATGCATTAGCAAAGCAGGCTTTGCTTAGTAGTTAGCACAGCTTTTGTGTACCAGAGGCATCACTAAGGAGGGCATAAAAAGGGGAATAAAGTCAGTTCCTTCATTTTAGAAGCATCTTTGTAGAAAGTCCCTTAATTTGTGATTTATCCTGGCCATTTAGGACATCCTAAGGCCTCTCTTTCTTGCTTGCTTCTGGTGGTGGTGGGAAAGGTAACTTACATTTGATGAGCATCTACTCTAGATGGATACTTAGCTAGGGACTTTGAGGTAACTTATTTTAGTTTACACTGTTCCCACATGAACTTATCATAGTCCCACTTTAGGGATGAGCACACAGATGTTTAAACCCCAAAATACAGAAGAGTGGGGCCAGCATTGAAATCTAGGTTGAACAAAGTCTGAAACTTCTACCTTTATCAGTAAGTCTCAGTGGCCATCCTTGGGTACCAGTTAGCATGAAATAAGAAAGGAAGAGAAGAGCAGGACTCCATAGGCTATCCCATAGTCTTGTATATGTTCTAACTTGCATGGCTGGTTCAGAAGCTATTAGTACATGTGTTGGGGTGATGTCCATGTTGTTGCTGGCCATGCATGAAGGCAGAGAAACATCTGCTTCTCCATGTTGTGTCCTTCTTAGGAATGGGAATGGGCCTTTGAAATTTATTTTGGAAGCATGTGAGCAAGTCTTCCTGTGTGGTATCCATGTTTAGCAGGGATGAAGGAATAGAAGGGGTCTTGCTTCTCATGCATGTTCAAAGGAGGGCCAGTGCATGGTATTTTGGAATAGTTAATGGGTTGGAAGGATGCATGCAGAGTTCTAAAATTGTACAAAAGTCAATTTGATGGGGGTTGAGTGGTGAGTTGAGTTGAAGATAGTTCCAAAGTCCATACTGCCTTTGTGAATGGTATCCACAGACTCACCTCATCTGATTTGGGGATGCTATCTGTGAGAAACAGGAGTATCTGGACCATACCTCAGATGTTCTGTTTACATTTGGCAATATCAACTGTGCACCTTTGAATCTGTCTGCAATGTACTCTCATATATCTTCCAGAAAATATATCTTGCTTTATGCATACGATTGAATCTTAAGGTTCCATGCCCCCCCCCAAAGTCCCTATTTATATACATAAGCCAGACATGACATAATAAAGGAAATATGCATTTTGGGATATCACTATCCTAACTCAGTTTTCTTAAAGGATGCTGTACTTTAGCCTATAATGTTATTGTTACTTGGACTACTAGAGCCTGTTTATCCCAGGATAAGAATTCTGCCCATCTAATTATAATTAATCTTTGAACTTCTTAGCATTTTGCAGTGTGATGTCCTGAATAGGGGTCTCAGTATTTGTCAAAGCATGTCTCTTAAGTTTCATAGGAAGTCCCTTCTAGGTGGAAGTTATTCCTGACCTTTCCATTCCGGTTCCTTACCACCCCAATGGCAGCACCACAGGATGCATTCTGGGCTCTTGAACACTACTTACTGTTCTCATCTAATAATTAGACTATGGCTTCTCAATCACACCCTGGTTCTTCACCGATCATGGGCTATTGCATGATTTTGTCCTTCACTTAAGAGGTGGAGAGAAAGGCTTTGCTCATTCTCCTTACTAGGATACTCCTCTCTGACTTATGGCTCCAATTTCCTTCCCTGATATAATACAAACAAACTAGTTACCTTTCCTTCTCAACCCTTGCCAGTGTTGGTTGACTTCTCCAATTCATATATGTGGGGTTCTGTGAAGTCCCAATGGGACTTGAGGTAAAGCTGAGAAATATCTAGTTCCAGTCCTTCTTTGATTATCTATGGTCTATCCTGTCACTCAGACATACAGGGCATGCCTTAAATATAAGGAGGGGTTAGTCACAGTTAGAAAGGCTACCACCTCTTCAGACAGAAAGGCTATTTCCCTGGGTTCTTTTCTGCCCCTTTAAATGACAATTAATCTTTGTACTTTTGGTTCCCTTAAAATTTTGCACTGTGATGATGTGCATAGAGTATCCCAGAGCCAAGCAAGTCCTTAGTATAGGACAGTAAGATTTCCTTGGGATGGGGTGTGGCTCAGGCATTCAGACAAAAGATGCATAGGAGTCTCTTAGAAGATGGCAGGGGGGTTCTCAGCTATATCACCCAAAACTGCTCCAAGGGGAGTTGCCCTCAACCTTGTTTTCCCTTCTTTGATTGGAACTTAATTTTCAAAGCTGGTCAAGTGCATTTGCTCCTGTAATTGGTTTTGGAGACAAATGGCTCATAAGAAATCCATAAGTCTGGAAAAAATGGGACACCACCTCCAGTGGGTAGACACTAGTAGTGGTGGTGAGTTCTGCTCTGTCTCTGGGCTGGTGCCATCTATAGTTAATAATGCTGATGATTATTGCTGCCCTCGTCTCTCCAGCCATTTGTGGTTAACCCTGATGGAAAATAGAAATCCACCAAGATCTCCAGCCAAATGCATTGACATGCACCTGGCTGAGGAAGCTGTCACCTTGGTCATGAACTATCACAGGATGTCTTATGGATGAAAAAGCCCTGGTGTGTGGGTCTTGCCATGCAGGGCACAAGGTAGGTGAGAAGAAACAATTGGTGGTCTACCCTCATTGGGGAAGCCAGTTTCTTTGTGTCCCTCCACCTTCTACCTCAATCTCTCTTTTTGGGATCATTCTAAGAATGAAGCACTTGATCCCAGAAATAAAGACAAGCTTGTGTTAAAATTTCCAGTGTTTTGCTGGGTTTCTTTTAGCTATAAGCGAAAGAAAACTTAACTCAGAATCCTTTAAGAAAAAAAAAAAGATAACATGACACCTTAATAGTAAATTCAGGAATAGGCTTGTTTCTGGTGCTAGACCAGGACTCATGTAATGGCCCCAGATTCATTATATGCTGTTCTCTCTGTTCCATTCCTTTTTATTCCTATGTAGACTTTCTTCTCATTCCTCCATTTGTTTTCCCTCTGACAGTGATATTACAGAAAGAGATGGTGATGGGAAATAGATGTCCAAACAATGAAAGGTAACATAGTTTGAAATGTGCGATGATAGATGTTGTGTGGTTGAACAGATTACTGGAGATCAAGTGGTTCCCAGTAATGGGTGGCCTTGCCTTTCCCAGAAATGGCTTGGTAGAGGAATTCAGCTGAGAAATCATCAGTATTGCCTCTGCAGCTAAGCTGGGCATTGTGCAGAGAAAAGTCACCATGGGCAGACAAAGGAGGCAGAGCCCATGCCCCTTGGCCTTTCCAGTTTGTCTATGAGAAGCATAGGTTGCAGTCTGGTGTCATCTCTGTGAGTGCTGTCTAGGATAATGTGAGCTCTCATCTGACTTCACTGTATCTGCTGATATAGATATTTCAGAATGGAAGCCCCTCTTCAACTTTTATGGGGATGTTTGTAGAAATCAAATTGTAAGCTATCTAACATATTTTCCTAAACCCACTATTCTGGCTCATCAATTTGCATGCTTTAAATCATCTTTACTGAAAAACAAGGAAACAAACAAAGAACAACAACAAAAAGTCTTTACTGGTCAGTGTTCCTTCAACTTGGAAGCACACAAGACTTACAGCTTGGTAGTGCACTCCAAGGTGTTGATTTTTGGAGTCAGAATATTTTAAACATCTCTTTCTTCCTTCTTTCCTTTCTTCCTTCTTCCTTCCTTCCTTCTGTCTTTCCTTCTTCCTCTTTTAAAATAAACTGCCTAATATCTTTTCTCCTTTTCTTTCCTTTCTTCCTCTCTCTTTTCCTCCATGCAATGTGGTTGGTAATAATCACTTTTAGTGCCCAATATTTCTTGGGATGGTGAATGAAGTCATCCATCTTAATTCACTTACCATGCAACATGACATTGTGTAATGGCTCCCAATGTTGCTGTTTTGTGGCTGTGTTCACTGAAACAAGGACTTTACTTCTGGCCTCAAATTTGAAATGCTGAATCTGTCTTTTGCACCTCTGTTATGGTAGGGGCCAGAAGTTTAGAGAGGTTAAGATGAAGGCTCATCTCCTGAAGATCACTCACCCACTCTGACACTCAGCCTAGCTCATAAGGCAGGGACACCCATTAGATACCCTAGGGAAAGACTTAAGTTTCAGTGGGCTAGGAAAGCTTTTGGAAACAGAAACAGGTGTGAAAGAGCAGGATTGTGTTTGGAGAGCTAAAACCATCCAACTGTGATTGCTGGCTGGCTCCGTGTTTAAGACTTTCTCCTGTGTTATCCCTGTAAACACTCCTACTACCCACCTACTGACCTTGAAGATGAATCCAAGAGGCAGAGCTTGTTTACAAAGGGAGAAGGTGTAACCCACAGCTGCAGCTCTCCACTGATGGCCTGGAAAGCCACATGCTGCATAGAGGCACTGAGCCCCCATCCCTTTCATCTGAGACTGCCTCTCACCCTCCCTTCTCTGAAGAGAGGCCTCCTGGGATCCAGGTGCAAAACAAGGTCTGAGTTTAAGTAAGTTTGTCCCAGAATTCCCAGCTTCTCCCAAGGCAAGGGGAGTATTCAGCCAGACCTGGGGGGAGGGGAGGAGGCTTTATTCACTCTCTGCTTTGCTGGAACTTTGTATTTTGAACCAGATGATACACAGAGGCCTGTCAGTGCAGCCACTCTTGAAGCCTACCAGTGTTATAAGTAGGCTCATAGGAGTCTGTGGATGAGGCAGGTAGTATGATATAATGTCGGAGAGGAGGAGGCCTCCTGAGATCTGGCTCTTGCTCTCATTGGCTTGTTCACATATACATGTGTGTCAAAGTACACACACACACACATACACACACACACACACACACACACACACACACACCTCTACATAGAGTGCCAAGGCTGCAGGTACTATAAAGGATTTTCATTCAGTATTCTTCCCATACTGATTTGGATAATTATGCTTTGGACAAATTCATGTAGTTTCTAAGAATAGAGGAAATTTAACAGCCCCTCAGTCTAATAAATCATTGTTACATATGTGAATGTTGAGCTCGAAAGGAACTCTAGGCTTCCAGGGACCTAGGGTAGCACTGGATCAGGACTGTGATAAGATCTCAGGTGACATGAGTCCCAATCCAATGCCTTTCACTTGGATTCCAGGTTTCTGCTGATCTGGGTCATCCCTCTGCTGCTTCCTTCCTGAATGCTGGAGATGTCTCTGGCCCCTGTTAGGGTAGTGTGGCTGGGTCAATCAATATCCCTCTTCTGGAATTCCTCAGGGGATGCCTAACTAGGAACTTGTGCTGAATATAATAGTCATGTGATAGCTTGTGTCGATGAATCATTCTGCAGTTCACAGAGTACTCGAGTTGCCATTATCAGCCTTCCTCAGGCTTCCCTGAGAATGTCACTCTGCTCTTTGTTTACTAAGATGAATTTCCTCCTTTTAGTGTAGATGAAGGACTGTGCCTATTGCTTTGTGTGTGTGGTCTGCAAGTGAGCTCTTTCCTCTTAGGCTGTGAGTATCCATCCTCTAGGATGAAAGGGTTTTGTTCATGACTTCAAGAAGCATCCCATTTTCCACTCGGTAAACAGGTGCATTTAGTTACCAAGAAGTCCCAATGTCCTGAACCTTACCTGAGGTGCTCCAGCAGCTGTCAGTGAGGCGAGATGGGGCAGCCAGGAGTTTGCCAAGGCTTTGCTTACTCCTCATAGCTTCTGCAGTGATGTGCTCCCAACTTTCCTTAGTCCAGGGATGCAGCTATGGATGACAGGTCTCTGCTGTGCTATGTATTGTTTACTGAAGTCATTAAAATATGCAAAGTGTCCCCTGCCCCCAGCCCCTCCTCCTTTGCACTTGCCTTGCTCCTTCTGGCATTTTCAGCTGGCAGTTAATAAAACACAAGGGGGCCCCCTGAAGGCTCTGGTCTCCCTCCAGCTAACATGACTAATTTGGAATGATCTGGAAATGATGGTTTTTAACCCTGCCTACAGCTGTGCTTTTCTGGTTGATCTGCTGAAGCTGCAGCACATGACCTTACCTGAAAGGCAAAGTTAGTGTCCAGAAGAAAAAGGGAAGCAAATGCCTGGCTTGCTGTTTGCAGCAACACAAAATCAGAAAAGACTTCTCATCTTCCCTCAGGGTAGCTTTATGTTGAAATTGCTGCAGCCAAGGACACTGTGAACTGATTCCCTAGTTCACCTGAATCTCTACCATCCCTGGCCACCTAACATCCCCAATGTATTTACATATAGAAAATCACACCCACTCACTTAAATTATCAAAATGCCGGGCACGGGGATTACTTTATGCAAATATGTACAGGCAGTAGTGCAATAGATCGACACTCCCATATCTACTTCGTAATTATCGTGGTGATAGTTCCTTGCTAAAGTATGTGGAGTGTTACCAAGCTCCAGTCACCCTGCCCAAATTTCCATGGTTTGTTCTCATTTAATCCTTGTGGCAAATCTTGTTAATATTTAACCTATGGTCAATCTGAGATTTCTCAGGGTGAGTTGGCTGTGAGTTTCTGTCTGCATCATGAAAGTATGCCATTCTTACCTTGGGGACTGCTTAGGAGTGTGACTGCTCTTTTTATCTATCTTAGGTCCTGTTTTTTGCTTCCATCAATTCTTCTAAGAGGAGATCTGACCCCTGTCCGGGGACACTGAATAAAGTATGCATGGTTCTGAGTTTTCCAGAAGTGCCTGGTCTTGCCTCAGTTTACCTCTTCTCTAGGTCCAAACACAGGACTGGTTACTTGTGTCTGTTCATCACAGGCAGTTTTTAGGAGCTACTTGTCCTGAGAAATGAGTGATATATACAAAGACCCTGTGTCTCGAGAGTCTTCATGGGGAATTAATGAAGATTACAGTGGACAGACCCTCCTTGTAGATGGTTTGGAAGTAGCCAGCAATGATGCAGGTATCATGCTACTGCAGGAAATCCCATTGTTGTAGAAAACACTGCTCCTTAGCTCTTGTCAACATGGCTACCAGCTGATGGCCATCCTTAGATGTTTCTTAATTAGTCCTCAAGCCCCAAGATGACTGGGGTTTGGGTCCAAGCAGAAGCTGTTATATACTGTTCGATTCTAAGGTGGTAGTGCAGGACCCAGAGGTAGATGCACAGGCTTCACCCAACATCCAGACAGGACTCATGTATGACAGATTTCACAAATGGTGAGTCTGGAGGGCTAGGGTTGGGACCCTCTTGTCAGGAAAGAACACCAGTTAGGAAGATCACCTGGCCTGGCTGTCTCAGGCCAGGCTGAGGCTCTCATCCTGAGTTTCCCTGGAAATGGGGTCTCCCTGCATCATGAGGAAGAATATTCCATGAGTTGCTAAATGGTTCCTTTCCCTCATGGCACCTGTGGTGTACATCTGTTGTCATTTCAGATTCCCATACCATAAAATCAACACCCAATCGGTATAGAGTACACACTTGTAATCTCAGCACTTGGGGTCCAGAGGCAGGATGATTGTGCCTGTGCTACAGAGTGACTTCAAGGTCAGCTTGGGCAACTCAGTAAGACCCTGTCTTAAAATGAAAGCAAAAGCAAGTAAACAACCAGAAACAAACATACAAACAATCGTCACAGGCCTGGGCTCATAGCTCAGGGTGGAACATGTATGTAATATATACAAGACCCTAGCTATGTTCATGCCCTTGTGTAACAGAAACCTGACTTATAATATCTGATTCAAGAACCTAGTTCCTTTGTTTGAAGGTAGGTGTGGTAGCCAATAATAGGGCTCATTTATTGTTACTTTTATTAATGTTGTGGAGAAAACAAGTAATGGAGCCATTTCCTGGCTAAGTTTGTCCTTAGAATAAAAGACTGTTTCCTAGTTTAGTTTCTTCTTCTTTTTAAAGTTTTAGTAACTGTTACCTTATATGTATGAATGTTTTGCCTGAATATATGTATGTTCACTGCATTCACGTCTGGTGCCAGAAGAGGGCGATGGACCCACTGGAACTCAGGTTAAGATGGTTGTAATCCATGATGTGAATGCTGGGAATAGAACCCCAATCTTCTGCAAATACTCTTTCTTAACCACTAGCCATCTCTCCAGTTCCTCCTAGTTCATTTTCTTGAGGCCGCTCCTCTTGCTTTTCTTTTATCTTCTTTAATAGAGCCTCCCACTCAGACCATGGCATCACAGGGCCCAGCCTAAAGGACAACAGTGCATATTCTTCTCTGGGATTCTTTTTAGCTGCCCTTCCTGAGTAACATAGCCATGCTTTTTTTCAGATGGTGCAGATGCAGGAATCAAGACTGGCAGTCAAGCAATTCCTGGTTGTCCCTCTTAAGTATGTCTGGGGCTTCATGGTGGCGCTGTCTTGAACTTAAAAACTCTCAAAGAGAAGGGCTTGTAGTATGGCGATGCGTCCCTTCTAGCTGATGCTCTTCCGGTGACTGAGTTTCTCTCCCTGATCTGGTTTCTCATCTGCTATGGTTGCCTCGCTGTTATGAGGGCTCACCGAACAGAATGTCAAAGTCTCTGAAAACTTAGGAAGATGCTTGCAAGGAAGATTTAGATTCAAATCCCCATGCATGTATATTTTTTCTTTCATTTACTACCTCATTTCAGTTTGGTACATGTTGTGAGTAGGTGCATTATTATCCCCACTCCACACACAAGGAAGTGAGTCTTCTAGAGGATAAGCACACTATGGTTACTCAACTGGTATACAGCCTCTGCTCTGTTATACATCATTCCTCTGGTTGCTTTGGACCTTCTGCTTCCTCAATCTAGCACACACATTTTCAGAATCACTAACATAACACACGAAGGGCAATAAAATATTTAGCCAAGTCAAACTTTGTTTGAAAGAGATGCAGGAGAGATGCTAGAAGACAGACAGAAAAGGCAGGAGGTTCAAGATGGCAGAGAACTAACACACCACAAGGCAAAATGGAGATTAATATAAATAGGCTAATTCAAGTTGTTAAGATCTAGTAGGACAAGCCTAAGCTTTAGGTTTAGCTTTCATAATTAACTGTAAGTCTCTGTGTAAATTTGTTTGTAAGCTGATGGCCCAAGTAATGTCCATCCATAATATTGTGTGTCTCTAACACTCTCCATCTGGAAATAGCCACTTCTTGAGGTAGGGAAGCTAGAAGTTTTAGATCTACAAGTTTACTGAAGGAAAAAAAATCTGGAAGCTCAAGACATCTACAAAAACACATAGTCACTAGATGGAATTTTACAAAACCCATTAAAATGTTCTTTTTTTTTTTTTTTTTTTTTTTTTTAGGTGGTGTCATGCACTTTAAGTTGGTCTGAAACTCACTTTGAAACAAAAGATCATTTTGCACTCATTCCTAGGCCCTGTACCATCCAAATGATTAGGGATTACTGTATATACCTTGCATCCATCTTATGAAACACTAATGATCAAACCCAGGGTTTTCTTCATGAAAAAACTGAGCTACAACTCCAAGCCAAAATGCACTCGCCCCCCCCCCAAAAAAAAAAACAAGGACCAGGAGTGGTGATGTTCAACTATATTGCCAGGACTTCAGGGCCTGAGACAGGATAATTTCCCCAAGTTCAAGGCCAGTGTGGATAGGTAAATTTCAGGCCAATTTGAAGTATCAAGAATATTAAGAAAATACTGAGAAAAACAATCATAAGTGTGCATTTATCCGATCTTTTTTTAGTGATAGGTTAAAAAGTAGGTGTTCTTATGTACAAACCATTGTGCCATAGAAAAACTAAGGTATAAATGTAACAAAAGACAAGAAATGTAAATAAGAACTACTATGTTAAAGTCCCTATTTTGAAGGATTGTTCTCTGTGTGTGCTAAAAATTCTCATATGTCATGGGGCATTTTACAATAAGAGGAAATACAAAAATAAGGCCAAAAAAAAAAAAAAAAGAACTTGGCTCCTGGCAGATTCAGCTCTAGGTGAGAGAGCTGGGAAGAATCACAATGGGTTTATTTATCCTCTAGGCTCACATTGCTAAACAGCTTGGCTCTTAACTCCTTGTAGTTTTGGAAGACTCTGAGGAATTTTTCCTAATCCAGGGGCTAGAGGCTCAGATGCTCACAGCCTTTCCTCGGAGACCATGCTAAATGGATGCTGACTGCATAAACTGTCACAAAGTCCTGCTTCCAGGGAACCCTGTCTAATGTCTTTGTAAAGTTTCTCTCTACTTTTCCTCAGATAAATTCCAAATACCTACTATACATAGGGCTGAGTTCTCCAATTTGTCAACAAAAAAGTGAGACCATCAACAAAAGAGTTTGCAGCCATGCTCTTGGGAAGAGAGAGAGAGGTGAAAGCAATTGCAGTCCTGAGGGTTAGTGTCATTGTAGAGAAGCCTTAGCATCCAGTGCTGAGTCTCTCTGATATGGCAGCCAGAGAGTTTCTGTATCCAGAGTGAACTCACAGATAGATGTGGAATTTTTAAGTGTACATTTATGTATCATGGCTTTAAAATCAAAATAATGTTCAGACCAATAGATCTTCATCCACACAAACTGAAGAAATGGTGTTGCTCAGGGACCTGAAGTTCAGCTATAAAGTGACAGAAATATGTGTATTAGTTACCTTTCTTGTGATTTGGTGGTGTGAATCAATTGGTTCCCATAGGCGCATAGGGAGCTGCACTATTAGGAGGTGTGGCCTTGTCAGAGCAAATGTGTCCCTGGAGACGGGCTTTGATGTTTGAGCAGCTCAAGCCAGACCCCATGTCACTCTTTCTTCCTGATGCCTGCTGGTCCAGATGTAGAACTCTCAGCTCTTTTTCCAGCACCATGTCTGCCTGCATGCCACCATGCTTCTGGCCATGATGATAATGGACTACCCTCTGAAACTATAAGCCAGCCCCAATTAAATGTTTTTCTTTATAAGAGTTGCCATGGTCATGGTGTCTCTTCACAGCCATAGAAACCCTAACTAAGACAGGTGACAAAAATACATGACAAAAGCAATTGAAGGAAGGAAGAAAAAAGGGTTTATTGCTCTTGGTTTGAGAGAATGCCATTCCAGATAGGTGGAAGTCATGGCTGTGGGAGTATGAAGTGGCTTGTCACTTTGTGTCCATAGTCCAGGAGCAGGGGGGAGGTGAGCTCTGCTTGTCTGCTACCTTCTTCCATTCCTTCTTTTTAAATTTAATCAGGATCCCTAGCCTGTGGGCTGGCACATCCAAAGTCAGGGTGGTCCCTTAGTTAAACTTCTCTGGACATAAATTCACATCTAGAGGTGTGTCTTCTAGGTGATTCTTCATATAATATAGAGTAGGGGCTTTTCAATATAGTCACATAGTAATCAGAATGAATTTGTCACTGCTTTTCTTCTGACCAAGATTCCCATGTCTGGAGAGATGTGTAATTTCTAAGCATTTCTCCATCCTTATCTGGAGATGTGTAGGGTAATTTCTAAAGATTTTTCCAGCCATGTATGCTCAGGAATTATAGCTTCAGTGTCTTTTCTATCAAACCTTAGATTCTGAAGACCTTAGATTTGGAAGGCAGGACAAGATTGATCTTCAAATGACAAGTGGAGAGAATGTAGGCTTGTTAAGGTGAGGGTGGTTGTTCAGGGTACTGCCCAGTTCAATGGGACAAAGAATTGTACATTGTGGAAAGAAGACCCACTCAGAAAGGGAAATGACACACACACACACACATACACACACACACACACAGTGACAGAGAAAGACTGAGTCAGAGACAGAGAGAGAGGAGTCACTAACAAGAATGTGACAGCTAGAAATCTGAGATGGGGAACTTGAAAGCAAGAGCTTTGACCAAGACTGAAAGTTGCCAAATTCCTGAGGTCCTGGATATAATGGAACAGTTACAGATCCCAAGGGCTCCCACAGAGGAAGAAGTAAGTTACACATGAACTGGGGACTAGAGAATCCCCACTGAGATTAAAAGAACAATATTAACAACCATCTTTGGCTGTGCCTTTGGGTATTCCTCCATTGTACAGACTGCCTCCTTTTGTAGCAGTTACAATCTCTTGGTAGGGATTCAATTTGGGGAGCAAGGATCAACTCTTTTTAAAGGGGACAGTCCCTGTTTTCCAAGATCTCTTCATGGTCCTAGGTCACTTCAGGCTCATACCTAGTGAATGAATTAATGCATTAGTAAATGGTCAGATGAACGAATGGACTGGGAAGAAGGCCAAACAGCTGTTTAAAACACACACACACACACACACACACACACACACACACACACAGCATGGGTAGAAGCCTGAGATAAGAGGGGTACAGAAAGGAGTAAAGGTAGGAGCTGGGACAGTTTCAGAATGGCAAATTAATGTTGCTCAGGCCCTGAAAATCCGCCATATTTATCAGCAGGGAGCACTAAGGAGCTCAGTAGCTGAAATAAATAACATTCCCGGCAATGAGTATCATCCATTCTTGAAAGGATTCTAGGGTTCTGAAAGGTTTTGAAGTCATCCCCAAAGCTAATCAATTGCCTTAGAGTAAAAGCATTTATTTATTTCTGCTGTCATATATATATATATATATATATATATATATATATATATATATATATATATATTAAGTTTTATTTTACATCCCAACTTCTTCCATCTCTTCCATCCCTCCTCCCACCGTCACCTTCTCCACTAGCCTACCCCCTTTCTACTCCTCCTCATGGGTAAGGGCTCCCATGAGGAGTCAACAAAGCCTGACACATTAAGTTGGGGCAGGGCCAAGCCCCTCTCCCATGCATTAAAGCTGAACATGGTATCCCACCATAGGGAATGGGCCCCAGCAAGTCATGTACCAGGTTTGTATCACGGTCCTACTGCTAGTAGCCCCTCTGATAGTCCAAGCTTCACAACTATATTTATTTCTGCTGTCTTGAGGAGGAAAAAAAGTAGAAAAAAATTTTTGGAACTTTCTTTTAGATATCGGGTCTTTTAATTCAAGAAATGCCTTAAGGGGATATTCATGAACCTCAGATGACTATAGCATGTCCATAAGGACTATGTCTGTGTCAGCATCTGCTACTGTCCCCACAGAGCGCACACACACTGTTTGATTTACACATTTACATAGACATCCTTCCTCCTGATATGTTAGTGTGTGTACATATGGCATTCTCTGTGTAACCAAAACTAGTGTGCATACTCTGTGTTTGAAAACCCCAAACTCTAGACTAAGGATGAACTAATTTTAATGACTATAATAGTGGCTACTAGGACAATAGCTAGTGTCACGTTCAACTCAATAGCCACCCCTGACTGATATAACTTTGAGACATGGCAGAGCATGCATTAAGTGTTAAGCATACTTCTCAGGTATGGAGGAGGTATAGGTTGATGTTCTATTAGTTTCTTAAATGAACATGGCCATTTTTCTCTGTGCTAAGACATGCAATTAAGAAACACTAAAACTTAATTTAAAAAAAAAATGGTACCTACCATGAGTGGCAGCCTCTAGATGATTAAACCATTTGGTCATGAACATGCATTTCAAAGTTTTAACAATTCTTTGTAGCTGACTCCTCAAAGAAGGTAGGTTACCTTATTATCTCCTTCCAGAAGTCTCGTTTGGCTGGTATTCCTTCCACACAAAGGAAGTTATTGTTTCCAAACTACTCTGCCCTGAAAATATGTGTTTACTCTTCTTTGCTGGATCTTGTACTATCTGTTTGGAATGTGGGTAATTGTGCCTCTTTCTATCTAGTCAGAGTTCTATGAGGGTAGATGTTTTGAATGTTTGGGTGAGAAGAAGGCACCTTCTTGCTTTGATGCCTCATTGTCCCTGTAATAGACAGAGAGGCACAAGGACCTTCTAAAGCCTAGCTGAGTTTCTCTTTGACCTAGGACAATGGGCTCCCTCTAACTACAGCAAATTGGGAGCCCTCCACTGGAAATGCACAAACACAACCCCCTGTTCAGAGAACATGTGAAAGCTGTGAGGGAAGACTTAGGAGGTCTGAGATTTCCCTGGGCTGGGTCACCTGCAGCCGCTCCACACTCAGCACCATCTGCCTGTCTGCTCTATGTACTTCAGGCTTTCAGGGATACAGCTGACATGAAGGACTAAGGGCTAGAATGAAAGAAGGGTCCTTAGGTCTTAAGCAGACACCTATACTGGTTAGCATGCTACTCTTCTCTCCGTTCACAATCTTTTGGGAATGGGTGAAGTCCTGAGGAAAGACAAGAGAGAGAGGACCTTTTGCTTCTGCATGGAAAGGTTCCAGCCCTGAGCACTCCACATTTTTATGATCCCATAATAATTTTAGAAAATCATGCATGCCCCTTACATATATAAAGTTATCACTGGGTAAACTTGTACATAGTTGCTTGCAACCTTTTAAAAAGTTGCAAGTGCTGCCATCATGTCCAGAATATTGTAAACATTGACATTAAAAAATACATCATTCCTTTAATGCATCTAATGAAGTTTAAATACCAGAGCAATTTGGTACATCATCTATTTAACACATGAACAAGTTCTTAAACAGCCATTTTTACATGGCTCCTTCTCCCTTTTGAATTTATATTTTCATTCCAGTTACCACACTGAATTTTATCTTTATATAATTTATTTTTATGCTTGAAAGCCCTTTATAGGCAACTCTATCATGGTTTACTGTGACAGAAAATGTGTATGAAGATTTAAATTTAATTTTTAATGTCCAGTGACCATAAGTTTCTAAATGTTAAGAGATTTTTGTGGAATGAGTATTTCTGCAATTATTAGCAATGTTCAGAAACAGGCAATAGATCAAAATAATATCTCTATATATCAGCTTTTGATGACTATAGAAGATAAAATAACTATGAATGGAAATGTATCTTCTCTATTTACTGATCACCATATTATCAGTGAACTTATTTATTGTTAATACAGAGGATGATTCAGGATCAGTTTTACCATTTTTTTTAAATTCAAAACCAGGATCACAGCAAAATCAATATATGTGAAGAAATGGAATTTTTATGCTGACATGTGACTCAAGTCTTTGAACTATTTGCCTGGGCTGTATATGGGTCCATTATAAAGGATTATTTTATTTTATTTTTCTCACATGATGCCATTTTAGGTTTGTTCCCTCTTCAGGCTTTTATTTTTGTGATTTATTTATTTATTTATTTATGTTTTGGAATTGGAGACTCAGAGTGCAGGAATTGTGTTCTAATCACCAAAGACATTGCTAGACCACTGGAAGTCAGGGGAAGAATAGAGGAGATCAAGAAAAGAGATACCATAATAGAGGAGCCATTATAGGTCTAAAGAGAAATCTGGCACCAGGGAAATGTTCAGAGAGCCACAAGGATGACCCCAACTAACAATCTAAGCAATGGTGGAGAGGCTACCTTAAATGCCCTTCCCCTATAATGAGACCGATAACTACCTTATATGCTATTGTAGAGCCTTCATCCAGTAGCTGATAGAAGCAGAACCACTGGGAGTTCTAAATTCAAGTTTAGAAAAGGTACATATAAGAGTTGAAGATTGCCAGGCAGTGGTGGCACATGCCTTTAATCTCAGCACCCGGGAGACAGAGTCAGGCAGATCTCTGTGAGTTCAAGGCCAGCCTGGTCTATAGAGTGAGTTCTAGGATAGCTCCAAAGTGACACAGAGAAACCCTGTTTGAAAAAAAACCAAAAACAAAAACAAAAAAGCAAGCAAACAAACAAAAAACAACGAAACAAAACAAGAGTTGAGGATCTGCCAAGTACCTCACAACAATGCTCACTGAGGACCTACTTTGAGGACTTTATGCATCTCCAAGCTTTGCAGACTCAGGTGTGCAATCACTTCAGTAGGCAAGGTTCATGATGTTTCCTGCTTTGCAGGGGAAGAAATCCGTTTTTCTAAGGGATGGCTTTTCTGTCAACTGGGGTTGACTGGACAGAGTAAGCAACCTGGCATACATAGTGGAGTCTGGTACAAATGCACACGGAGAGAGTAGACTCCTGGTAAGAAAACAAAGCACAGAGCAGAAAAATTTGAATAGCTCTATGCCTATGTTAAAAATAAATAAATAAATAAAAATGGGTATGGGGATAGAATAAACCAGATCAAACCAAAATTGTGCTACAACATAGGAGGTTGAGAGTAGGGTTGCCTAGTGGCCTAGAGTAAGAATGGAGCTGTAATTTATGTAAAAGGATCTTGCTTTATGATTGGAAATGTGTTTCCATGTTTTTTAAACAAGATCAACAAGTGACATTAAGTAAGTTGCAAGATGAAAAAATAAAAAATATTTCTAAAACTAAAATAAATAAATAAATAAAATGAAAGAGGAAGTCTATTGGTGTAGTAACCTTGAAGGGGCTAAGATGAAGTATACTTTCAGGTCTTCTCTAGTCAGGGTATCTTCAAGGCTAAAAATTGAAAGCAGTGTAGGTGGTTTGATGTTGAAACTAAGTGCACATTTTTAGCATGACTAAGAAGTGAAACTAATATGTTAAGAAAAATAAATATATTATTAAAATTCTAGAAATAAAGATTTTTTTTTTTTTTTTAGCATAAGAGGATAACCGGAATATAAAGAAATTAAGCAATCCTAAATTTAAGCGTAGATAAAGCAAAATCGTGAATTCATGAAGTATTTTCCCTTTCAAAAAATGATTTTCTAGCTTTAAATTTCCCAGTATAAAGACTCAGAAGTGATGACCACCCTAGTAGCACTGAGCATTCACAAGGATCCATATTATGGTTCCCAAATTCCATTGTGCATCAAAAAGATGCAGAGATCCTTGGAGAAACACCAGCTTCAAAGGCTCTGACATGAAATATACGAGAGGAGCCTAGAATATTTCTTTCATGTCAGAAAGTGAAGGTGCTATCAAAGACTACTGGGGTTATATGAGACGAGAGAGGCACAGCTTTAAGAGGTTTCCATTGGCCAAAGATGGAAGGAAATGAGGCATCAAAAATAGTCGCTGCAGCAGACCGAAGCGCTGCAAGTGTGTGTTTAAAAAGAGAACAAGTCCTGGAAACATTTCTCAGAAGCAAAACAAAGCTCTCACAGCTGACCCTTGAAGAATGCTGGTCTCTGCTTTTGTTGTTGCTATGACCAGTAACCAGCAAGCTGTGATTTAAGAGAGGAAGCGCTTATGTGACTCATAGTTTGAGGGGTATAGCCCATAACTGAGGGGAAGGCATGGTGGTAGCGGGTACACTAGGCACCTGATCAGAGTGTGTTAGCAACAGGAAGCAGAGAGTGTACAGGAAGTAGAATGGAGTATAAAATCTCATGACATACCTCCGGAGATGCATTCCTTCAGTAAAGATTCTTTTCTACCTTCCAAAAGAGCACCATAAGCTGGGGACCAAGTGTTCTAATACTTAAAACTATGTGTCAAACCACATTTAAGCCATAATGCTAGGGGATGAACTCACTATTCTAAAAACTATTAAATAACAGGAAATAGTCAAGCAGCCATCTTGTCTGACTCATAAGCTTTAATTAGTACCATCACATGGCAGATGAAGGGTAGTTTTTTTTTTTTTTATTTATAGATTTTTTTCTAATATATTCAGGAGGAATACTATAATTAGAATGTCATTCTTTTGAACCACTAATGAAATAATGGATTTGGGCAATGACCATAGACAGCTGCTAAAATCATTAGGTGAATGGGGACTTTGTAATGGGTGATTAGACAGAATCCACTGACTGTACATGGTCAGTAACAGTGAGGTTTTAGGTATGTAGAAGATCTAGGAGCATGTGACGTGACCCATGCGAATATAATGAACTAATCTAGAATATGGGAAATGTGGTGGCTAAAATGACCCAAGACGAAGATGAGAGCAAAGGTAGCCATATATAGGTCGAATACCAAGAAACATTGCTAAATTAATCAAACTTTAAAGGAGCATTCTCACTCTTGCACACATGCACACACACATGCATGCACACGTGTACATAAAACACTGAGTGGTATTAGATGCCAAGGAAATAATGGTCTTTTGGCAATATTTCAACAAATTAGAAAAGAACCATTGTTTCATCTCTGTTACTTAAACAAGTGTAGCTTCCAGTCTGCCTTTGAGTCTAATTTAGTGCTTCTCAGAGTTAAGATTGTTTATTTTGAAGCTACTCAACACTTGGCCCCTGCAGAATGAATGCAGCTATAGACTATATAGAAAGAGGAACTCCAATGGTAAAACCCATTAGTATGTGGTACTTATGATATGGCTATGTATGAGCATCATGCGTATTGTAAGTCTTTACTCACAATTGTAGGAGAAAAGACACAGTTCAATGAGCATTGTCTAATTCATTGTATTTGGGGAAAATCTCAGGTTTCTGCATTTTAACAAGTATGGCAGACACTCCTAAGAGGTCATTGAAGTTATGAGGCCTATTTTTAGTAAGAAGTCTGAAGCTTTGAAAAACAAATAATTTCCCAAGGATCTGTAAATAGAAGAAAACAGAGTTCTGTTCATAGAGTAAAACCTTAGCTATGAGGTCTTTCTGCTCTGGGACACACTTACTGTCTGTGAGAAACAGGTAGAACGCACTGGGAGAGCACTGGAGAACAGAACAGGAACTTTGTGGTACACAGGACAATGAACTCATTCACATCCTTTAGAGCAAGGGAGAGACAGACAGAAGGAGGAAAAAGGAAAGGGGATGTGGGGTAAAATTGATATTCCCATGTAGATCTAGAATCTTGAGTGGTAAGCTTTAGAAAATAAAAACACAAGATACCTTGTTACAGTGGAACTTCAGACAAAACCCACATTCTTAGTTACTCATGTGTCCAGTGTAGTATTCATGGCTATAACTTAGTTGTTTTAAATATAAATTTATCTGGGTGTCTTGTACTTTTATGCACAGTCTTACTGATGTGAGAATAGCATGGTGAGAGCCTTTAGCCCAGTTTTAGTGGGTAATGGGTCAAGTGGTCAAGGGTCACCATGAAGCTGCTTGGACAGAAGGCCTAGAGGAGATTTTCTTGCTTTGTATAGGCTTGGGAACAGCTGATGACTTTTCCTTTAGCCCCCCCAGCTGACAAATGACTTTGGGGTAGATATCTGAAGCTTCAGTGTTTCACCTACCTGGTATCATTACTACAAGTGTGGAATCCTTCAAATTCCTAATGGTCTCTGATTTTAAAGAGAATTTTTTGGAGATAGTGTGACTCATGCTGCTTCATATTGATCCTCATATGTCTAGAAAGATGGCTTTAATGAGAAAATAGACTTAATAAAGAAGTTTCATATTCTTAAGTCAACATACATGATGGTCTAAGAAGCAAAGACCCTGATGAATCCTGCACAGGTTCAGTGACAGAAACAAAAGAACATGTCTTAGAATCCTATGACCACCTAATTTCTATATACTGGCATCTAAACCCAGTGAGCAAAGCCTCTCTTGAGCAATTCTTCCTTCTAGGTTTCCTAATTCCCAACTTTATTGGTCATGAGGGTGTATGAGAGAGGACAGAGGAAGGCAGTGATGGAGCAGTAGAAGATGTCCTAAAGCAGACAGAGGCCTCTTTTCCTAGAGCAATTAATTCCAAGTTTTATTTTCCTAGACTTTTCTAGCATCATTCTTCAGTATCTTTCCTAGATCTTATTAGTTTATGTTGCCCCTTTTCAAGGTAAGCCTCAAGATCCTTAAGAGATTCATTAGAGAGCTCTGATCACAAGCTGATATTACTCATGCAAAGCTTGGACACATCTTCCTATTTTTTTTTTTCTGAGAGGTGGGCACAATAGGGGTATCTGCTGCACAGGAATGGAGAAAGGATGAAATAAAAGAATATGTGACATCATTATTCATTAATAAGTATTGTTCTTATACTTGAGACTATGGCTTCCTGATAGCTTATGTCTAGGTAAGTTTTAGAGCGGAGATATTTGTCATCAGTGTTTATAATTATGAGTTATTAGATCACTACTTTTCCCAGTTATGCAAGGAAATTCATATGGGTTCTTATGGGCAATAAAGTAATTGTAGGAAGTTAGATTTATTATGTTGTCCAGGAGTATGTGAAGATGTATACAGTGAAAAATTATTGTATTGCGTGTGTACATATCTGCTCTTACTAATACCCAGAAGGTTTTTGTGTCCATGATTTTGAGGCAACCTTATTGTTTAATGCATGTGTTGAAGCTTAAGAAACTTAAGATCATTAAAAAAAAAAATCAAAAATCACACCAAAATTTAGTGTTTCTTGATTTCCATGGTTTGCTTGCTTTGCCATGTTAGAGACCTTATTCCTGGAAGACTATAGTATAAATCTCACCCACATTGGTGCTGCTATTCAATAAGGGTCTTTCAAAGGGGGCCCCTGTGACCAGTTAATGTTCTGACAGTGTCTGTTCAAACACTTAGACTCATCTCAGTTTGCACCCAGCACTCTTGAATTTCTTGTTTTCTGAACACAGAGATTTCAACTTAAAACTTTCTCTGTGTTGTAAACAAAATACCCACCAACTGAGACACATACTAGCATCAAATGGAGGGTTCCATTATTTAAAATTATACACCCAGAGTTGATGTATTAGTACATCACAGATTTCTGTTTTCAGGCAAAAAACCAGAGGGGGCAAACCATTCTAGCATATTCTATCACAAACATATTTGTTTTACAAAACTGATATTTTTATGTGTACTTAATATCTGCTGGTTTCTGTCTGTATATTCAAATGTTTGTTTTTAATTTTATGTTGGAATTTTAAAGTGTGGTACCCGATCATTGTAAAATTTCAAATAGTATAGAAATACATATAATAAAATCTGGAAGTAAAATCTTACTTTCATTTCTAAAGAAAACTACTGGTTTGGTTGCTTTCTGGACCCTTTTGTATCATTCACAAACTCACACACTATTACTATATAATTGCTGATGTTACATTTTTCCATTTTTACATGAATGAAAATAACAAAGTATGTTTATTAATGAGTTTCATTTTCATTTATTACATTCATTGTCCTGGGCAAACTTACATATCAGCACACATATCACTTTTACATTCTATTTTAATCATCGTATTTATGCCTTTAGAAACAACAATAAAAAAATGGTTTTGAACCAAATAATTTTGCCAAGACACAAGACAATAGTTTTCTATCACCTGGGTGGGCAGTGAAATCAGTGGATTCTAGGGCTCTTGTAGTCAGTATGGGTGGATAAAGCAAAGACTGTGCCCTCAGAGGCAGATTCCAGTCTCACCATTGACATCAGAGCATCGGGTCTCACACCTTCTCCTGCATCAGATAGCAACCTTTCCCTTTTTATCAAGTGTCATTGAAATACATGTCTATGCTCTTTTACTTGGCACCTCTTCATTTGTCTGTGGCCATTTGTAGCTATTTTGTGGCTTGTCTGCTCTTAGTCTTTCCTCATCTGTCTGTTGGTTTGCTTACCTAACTGATGTGAAGGAATACCATGATTCATTTGGTTTTAATTCTTTGTTTGTCCCAGCACTGGAGAGGCAGTAGCAGAAGGACTTCTGCCAGCTTAAGGCTAGCCTGGCTTACATGGAGACTTCCAGGCCAGTCTGGATGGGGCTGCTTAGCTAGATCATTTTACAAAAAATATTAATAATAATAATTATTATAATAATTTGTCTGTTGCATATGTTGCAGATATTCCTGTCATTTGTCTTTTAATTATGAATTTTGTCTTTGCTATTTAATTTTACAAAATTGTGTCTATAAATTATATCCTTTATGATTTTTTTAAGTGTATGTCATGTAGGAAGGTCTTCTACTCCTGAGGTTATACAAATACCTTTGTAAGTTTTCTTCTAATATCTTATTGTTTTGTTTTTTATGTTTAGCTCTTTAATCCATCTGGAAATGATTTTTGTATATGGTGTGAGGTAGGTATCTAAGTGTATTTTTTTAAATGAATAGTTCATTGTCCCAACACTTTAATTACTAACCCATCATTTCATATATTAAACTCTAGTATTTGTACATGGTTCCAGCCTTTCTATTTTGTCACACTAATATATTGTCTATCCCTATGCTAAACACAGGGTGTTCATTACATAGTGCAATAAAATGTTTTGCTATCTGATAAAACAAATACCCATCATTGTTCTAGTTCATCAAGTCTTTAATGAAGCAATCAGTATTCTGGATAAAGTTTGAATTCATTTTGCCAGTTTCCAAAACACATTCTGTTGTTTTTTTTTAATTTATATAGAACTCAATTTTTAAATTGTATTTGAAGGATGAATGAGAGACTTATACCATCAAACCTTATTCAAGAAAGTGATATAACTTTCCATTTATATGGATTCTCTTTTGTGTTCTTTTATCTGATAGACCTATACATCTTAACCCGGGTAATGTCTCAGGTTTTTAAGCACTTGGTTGATATTATACACTTTTATGTTCAATTCTGTTTTGAGTTATTATGCTATTGTTAGTGTAGTTCGGCTATTGTGTTTCTATATTGGTATCTTACTGAACTATAATAGTTTCAGTTTTTTTTTTTTAGTTAATTGTTTTGAATAACACACTATTCCCAGACAAAAGACAATTTTGATTCCCCTGTTTCAACATTTTACTATATATTTATTTTTTAAAATAGATTCTTTATTCATTCATCGAGAACTCTTCATATCATGTGTTATGGTCATATTTATGCCTGACTCTTCCCTGTAACTCCTCCCAGTCCTGCCACAGCTCCCTCATCCCCAAACTGTCTGCCCTCCTTTTTAAAATGTTATAACCCATTTTGAGTTTACTTCATTCTGGCTGTGTCCATCCACTGGAGTGTGGTTGACCTACCTTTGGAGAAGACTGTCTCTTCCCCTCAAACCATACAATCTCCAAACACCTCAGTCAGGGGCGGGGGCTCATGACTTCCTCCCCCTCCATGCTCTGATGCTGATACTTGGGCTTGTGCAGGCAACCACAGCGGCTGTGAGTTTTTGAGGGCACCGTTCCAGTCATGTCCAAAAGGAATTATTTTTCTCTGGTTGTCCCTGTCCTCCGGTTCTTTACAATCTTTCCTCTCCCTCTTCTTTGTGGTCCCTGAGCCTTGAGGAAGGGGTGTGGTACAGATGTACCATTTGTGGCTGAGTTCTTACAGGCACTTATCCTGTGAAGGCTGACCAGTTGTTAGTTTCTGTGTTATGTACCATTGGCTGCTTAAGGAGACTAATCAAGGCACAGAGAGAAATGTATTTAGAAATCATTTTGATGCTTTATCCATTTAACAAAATAATTACTTTGTTACATTGCCTCGGATTTCCTGGACAGTTTCACAAAATCAAGGAAAGAATGTCCCTTTTGTGCTTCTAAGGTTTTTCAGGCATTGTGATATTTAACTTGTAAATAAAGAAGTTAAGTTTTCTTCCTTACTCATAGATTAGGTATTTCAACCTGAAAACAGCACTAGAAAATTTTAGTGTCTTTTGAAAGAATTTTTTTCTTTATTTACTTTTTAATTAGGCAATGGGCCAGTAGATTTCCTAAGGCTGTTATTCTTGTGATACCTTTTTGAATATGATACAATAGGTTATTTACAACAGAGATGACTTTATCAGTTCTCATTATTTGTATTTATATATTTGAAGCTCTGTGTTCTTAGATCAATCCTGTTTTAGAGAAGTTTAAAGACACAGAGAATGGTTTGAGACAGTGTCTATGCTTTGTACTTTAAAAAACACTCATCAGAAAATAGCAGAAATCACAAACAAGACCACCTTTTCATTTTCATCCTATGTGTATTTTATTTGCTATAATTTTAATATTTTTCTCTCAAATTGTCAACAGTTTTCAGATTTTCATTAGTACTTTCCAGTAAATCAATTGTTGAACTTTCATTTTACAAATTAATGATTTCCAAATTTAGCATTTTACAGTTTTCTCTTCTACATTGCTTATTAACCTTGCCAAACAGTTTTAATAACTTTGGAAGACAAGCAATTCATTATGTAGATCAAGTAAGAGTTGTGTCTTTTCATCTTCGTTTGTTTGGGAATTGTTTTGATTTATACCAAATCAGTTTTGTTTTAAATTTTGTCTTTATTATTTATTCCTTATTGTTCTCTTTGTATTTTATTTAGGGTTTTACTGCCTTTTAAAATTGAATCCTTTCTTAGTCCAGTTATACTTTAATCATTCTAAAACTAATTAAATTCTATGTGTTTTTCTAAAGATTACTTCAGCTATATTCCATAGGATTCAATGAATAAGACTTTAGTTCAAACTATAGAAATAGTTTTAAATGTTATTTTCACCAAATAGTATTTTAATTGCTCCCAATGAAACATTTAATAGATTATTCCTTTGTTGTTATTTATAGTTTGCTTTATTTGGTATGAGAAACGTTTCTTGTTCTTATTGTGTACTTATTTTTTCTTTGAAATTTCAGATGTCCTTTGAGGTTTAATATGTGATTAAAGTTTGTAAATAAAAGATTTGATTTTAGTGGATATTAGCTTTCCATTGGGGTGGCTTCCTCAATTTTTAAAATTTTTAATATTTTGTTTTTTATATATGTAAAATCTCTGTATATTTCACAAGATGCTATTGTAGCACTTGAGTACACATGTTCATAATTATCATAATGATGGATTTTTTCCAACTTTATAACATTCCATTTGCAATAAACATGACATAAGCTTTTTAAATATTAAATTGCTAACATACAGGGCTTTTTAACTTCATACAAGAAAGAATACAAAATGTCTAAAAAAAGGAAATATAATTGGCCATATATATCTACATATTCATCTATATGAATATACCTGCCTGCCTGGGTATATGTATATGTGATTATATTTCACTTTTACTGCATGTACTTTCATTGTTTTATGTTCAATACTTTCTGTAATTTTATTTTAAATACAGCTTTTCTAGATAATGTGAACCTTGATTTTTAACCTAAAATTTTTCTCCCGTATTAGAGGTAGTAATAATCCACTTACACTTAGTGTCTAAGAGTTTTAGACTTCACTTCCATTTTGTAATTTTTGTTCATTGTTACTACTCTCCCCTTTTGTGGTGTTTTTTGCAAGTTGACAAATTTTGATGTTGTGTTTCTGTACCTGGTTAGAAGCTGTATGTAGCAATTTTTTTTTATTCTTGTAGAAGCTACTTTAAGTTTCTCTTAAGCATATTTAAGTGTAAATTGTTATGATCAATAATTGATTAGTATCTATAAGTGCTTTTCTCTCCTCTCCTAATGATAAAGTCTTTATTGGGCTTTTAATTATTTCTGTATCTACTGTTCTCTGCACTTAAGGTTAAAATTATGTGGAAATTCCATTCCCCATAATTAGGTGAGCAGTAGCAGCATTTGTACTGTTAATATTATTGGTAATATTATTTACTCTATGTTTCTATTTTATAAGAAACCTTTATTAGTTATTTTATTACCTTTAGCCACCAAATTAGCAAGCATTATTTAGATTTAAATTGCATTGTTGTGGTCTATTTACTCTATTGTTGTTGAATTCAAGTCATTACATATCATACATTTTTTTCTGTTATTCTAGAATCATCCTTTATCAATTCCTGGTGATTTTGATTTTGCTTTGTTTTCTTTGAAAGCCTTTGTGTAGTGAAGAGTCCTAGTCTTTGCTTCTCAGGTGGGAACATCTTGCATTGTTTTTATTGCTGCTACAAAGCTAGGCTGGTTTCAGAAGTCCCAGGGTACAGGTGACTTTTCCACAAATCCTGAAAATTAGTTTCTTCTAAGATGTTTCCAGTGGATAAGACATATACAATCTATCCTTTTAGATATAAAGTTTTCAACTATTAGCCATCTGCCTTCCAACGCTCATTGTTGATGTCCATCCAACTGGTACATCAGGGAAAGATATCTCTGTTAACAATTATTGGGACACATAAAAGAACTCCTTTTAAGCCAACAGCAAGCACTTCCATAACACATTTCACTTATTAACTGAATGATCTAACTTCTGATGTTCTGCTTATGATATAGTTCATACCTGAGTTTCAAAACATGTTGTAAACTTTCATGTATGCTAATATCTCTCACTCACTGGACAGTAAATATTTATGCAGAATTTCCCCCTACATCATATGGCAAATATTTTGCTCTTCTCAGTCACTTTCTCTTACCCTTGACTCTCATGGGTAAACACACAAATAGACAGTGTCTCTTGAGGCTAATTTTAAGGACCATATCCTCTGTGGTATATCTTACTAAGCGTTTTGAAAATTATTCTTTTTTCCCATCAAATTTCTTATTAAAACATGGACTTAGGGGTTTCTGGAAGTCTCCATTCTGTTCACATGATACCCGGATCTAAATCAATGCCTGTTGCCACTCGGATGCCTGGAGGCTCACACCATGATTCTCTTGGATTCCTACTGGAGTTTTCTTTAAAGAAGATTTTAAGATTTTACTCTAGTACCATGTTCTTCCTTCTCTCTCACTTCAGATCACCTTTTAGTTATAATGCCAAGTGTTACAAAGTCTGCCTTCTTCCCTTGGGTATGACCTATAGCTACTTTCAGTATGATGTTCACTGATGTGGGCATATCCATTTACATATGAATTCAGGTTGCCTAAAGCATGGCCATGTTAGGATCCAATGCATGGAGGGTACATTTATATAAGAAAGGTATAGACTTCTGGTTGATTCTGGCTATTTGGTAACTCAATGTGCCACTCTCTTTACTCTTTTTAGGTGGGAGGACACACCATGCTCCCCATCCGCTGGATGCCTCCTGAAAGTATCATGTACCGGAAGTTCACCACAGAGAGTGATGTGTGGAGCTTTGGAGTTATCCTTTGGGAGATCTTTACCTATGGGAAGCAACCATGGTTCCAGCTCTCCAACACAGAGGTAACAAAGGGACAGGTCAGGATCTGGTTTGGGGGAAGGTTGATGATAGACATCACAGAACAAGGATTGCAGATAGTGTACCAATAAGTGGGCTATAGAGGGAGCAGGGTGGACGCAGACAAAAGCAGGAGGCAAACCTTAGAGGAAAGTTTGTGACTACAGAAAGTGGTTATACCTGTGGTGGAGCATAAAATCAGAAGTCTAAGTCAAGACACAATTCAGGGTTCTGTTTGTTCTGCTACATATTAAAACAAATTCACTAAGAGAGAAAATGAAAACAGAGCAACTGTGAGTTTTTCTATTGTGTCATCTTGTGAAAACATCTTCTTAGTGTGTCTACCAAAGGAAGTCCCCAAAGGTTTGAGCTACCCCAGGTACAGGGATGCATGGATCCCAGAGTTGACTGAAAAGACCAAGGTCACATGATTAACGGATTTGTGCCCAAGAATAAAATAAACCATCTAAAGCACAATAATAGATACTTATCATATTTTTATACTTTTAATTTGCAATGAGTTAGAATAGTAGACAATGCATTTCAACAGCAAATAGCAATTGTCAATAGGTACTTTTCTAAGTACCTTTGATGGAGTAACAGTAATTTTCAAAAAACCACCTCTTGAGCTTTGGGACAATGAAAGGGGGTTGCTCGGCTTGGAAGAGACTGGGTATTTCATAGAACTAGACAAGGAGAGAGACCAAAATGTAAGGGTGGGCATGTGGCTCAGTTGATAGAGTACTTGCCAAGTATGCATGAAGCCCTTGATCTCCTGTGCCACCTGAATTAGGCATGGTAACACCTGCCCTTAATCCCTGCACACAGGAGATAGGGGTGGTAGGATCAGGGGTCCAAGGCCATCCTTTGATACAAGTTGGTTTGAGGAAAGCCTAGATCACTTGAGACCTTGCCTCAAAACAAGGCATTTCTTTATATCTATGATATCTTACTATGCAGGTACTCAATGGGAACTCACCTGGATTTCCAAAGTAGAACAAAAATTGTGGTAGACTTACAGAATAAGGAAAGAGTGTATATAGAAGTTCTTTGTTGTATTAGGTTTTCTTTTAATTGGTACTGTTTCCCTGTGGGATGAATACACACATTTACACATAAAGATACATGTATGGAACTTATATCCACGTAAATACACACATGCATGTGTCTGGGTACAACCTCCATGGTATTTAGTAGCCAAAGAAAGAAAAGCCCCTAGATGGGTGTGCTGTTGGTATTAGCAGAATCTTGTCATGGATCCCTAAGATGGCTAGAACAGCTAATGGGGTTGAAGATGTTGTAGTAAGGTCCTAACCTTGAAGGCAGGCTTTCTTCTTCAATTACTCCTCTTACTCCATCCACAGCAGCAGCTAGATACTGGCAGTCACTGGTGACTGTGGAAGTTTAAAACCTGAATGGGGCTGCTTTAGAAACGATGCCAATGGGTGCCTTTGATCTAAGCATAATCAGCAGCTATTGCAGCTTGAACTAGATCATTCTTCATGAAGGTGGAGAGAATAAAGGTGAAAATGGGAGAGAGGTCAGATACCATGGTAAACACATCATCTGGAGACTTTCCAGGCTGACCAAGAAATGATCCTAATGTGCCATCACAGACTCCATGATGAGTGTGAACAGGAGGGGGCTGGCACAGTGAAGGCCATTCCAGGTCAGGCTCTGTTTTACAGGAAGCAGAGATGGAGTCTGATGGGGAGGTGGGGGTGGTAGAAAAGGAGAACAGGCAGAAGAGAGGGACAAAGGAAGAAAGGAAGAGAGGGGCTTCTTTCCCAATAAAATGCATGCTAATGGGGAAGAGGAGGCAAATACTGCTCAGATACCAGACTATAGAAAACTTTTGTTTCCTTTTTTATCATAACAAACAATCTTCGAATGTGGAAACTGAAGTTTGAGGTAACCTGCTTGAATTCAAACAATAGTAAAGTTAGATATAGGTTAAAACAAACTTGAAAATTGGATGAAGTTTTGAAAAATACACATATTTCAGGTTCAGTAAAGAAATGTCTGGCCTTCCAGAAGGGCCCAAGGGGATGCTATGAACTGATACAATGTAGTCTTTTGAATGGAATAAGGAGAAGAGATTAAAAACGAAGGAAATGTGGATAAACTATGGCATTTGGCTAATAATGGGTTAATCAAATGTAGTGTGCAATATGCTGATCACAGGCAAATGGCAGGTCACAATGGGAACCATATATAATTTTCTCAATTTTCCTTTAAACAAAACTTGTTTTTTAAAACAGAGTTTATTTCCTTGCTGTTGTGAGTAATGCAGCCATAACCAAAGATGCTCAAGTGTGTCTGTGGTAGGAAGTAAGTCCTTTAGGTATATACCTGGGAACGGGGCAGCTGGGTTGTATGTTAGTATGTTACCACTGCTTTTAATGCTTTGAGAAACACCCATGCTGATCTCTAGTCTAGTTTCCAATGATTGTAAGTGTCACTTAACAGTGAGAGTGGGATTAGGTTATGAAACTAGAAAGGGGGTGATGGGAAGAGAAAACGAGGCACTGGCGGAAACCTAAGGGAGGGACAATAGGACACATGAGAAATGAGAGCAGAGAGGATGGTCTGGAGGTGGCGGAGGTGTACAAAGTGGCTTCAAGGGGAAGGACAGAAAGTGATATGAAGAGAATAAACAAAACCAAATAAGAGCCCGAATGAAGCTTAATACTGCAGCTTCTAATTAGAAAACTAAAGTCTAGTGTTAAAATTAAGGAAACATTGGAGAAATAGGGTATTACAGTGGGGATACACTTAGAGTATAATATACTTGTGTTAAAATGTCCTTATGTAACACAGTACTGTGTAGAATGGATACAAACCAATGGGAAAGTAAATAATTCTTTTAAAATGTATCTGGACTGAGAGTGTAGATAAGCAGTACAAAAATTATCTACTCTTGAGGCCCTGGGATCAATCCCCAGCATTTAAAAGGAAATGTCTTTTGGAATTGGACTTTCAAGAACATACCCAGGGCTCCTGCACCTTGCAGCCATCCTTTCAGTACAGTACCTTTTGTCTTGTTGCATTTGTTCTTTCTGTGTATCCAGATCCCAGTCTTGCAGACAGGGGTGATGAGATCCCAGAGGTTAAGTGACTGGAACAGGCTGGCCATGCAGGTAGTGGTGACTCCAGCAGCTCACAAAAAGCTATGGGCAACTAAGTGGCCTTCCCCAGGGAAGAGCACTGATTGGTTGTCAAATGGTCAGGCCTGAAAACATATATTCAAATAATGTTATATGGTCTGAGAAGGTTATATTTAGGAATATACCTATTCCTAAATAGCATGTATAATATATTAATATAATAGCAGTTAATAAAAGAAGAGGAATGAGATCGGGGAGGGGTATATGGGAGTTTTGGAGTGAGGAAAGGGAAGGGAGAGATGTAATTGTAGTAGAAATTTAAACATGTATATCAGTAAAATACTTTACAAAAAGTCTTAAAAGAAGTAAGTCAGGTGATTCATTGCAGAGAGGTGGGTAGACTTTGCTGAGAAACAAACAAGAGAAGTAGAGTGATGTGCACAGAGGCTGTGGCTGGGAGAAGAACTTGCTATAACTGGGAACCAGTGGCTAAAGGAAGGATCAGTGGATGAAACGCTTGCTGTAATGGCATGATCACTGGAGTTCAGATCCACAGAACCCACACAACATAGTTGAGCAGGTGTTGCAGCTGCCTGAAAATCTGAGCAGAAGGTAGGGATATCTGGCTAAAGTAGTGGCTGGAAATGGTGAGTTCCAGGGTTAGGGAGAGACTCTGCCTCAAGAGAAACAGTGGTACCCTAGCAAGAAAAATATACAACTTTGGGCTTCCACACTGCATGCATAAACACATACATGCCCGATTACCCTCTCATGTGACCCCATACAAACACACACAAATACACATGAACATGCAAACACATGCACACATGCATAGCACATACATTCACAATCAAATGAAAATAAATAGGAACTGAGAAGAGAAGGGTATGCAGGGAACAGACAGAGAGAGCTCAATAAGGGGTTTTCAAAATCACAGGTGCTAAGTGTCAGAGGAAGGGTGGTCAGGCCCAATCTCTACAACAAGGTAGGACAGGAATGTTGCTTATTCAGCCCACATGATAACCAGGACTGCAGAAATGTGAGATAAAATGGAAGGATACCTGTGTGGGCATGGTTCATGGGCTCTGGCACAGCAGGTACAGCACAAAGAGCATCAGTGAGCTCCACCTGCACTGCTCATCAGCGCTGCAAATCTGATCAGGCAGAGAAGAAAACAGGGACTGTCTTCTACCCAGATGTCAGGCTCTGCGTGTGGCTCTGATGAGTATAACTGATGTCTGTTGCTAGGTAGGAGTCCTGGGATCAAGGGTAAGCTTTGAATGAACTTCTGGATATAACTTCTTTATTATTGCCTTCAGGTCATTGAGTGCATCACCCAAGGCCGTGTCTTGGAGAGACCCCGAGTTTGCCCAAAAGAGGTATATGATGTCATGCTGGGGTGCTGGCAGAGGGAACCACAACAGCGGCTGAATATTAAGGAGATCTACAAAATCCTCCATGCTTTGGGGAAGGCCACCCCAATCTACTTGGACATTCTCGGCTAGTGTGACTGGTAGTCAAGCATTTATACTTTGTTGCCTCCTCTCTCCCTGGCTCATATCCACTTCTTCCTCATTTCAACTCTTTTCTTCCATCTGTGACTGAAATGAACATCTTCAAATAAACTCAAGTGCCTGCTACACATACAACACTGAATTAAAAAAAAAAAAAAAAAAACAAAAGAAAGAAACCCTGTAAGGCAGTTTGACATATATATATATTTATATATATAACTATCTATCTATCTATATCTACAGAGAATTACGTTCTCTAATACATAGAGACGCTGCTGATACAGAAAACCGTAAGACATTAACAAGTGAAAAAAATTTAAATATTATTAACACAAATGTAATTCCCTTGACTTAAGCTGTGGCCCATGCTTCTTTAGCTCTGGCTTTTCAGAGCTCTTTGTCTTGACCAGCAGAGAGAGAGAAAGAGAGAGAGGATGGGAGCAGCCATGGTGGCGCACAATCATTAATGTGCATGCGTGACCCAATTATGGTGCTTGGCAAGGAAACAATTCTGGAAGTCCATGCCCTTTGGAAACAGCTCTGCTCTGTCTTGACCTTTGCCTCCACTCTCTTCCCCATTTCTTCCTCTTTGGGACAATTTTCTAATTTGTTTATTCTACAAAGTATATAGTCCTCATGATTTTGCGAAACAATGATGACACCTACAAGTAAATACTGAACAAATACTAACACCAGATTACACAAGAGCAAAGCCATCCACCATCCGGATAAACACCAAACAAATCAGGGCAGGGGACTCCGGGAAGAGCAAACCCTAACCTTCTGGGTGTAAATCACTCTCAAGTTCCTTGCTAGGTTTGAAGAGATTCATTTGATCCTCTGAACCTGAAGAACTGGACTTGGTGGATTTAAAGAACCGAACTGAGGAAGTATAAACAGCTCCAGTTTGAATCCTACAAGGCACTGCCACTCATCTTTCCATCACTGGGGAGACTCCTTGGCTTGTCTTTTCATTTCCAGGCCCTTGGGGAAGTTTGGAGGTTTAGAATTCACATTCTCTGGTGTCATCTGCTAATGTGGACCCAACAGGCTTCAGGCTCTGATACTTGCTTATTTGCTTGTAGGTCACAATTAAGCATTCCCTTGGGTCTTACTTTTTATCTTGCTTCCCCAATATCCTGAGGTTCTAGCAAGTCCTGGGTAAACCCTATTGCCAGGAAGGAATCCAGGTGAGAGCCTGAGGCATGTGTGCTTCAAGGAGCCAGGCACTGGCTTTGGCAAAAGCCAGCAAGGAGAATCTTCTTGGCACCTGTGCTGGGCCCTTGGCATTCCTCTCACGTTTCCAAGCCCTTGGAAGGATTGATGCATCTGCCTTTGAGCTGTTGTGAAAAGGCAGGGACTGAGAAATCTCTTTGTGGGTTGGGTGTGTGTGCTGGGGGATGGGGAGGCTGAAGCTTCTCTGGAAGATGTCCAATGAGTGGCCAGTGCAGCACACTTAGCATCCTAATAAGGACCAAGTGCTGACCAGGAAGTGAGAATGAAGCCTCTGGGCTGAGTCCAGTCCTGTAGCTCAGCTCCTGGGGAAATCGCTGCCTTCCCAACTGTGCTGAGGAGGATGGCGAAAGAGAAGATCTCCAGACAGCTCTCAAACACGACAATGAAATGCCCCAGGGAGTCAAGAGCCAGGCTGCACAGAGCCCTCTTGCTGGGGAGGAGGGGATATGCTCTTCCTAGGGTACCTGTATCTCCACCTCATCCCAAGCACAGGGCTACCTAACAGTCATTTTCCTACTGGAAGCTCCTAGGAGACATTGATTTTCCACTTTCCTTGCCAGCTGAAGAAACCGTCTACAGCCTAGATATCATGGCCAGATGAAGGCAGCTGAAGTATGGGCAATTCTGTGGTGGGTTTAGGACTGGATTATGTGGTTTTGGTTTTGCCTTTTTTTTTTTTTTTAAATACCAACAAATGTTTTTTTTATTCAAATAGAAAAAAGCTGTGCTCAGATTGTAGCCATGGGTTGTGCTTTCAGGTGTCAGCAAGCCTGCTCAGCTGGACTGGGGAGAGAGCTGGGTATAACTAGGAATTTCGTGTGGAACTTTCTTACTGTGGTGGGTACCTGCCCACTGAGGACATCAGGGGAAAGCCATTGGGATCGATCGATCGCTTCAAAAGAACCCTGTGTTATCCTGTGCCAATTAACGTCTCTTATTACTCCTTGAATCAGTCCACCTGAGGCTCTGGTCTGCTGGGGATATGAACAATGCTGGGTGGAAGTTTTCAACCCAGTTTTAATCTGAATAACTAAAGGGGAGACATCCAGGCAAGGAATGACTGGCAGGGACAGGAGGGGGCTGAGGAGAAAGTGTTTTCCAGTTAGAAGTGACCCCCAAGGTCTAAAGGTTTTTTGGAGGGGGGTGGTGCTGGAAGAAATGGAAGGTGTTTAGAGCCTTAATGGAATAGTTGGGAGAAATGACAAGATTGAACTTGTTCAAGTGTCCTTGTCATAGTTCCACAAGCTTTGGCATTAGGTGCATCTCCTCTCTATACCCTCCAGCCCTCCAATATCAGCTGCTTGTGTAATAGTGAGTGTGTGTGTGTGTGTGAGAGAGAGAGAGAGAGGAGGGGGGAGAGACAGAGAGAGACAGACAGATACTCACACACACACAGAGAGAGGGCAGTGGAGTTAGGAGGGATGCAAGCTGGCATCAACCTTCTTACTCTCCCTGCATCCTCTCTGAGTAGAGTAGATTTTATGTGTGGCCCTTGGAAGGTGGAGAAAGGGCTTGCAGCATTTTGGAGGATAAGAACATGCAGATCAGGCTTTGGATGGTGAAATGTATTCCAGAACTATGGCTACGCAGAGTGTCTCACTCCTCCTGTACTAGCACAGGACATATATGACTCACTTCACTGTGTCATGTTTTCCTTGTGTGCAAAATAAGGGGTGCCCTCATTATGCTCCCACCCTATTCCAGCTCTGAACTTTTAGCTTCTAACAGCACGGAGTCACTGTGTCATTATTTTTTCTCAGCATCACTCCAGAATGCCTAGACAATCCTCCTTTGGCCTTGTGTGATCAGAAGGCAGTTGTCTCTGAGGACATAGTGTACTTGGGCTGGGGTTGGTTCTAGTAAGTCAGACTAATCCTCTTCTTCCCCTATGTTACAATGTGTAAGAGTCTAACGTGTCTGAGACTGCTTTAGGCTGGGGTGTGGGGAGGGGCACATTCTGTCTCATTCCTTACCCCAGCCTTTCCCTATATCAGAAAATTGTTATTGTTTGTTTGTTTATTTATTTATTTATTATTTATTTATTTTTAAAGGATCTAATGTGGTCCAATGAGTCTAGAATTGACATCCCATCAGTCTATATAGCCATCTGCTCCATCCTGCTTCCTACATAAAAATATCTACACCTTTGAAGACCATGCCAAATTGATATAGCATTTAGCTTGAAGTTAACTCCGTTGTGAAGGCTTGTGAATGTTCAGGGAATGTGTGCTCATCTATGTGCCCTGTCACTGTCACCTGGGCCCCTCCTGCACTGACAAAGAGTGACTTGGATATCCAATGTAGAGCAGGGTGTCATGGCCAAGGGTCCTTTTAGTTATTTGCTTTGGTCACAAACTTAATGCTCCTTTCAGTTCATCTCTGACCTGTGAGTGGTTGTTAAGGGTCACTAAGCCTTTTCTAGTCAATAGACAAAGGACTTTGGACTTCCTCCACTCAGCAGATCATGCACAAGTTATTCCCAGAGAATGCTTTTCATGGAGGTGAAGAGCCTCCATTATTTTTCTGGGCTTGAGCTGAACAGTGTTGTTCATCTCTGGTGATGCCTACCTTTTGGAACACACTAGTGCAAGTACTTCTGGTGCTAAATACTATGGGAAACAGTACCAACCTCAGAGCTTCAGAACAGAAGTAAGGCTGATTCAGCCATGCCAGAAGAGTACGTTTTACAGCAGAAAGGCCACTGAGAACCCTGCCGTTGTGCTTGGTTACCCATGTGATGTTGGCTAAATCAGCATTTCTTTATCAGTCTACCCACCTGAGGTATATAGAGTTAGAATCGGCAGACCCTTGGGGTCTATTTCAGTTTGAAAGGCTATTTTGAGTCCCATCTATACCTTTATTCTAAGGCTGTTCTCTAGAAATGAGAGTTGAAATGAAAGACAGGGAGAGAAAGGAAGAAAAGTTACAGTTGACAAAAACTGACCATAAAAAGAAAGTGAAGAATATTTAGTGCCTGGTATGTCTGAGGGACAGTGGTGCAGGACCCAGGCATACAAGTCAGGAAGTTGGTATTTGTGTTCTTCAGGAAAACTGACCTTTCCTTTGAGCCATCTTCCCAAATTCACATGCCCACATGGGTAGAAAGGAGTCTAGAATATGGAGACAGTCCCACCCACCTCCTATGAAAAGCAAGTAGCAATCTGGACTCTGGGTCAGAAACCAAGGGATTCTTATGTGTACATTCAAGATTAAGACTAGTGGCATACTTGCTTCACTCTTCTGAACCAAACAGCGGCAGTAAATCTTTACACTTACCTGGGAATTTTTGCAATGTTTGTAATTCTTTGCTTAGAGGGAAGCCTAGAAATATCTGTGGTTCTTCAGTCAATGAAACCAGATTCCAACAGTCCCATGAGCCACTCTCAAACATCTCTACACTATCAAGTCTGCTTTGGCTGGGCACAAACCTGCTAAAATACACAAGATGTTTATCTGAGAGAGACAGAGAGAGAGAGAGAGAGAGAGAGAGAGAGAGAGAGAGAGAGAGAGAGAGAGAAAGAGAGAGAGGTCACCTTGAGCTCAGATCTCAATATGGTTTTATTTCTTCAAGATCCACATTATTTGGTACCAATAAATTGTTTCAACCAGTGCTTAACAGGTTGGGAAGGAGAATTCCAAGTTTGGGCACTGTTATTAAAACATCAGTTTGGACTTCTGGACCTGTTTTAGGATTGCTTGACTATTACCAGGAAAGCATTCCTTTTCAGCTCTAGTCACATGCACATCATGCTTTCCAACCATCCATTTGATGAATGTAGAGTCAGAGAAGTTTCCCTGGAATCAGGAAATCAGTTGCAGTTTGGATTCTCTTTGCACATTATGTTTCTCCTGGATGAGAACTGCAGAGGTAGACTGACCTTGGAGATACTCAGAAAGGTTCCAGAGGGAAATCGGTCATCTCATCAAGTTTGATCATTTACTGCTCACCATACTAAATTATATTGGCAAATAACATCTGAACATCTCAACATCATCCCTTCTGGTTTTCTCATAGCTCACCTTGCAGAAACCATTTATAATTACATGTTGTTTGGGATTTGGTACTGGAGTTACCAGCAAGGCAGATGAAACTTCTCCCAGAAGGACCAGACCAGAGTAGATCTGAGAAGGTAACAGTCTATCAAGCTCTCTGATAGGCACAGGTGATAGTGGTGGAGGTGGTGACTATTTGTGTCAGTGCATCGGTTGTCCTGCCCAAAGCCTTGCATCTTGGCTACTGAACAGGGTCTCTGTTTGTCTGATACATCCTCTCCAAACACATTTGTGAGTGTGTGTGTATGCATGTATGTATGCCTGCCTCTCTCTTTCTGTTCCTCTCTCTCTGTGTCTCTCTCTGTCTCTTCTCTCTCTCTCTCTCTCTGTGTGTGTGTGTGTGTGTGTGTGTGTGCCTGAGCATGCGTGTGCATGCATACATGCAACAAGAGTCTGATGTACCAACTGAGGAATGTTTCTGTGAAATCTGTGGAGATATGAGCTCCACTTGAGAGAGGCTGAAATTCCATCTCTTTTCTTTCCCTTCTTGTTAACAATCATGGGTCTCCTTACGACCCTTTCAAATACATGAGTACTTAGAATTCCTCACCTTATTCATAAAATTCAGATTGCCCTTCCTGTAGGCAGCGAGGCTCCAACTTTAAAACGAAGTCTGATTTGATATTTGCCCTAAGAATGATGTCTTAAACCATCAAGCAAAGTCTCCTTTTCATGCAGAGGTAAGAGAGTAAATTCTATTAACTTTTTTCCTCTCATAATCCAGGAATATATTAGAGCTCCAAGATCTAAGCTCAGAGTTCTCAAGAGATATTTATAGTTGGCAAAGTATATGTATGTAGGAGAAGGTGGATTGAGATAACACAGAAGACAAGGAGCCTACAGAGCTCCTGGTTCTGAGGAGCTGCCAGGCATTTTAGATATTGCTTTCATTTAGTATCTATGAGAGGATTCAGTTTTTTTCCTCTCATTTTAGGCAGTCAGGAATTTAGACCTCTTTCCTGTCAGAATAAAAGCAGCGTGAGAGCCCAGCTGCACACTGTGTAGTCTAGCATTCCTTTGGAAGCAGTATCCCCTCAAACATGTGAGAAATCACACACTCAAATCCAAATCTGGCATTTATTATCCCATTTAAGAAGCATTCATGGGAATGTTACTTTAAAAAGACACTAAGTTTGTATTCTCTGGAGTAGTAGAACCTACTCAGTGTCTCCCCTGAGAGATTAGTCTGTGTTCTGTCTCTATTTCAAAGCTGCCTGACACTTCACTGGTGCCCTAGAACCTACTTCTGTTCAGGAAGAGAAAGTCTGGTCCAGGTAAAGTGATTTCTGCTGCCCACAGGAGAAGAGTACATTTCAGTAAAGGTTTTCTTCTTTCTGCTTTTTCATTTCCCTCTTTTTCTGGGTTCACATTCTTTGGCTTCTGTGGGACAGAGGATCTGACTTGTGGAAGTCTTAATATGAGGTGAATCCCAGGACCACAAACAGTTTGGACTTCAAACAGTGAGAAAATTGGCGCTGAATGATTCGGCACACAAAGCAGCAAACTTTCATTTCCTGCAGGCAGGATGGAATTGACTGTTATATTAAGACTTCTGAAGGAGCCCTGCCCTGGAGTAATTTCAGTGCTGTCAGACAATGTTGACATCTAGATTAACCTCTGTGCAGTGAATTTGACTGCAAAGCTCATTGAGATGCATGTGGCGTGTCCCTGTAAATCCCATCTGAAGCCCTTGGTGGCCCACCCACAGCAACCTGATCTCCTGTCTCCACCTACTGATCTCATAGTTCATGAACTTTTAGCCTATGGCAGCAGAGGGACTGTGGCTGGGATCTGACCCTCAGAGAGAGAGTTTTGACCTTTCTGTGAGCATGATATAGTCTTGAGTCATGCTTGCTGCTTGGTCAGAGTGACAGTGATTGTCAGTGTATTGGTTTTCTCCCAGAGGAGACTGCAAATCAAGGCATGAAAGCCATTCCACTGGTGACAAACAGTTTCACCACTGATCTCAAAGTGAAATGGTCTGCAGAGTTAGCTCCTCTATATCCCTGCAGTCTTTCTGGTTTCAAGAAGACAGCAGATGCAACAAGGTCATGACTGCAGATGATATAGGTGGGATCTGATGTCTGGAATCGTTAATCCTCTATACAGATATTTCCTCTGGTCCTTTTAATGAATGCTTCTACTCACCTGGTGGGACAGTGCTTTGTAGGAAGCTCTGAGCCCTTCTAGCTCATGTATGATACCACACAGAGATCCCACAGTCAGATGGATCCTTTCTGATAAGATGGCCCACATCAAAAGCACATACATGTATCTCATGCATCAAAAATTTCAAAAAGGGACCTTCAACTTAGCCCCAGCTACCTCCAGACTCTGCAAATCTACTCAATGCAATCCTAGGCATTTTTGAAAACACAACCTTAGGATTTTAGAATACCCCTACCATATATGAAGAACAAATTTCACTGTAGAATTGTTGAATCTGATTCTCCTTCAAATTATTTTTTCCTTCTTTGCTTCTTTAGTGAATCTCTTTGTATATTCTTAGATAGTTCTTTAGGAGAATTGAAAGGTTTTAGCCAAGGACATTGTGTTTATTGACTAAGAAAATGGATTTCTGGGTTGAGTATTACAGCAGTTACACAGAGGAAATCTTGATGACTTTATTTAAAAGCAATTATCAGAGTTGTGGCTTTTCCCCCCCCCCAGCTTTTCAAACTGATAGAGAACAAATCATATCCATCCATTTTGTTATTCATATTTATTCACTTCCACATATAAGCAAGTGTGTGTATGCAAATGCCTGGGTAATTCTATTACATATAGACCACAGTACCTCATTTGTGTTCCTTTCCTTGATGTCAGATATGTGTGCAAATGAGTGCACCACACATGTGGTTTCCTCACTGTGGCACACCATTGTTTCTATTAACAGCACAAAGCCTATGACTTTCTGCACTATGAATTATTTGAAGTATTTACAAAGTTAAGACTCCTTTGATGTAGAAAGAAAACACCCAAGTTCTCAAGATTTTCGTAGAAAAAGGTGGGAATTCTCCTTATCTTCCCCCCGTAAGATAAACAGAATAAAACAAAAACAGACTGAGCTCTGATTCTGATTTTCTGTAATTAGTTTTTTTCCTGGGGAAAGGGGTATCAGATTCATCATAAATATGTTTAAAAATAAATGTTTAGGCAGATTATTGGCCCAACCATTGGATATAAAACTCCAGGTGTTGGCACACACCTTTAATCCCAGCACCTGGGAGGCAGAAGCAGGTAGATCTCTGTGAATTCGAGGCCAGCCTGGTCTATAGAGCTAGTTCCAGGACATGCTCCAAAGCAATACAGAGAAACCCTGTCTCAAAAAACCAAAACCAACCAAAAAACAAACAAACAAACAGACAAAAACAAAAAACAAAAAAACAAAAAACCCTCATGTGTTCTAATTGAACAGTGGCATGAAGTCCTTGGGACACAAGAAGAGAGCTGAATTAGAAGCTGCATTGTAGGGCACTGGCTGGGTGGCTGAGTGACTATCAACTCTTAGCAGAAAGTAGGCAAACAAGTTCCATGTTGTACTCTCTCTCAGACAGCAGTGATGGGGAAAGCCACTCTGTTCTAACCTGTTGCTCAGATTAGTTCCCAGCACTATAAGGTATTCCCTGAGAGAAAGTTTGCAGACATCCCACTCCAAAGGGCCAGCATTGTTTGTTCCATATGCTCAGTTTCTTACTCACTTTCTCAGTTTCTATGAATTCCATATCTTATCTGTCCCCAGCTCCCTACCTCATCTCTTTTAGGCCAGGCTCTAAGAGCTCTAGAAAGCTGAGGAAAGAAAGTCTGGGCATCTCATCTCCTTACCCTGAGTATGTTGTGATTTAATCTGGGTTTCTGCAGAAAGAAGCAAGTTGCTCTCCCAGCCATCCATCAGTCTCTTTCCAGCTCTTTGGACCAAATGATTAGCTCTCATTAGCGCCTCATCAGTTGCCTTTGCACAGGAGACTCTAGTACAAGGGTCCTATTAGAAGCCCCCAGCCTGTCATTTTGAAGTCATCTCATCCCTCTCTGGATTAGTTGAGAAAAGCAAACCCTCCTACAAACATGTTTTCCTTCATATGTTTCTCTTGTTTCTTGGCTGCTGAACATCCTGGTAAATGACAAAGTACAGTTTTCCTTTTTTCTAGCCTACTGTGAGCGGGACATGTCTTTCCATGGAGTGGAGCTCTGTGTGTCAGCCAAGCTTTATCTTCTTTTGGAATGGATAAAAGAGTCACTCACAGATTGGGTGGAGGTGATCTTTAGTGTGATGGCATTAGAGAGGTTTGTCCCTTAAGAAATGAACTGAATCAACTCACCATGGCATGGTGATGGAGAAGACCTCAACCAAGGATCTGGGAGGCCAAACCTATTTCACAAATCATTTAATATCAACAGATGCTTGACTGTGCCAGCAATGGTTTTTATAGACATAAATAGCCATGCCCACTAATCAAAATAACTCCATCATGTCTGATAAAACCAATTACTTAAAAAAAATGAAGTCCTTTTTTTTTTTTTTATTCATGAGCTGGAAAAATTGCTCAGGTTTTAAGAACACTGGCTGAAGCTCCAGATGAGCAGAATTTGATTCTCAGCACCCACATGGAAGATCACAGCCTTCTCTAAATCCATTTTCAGAGGATCTGACACCCTCTTCTGCCTTCCACAAGCACCAAGTATGGAAGTAGTGCACAGGCATACACACAGACAAAACATTCAAAGGCACTAAAAACACCCATTTCCCCTCATAACTCTAGACAGCTTAAGAGTATTTCTTAGTTTCCACTGTTATCTGCATTGTGATTTCCAGGTTTTTAATGTTTATCTGCATTTCCTTAGAAAAAAAGTTGATGGTCTCTTTTAAGTTTTATCTGTGAAGAAATGTCAAGACATGGAAAATGAAGGAGGGATAGAACTCAAAGGTAGTGGTCTTATGAGCCTTTCTTTCTTTCTGATCAGCCTCTTGCTCTGTAAAATTCTGTGACCAACCTTCAGCCATTCACAGAGAATTATAATGAGCAATAGAGTCAGCCCTCAGTGGTGTCTCCAAGGCCCTATGGTTGGGGAAGCCCATGCCTGGAGCAACACGTACTACACATGGTGTTGAAAATTTTGACTTATGCTGTGTTTGAGCTGCATCTTCCTTATTCCCTCCATGGGGTGTGGTTCCTAGAGAGTTAGTCATTAACCTTTTCCAACTTTGAATTGCTAGGGCATATACACTAATGGAAGATATCTTGTAATTTTACCAGCAGAAAGGGGTATTTTATTCACTTAACAAGGGTGATTTGCAGATTTCATTTTCTGGCATGGAACCCTGGACATCTTGAATCCAAATAGCATCTCCTATGCTTTAACTCCTTACCAACTCATTACTGCTTTGAAGAGGTACTGTAGATTTTAGAATAATGTCTGGTAAAGTAAGGCTCTATTATTTAAAATGAATAATAAAAAAAATCTTGCAGAGAGATTGAAAGTGATAATGATCCTGAAGCTTTCCAGGGACTGTGGTCCCACAAGGGGAAAGCAGGGATAATCAGAAGATGGAGAAAACTATCCTGGTGAAGACCAAATTCCAGACCTCATTTTCAATGGCCCAGAGCACCACAGAGATGTTCCAGAGGGACTCCTGCTGCGGAACGTGTTTGGCTGAAAATGAAACCCTAGACAGTGAATCTCAAGGCCAGATTGCCAAGGTTACAGCAATGAAATCATATATAGTCTCTAGAACATGTCCCTGGGGTTTTTGATGGCAAGCACTATTTGAAGTTCCTTTCCACCAAGACTACTTGGAAAGTGAAATCTTTCAAATGGTATTTCCCTTCAATTTCCAAGTAGACATCAGGTGTAATATGTCTGACAAAATGTTGTCTCTGTGTTGTGAAAAGATTTTGACCCCTCATGAGAAAAGAACAGAATAAACCCAGAATCCTGAGAAATTCATAAATGTTTCACTGAAGTTCAGATGATCACAAATTCTTTTTTCTTTCAACATTGGACTGACTCAGTGTTTGTTTTCCTGATACAGGAAAACAGCACCTCTGTTAAAGACTTCTATCTGACAGCCGCCCTCCCACCCTTGTCTGCCAGTCACAAAACACCCCAGCCTTCTTTGAAATGAGAATCCAAATTGGGATGTGCTTGTAAATTGTGGTGTGAAATTGAAGAAGGCAAACTGGTTCTGAGTGGTGTTTCCTAATTCTCTGGGATAATCGTGAGGACATGGGCTATTCCAAGATTTGCTAAGGCATGCCTGGAACAAGCAGTTTCATGGAGTAACTTCCTATAGACATGACTGATAAATTAAAGATCTCCAGAGTATCATTTGGGAACTAAATTGATGAACATGAACATGAACTAATATGCTAGCAGGAACAGTAAGAACTTACTTTAATGCTTGTTTTCATTCCCTTCTCTTAAAGTTTAGCCTTTTGGGGGGCCATTGGGATAGTTCCTTTCCAAGGCTAGCAAAGCGTGATTATAGTTCATGTCTAAAAGCAAAGACTCTCTTGAGTCTTTTGGGGTTGGAGGTAACCCCAAATGGCCCATGTTATTTTTTCTGATACCAGTACCACAGCAACAGGAGTCTTCTTGATTATGTGTTTGGACCCTGGTGGTTTGTTACAAGAGATTTGTCAAATTAGAAAGAAAAGAAAGCAAGCTGGGGCAAGAAAATTCTGACTAAATGTGAAAGGAAAAAACAAAAAACAAACAAACAAACAAACAAAAAAACAGTACTGTTCTGCTAGCAGACATTCCTGTAGTATTCAGTGAAGAAATGCATTCTCTTTTCAAGACGAGTTTTACTTTCTGTGTGTGTGTGTGTGTGTGTGTGTGTGTGTGTGTGTGTGTGTGTGTGTGGCTGTAGAGGTGGAGGTGGAAAGCAGGTAGGAAGCTGTTGTTTACACATTTAGATGTTCTCTTGAGCACAGTGAAAGCTCTCTCTGTTAAGTTTCTTGGAACATGACAATAAAATTAGGGCTACAGGGGAAATGAAAGCCCATGTTTCAGAACAATGTGAATAGCCTCTAAATATTCCCTCTTGAAACCCACAGTCACAGCAAATCCATATTTGTTATTGATATCAGGACAAAAGAGTCAGCACACACTACCTGCAGATCCCAGTGCTCTACCTATCTGTAGGCCTATTTTCTGAAGGCATGGAATCCTTCATTCATGCCAGGAACTAGGCCAACAGAACTAAATAATGAAAGAGTTTAGACAGATTAGAGTAAGCTACCCCATGCAGTTTTTCTTTTCATTTTTCTTTTCTTTCTTTCTTTCTTTCTTTCTTTCTTTTTTTTTCAAGTCATTAATTCTTTCTCACAGGTATTAAGGTTATTCCAAAGCTATTTTTCTGCTTCAAATGATATTTAAAGAAGAGACTTTTGGAATACAGTTTGAGACCTTTCACTTACTATCAACCTCATTGAAAGGAAGATTTATTTTTCACAGGTAGTGCTTGGCTTTGCCCATCCCAGAAGTGTAAATTCTGCTGTGATTTGGCTATCTGTTTTCAGCACCAGGGACAGCTTCCCTCATCTGATTGGATTTCCAGACAGGAAGGACAGATTTTTTTTTTTTTTTCCTTCCATTGCTTCCTATCCACTGAACTTGGAAGATTTTATTCTTAAGTTTAAGTCCTTATATACTTAATTTTTCACAATTCAGGTATTACTTTTCTAGATGGCGATGTGAACCTGGGAAAGTGGATTGGAAAAATGAGGTTCGATGCTCTGAATAAAGCTGGCTATTGCATTGGACAATTTATATTCTGAGGGTGTTCTGAGGGTTAAGTAAGGGTTAACTCATGTTAACAAAGTTCACATGAGTTCAGGCTATCCTCAGCCAAAAGGACCACTGGTGCTTAGAAACACCTTTGAATAACAAAAGTACATAAATCAATCTAAAGCAAGTCTAGTCCTATTCCTTATACCTGCCTACAAGGGACACAAAAGCACATTCTAAGAACAAACCATGTCAGGAGAAACAGAGGTTATAAGACTTTTGCCTTGTTTTCTTAGGGTTATCTCACAAACTCTCAAAATCTTCCTCAAACAATTTCTTTCATGGACCACATTCCAACATCAACATCCAGGAGTAACTTTTATTTTTTACCAAGCCTGTTGTAGCTGTTACTGCCATGTCCTTGACCTGCTAACAAAGTATAGACTGTCACAGCTAGGTTTCTTAGCACAGAGATGAGAAAGACTGAGATATCGGTGGTAGGAATGCTTTAGGGCAGGAACCCCTTCTTTATTAGGCACCCTAGACTTGCAAACTCCTATAAGAAATACTATTCATTGACAACCACTTAAAAAAGTGAGAATAGTGTTCACAATATACAAGGCCCTGGTTGGTTGGTATGCGTCCAGACACAGTAATATGCAGTGATGGAGCTGAAGTTATGGCCTTTGGGGATAAGGAAGGATTTAGCAATGCTGTTACCAGGCATTTTGGAAACTTACAGAAGGATACTACTTTGAATCTTGGCATCTATATTTTACCTTGACTGCTGGTCAATAGCTTTTTTTGCCTTAAACAATCACTGTAAGATTGGAAGTAGCTCCTCATGACTTTTCCTATGCCAGTCCAAAGGGGACACTGGGGAAATGAGAGTAACAGAAGCACATGTTGTCACTATGCTTTGTGATCATTCAGTTTTCCTATAGCACAAAAATGCACAGGTGTCACCACAGAGGCAGTGCAGTCTTAGATTGTTTACTTGGCATCCTCCTTGGGGCCCTTTCCAAGATAGCAGCTGCTTCCTCTTCCCTCCTTCTCCCCCCTATTCCCCCTCTTTGTCTTCCTTCTCTCCTTCTTTTTCACAGATGGTATACAAACTCCATTTTTGTTGCCTCTGAATTATCTGAGGCCTGATCAATCTATCATTCTTTCTAGCCCTCCTTTTCCTCTGTCTTTTACACACACCTCTTTCCCTCCCACTATTATTTATAGCAATTCATAGCATTTAATGATGAGAGACCATGCAGCATTCCTTTTAAGATAGAGAAATAGTAGAAGCATGCTAGAGTAGCCCTCAAAAAACAAGTTCAACAGAACTCTGATGTTTAACCTTGGGATAGGTCTGGGGAGGAACACATCCCTCCTCATTCTTTGCCTTCTTAAACATGTCCATTCATGGTCACATTTGTCACACAAAGAGGACCACAGCATGCATTTCTCTGGGTGGTTTTCATGAAGACAGAGTGGGGAGGTCAAAATATTCTTTATTAGAATCTGTTAAAACAGGAGAGCTTTGCTTTCTATTTTAATCAAGGGATGGTCATAGTACAGAAAAAAAAACAACTTTAGGGGAGCTTCATAACAGAATATTTTCTATAAGATGACAAAAGAGCTACAAATTCATCATTCATAAACTACATGACTCTTTGACAGGCAGAAAAGGTGGTCTGAAATGTTCTAGAGAACAGGCCCCCTTGACGCCTCAGGAGGAATAGGCCAGAACTAAACTCCAGCAAAGTTCTTGTGCTTTTTCTGGAAAAAAATTCTTAAAAATGTCAAGGGTACATCTAGTTCTGCCTCTTTAGAGGCCTGCTCAGTGCTACTTCTGGGTTCTTAAGGCAAGTGCCCTGTAAACACCAAAGTCTTGTATTTTCCACTCTTAGCCAGCACTGGCTGTCCCGAGTGGACTGTTTTTCCCTTCCTTACGTGAAAGGGACTTGTTTTCAGGAGAAGTGTCCTTTAAACATCCAGCTAAAACTGGAGGTAATTTTTTGCATGAATGGCTTTTTACAGCTAGATGTAAAGCAGAACAAAACGTGTATTAAACTAAGTGCTACTTTACATATCTTATTTCAAGGGAAATGAAGGATTTATTGCCGTGTAAATGATATACACTGATTTCTTTCCTACTGGACATTACATGTCCCTTTATCTTTAGGCTGATGTTGTGCAGCACACTTTCAATATCTGGAAAATCAGCTGGCACCTACTTCAGCGCACTAGCAGGACATTATGTTCCCAGTGAGGAATTTTGCAAATGAAGTTTGGGTGCTGATGCAACTGATTTCCATACCCCATCCTTAAGCTTTCTGTACTAATTATCTGTAAAGTGATTATATCTTGTCTGACCCCATGTGTATTTCCCAATGTTTGTAAAACTACAGTGGCAATCTGAAGGGTCACTTGTTTTTTGTGGCAACTGCTGAACAATGGATATGGCACAGGTGACACATGTGACATATGTACACAACAGTTTTGGGGCCAAGCAAATGTACTCACTAAGCTTGGGAAGTGGAGTGAGCAGTAATATGGCTTGGGTTAGGGGATGTTCAACAATGGGTAAAGTGTTGCCAAGTTATTGGTAATTGCTAAAGACCTCAATGAAACAGAATTAAGAAGTGCTTGCTCAGATCTTAGGTTGCTTATGTAAATCCCAACTGACCAATCTTCAGCTTTATTTTTAACAGAACTATTCTTTCATGATGCTCACTCTTTTATTCCACAGGCTGCTGGGAAATGCTAATCATGCTTGCTTTCCATGATTGGATTCCCAGATTTTACCATCGCAGATTGTGATGTTAGATACACTAGGATTAAGTCATAGTAACCCTTCCTTGACAAGTCAGTCCTTCCATTATTTTCTTTTCTCACAGATTAATTCCATTGTCTATGCTAATTTTTATTTAGAAGTGTGCAAGTATTGGGGAATTGATCTAGTTAAAATGATAACTGTTTGCCTTTGCAGAACAGGTTCACAGTCTTAAGTAAAACTTAAGAGAAAAATCGAAACAGAATAGAACCAAGAGTAACTTGATAAGATTGGAAGATGGCTCCAGGGTAGAAAGAGGTGTTCTCAGTTGTTATGAAGAGTTGTGTTGGAAAGGCAAGTACTCCCCCTTCTTCTGGCCCCACCCTTCCTCCCTTCCTCCTCAAATTCAGAAAAAAACAGAAACTTATTTTTTTAAACTGTATTAATAATTTATGTTTAATACAAAAGAATGATTTAATGGTATCACCAAAGGTCATTTCTCTCATTGTGCATGTCCTTCACTCTCAACCCCATATACTCATCCCTTTCTTCATCCTCATTTCCATCCCCAGGCAAATGTGTCTCTTCATCAAAACCTATGGGTGTTGGGGTTACATGTAGGGGATAGAGATTTAACACCTGACACTAACAAAAACCAACCATTCTTCACTTCCAAGTGACAGTTATTACAAGGAAAACTTTCTGGTTTTGTTTAAAATCATTTTATACATATATATGTATGTGTGTGTGTGTATGTATGGACATATGTATGTATATGCACATGTACATGTATATATCTATATATCCATCTCAGTATAAATATATCATATGTGAGGGTTGTAAATACTCCTTAGTCATGCATCTGTCTTCTTCATAGTATCATATCTTCAATGTTATGTTAACAACTCCATTTATTGATTGATGAGATCATGTGTAGATCTGTATCCTCCTGGCATAGTTTATGTAGGGTCTCTTCTCAAATAAAGTATAAAACAACAATGCCTTTTGTTTATTTGGATTTATTGTGTTGAGTTCAAAGGTGAGCTGAGATTCAGGTAGGTATGAATATGAGCAAACACCATAGCAACAAGCATCATCTGGAAAGCCACCACCCTCATTTATTGAGACAAGTAATGATTGGGTTGAGGTGAGTCTTTCAAAGCCACATACATGGGTTTATGAGTTGAAGCAGGACCCAAGGAAAGGACTGAATCCCAGCATCTCTAATTCATGATGACAACCTCCTTTTGTTTTCCTGCAAAGTATATTCAACATGTCCTTTGCAGTCACTGAGGTTACCAACGTGAGATAAGCTATATTCTCTTAGCACTCCTTTACCCCAAAGATTTTACACTTCTCATACACAGTGATTTAGTGGTCTATCACAAACTATTTTCAGTAACTTCTTTAGGATGTCTTGATGAGTTATGGGAGAAAGGGTGTGAGGGAGAGACAGTGAACACACAGAGTTCAATGGAGATGAAGAAAATTGCAAGGAAGTATTTCTCCTTATTGATACCACTCATATTTTGGAATAGTGACGATTCTTTTTTTTTTCTTTTTTGTGAAGGGCTGTTCTGTTCATTGTATGTTATAAATATAGTTTTATTAGGAGCCTTCTTCCTTGCTAAGTGTGTGCTAGTCAAAAGTCTCTAAACATTTTCAAATGGTAGGGATTGACTGAACTGAGAGCCATTGGTTTGACTGTCAGATCTTATCTACTATTCATTACTTATCTAATAATGAAGAAATACAATCCAGGGAATATGTGAACTCTGTTAAGCCCTTCTGGATCATTGATTGGCCATACCTATGGGAAAACTTGTTTCTTTTCTTTAAACATCGTCCCCTTCATAGTTCATCACCAAGAATGCAAATGTGTCACCTATTTTCATTTTGGGCAGAAATAAAATTGTCTTCCATGTATCAAATGTACTTAATCCTAGATTATCTGTCCATACCACTTAAAAATATAATTAGTATATTGTTAATACATTAGAGCCAGTGCTAGAAGACAGCTCTCTGGGAAGACAATGTCTCTAGGAAGGATGCTGCCACACCAAAGGGATAGAATGTATTGTTTTTTTTTTTTAAACTGTTCTGTTACATTTTTACCTGTCTCTTGACACATCATTACATAAATTACAGGGTCATAAATAGACTCCCTTTTTGCTTAAGACATACTTTGCCAGTAAATAAGTTCCTTTCAGTGAGTATCTAAAACTTGATATAAATTTTCTAGGAAAAGACAAATTTTTCCATACAGTGATGTGATCATAGTGTGTGTTTATAAGTTACATGTATTGAGCTGAACTGGATTCCACATTTCTCACTGTCTGGATTACAGGCCCTTGACCTTATTCATGGAAGCACCCACTATATAAAATCCTAAATAATCTGCTGACATGGAAGTTACAAGGGCAACACATATTACTCTGGAAGGAGACTCAGGTGCAGAGAGAGATGGCTATTTCCAACCCCACAATTGGAATGCTCAACCTCAAGCTTCAGGAGTCCTTCTTCTATGTGAATGCCTCCATTGCCTTTATTTGCCATCTACTTTGGAATAACAATTCAAGGTCCTGATAAAGTCAAAAAAGTCTAGATCTACGTCTGGAAGGACCTTGATCAATATTGTTCAATTGCTTTCACATTGGCAGGACTCTCAGGTAAGCAAAGTCAGAGACAACCTACCGAATGAGAGCATTTGCCAGTGACACAGAACATGGTTGATAAAGTCATTTCATTTAGACAACATAATCCTAAGGCATCAATACACTTCAGAAATATCAAGACACTCCCAGAGCCTATGGGAATGTGGACAGTAGACTGGCCTGGAACGTGCTGTGCTCATGAAGCACACAAAAGCTGATATTCAAACTGAGGTTCACAAAATCTTTTTTAAAATCAATCAATTAATTAATTTTACAACCCCACTACTGTTGTCCCTTCTTCCTCTCTCCCACTCTTCTCCCACATTGCTTCTGCCCCATCCTCATCCACTCCCCTGTTTCTATTCAGAGGAAGGCAGGCCTCCCATTGATATTAACCAAACATGGCATATCAAGTTGAAGGCCAGACAAGGAAGGCCAGTGTGAGGATGAAGGACCCAAAAGCTGACAAAAGAGTCAGAGACAGCCCCTGCTCCCACTGTTTTAAGTTCCAGAAGAAGACTAAGGTAACCAACTGTGAAATATATGCAGAGTGCCTAGCCAGACCCATGTGGCTCCCTGGTTGTCTCTGTGATCCCCTATGAACTCTTGTTAATTGATTCTGTGGGTTTTCTTGTGGTGCCCTTGACTCCTTCCTTTGGCTCTTCTGCAGGATTCCTTGAGACCTGCCTAATGTTCAACTATAGTTATGGCTAAGTGGTTAAGGAGATTGACTAGCTGAGATTTTGAAATGATGCATGGATGAATACCTAAGATAATTCTCTAGTATCTCACCAAAGAGTATTGGGCTCTTTACCCTGAGCCCTGTTATATTCTTTGATTGTGTTGGAATACTCAAGGTTATCCGGCTAATAACCAGGTAGATGTTCTCTTTTAGCCTCTTTCCCCTTCACCACCAATGTTCTGAATTATTCAAATCACCAGCACAGCTCAGCAGAGGGTCTAATTACTGCCCTGCTTGCTGCTTGCTGAGGATCTTCAAGAGCCATGGAATAATTTTAAAAGAGTTTGGTGGGGGAAAGACAGCATCTCTGTCAAGTTGGATAGGAGTTTTAGTGTCATTAGGGAAAGTCAGATGTTGTAGTTGTGGAAAGGGCATTTTGAGGATGAGGCCGTCTTCTGACTTTATACCATGGGCAGATATCCAGGCTGTGGGAAAAAAAAACAGTCCTTTAACAAATCCAGCTCTTTTGTATTATTGCCTTAGTCATAGCCACTTTTTCCTAAAAAGTCTAAAAGCATTCACATCTTCTTTTGAACGTTCATGTTCAAATGTTCAAACAATCTTTGTGGACAGATGCTAAGACATAATAATAGAACGATGCTGTAGAAAGAGCAAGATGCCCAGACATAATGAGCGTTGCTCATATTTAAATCAAACGTCATTATTTGCCAAGTTCTCTGTCAAGTATTCCATGTGAATTAATCCTTCTAATGGGGTCAGATGCTGATAATATTTTCATTATATAAATGTATTAATCAGAGATTTAGATAACATGTCCACATCTACTCAGCTGAAGCTGAATCAGAGTTTGAAGCCAGCACTTGCATTTAACACACATGTTCCTAATCAGCTCTTCATAACTCCTATCCAAAACCACAATGGAGAATTCAGCCAGGAAGGAAAACAAAACAATGAAAGGACATGCTGTGGGTAATATGTATCTCTTTTAAAATATCCATCCATCCATCCATCCATCCATCCATCCATCTATCCAATTCCTATAATTGATTTAGAGGTGAATGCAGAGGATGTGCTAGTACTTAAGATGTAAATGGTTCTAAGAGCTTTCATCTATATCCTATCCCTCCTCCCTGGTCCACACAGTGTTTCCTCAGTAAAGAGAAGACAATGTGAGTTGCTAAGAGCAAGAGCATATGATGTACAAAGAGGACAAAGGAAAACAGGATTTCTGTCCACAAGGTGAATGACAAGTGAACAATGTTTGATAAAGAGATTCCCCCAGGCTTGCCCTGGAACAGAGCCACTTTCTCACTCATTATGTCCTTGAGCTGCGCATAATAAGCACTGGAGTTTTGGAATACACCTTATGAGAATTCACTGGGAGCCTTGGTTTTCTCTTGGATTTTATTCCAGGAGAGAAGCCAGAGCCTTTCTCTTAAGCTGTTATGCACACATTGACCTAGATAGAAAGGTATGCCTCAATCAAGGCCTGACACCCTTAAGTCACTGCCACAGGAATACACTGGAACTGTTCATTTCCTACCCCTGTAAAATGCAACAAACCACACTCTCCTGCAACATAATGGAAAACCCCACTGGCAGTTATGTGCAATGGGGCTGATCATAAATATGATTTATGAAGTTAGTTCATTTACTGCCTCTGATGCTAGCCCCAGCTGCCAAGAATTTGACTGACAATTTCTGTTTATTTATTTTTCACTATATAATATCTGACTTCACATTATAAATTCTTCTGATTGGAATTCCATGGCACCTGCTCTGATATTTATTGATGGCATGTTCATCATGGACTCTGCCCCTTTGGAGTATGTGCTGGGCTCAGACCCTGACATCCCCATTGTGAGGGGACTTTGCTGTTTGTTACCTCTCATGCCTCATGGTGGACATCTCTCTGTTTTATAAACATGGTGACTTATGATTAACACTTTCCATGATTTAATTTGTAAAAATAACTGAATTTGACCTTCAGAAACTCTATGGAAAGCCAGATATGATGGTACATGCTTATATTACAATGCTGAGAAGGCAGAGATAGGCAAAGCTCTGGAGCTCAGGCCAGAACACCCTACCTAAAATATTCCCTAGCCCCAAGAGACAACCCCTCTCAAAAAATAAAGTGGAAATCTACTGAATTATGTCACCTGAGGTTGGTCTCTGTCCTCCTCCGGTATTTGCACTCACTTGTACACACATACAAACATGTGGGTGGCCTCATACAAGCATGCACACATATATATGAACATATCCAAAAGAAGCATTGAAAAACAAGGATAAAAACAAAATTTAAAGTAAATTACTGTTTGAGCACTGGAAACTCCTCTGGAAATGTTACGGGATGACATGGCAACTTCACCTGGATCCTGGTCACCATGCCTGTCTCATTCTTCTGTCTTTTTCAGGGTTTACCCAATTACTGGTTTTCTTCCCTTAAGTGTAGCTTAAACTGTACAGGGAGAAGAGAGTTGACCATCATCTTCAGGAGGGATTATTATTAGGTTTAACTTTCCCTCATTCAAACACAAGCAGAGGAGTGAGCGAGAGAAAGCTACTCTGGAATTTCCCAGAGTGTTTTTCATAGTAAATCAAGAGAGGTCAAGTGTTGGAGAACAGACTCTGGGAAAGGCATCGTGGTATTTTTTCCTTATCTTATAAATATAATCCTCCATTCAGACATGTCTGTTCAGAAAAATATTCTGAAGGAAATGGCAGTGTTTTTCATGGCTCAGTATCTCTCATATAATTTCTCATTTTCTTCAGAGAAATGAGGCTGTTTTCCCTCACACTGCTGTTTCTAGCACTTTCAATCACTGCTCAGACCCTGCCCAGATGCAGTCCTAAGCAACCATGTCTGATCGGACCCCTGCAGTCCATATGTGGTAAAGCCGAAGAGGACCCACCCTAACCATTCCATTCCATTAGGCCCTGCAACATTGTCCCTAAGAATAAAACCATCTCTCCTTGTCCAATTCTGCATGTAAGTCAGGCAGACCCTTATTGTGTTGTAAACACTTGTGAGATATGCCTCTGTGTCTTTACCTTTCCATTCCAGGAAATTGGTGCTTTGCAGGGTTCAGCCTCATTAATTTCTTTTAAAAAGACACAAAACAATTTGAAGGAAAAAAAACAAAAACAAACAAACAAACAAACAAACAAAAAAAAACTCAACCCTAAATCAGCCTAGCTGCAAAGCACAGAGATTTTTATTTTAAAGAAAATAGATTTTCTTGGGGAAAAAATAAGCTCTCATTATGTCCATTATCTTCCTTATCCATTAAACAACTGGGGACCTTAGAGGAGTTGTTTAACTCCTCTGATCTCAGTTTTTCTTGCAAGGAAAAGGTGCTTAGCTTAGTTGTATAGATTTTAGGAATGTAGGATGATGTGAAGATCTGTCCAAAATGTTTCACACAGGATGTTACATTGAAGACCTAAACAAATGGCAGGACTATCTTATCACTATCACTATGATAAAAACTCATCATTATTGTTGCCATCATCATCATCTCCAAAGTGGTCTTGATGACCTACTGCACTGATAAGAAGAATGCAATGCTCTGTATCTGAGGTTGGCTACTTTCTGGGAGGTTTTCTGTGTGGAGTTAGGCTCTCAGGACAATGGCAGCACTTTTATTATTGATTTTTGCCTCATGAGACTAAGGTCTTTTGAGATTCATTAAATAGAACATAAAAGAAAACCTTAACTTCCATACTTTTGCAAGCATTGGCCAGATTCTATCTCTCTCAGTTTCCTCCAGCCTGTTCACTGCTGTTTATCTGACTATCACAGAAGGAAAAGGTCACCAGCAGCCACTCATAATGACCCATCCCAGAGGTTTAAAAGTAGTATGTTTTATAATAGTAAAAAATAGTCATGCTACCAAAATCTGAGCAGTTGAAAGAGTCACAGGAAGGTAGAAGCTACCATTTTAGATTCATTTGCTGGTGCTTAGGTGAACTGAATTCCCCGTTTTACAAATGAGAACATTGAATCTCAGTAAGGTTAATTAGCTTTCCAAATGGCACCCAACTGGTAAATGGCAGAGGTGAAAAATGAACTTAGGTTCATCTGCCTCTGAAGCCCATTCCATTTCCTAGTTGTTTTGCTGCTTTTACAAAGTGACAAAGACTTAGAGGCACACATCTTCACCACAATTGAACATGCAGTTGCATCTTGCTGGACAGATAGGTATGGGCTGGTTAGATGAATTTGCACAGTGGGAGACTCCAAGGCCATCTCTAGGGAGAATATGTCTCATTAATTTTCTTTCCAATTGTTTCAACTTACTAGATGCTGGTAGCAATCCTTAGAGCTATAACTTCCTTTCCTTGCGGTATCTTTATGGGCCTTACATCCTGATTTGTTGAATCACCGCAAAACACTGAGAACAAACACAATGGTCTGGAAAGTGGGACTGATTTGGTAGCAGGTCATCTTATTCCATGGGCAAATGTCTAATGTCATCAAGTTTGCTGATCTTAAGTTGGCAGCATATCAGCAGGATGGTCTATCCTATTAGGCTGAAAGGACAGCAGATAGGCAGCAGTTAGAATACCTGAACCATGCTTGCTCTCTACTAATAAGGCAAGGGACACAGCTTTCATTTTATACTATCAAGACTAGAATCATCACTAGGAGGGCTCTGATCTAAAACCTGGGTCCTCTTGCAACCATGCTGAAAGTTGATGGATGCCAGGTGTTGAGTTTGGAGGATGTTCCTCATATGGAATGTTTATATAAAAAGAGGCAAGTAAAATGCACACCTACAGTTAGGAAGAAACAAAGCAAAATATGGGAATGTTCCCATAAAGGATCAAGAGCCCATTAAAACAAGATGAAACAGCAAGCAAAACAAAGCACAGAGAAGAGTGCAAGGTAAACAAGGTAAAGCAACAAGCAGCGAGTGAAGGTAAAGGAAACCACAGAAGTCAGCAAAAGTGCTGGCCCCAAATTGAATTTAATTTTGGCTGCAATAGTAATAAGGTCAGAATAAATGAAGTAATTGCTTATATACACAGCTATTTAAAAAACTTGCAATTTCACTAGTAATAACAATGTTGATGATAATAGTAAAAACTATTATTTTGGAATATATATTAGCAGTGTTAGTAATATTAATATTAACATATATATGAACACTAACAAAACGAAGCTTATCATGTTTGTTATTAATGTTCTGCTGTGTGGTATCTATCTCTGGCAGGTATTTGTATTCTCATTTTGAAGACAAATTGTTAAGCTTGGAAAGTTGGGGATTTTATTTGCTGGTTTTAAATTGCCAGAACTAGCTACTAACGCAGGAATCCTAAAGCTTTGCACTGTTGATACCATAGAATACATAATTCTTTGTCGTGGATCTGGCACTAGAGTGCGCCATTATAAGATACACGATGATTTTTGGCTTTCATATACCAAGTGTAGGCAACAGTCCCTAGTTAGGATGATAAAAATGTCCTTGGACATTGTCAACATTGGCCCCTATTGAGAATGGCTGTTGTGAGGGATGGAGCTGGATTTCACATCCAGGTCTACAGGCATTGGAAGGCTAAGGGCACCATGCTGCTTACAAAAGTCATAAATCAAGAGGTGTTTTCTGTTTATGAATTATGAGATTAATCTCAGGCACAAAATCTCCCTTAAAAGGGTAAAGAATATGAAAACAATTTGCTAGCAAGAAACAAACAGGGGTCGGAGAGATTACTCTATGCTATGAACTCCAAAGAGCGCTGGTTATGTGGATTTTATTCATCCTCCCCATCTCTTAAACTGGTGTTAGAGAAACTGCCACCTGAAGAAAATTCTGAGATTTGCAAATGAGTGACTCTAGAGATCACAATAAATCTGAGTCCCTGCTCATTAGTGAACTTCTAAAAGGCAGGAAAGATCATGAGGCTTCCATTGGTCTCAAGGCTCCTTTCTGTCTGGGGACAGATCCAAACACACTTCAAGCACATCTAGTTCATGGCTGGGATATCAGCCAAATAGTCCATCAGAAGACATTTGCACCCAGCCAAATTCTGCAGAATTCCAGTCCTCACTGGGCAGGCCTTTTCCACATTTCTCTTTTTCTTAGACTACCAAAAAATTGATGGCACAAAAACTCAACCAAAAAATTCTTGTGCTGAGAAAAAATAGTTTTAGTTAAGCTGGGAAGAATATCAGAGCAGTCAGTCATGCACCTTATATGGGAAAATATCAAAGATCTTGATTTAATTGTTTTTATTTTAAATTATTTACTCATTTTACATGCTAGCCACAGTTCCCAATGATAAAAACATGCTAGTGAAATAATGCAAAGATGAATATATATCTTAATTCATTTTTAGTTGCTATAACTAAGTAGTACAGATTAGGTAATACATAAAGAGTAAAAGTTTGTTCCTCTTACCATTCTTTAGCTTGGTGGTCAGGATCAGGAGTCTGCATGTGGTAAGATTTTTTTGTGTTGGTGTAAACTCTCTGAAGAGCTCTGGAGTGATGCAGAACCTCACAAAGTGGGACAGAAGAAGCTTACTAATGTGGGTGCCTCTTGATCTTCTTAGAAATCCATTAATACAATCATAAGTCCTCCATCAAAATAATATGTAATAGAATATGATAAATACATTAATATAATATATTTAACTAGTAGAGGTTTTAAAATAAAGACACATGTACAGATGTTGTGTAAATAGATAAATAAAAGGAAGAAATACACTAGTTGTGTCATATTCAGAGCACCAAATCTAGAAGAAAAACAGCAGATATTTCCTTGAAGAGTAAGGAATTCACAGAACACAATGAGAACAGAATTTAATAGAATGAGCTTTCTAATAATATGGTAGACTGAAGAAGAAAAAAACTATTATCTTAAGGAGGTAAGGATGCAAAGAGCAGAGCCATGTCCCTTCAGGAAAAGTAAGTTAATAACAATAAGGAACATGAAGAGCATAGCTGAAAATTAGATTACCAATGTAGAAGATGTTCTCAAGGAAACTATTGTATGCATAAGGAACCATTGTGTATATGTATAACTAGGCACAAGATAATAATCAATGGTAGTTCACCTTGGGTAAATTAATGACTCCTAAGCAAAGAAAGAAAGGCGTAGAAATATTTGAAGATGCAATAAAAGAAAATGATTTTTACATTTTGGAAGGAATTAATTTATATAGTGAAAGGTTAAATTATTTTGTAAGAAATACATTGACATTTTCTGCCTCAAGATTTACATATTATTCAGAAATAAAAAAGGCTGTGGCAATCAGAAACAAGAAATCATCTGTCCATCCATCCATCCATCCATCCATCCATCCATCTACCCATCCATCCATCCACCCATTCATCCATCCAGTCATCACTCCTTTCCTCTAACCATCAATGTACTCTGACTTGGAAAGGTAATAGAATACTCTTGCAAGTGTGGTATATGCATAGGCTTGGCTTTGGTGCTTTATAGACTTGGGAATGCATTGAATTGTCCCCTTAACTGAAGGCTCCCTAAAATGAATCTGTGCTTTCCTCATGTAGAAATGACAACAAACTTGCAAGTCAAGGTTGACATGAATTTGTGATGTTCCAGAGTACTTTGCTATATTACTACTGATCACCCTTGCCTTCCTATTCATCCATCCATCCATCTATCCATCCATCCATCCATCCATCCATCCATCCATCCATCCATCCATCACCTATCCATTTGTCCATCCAGGATGTTTTTACTGGACACGTGTTTCTTAACTGCTAGTAACGCATTAGCGTAAAAAAAAAAAAAAAAATACAGACCCTACTTGGCAGATGGAGAAGACTAGCAACGGAGGCAATAAAGCTTCAGGATAGGTGATGTGGAGATTTCTGCACAGCAGCCCACACAACCATTCATGAGCTGATCATTTTAGAGGAAATTTCTCACTTGCTGCCTGGTTCCCCAGTTCTTGGTTGGCCTGTCAGAGTGACAGGATTTCTCTGAGATCACAGGAGCCAGTTGAAGAATGTGGAATATCAATTCCCTCCCCTCCTGCCTCTGTTCTGACTCCCACCCTTAAGTGCTCCAGCTCTTTATCATGGCTTTGAAATCAAGACAGACACTTTGGAATTCAATTAACCACACAGTTGCCACAGCAACGAAAACATATAAACTTGAATGATTTATATACACAGAAGGCACTTCAGAAAAGAATAAATTTAATCCCACAGCTGGGGATGAAATAGTTTATCAAATAAGAAATTGTATCCTTTTCCACTGGATGACAGGCCCCCAGGTCTTAATGGGAGGTGGGGGAGTGTTGAGGTGGAGGGTGGAAGGCAGCCCCTATATCTCTTACTCTCACACTCACATCAGAGGTCAAGGTTCAAGCTGGGGTTATATAGATCACCCAGTTCTTCTCAGCAATCACTAGTACCCAGAGACCTAGCAACTGCATGTATTATTAGCATTATTCCACGAATTATAGGAATGCCTCCCAGTAAGGTGTGTGCCTCTCTTTCTTGTGCTATACATTGGGTTATAATGGGCTATGTGCATCCTTAGCTACAAATCTGAGATTGCTTCACATCGAAGTGGGGAACAAGGAGATTTAGGTATTCTTTAAAACATCAAGACAGAGTTGGGTAGAGAGAGATAATAGAGGGGAGGGAGGAGGTGGGGAGTAGGAGGGAAAGAAAGAGAGGGAGCAAAACCTTCAGACGAGGAATTTTATACTTTCTACTTTACTCTTATACATGCCCAAAGCCCAATAAAACCCTCTGCACTGTTCCACAGTGTGTCCTGACATTTTAACATGGCTCAGTAGCTTCTTGGATTGTGTTAAGAGTTACACAGCATGTTATTTCTGCTATAAGAGAATGCACAGCTTTATTGGAAATATGGATAAAAAGTGAAGTGAAAGCACCTTGAAATAATTATTTTTGACTTTTCATCTCATTTCCATGTTTCACCACAATCTTTACAATGACCAAGGATAGGAGCTTCTAAATTGTCTTTTAGTGCACACTAACTTGAAGAGATATGTATGTATCTATTTACAAAGTACATGCTCTCAATACTAGAGATCTCTATTCAAGGTTGATGTCTTCAAAGCCCAATTGAGTTATTCTGCATCTCACTTGGGGACTGATGAACTGGAGGAATCTTCATTGCTTCATGAGTTGCAATGATATATGTGGGAGTCACAGAGCAGACTATGTTTGTTTAACTTTTAGCACAAGATTCTGAATGTCAAAATGGAGGTTATGGTGGGATTATGCTCTGCAATAAGAGGCTGGAAAGGAAGAGAAGAAACATCAGGTTGAAGGAAGTTCATTAGTATTCCTAGTGTCCTCAGACCTCTAAAAGTACTTGAGAGGAAAAAGGAAAGAACACACAGACACACAGACACACACAGACACGTGCGTGCACGTGCACACACACACACACACACACACATGCACAAATACGCTTTCATTAATTCAGGTTACATTGAAGCTACACATTTCTCTGTGTATACTAGCTTTTATTTATTTATTTTGTAGTGCTAGGAATCAAACAGAGGACCCAATGATTGCTAGCCAAGTGTTCTACCACTGAGCTATATTCCTATCCTCTATTTGTGTGTACATATGGATGTGTTTGAGATTTCAGAGTTAGACATGTTTTAATGCTGTCTTCTCATTGGGATTGAGTTATTTCCGGCTTGGAGGAGGGTTTTGAGTAAGACGGGAGGGAACAATAATGGGGAGACACAGGGGATGCCTGGAACAGGCAACCCCATCTCCTTACAATGCAATGAGCCACAAGGACATACAATAATTACAATATTTACTTTTGTAGTTTTTGTGACTATTTATATTATTGTAACGATTTTTAAGTGTATAATTTGAGAGTTTGGTGACATTAAACACATTCACATTGGTATGAAAATATCACCACTATTCATTTCCAGAACCTTCTTATCACCCCAGACACCCTGTGCTCATTATCATTCATCTGCACTTCTTGATTCAGCCTTTTTTACCCACTGATCTCTCTGTTGATTTGCCATTCTGGACATTTCCTATTAGTGAAACTAGGCAAAATGTAGTCTTCAGTGAGAATTAACATAGTGTTTCCAATGTTCACTTGTTTTGTTACATTAACCAAATAGTTCATTTCTTTATGTCTCATAATATTCTTTTGCATTGGAAGAACTTTTGTGTAACATTTGTTTTGTTTTTAATCTCATCTGTACCCACAGGGATCACTATATGGTATAGACATTGAATCAGACATTTCACCTCTGTCACAGTATCTCAGGTGCCTACCAATCTTTAGCATCTGATCAAGTCCCTTCAAAAGGTATATATATATATATGAGATAATGGTTATTGTCAGAGATACATGGTCACCAAAGAAGTCAGATATAGTGAATTTCAATATTCCAAGTCCACAAGGAATGTGTTAATTCAATTCTTCATACACTATTTTGGTGTTATCTGGTTCTAGGGATAAAATACAGGACTTTCCAATGAGTTATATCACTAACATCTTCATAAACATTCTTAATAAAATGAATGTCTTCGAAATCAAAGACTCAGTCTTTCTTGGTTAAGGTGATCATGCTGGCACCAGACCCATTTTTCATTCTCCATAAGCTGCTTCATCCTTCATAATTTTACCTTGTCCCTTCTGGATATTGTTAACTGCAGTGTTCTGAATCCCTCATCAGATGGTGATGGGATGCTGTCAGATTGAGGGCTGTCAGTGCCCGCTTAGACTCTGCTACAGTAGACATCATGCACTTTGACACAGAGGCCTGTCTCCTGTTACTATACACTAAGCTATTTCAGGAATAAAATCATTCTGGCCAGCTAGAAGGCAGTTACTCCTGCCCCTGTAATGGTTCATCAGTCTTTGGCTTATATTCTTCCCTTATTGCAGTTCACAGCATACCCTTGGACTGCAGCTACAAGCTCAGGAAGAGTGACACTTCCAGACTTGTGCTACACTGAATGACTGACTAGACCCTGCTGATCAACAGATGACTCCTGCTTTTCTGCTCTGTTTTTGTTTTGTTTATCACAATAACTGCCTAAGGTTTTCTTGCAGTGGCTTATTGAATGCTCTTTGGCCAATTGCATGCTATTCTGGGACTACCTCTCTCAAAGCCATCTGAGACCCAAGCTACTCCCCAGTAAAGGAAGGGCTGGTTGCTGTATCTAGTAACATGAATAGTTGTGAAGATGTATGTTCCTCAGATATAGGAAGAGACAGAAGTAGGATGAGTTCCCAGGAAGGGCTGTTGAGACTCCAGGTATTAAGAAGAGAGGCGGCCCACCAGACAGAGCTGCCTTGTGGGCCAATTAATGGAAAAGAGATGGTACAAAGAGCACATTCAGCAACCCACTGACCCAGCAGATAGGAGAATATGCTGTGAAGAAACCCACTGGACCCAGGAGTGTTCAGAATGTAGGCAAAGCATCGTTCCTGAATATGTCTATAGTGTGGTTCTGGAAAAGATTTCTATTTGGACCATCAAGGTTTATTTTTTTTTTTTTTAAATCCATCCTCTTACCCTTTGTGCAGTGTATAGGCAGGTGAGGCTGCTAATAGAGACAAATGGAAGAGAAAAGGTAAATTCATTTGCTTTTTTCCTTTCTGGATTTTAGACTCTATTCTTTTCTGGACATTTTACACAAGAGTCATGTTTTCTGGTCTTCGGCTCCAAGATGTGTATCAGAGTCCTTTGGCCTTGCACTGAGAATTATAACATTGGTTTGTGCAATTTCCAGGCTTTACAACTTAAAATGACCCACCCTACCCATTTCCCTCATTCATTAGCTTGCAAATGGCCAGAGACTACACAGCCTCCACAGTCTTGTGATCCAATTCTCCCAATTAATCTATTCTTAGTTAGGTTGTCTGCTTGTCTTATTGATTTTACTTCCCTTGGGAATTATAAATAATTCATTTACTCACCAACCAAACTCTCCATGAACCCAGGGTGCCAAACACACCTGGACTTGACTGAGGTTAAGAACAAATGAACTACTAACTTCGGTGAGGGACTGTCTGATAAAGCAATTTGTGCTTAGGTCTGGAGCACCAGTTCTCAACCTGTTGGTCTTGACTCCTGTGGGAGTTGAAAGGCCCTTTCCCAGGGGTATCCAAAGGCCATCAGTGAACACAGTATTCACATTACAATTCACAACAGTTACAAAATTGCAGTTATTAAGTAGGAACAAAAACAATTTCATAGTTGGGAGGTCACCACAACTTGGAGAGAACTTGGGGAGAAAAGGGTTTATTTCATCATATTCTTTCAGATACGGTAATGCTCCATTACTGAGGGAACTCAGGGCAGGAACTCAAGGTAGCCACATGAAGGCAGGAACTGTAGCACCTATCATAGAGTAAGGATGATTTCTGTCTTACTCCTCCCTCGGTCACGGTCTTTATTACAGCAATAGAGAAAGCTAGCTATCAAGTGTCAAGTTGAAACCAACCCCCAGGGTGGTGCTGAAACTGGGTGTATCTCAAAAGATTATCTGTCCAGGATGGCATGAACTCAGAAGTTGAGAATGATGCAGAACATGCCCAAGAACTGAGGAGATTCAGTCTCACTTTTGTTATCTGTCCATCCATCCATCCATCCATCCATCCATCCACCCACCCACCCATCCACCCACCCACCCACCCACCCACCCACCCACCCACCCATCCATCCATCTATCCATCCTTCCATCCATCCATCTTTCGTCCACCTAGGCCTTCCTGGACACCTTTCCTCAGTGCTAGGTTTGAGCTAAGTTTTTTGTGACTTCATGTAGTCTCTAGAATCATTATAAGACAAGACCACATGCTTTGTTCCACTACAATCCTATTCTTTGCGCTACATCTGGTATCTGGAGAGCACTGTCAGGTGTTAATAGTAATTGTATTTCTGACAACTGGACACACAAGAGGGTCAGTGAGCATTTGCTGAAATTAAACAACTTATTTAGTACAAATCCTTTTCACCAGTACCACTCTGATCAACTTTAATCCAATTTCCAACCAGCATTTTCAGGCACATTCATTCATAATGTTACGTTTGGAAGTACTATTAACCAAATAGATACTAGGTAAATACCTTATTTATATGTTGTTTAAATTGTATATAAAATATAATATATAATACTTTATACCATGTATGGTTACATGTATATCACATTTTGTTTATATACTATTCATTTGTGGCATAATATATATACAATATAATTCTGATACTAAGTTTCTCATAAGGCCAAGATGAGACCTATCAGAAATATAGGTGTGGAAAATTTTATCAACTGAGATTTTATTTAAAAATTTTATTTAAGATATTCAATGACACAACATTTTGACAAACACAGAAAAATGGCTACTACAGTCTAATAGGATGACACATGCTCCATGTCCCATGATTATCTTTCCTCCTTTTTCTCAACTTTTGTTAAGAACACCTAAAATCTGTCTTCATAGCAAATTCCCAATATGTGCTAAGATGTCATGAACTACAGTGTCTATGTGGTATGTGGAGGCTCTTTCTCTAAAACTCTCTTCTTTGTTTATCTTTCAGATGATGCATATAAGTGAGGACAGAGAGTATTTTTATTTTCATATCTGGTCTTTTGAAATCACCGTGTCCTCTAAGTTCAGCTATGTTGTTGCAATGGGCAGGGATTCTTTGTTAAAGCCTTAATACCATTCCATTGTGTTTGCAGCTTGATTGGTTTACCCATCTGTCTGTTGATAGAGCCTTCAGGTCTTCCTGTACCTTGGTTACTGTGAGTTTCTCTACAATAAACATGTGAGGGCAGATGTCTTTAAGAGGTGAGCTTTCAATTTCGTTGAGTACATTTCAGAAGCAGAAAAACTGAGTCATGCAGCAGTTCTACTTTTCAGATGCTTTTAGGGGCTTCCATACTGTTTTTTCTGGCTGTCATGTTACCTTGAATCCTTTTCACAATCGTGTACAAGGATTGTTTTCTCTATCTACATTCTTCCCAATCCTGGATAGCCTGGCCAACATCTGTAAGATGTTTTCTTGCACTCTCATATGAAAGCTTGAAGAGCTTTTTGTTGTTCTTGGTTTTTTTGTTTGTTTGTTTGTTTGTTTTTTGGTCTGGGGATCAAGTCTAATCATTCTAGGAAATGTACCATTGAGCGATATCGCACCCTGATTTTAAAGAAAGAGAGTTGTTAATGTTTTCTTTTTATTGAATTGCATGGATTCTCTGCATAGTTTTTGACACCAACTCCTTGTTAGATATAATTTGCAAGCATTTCTATCAATCCATGGGCTTCCTATCTTGTTTGTTTGTATTAGTTTTTTGTTGCTTGTGCTTTTGGTTTCATTGTCAACAGCCATGGTGGAGCCTTTTCTGTAGCATTTTATTTAGAACTGTCGTCATGGTTCACATCTTAGTTGTAGGTCATTAGAAATAGGAGGCAATACTACAATGAAACCGCTATCCTAGGTGGGGCTTCTTGTTTTAAGATTGTGTATCCAATTCACAGATTCTCAGAGCCTGACCTTGTCTCCTCTTTGAGATCATTTAAGCCCACAGAGCTTTTCTGAATGTGCAGTTGCCTCAGATGCTATTTGTCTTCCAGTGCTTGGCAAGTTACCAGGAAGTGGCCTTGCTTCCTCTCCCCACCTCCAGAAGAGCAGTTCTGCCTTACTTGTCAGAGATCTCTGAGCTGTCTAGACCAAGGCTTCATGAGTGAAGGCACTCACCACCATTAAGCAAATTGAGGTAAATTCAAAAATGGCACCAAGAAGCATCCCTCAGAGGGAAACAACAGGATCTCAAGTGTGACCCCCTTGGAGTCCAGAACCATAAAACTAGTCAGAGTAGGGCTTTATGCCTTGGGCCGAGGTGGAGAGGGCCTTTCTTTAGGAAGTTCATATTAGTGGGTAATTCTAAAAAAGTAATTGTCTTGGAGGACAGGATGGGTAAAGCAGCTCCAGAAGGGCCCAGGTTCAACAGGAGTCAGGGCTAATGAGGTCCTTTGGCACCTGGCCAGTGATTCTGGCCAGATGCCTTGGGGCCTGGATATGCTGAGTCTTGTGAAAGGAATTGTTGCTCTTTAAGAAGGCTAAGGTGGGTGAGTGCATACCCACTGGGCAGCCAGTTATAGGTGGCTCCTGGTCTCCAGGCCCATACTGTAGGGCCAGCAGGGAAGTTGGTCACACTCTAAGGCCCTCAGGGGCTGCTTCCTGTGTGGGCATCACCTCACTGCACAAATACCACTGGGGCTTCCTTGTTTGGGTTTGAAAGAAAGCTACAGACAGGAATTTTGATAGTTTCCTGGCACAAGGACCATGCTCACAATGCTTTATCTGCACTTCCAAAATCCATCAAGCCCAGAAAATGGAAACTCTTTTCCCTAAGTTAATTGGAAGCAAAGCTTGACCTGATGTGAACTTATTTGTCTGCAAAACTTGACCTTATCTGGTGCAAGTGTATCTAAGTAAATGTGAATATTCATATGTTTCCCTGTAGGAATGCTTACCTAGTTGATTACAGGTGCTGTCCATCCCTGGCAGGGGGTGCGGGATGTTCAGTATATGCATACATTTCCTTCTGAATCTACAAAGCTCTGCCTCAAGCAACACCACTGGCCTAGAGATTTTTAGAAGAGAGCTTTGTAGCAGGAAGTGACCCTACAGTTCTCCACTCACCCAGCAGCATCAGACCTTTCTAACAGCCTGCTTTGGCGACTGGTTTCCAATAATAAGGAACGGAAGATGCTCACGTAACATCAGAAGAGGAGATTTGATGTCAAAGTAGATGCTCATGGGGACTAGGTGAAGAAGGAGAAATCATAAATGGATAAAGAAGTTTTCTTCTCTTTCCCTCCACAACTCTGTGCCCGCTTCCCTCCATTCCATCTCCTCCTCTCTCCCACATCTCCTCTCCTTCCCTCACTGCCCCTTCTTTCTCTGGTCCTCTCCTATCTCTGGGTGTCTATCTGTTCCTTTCTTCCTGTGGACCTCTGCTTAAGAATTTGGCTCATGTGCATCATTTAATCACAGACCCTTTCTTGATTTCAGTATGCTTTTTGCTGCCATTTACTCTATCTTTCTGTGTGGTCCAACTGAACAAATTGAGACAACTTGTTGCAGCTTTTCTTTTCAAGCTGAGTCTGAGGAAGAACCACTGAGTTAGATGCTCAGCCTGAAATAATCAGCTGTGTCAGATGACGGATCACATAACGGAACGTCATGGCTGTTTCTGTTTGAACCTTGAGCAAGCTCTGATGTTTTACTTAGAAGGAGCGATGACTGGGCAGTCTACCAACTGAGTCATTGCAAAGTACAACACTCTACCATAGAGTCATTACAAAGAGATGCCAAATAGGACCAGAAATCAGAAGCACTTCAGAAAGCAGCAGTCCATCTGTTTGCATACATTTCATTTGCCAAACTCCTGCAGATGCATGAAACTATATTCCTTCCAGCTGTCCTAAGGTTGATGGTGGGTGTCAGTGGCTTAAGATTCACTGCAGATATTTTCTCTGGGCACATTTGTCCATTCCCATCCCAACCTACTGTCATGTTATCTCCCAGGAGAAAATAAAGTGAGACCACAGCATATTTAAAAGTTTCTACTATACAACAGGTGTTCACACATATTTGTTGGAGACATTTTAAAAGATTTGTATAAATTTTTTGCAAGTACATCAAAGAAACTCCAAGAGTCCATGGATAACAATGCTATGGTGAAAGTGTATGTACTGTGTCTCCACATTCCTACAAACAGTGTCACTTAAAGAGATGGGAGTGTGGGGCTGGAGAGATTGCTCAGGGGTTAGGAGCACTGATTGGTCTTGTACAGAAATTGAGTTCAGTTCCCAACAACCACATGGTGGCTCACAACCATCTGTAACTCCAGTTCCACAGGATCCAAACCTTTCTTCTGATCTCTGTGGGCACAGGCACACATGCATGCACATACCCACACTCATAAACTTAAACAATGAGTGAGTGTGTGTGTTTGTGTGTGTGAAATTAATAAAGAGAAATAAAAGTGTGTGTATATATTGAAAGTCTTTTAAAAAGAGAGATGGGAGGACATGTATGCTAGACAAAATTTAAAAAGAGATGTGTGTGTGTGTGTGTGTGTGTGTGTGTGTGTGTGTGTGTTTTATGCACATGTGCAGGTTCAGGTGAAAACCCAAGCTTGATGTTGGTATGTTTCCTTGATCAATATCTAGGCTTCCTTGTTTTTGTTTTTTGAGACAATATATATCACTGATCCCAAAGCTCATCCACTCATCTAGGCTTGCTGGCAATGAGTTTCAGAGATCTACCTGCCTCATAAGACCTGCCCCCAACTCCAAGGCTGGGGTTATAGGAAAAGCTCTAAACTCCTGCCGTCATCCTTGCTCCCTGACTCGTCATCTCTGCTGATAGTCCTTTAGCAGCACATGAAGGAGGAGGCAGCCCTTCAGCATGAATGTGCCAAAGCCAAGAAGGAAAGGAGGGTTGCCAGGTCCCACGTAATCTTGTCCAGAGAGATTCTCTGCCTATCTCCCCAGTAAATAACACAGGAGACCGGGGGTGGGGGGGGCGGGCAGCGAGGGCCTGAGCTGCGTTAGGTCAGGTCTCTTCTCCTACCTGTGCCATGGGAAGAGGGCAAAAGAAGAATCCTCAGTTGAAGGAGACAGTCTTGCTATGTCAGCACAAGCTGTTTAAATAGATTTCCTTGCTGGCAGGGTGCTAATGAGGTTTGAGCAGAGGGGAGGGAGGCAAGAGGGGCTCTCCAGGAAAAAGAACTGATCTGAGCCAGGCTTCAAAAAGGTTGAGTTAGGACCTTAAGAAGGGAACCCCGCCCACCTGCCCTAAGTCAATCTCTCTTAAGAGAGCTGACAGGTGGCCTGTGAGTTCAGAGAAGACATCCTCTTGTTCTATCTTAGGACTTTAAAAGTCCTCCTCCTCCTTATTCTTTAGAAGCCAAAGTGAACAGTATTATGTCCTGGATCACCTGAGTCCTTGCCTGAATACCCAGGCTCCTGCCCTTATGCCTTGTCCTCCCCCTCCCCCTGCCCACATCACACAGGTGGGTTTGGGGCCTGTTTCCTCCCAGAGACACCATGTTTTCTGGGATCTCATTCCTTCTTTGCCAGGGAAACTGGCAAAGACATGTACTTCACAGTGCTTTCCAACTGGATTGCGATTGTTTTAAAATTGTCTTTAAATTTATCTCCCAGAAGACTGTCTTGACACCTTTGTTTATGTCTCTTCATTTTAAAGAGAGACAGAGCTGGCATCTATTAGATCAAACTATATGAAAGTCTCCGCTTTGTAGGCCAGAAACAATTTTATATGGGCAGAGTTGCATAGTTCAAACCAATACATCTGTCTGGAGCTGGGCATTAGGCTGGGTGTTCTCAGGATGGAGTGTGATGCACTGGCCAGGACTGCCAGGATCTGAGGACACACAGTGGGAGCGGAGCTGGACTTGGGAAAATTAATCAGGGTGATGACAGAGAACTAGTAGCCAGGGAACTAGCAGCAACGTTTACTGAATCCCTACTGTACTCCATGGTAATACATTTGCTTGTGAACTTTGCATGCTCTACTTTCCATGGACCCCCCAAAAGGTTTTCACTGTCTAAATGGGCACCTCAAAGTATAAGGGAGTTAAAGACAGGCCCAAGACTGTCTGTGGGAAAGCTAGAATTTGATTCAGGCAGTTAGTCCCAGTGGCTGTACTGCTTCATTTCTTTTTACAAAAAATGGGAAGCTCTAAATGGGAAGGTTGTTCTAGAATCCTCTATCTTTTCCCTGTCTTTTTCCCATTTGGTTTTGTAGGGAAGCCCAGGCAGAGAGCTGCACTGGCTGGCGAGAGGAGCCATTACACACTAGATAGACTTGTGTTTAGATACCAGCCTTGCCTTTAACCATGTGACCTGAGAAAATGAAATCAACCCACACAAGGGGGTTACTCATTTTGAAAAAGAAATTTAAGAACACAAATTTTTAAAAATAGTGCTATATAGATGTTCCTAAGGAGGATATTGAGACAATCCCTGTTAGGAACTCCCTCAGAGGAGTTGAACTTACTTAAGTACTCGGCCTTTGTTATGATCCTATTACAGGGGTTGGAGAGATGGCTTAGTGGGTAAGAGCACTCACTGTTCTTCCAGAGAACATGAGCTTGATTCCCAGCACCCACATTGGGCAGCCCTTCCCTTCAGAACACTTGATGGTGAAAGGAAAGAATCCCCAGTACCATACAAGCCAATTAAAATGTGATTATTATTATTTTTTATAATGTAACCACCAGTCACTGGCTTAACCAGAGATTTGAACAACATTGAGTTTAAATAGTTGTCATCTGACAACAGCCTCATTCCCAAAAGCTTTTCTTCTTGGATATTTAAATTTGCTTTGATAGATTACAGTTGCTTATTTTAGGGAAAGAGAGTAAAACTATAAAGCCACAGCATTAAAAGCCAACATCAATTAAGGACTAGTGAGAAATGAAGAGGTATTAATACTTCATGGAATTTATAGTAGAAGTAAATGAGAAAATGTGATTTTAAAAAAAAGAAGAAAAACAAAACCCTGTCTGTGCTGGCCATTGACTTCTTTTCCTCCAAAGATGCTGTCATAGTTACCCCTCAGAGAAAAGTTGCTCATGGAGAGTTAAGTGGGAGGCTTATACCACATTCGATAACACATGCAATTATGTAAAAATTCACCTTTGGGGTGAGTGAGGCAGAGTGTCAGAAGAATTGCAAATAACAACACTGACATCTTGAGAGCCTGGTATGTGCATTGGCTAAGGGAGTCTTGGCTGGAACTTATGATGTTGGAGCTATTTTCAGAATAATTAAGGTCCTAAAAGCCCCAGATACCATTTGATCACCTTGGAATACTTAATAACCTCTCAAGAAGTCTGCAGGTACTATGACATTCCCAGATATGTTATTCCAGAGTAAGAATGGGTCCTCTCTTCTAACGTGGGGTGGAGTATGGAGGAAGCTATTCAAATTTGTATCAGAATGAAAACCCATGAGTTCAAGTCTTCCCCTTGCTCTCTGGATAGCATTGGGCAGGTACTTATTCCCCACCTTTCAAGTGAGTAGATTGAATGTGATGTTTCCTTTGTCTCCTTCTATGTATGAAGTTTTCTGATTTGTGACCAGATACACCTGAGGTCAGAGGTCTTCATGTGGAACCCCTGACATGTGGCTGAAACTTGGTCCATGTGGGCTATGATTACTCACAGGTTGCTGGCTAGAATGTGGACATAGGCATCATGGTTTTCTCCAACTTTAGGACTTGGGAAGCAATGGATAGAAGTCAGGTGGAAAAGGACATAAGTGTCAGGGGAAATGTTATTGACAAAGGGAGACACTCAAAGGCATGAAACTGGAAACTATAAGGCAAGGGCAATGAGGCTTTAAAATGAAGCCATGGCATCAGCAAGTCTGCACTTGGCTGCTTTGCTGAACTTGAACCAACGAAGAAAACAGGCTTTCAGTCTTGAAGTGAGATGGGGTTAAACCCTTTCATGTCCAGTTGCTTCATGAGCTTCCCTGATCTAAGTTCCTAGCATCTCACTCCGCAGCCCCTCTCTCTACAGTCTACACACACCCACACACCCACACATACACACACCAGATCCTTCCTTAGGTGTTCTCAAATTTTTGAGTTTCTGTATTATGTAAGTAATGATTTTTATTATTGGTGGTGGTACTGGAAACTGGTTTTGTTTTGTTTTGTTTTTTGTTTGGTTGTTTTTGTGATGGTCCATGGAACATGGGTGGAAAGAGATCTACTTCGATTATCACAGATTAATTCCACAGCCAGGAAGAACTAAACTCTTTTCCTAGAGGCAGCTGGTAGGATACTAAGAAAGCTAAAGGACTCCACCCCCTACCACTACAGGTATGGGGGACAATGACAGTAGACTGGATATCAACATGCTTCACTTGTAGAGTGTGTACTCTTTTGTACTCTGTGGCAGGAAAGTTCCTTGGTGGAGTACATTTGATGGTGGGAGTACCAGGTGCTATATTTAAACTTCTCAATAATGCAAGAGTTTATTAGGAGAAAAGGATCCCATTTGTTGTTGTTTTCTTCTGTGTTCTTTTAGGGTTTTCCTTTGCTGGGTGTGGTGGTCATGAAATAGGTTTAACTAAGTAAGAGAAAGCTGAGGTGAAGAAAGTTCTTATTCTACCTGACAAAGTAACAAGTACAGGAGGATGGCAAGAAGCACTGGATTCATCTCAGAGGAATGATGGAGAAGAAGAGCCAGGAGGAAGTGGGGAGTTGTGATTATCTGGTCATCCTGTTCTTGGTGCCATTGTCTTTTTCTAGAATGCTGCTTCTACTGCAATGGCTTTCAAGGGGGATGTAGTGATGCATCCTGTCCTACATATATCATATTCTAATCATGTTTGGATACGTCTGTGGCTGTCACAACTAGGGTTAGGGGTGCTACTGATTCTCTGGGTAGAGTTCAGAGTAAGTGTGATAAAGCTCTACATTGTACAGAACAGCCTACCATGGAAAAGAAATATTAGTTCCCTAATGCCAGTAATGCAAAGCATGAATAGTCATTCTCCAACATTGTGATGAACCGTATGGAAGCTGAGTATTTATAAATTGAACAATTATAACCCTAAGGATACAGTAATGGTACACATATCTTGGTAGTAACCAAAAGCTCTATAGCTGGATTTAAGACTTAGTCAACAAAAGGGAAATCATGCCTGGTACTGGAAACCTAGTCAACTACCAAATGATAGTAAAATCCTGGATCTTGGAAGAGATTCTACAACCACCACTTTACTAAACAATATAATCCCTAACTAGATTCTGAATAGTTGTCTTATCCCCACAGATAAATGTCCTCTGTACCCCTCTTCAAGGAAATTTCTCTTTGTAACAGAGGGAGACCATTACAGAAAACCACAACCAATCAAAACACAGAGTTGAGCAGTTCAGTCACAGTGGATATATCGACAAAACAACTCCCACATCTGAGAATCAGTGGCACTGTAGAAGCAAGGGATGAAGGAGAAAGGTTGTATGGTCCATCCATCAGGAAATTTGATGTGAAACTGTGTCTTTTAGTAATGTCATAAACTATACCCATAATATCACACCAACATGGCTGCTTAAACATAAGCTGACAAAGACAATAACAGACAAGCCAAAGTGAATAGGAGATAACCTACAAAGCCTCAGCCCTTCACAAAAACTATAGACTGCTAAGAAATGCTGAAAGTAGGAGAAATAATCTTCCCCAGAGAAAAACACATCAATTGGCTATCTAATCCCAAATAGTCAGCTTTGTAAGCATGCATATAATTAACATTATACAGACTAAGTTGTGTGTGTGTATGCATATATATACATACATACACATATATATTATATGACATGTGTGTGAAACAATAATTAATGAACAAAGAAGCAATGAATTTGAAAGAGAGCAAGGAAATGCATATGAGGATCTTTGGAGGGAGGAAAGGGAAGGAAGAACAGATACAATGATATTACAATCTCAAAAAAAAAAAAAAAAGAAAAAGGAAAGGAAGGAGAAAGGTGGGGCTACCTCACAACAAGGCAGAGATGTGAGAGGGGAGGAGAATAGCCACAGCTTGAGCTATAGATGTGCATACAACAAAAGGACATAGAATGATTAGAAATACCGCATAGTATAAGAGTGGGTTGTGAAACTTAGGTGGTCTCTTGGGCTCCTAGAACATTCAGGGCCATGAAATTGCACTGCACTTTCCCTTCCCTGTGTGGTGGATAGGCTTTTGTGTGTGTTATAGGCTTTTGTGTGTGTTAAAAAAAAATAGAGGCTTTGGAATGTCGAACAACTTAAGGATACTGTTTTATTGTCACAAAAATCTTGTGAATAGGTCTATTAGCTCCATTTTACACAGGAAACCCACCCCATGAGGTTTGCAGCATTACAGTGGGTTGATGATCACCGAGAAAGTTGAGTCAGACCTGGGATTTTTTTCTCTGGCTTAGCTGACTGCATGCTAGAATCGTCCACTACACTACAAAGTTCTTCAGGCACTGGGGAAACATTTTTGTGCCCACAAATGGGACTCCAGGTAGACATTTATTTTGAGCAATCATCTGGATGCCAGCTTACACATGGTGGTGAGTTTCCAAACCATTTACATGGTTGGCACACTGTTAGGACTTCAGAAGCTCTTTAAATGAGGTTATTAGGTTGCAGGTGTTTGTGGGAAAAATCACATTAATCTTACTATGAAGTTTAGGTAAAAGAATTATTTCTATGTCCAGTTCCCTTCTTTTCTTCATTCTGTTGATTAAATTTTCAGCTTCATACAGTTAGGAGGCAGAGGTGTTTAATTTCTATGAAATGACAGCTTCTGCCAAGAAATAGAGAGGAGGGTTATTTTTATTTTCCTGTGGGGTGGTGGAGAATTGTGTGTGCTGGTGGAAGTCAGGGGTTGAGTCCATTCAGCTGGGTTAGGAGAATTCCCATTGAGAAACTGGAAGGAACATCATTGAGGATGAGACCAGACCCATAGATGATGCCAGTTTATATTGGAAAGAAACAGGAAAATTACCCAAACAACTAAAACCATCTTTGTGACTTCTCTCATGGAATTGATATAAATAACAGTTTTTGAGGCTGATCATGTCTTCTATATGGGGTGGAGTGAAATTCCAAGCTTCTGCTCTGATTATGCATACCTATAAAATACTCTTAGCTCCGTAATGCTCTACTCCCAGTTTCCACAATCATTTAATTCTTTAATTTGTTGATGATTAAAAAGATAAAAAATAATGCCAACTCTTTCTGTGGCATTTTGAAGTGAATTTTTGTTTTATATATCACTGCACCAACATCAAACATTGACAAGTCCAAGGCACGCATCCATGGACACTGAAGTTCTTTGTCAGTGAGCTTTGTTGGGCCACCTTCTGCCCTTGTTCACACTGGGGCAGCATAGCCTGCAGGATGAGAATACCCTCATAGATGTCAGCTTGGAAATGTTAGCTCTCTTCCCTTCCCTAAGTTGAATTTGGGTTTCAGGACCTACAAGTCAAATGGCTTATCTGTGCTGCTGATAATCCGTAACCAACACTATATGATTGTTCTCAAAACTTAACTCTTCTGAATTTGGATTAGAAATACCATCACAAGAAAAGAGTACATCTTTCAGACTAAAGCAATCTAATGCACCCAACTCCTCTATTTTTTCTGTACTATACCTCAAGATTTCTGACCCTTGGGAATGTTGATGTTTTTTATGTAGATTTTCTTGCAGTGTAGGGTGTTTGTAGCATATTTGGTAAACTCATTATATACCTATAGCATCTTCTCAGTAACCAAAGTGTTTCTGTGCATTGCTAAACATCCTCTGAGAAACAAACTAGTCTCTAGGGAATGGGCCCCTGCAACCATCGTATTCTGTATATTTATGTCATGGGACCTAAGCCCTTCAAGCAAAGGCTTCAGATTTTTAGAGTTTTCAGGTCTAAATCAAAGCATTGTGATCTGTTGGAAAGAATACTGCACTTGGAGTGAAACCAGGGTTTGATTGGAACTCTATGTATTAATTAGGCAAGTGAAATTCTCTGCATTCCAACTACCCTAACTGTGCAATTAAACCACATTGGCTTTGAGGGTTTTCTGCAAAGCTTAAAGAAAATTATACAGATCAAGATGAAGCCCTGTGCCTGAGGTAAAGAGAGTGCAGGAGAGAGCTGCATTAGAACTGGATTCATTTGACTGAATGAGTTGACTGCTGTCTTTTTTGTTTCCAGGACTGGGCAAGATGAAAATTCCATGAAGAATGTATGATTCTGAAAGAATTGGCTAAATTAGTCAATTTGAATTATTCCTATAAAAACATATTTTAAAATAGAATTGAAAATTGTAACATCATGGAATCTTAACTATGGAAGGAAATGTGTGAAATTCAGTTGGCTACATCAAATTGGATTGCATGATGTGTGGGACTCCTCAGGGCAAACAAATGACAGTCTGACTCAAATGCAATATTCAGTCCTAGTAAGTGTCAATGCCTTGATCTTGACACACAGTTAAATAATAAACTATAGGTAGTGTGAGGGTAAGTTCCATCATGAGGGTGGAGGGAAGTCATTTGGAGTATTTCTGTGCAACCCAAGCATCTCCTGGGCCAGCAGTTCCTCAGATCTTCAAGGGGGAAAATGTAACTTTTATCGTCTAGGGATAGGCAAAAGAGCTCTATTTTGTATACTTAGGTGACACTGTTTGGGGCCAGAATCCTAGGAATGAACCTGACTTGTTTTGGTATTGAGTTGTGCTTTCATGCTGTAACTGTGAAGTAGTTGTCAGGTGGTATTGATTTAAACAGCTTAAACAGTGAGGATACTAAGTCCCAAGAATTCACATTGGTGGACAAGAGGTACCAAGTAGAATCAGAATACTACAGAGTGCATAAAGAGGATGAAGCCAAAGAACATGGATTTAGGATAAAGGCAGATGCAATGAAAGTATTGGCCCTGTTACATGCCACCTGGGTAACATGAGACATTAATCAGAGTGAATGGTAGCTTCCGGTTTGAGATGTTGCCTGTGTGCCATGTTTTGGGGCTTAGATAAATTGTGGACATAGTAAGTGTATTAATTAGGGCTGCTAGAAGAACTAACCAATAGAACATACACATATATGTATAGGTATATAACATGTGTACATACACATATATAGTCATAAAAGGGTTTCATAACACTGGATTATACAACTGGAGGCTGGATAGCCAACAATGATTCTCTGCATGTTAGAGAGAGGTGGGGGGAAGGATCCAGTGGCTGTTCAGTCCAAGAAGCTGGATTATGAGAATATAAAGGATCCATAATGCAGCCTCAGTTCAAGGCAGTAGCAATATTCTCACTTATTCAAGAAGGATCAAGTTCATACAAATTGCTTGTCCACTCCCTTCTAGTTTCTTCCATCTGGACCTGCTACAGCCAGGATAGGTGTTACAATTCAACTGCTGGGCCACATGCCAACTATCTCTGGAAATGTCCTCACAGATCCATCTGGAAGTGAGCTTCACTAATCTCTTAGGTATCTCTCAATCCAGTCAAGATTAGCCATGACAGCAGGTGACACAATGTGCTCTACATAGTAGGGGATTTTATAAATAGAAATTCCTAAAGCCATTATTCAGTGATTGCTTTTTGAACGAGAAAATGACATAGAGTTTGCTTAAAATGCTGTTTTATTCTGACCTGTAAATTTATTAATATGAAAGTTTTCAGCAAATTCATTTAGAGGAACATTAGTTTAATTGTACGCTTAGCAGGCTGATTTCTATCAAATGACCCTTGTGTCTGACCCTGGAGACTGAACAGGGAAATCTGGGACACATGGGCTCAAAGCAATAGCAACAAAAGATCTCAATGGAGAAGCTTTGAAGTCAACTTTGTGGTGACCTAAATCTCATTGGCCCTCAACACCTCACTCAGTACAGTGTTCCTCAAACTTCAGTTTTTACCTGCAACCCTGCTGTCAGCTTCTCTGGATCCTAAACTGTAGAGAATCCTTTTTACAAAGACTTTTATCTCCCAGAAGCTGGTTTGCTCAGCCAGGGAGCACTAACAGATGGATTGGAGGTAAACTCTGGCTCTCCACGTACAGCTGGTTCTTTCAAACTGACTACAGTTTATTACTTCTGAGAACTATAATTGACTGGTTCTATCAAAGTATAAAGTATGCTAGGCTCTACTTTCTCCTTTTGTTGTTGGCAGAAAGACATTTTTCAAGTTCCAAATATGTCTGATTCTTGGTTTTCCTCTACCATTCTTCTTGTAAATTTGAAGGCATAAGCTAATGCTTAAACATAGAACAAACAAGGATATTGATATTCTGAGTCACTTTACAAAGGCAAAGGGCATGGAGGAGAGGAGACCATTTTGTTTGAATTTATTATGTTTTAAGTGTCAGCAGGAAGCTATGCCCTCATTTGTAGGGAAAGTTCTAGCTGGAACTAGCTAATGCAGCTGAGACTCTACAAGATTCAAACATAGGGAGTTTGAGGATCTAGGGACTTCTTTTTCCCTAGTATTTTATGCATTTTATTCTGAACAGTTTCAATCATGTAGCAATGTTGATTAAATTTCACTTTTGAAAGAACACCCTTATACACTGCATTAAGTTTATTCCATTAACAATTTGACATTTACTTTATCAAATTTCTACTTATCCATACTTCTATCCATCTATGAATCAGTTTCATTTGTGGTTTATTTCAAATTCAAGTGCAATATTAGTATATACTCTCATAAATATTTCAACATTTATGTCATGATCTCTAGTTCAGTATTTGTTTACAGTATTTTCCCCTCTGAAATCAAATTTGCCTACAGTGAAATGCACCAATATTGAGATTACATGGATTTTGACAAGTACAAACCTTTCTGAAGCACAAATTCCTAAAAAGGTACTGAATTTAGCCAAAATTCCTATAAAGGTACTGAATTTAGCCATCACTTATAAAGCTTTAATGCCAGTCTGTCACTGTCCTACCCTCCACAGGTAACAATTATATTTACTTTTCTATGGAGATAGTTTTAGGTATATTCAGACTGTTGATTAATTTTGTTCATTCTTAGAATGAAAACAAATGACACCTCGTAGCAAGGATGCTCGTATAAGATTTTTATCATTACATAAAGCCTTGGAATGTCACTTATGATATTATGGAATGTCTGTTCCTTTTCATTGCAGAGCATTACTCCATCATGTGAATATATCTCCATTTGCTTACCTTCTTTTGTGTTGATGGACCCCTAAGCTACCTCTACTTGGGGGTTAGAATAAATGCACATGTATTCATTGTACAAGTTTAATATTTACAAGTATTTCCATAAGTCTTAGGTAAATACCTAGTAGTATAATATACTGAGTCATATATGTTCATAAAAAAACTGACAGATGTCTCCAAAGTTGAATCACTTTATATTCTCACAAAGATGGTTCGAGTCTTCCAATTATTCTTCAGCCTTGTCAGATTTGTAATCTTGTTTGGCTGTTCTTCATTTTCATCGTGATCATTTTTTCCTGTATATACAGAATCTAATTGTAGTTTTAATTTGTATTTTTTCTAATGGCAATGACTTTTCAACCTGCTTTTCTGCTCATACATACATCATATCTTGTATTTATTCAAGTACCTTTCTCGTGTTCTGATAAGTTGTGTTCTAATAAGTTGTCTATCTTATTATTTGTGTAGAACCCTTTGTTTTCAGAATGATGGTCTATAAACTCATATGTGATTTAGGAATATTTTCTCAAAAGCTGTAGCCTGTCTAGGAAATTCTTACTGGAATCTTATATCAAGAAAAAGTTTTAATTTTGATAAAATTCTACTTATTTTTATGAATGGCAATTGCTTTCTTCTAAGAAACACTGTATGTCTTTTATAGTTTTCTCCAAAAGTGTAATTATTTTATCTTTCCCATTGTGCCTATGTTGAGTCTTAAATGTATGTTTGTATTTGGTGTGGTTCAAGAATTATGGTTCATTGTTTTTCACAGAACAACACATCTAGTTTTTCTGACTTCATTTATTAAAAAGGCATTTCTCTCCCATTAAGTTATTATGATAACTTTGTCAACTATCAGTTACAGTTGAGTAAAATGTCAATTCTGGGCTCTCTATTTTCATTGCAAAGTACATAAAGGTTCATTTGTTTGCTTTTTCACATATAAGCTCAGATACTGTTGTACTTTTTATTAAAATGATTTTTAGCAGTGAGTTGCTTATATATATATATACATACATATATATATATATATATATATATATATATATATATATATATATCAAAACCAACTAGCCATGCATGTGCTTTATATTTTGGTCCTTGGTCTGTAGAATCATTAATTACTTGTGCCACAAAACACAATTATGTATGTTTTATGGTAAGTTTTGAAATCAAGTATAAGTAAGCATTTTTATCCTTGTGTCAGAATTATTTTGAGTTATCTTTGTCTTTAAAATGTTTTCCCCTTAGATTTTAGAAACAGCTTGCTCATTTCTTCAGAAGTTGCCTGGTAACTATCTGATTGAGAATTACACTTACAGACCAATTTGAGAAGAAATGGCATCTTAATAAGTTTGGTCTTCTGATACATGAACATTAACCTCTTAATTTCCCCCAGTGTTCTATAATAACTATTATTTATGATTATTAAATTTATTATTAAGATAAACCTTGTTTACTTACAATTAAAATTTTATATTCTAAAGTGTACTTTTAGTTAAAATAGTAAAGGCAAAGACTTGCATATATCTTTTATTATATGATGGCACTAAATTATTATCATTATATGATGGTTCTAAACATTATTTGACTACATGGTTTGTAGGTTTCTTTAGATTTTGAATGTAAACAATCTTACAATTTATCTTTAGCTTATTGTCTTCATGTTTATTTTTATTTTTTTCTTTTTCTAGTGCAAGTCTATATCCAACATAATGTACTTCTGATTAGAGAAAAGTATTCACTATTTCGATAATAAATATGATACTGTTGGTTGTTTTGTAGAAACCCTTTAGGAAATTATGGAATTTCCTTCATATTTTTCTATGAGGCATGATGAGAATAGAAGCTGAATATTCTTTGTACCAAGTTTGGGGACTATTCCTTTCTTATACTCTTTTTTTCTAGGCCTTCTTCTCTTGTAGTTCAAAGTCTTTCCACTATTATCTTGTTAGTTAGTGAAAAGAAACACAAGCAACACAGAAAAATATTTGATTCAATAATACACAAAACTGTTTCAAAATATGACCAATAAAAGAAACAAATTCTTGGCAAGTTTGCTTAATGAAAGATATATGTGGTATGAATAATCATTTGAGTTAAAAGAACACAACTATGATGAAACTGAAAACTTGTTAATGAATACAAATTGTGCTGTAAATATAGATGCACTGAAGATGACTTTTCAAGAAACTATACATTACCTCAATTGTCTTATGAAATAGGAATCACAAATAGACCAGTAAAGATAGGTAGAAGACCAAAGATAAAGATTTATATGTAACAAACAATGTAAGGTACAAACATCTCTGCAGATATTATATTGAAATCATTAAAAGGAATGGTAATTTCTAAACTATATAAATTCTTCTGGAGTGATCAGAAAATGTAGAAAGCCAGACAACTCATTTAAGAGTCTGTTTCATTTTAATGGCCAAACATCATAAGGATAGCCAGGAAGAACAAACCAAATGTATTGTTGAAGATGTTGTGTCATTTCCATAAATGATACTGAACTGCCTTCTCTGTTCTGAAGGAAGCTTACCTTTTCATGGAATATGAAAAACTCATCCTTAAGGACTTAGAAAGGGGAAACAAAGAACCAAAGCCACTTCATAAAATCTGATGTCAAGGAGAAATGTAGGCTATCAGTAGATTCAGATCTCTTATGAGGCTAATGAAGTCTGGATCTTGGGACTCACTTCCCCAAACTCCAAAGTGATCTAACTCTTCATAGAAATGGTCATACAGCTTTGTGAAAATGACCTACTTCAAACTACCTGTACCTTTCTGTTCTAACACTGATTTTTATTCAGTGTTGGGGGAGAGATCATAGTGAAGCTCAGAGAGGAATAGTGGGTCCAGTATTCAGTGTTTGAGACTGAGTTACCCTTTAGTCTTAGAAAAAAAGTGATTGTGAGCCCATTCATCTTGGCTACTGCTTTCTTAGCTAGACCACAGTGTTGAAGTTTCACAACATAGTTCTACTGATATTTCCAGGATGTTTATTCTCCCTCTATCCATCTCCTTCTCTGTTTTGTGCCATATGTAGCATAGACTTGTTGGTCTGCGTGTGTACATGGGCATAGGACATATGTACACCTTTGTGCACCTGCCTGTGTGTAGTCACCAAAAGTCAATTTTGGTTGTCTTTTTTGGATGACTCTCCAATTGTATTATTTTTTTAAGGTCTCTCACTGAATCTAGAGCTTATCTCTTTGAGCCTCAGAATGCCTTTCTCACCCCACCCAGCACATATAATGTTGGGCTTACAGATAGACATCCCTCATTTTTACTTTTTCTTTTGGATGTGAGTGCTGGGATGGAAGGGTTGTGAACTCAGGTCTCACATTTGAGTGACTGAACAGCAGGTATTTCACTCTCTGAGCCTTCTCCCAAGATCTAGTTACAAGACTCACTTTCAATTTAGAATACCTTAAGCAAATGAGATACAATTTGGAAAAATGTTTTGGCATCATTTAATTATAATTAGAAGCTATAGGCTTTTGATCTGGTTGGCTCCAAAATGTAGTTTGTTTTTATCACCTTTAAATGCTCTATCTATCTATCTATCTATCTATCTATCTATCTATCTCTATCTATCTATCTATCTATCTATTTCAATCATCTGTCTACCTATATATCCATTTCTTCTAATTTTTTTTGACAATTATATTGTTCTTATACTGTCTATATGGCCAAAGTAGTTCTAAAACTTATTAGACTCCTTCTACCTCTGTCTTTCAAATGTTAGGATTTATTTAGTTATTTTATTTGTTAAAATTTATTTATTGAAAAACATAGAAAGAGTTTAGAGGGCAAAATAAACAATAATATATGAAACCAGTACAATAAAGGAGTATAAAATAATTCAGTTTATGTAGTCATTTAAAAAATGAAAACAAAATTTAAAATTAGTCATAAAAATTACTAAATTATTAAAAGGAAGTAATGTATTTCAAGCATACATTATGAATAAGCACATGAATTAATATTCAAATGATGAGGGTCAGAAAATCTAAGGCACATTCTGGAAAATATATCTATTAACAGTTGACACAATATACTGGTATCAACAGAAGGACAAGCTCCAAATCTGTCAATACAATGAGATTATTGACATAAGCTGATTGATAGATACTATCAGTTTAAAAGGTCACAGAGTCACAATGGCATGAGAAAACTTGAAATGTTCTGCAACCTCCTGCTCAGGGATGAGTGAAGTTGGTGAGAGGATTTTCCAAATCTGAGACCTTTGCTTGACATTTCCAGTAATGAGGTATGGTGCTGCTGAAAGATGCTTTGTAAAGCTATCAATAAGAAAAATCTAAATTTTAATTACCTGTGCTGCAGGAAAGTCTGAACAACTTTCTTATTCTCCCTGAAGAAAATATTACTAAGGTGCTGTCATATGAAGACAGTGATAAGCATGTGTGTGATACTAACTCGGAGGAGAAAAATCCATGGAGATATGTCAGTAAATGTGTATGAATGGGATCTTATTTTCTTTGGAGTTTTTGATGCTTATATATTAGCAAACTCTCTCAAATGTGTAATTTGTTGTGCTATTTCCTTATCTACATTAAACATTCAATTTTATACATATTTCCCTACTATTTCCTAGTACATTTTTAAAAGAGCACATTGGGGGAGGTGGAGAAAGATCTTAAGTGAGTAGGGGTAGTAGACATAGGTTACATGAAGTATAAAAGGTAAATACGGGGGAGGAAGGCTTAAGTGAGGAAGGAGATGAAAGGATAGGACAGAGGATGGGTGGGATTTTTGATGAGAATAATTAGAGTAACTCTACAAGGAGGATTATGTTTATTCCAGAAGATATGGTTTCCAAATAAAAAGCCCACGGCCAGGTGTGGGGTAACATTACTTTAGTTGTAGGTCAGGAGCATCCCAGGGACTCTCCCAATAATACAGGCTCTTGTTATGAACCTTGGTTTCTCACAAGAAGTTGAATGTAAGACCCTCTTGCTGAAGATGCCATATACTTTTGTCATAGGACATGGAGAGCTCAATCTGGTATAGAACTAGAAATTTCATGCATACTGTCTAGCTTTCATAACATTGGAAGGTATTATATAGGCCACTGCAAGAAGAGGTCATCTACAGTGTTATGTAGCTGTGAAAATCTATAAACTACATTGTAATAATGCTTGTAATGGCATGAATGTTATAGGAGTAACCAACTGCTTTCTAGGTTGCTGTAAGACCTGCTTCACAAGAGAAAACACATATCTAGTACTGTAAAACTGACCAAGAGGCTATGACTATAAAAACCTCACAGGTCCCACAGGTGAACCTACTACTATTAATTTGTTAAATGGACACAGTGTTAAACTGACCTCCAAATATTTGTTTTTCCATCTATTGGTTAGTATAGTGCTCAGTCTTCACAGAGAAGCTTTAATCCAGCAGATGTTGGTTAATGAAGATATTCGCAACTGACCAAAGTCTCAAGGAGCATCACATTAAGAAAGGGAAAAAAAATTACCAGAGCCAGAAGTCAAGGAGGAACAGATCAAAACAGTGTCTTTTGGACATGACAAGACCACAGAACTGATGTTCTTAAGAATTCACAGCAACTGTAATTGACTACATAAGACCTGCACAAGATTAAGCCAGTCTGCATTCTAGGATGGAGTTGGGAGTGGCTCGCAAGCTTTCACTGCTAGATGAGGAGCTACCAATAGTTGATGGCTGCTAGGGGAGGGAGAGTTAGTTTTTTTTGAGGATTAAGTCCCTGGTAGGTCATTTATACTCCAGTGGACCTCTCTCTCTCTCTCTCTCTCTCTCTCTCTCTCTCTCTCTCTCTCTCTCTCTCTCTGTGTGTGTGTGTGTGTGTGTGTGTGTGTGTGTGTACGTGAAGGGGTGTATGTGTGTATGAATAGCACAAATTGGACTCAATGTCTTATTGCTGAAGTTATGAAATTATGTTAAAAATGGTGAAGATTGGAACATAGTTCTGGTATAGTTATGAGAGGATTGAGGCTCAATATCATAAAAACACATTATAGGCATGTATGAAATTCTCAGAGAATTAAAAACTGTGTTTTTAAAAAATGACCTTTCCATGAATATCAGGTTTATATCTAACAATGTTATAATTTTCCTTGTAGAACAAATAATAAAAACTCAGAGACAGATATTGGGATTAAAGCTGAAGACCAGAGAAGCAAAGCAGCCTGTCACTAGAGAGTTCTCACCTCTAACAATGCTCAGACTGAAGGGGCTATCATGTCCACTGATTGCATCTCCAGACTAAACTGATCCTCAGACTCACTGAGACTACACTGAGTTCCTGCCTTATATTCCTCTCTAAACTGGAATTACAGGCATGCCAACCCAAGCACTTGGATCAAAGGTGTGAGCTCTGTTTCTTTTTCAGACTGATTCACTCTCATGTATCCCAGGATGGTCTTCATCTCACAGAGATCTATCTGCCTCTGTCTCCCAAGGGCTGGGATTGAAGGTGTGGGTACCACTGCCTGTCCTCTATGGCTAACTAGTGGCTTAGGTTTATCACTAACTAGTGGCTTTGTGTGTGTGAGCATGTGTGTGTGTGTGTGTGTGTGTGTGTGTGTGTGTGTGTGTGTAACTAGTGGCTTAGCTCTGTACTCTGATCTTTAGGTAAGCTTTGTTCATTAGAACACAAAGTATCACTATACTTCCCCATTTTGTATTTATCAGAACATTTACAAAACCAGATTACCTACAGTAAGCACTACTGCATTAATTTGGGAATAGAAAAGAAACAGCACTTTTGTTTTCTGAAAAGATGGCAAATATTTTCAGCTTCATGGGTCATCTGGTTACTGTTTCATCTATTCCATTCTGCCAGAGGAAAGTTGTCATACATAATATGCAACCAATGAAGGTGGCTGTGTTCCAGAAAACTTTATTCATAAAAACAAAAAGTTTAATTTCAGATATTTTTATGTATCAGAAAATACATTTCTTTTGATTTATAAAGAAAAAAATTAAAAATGAAATCTTACCCCATGGGATATTCAAAAACAGGTGCTGGGGCAGATTTGCATACTTGCTATAATTTACCTGTCATTAAAATAGATACTTTTACCAAGAAGACTAAGATAGTAAGACCCATAAAGGGATATGTAGATTATTTTAGTGACAGATTTAGCATTTTTAGATCAGTGGGAAAAGGGCAAATACCTCAGCAGAATAGAGATGATTTGTTATTTTTGTAGAATAACTCCTTGTAAAGGTAAATTTCAGACAGATTAAAATTAAACAGTACAATTAAAACATTGGAAGGAAATATAGCTAACAAAATTTTCTGGCTGGGCAGTGGTGGCATACGCCTTTAATCCTAGCAGTTAACAGGCAGAAGCAGGCAGGTCTCTGTGAGTTTGAGGCCAGCCTGGTCTACAAAGCAAGTGCCAAGATAGGCTAAAAAGCTACACAGGGAAACCTGTCTGGAAACAAAACAAAAAAACAAAACAAAACAAAACAAAAAAGAAAAAAGAAAAAAAGAAAGTAAAAGAAAAAAACAACCAAACAACAACAACAAAAACCCTCTCTCTTGTATAATTTCTATTTCCTTACCTTATCCTCAACAATTTTAGGGAAGACTTGTTTCAACAGTACAAAAAGAGCTGTTATAAATGCAATTAGAGTAAATAACATCAGCAAGGAGGAAAATAGAAGTTCAAAGGCAAAAGTAGGAGTTTGCATGTCAGGGAAAGCTGGCACGCTCAAGCATTTGTTGCAGAGAAAATATTTTTAGTTAAAAAGCATCTTGATCATATCCAGGCTTTAAACCACAATTGTCTGGTAATTTTGAGGGATAAGGTTAGAAGAACCAGGGTGTGGAAACAGATAATACCTGTTTTTTTACTAAATGACTCAGAATAGATGCAGGACAGAAAATGGAGAAATGAAGGAGGCATGTTATTGCCAGGAGTTGTGAGCCTGGCCTGTTGGATTTACCAAGGATAGGACAATTTTATGTAATTCTAAACCACTCATAACTTCTGTCTTTGGGCATTCCTTTTTTAGGCCAGTATTCTGAGCTCATAAGAAGCATTGAGAAATTTCTAATCAGGTGAACAGGCAGTGTGGCAAAACCTCTTAAATGTAGGATGGATCTAATAGGGAAAGAGAAAGTAAAACAAAAAAGCAACCTCCAGGAGACTTCAAACTACCTGGGAGGATTAAATGAGACCCTGTTGTAAAGCAGGCCCTAGAACCAGAGAACCCATGCTGTTAAATGGTGGGGGGTGGGTTGAGGAATCAGGGAAATCTACAGTTACATGGACCAAGAGAGATTTATGTTTCAAACAGAAAGGGGGGCATGGTGTTTCCCCTGTTTGTATGCACACCTTCACAAAACTGCATATCCTCAAGTTTCCAGCCACATTTTATTTTGTAAAGTATCAAGGACCCCCATGTTGTCTTTGCTGGAGACCAGTTGGAGGGAGGATCTTCTGTCTCTTGACTGCACTCCCCACAGGATAGGTCATTGTACTCCCATGTGTGTCTTTGTTCACTCCTGCTGTGGGCTACTGTCCAGGTCAGAATTCCTTCTTTCCTTCTGGCCCAAGAACGCATGTTTCTTGATCTTTGAAAAGGAAAGTAACAGATTTTTGCAACAAGATCCTTGAAGATAAGGTCAGCAGCTTCTACCAAAGTCTTTTGCACTGAGTTGTTCTGTCAGCCAAACTTAATTTAACCCTCCATTTGTTTAGATTCTATAAAATTATAAACTCTTTCTATTCACAAAGGAGGCTTTATAGTTTCATCATCTACCTGAATATCCCAATTAGTTCCTCATCTAACCTGTATCCATACCTCTAGCCATGAATCACAACAGACACACACCAAATACACACACACGAGAGAGAGAGAGAGAGAGAGAGAGAGAGAGAGAGAGAGAGTCTATCTACCCTACTTGCTCCACAATATACATACATGTTCCTATAGACATTCACATTTACCCAGAAACACACAGATATAAGCCTTGTGTGGTAGCAGTTTCTAGGAATACACCATTTCTCTTCATCAGAACTCTTATTTCCACACTCCCTCTGAATTCCTTCAAAGTTCTTGGAATTGGAATGTGTTTGTCTACACAGATGCCTGGCTTTCCTGCACAAAAGATTCATATATACCAAAGAATAGCAACTATTGCAGTTGACAATTCCATTTGCGCATCTATAACATGAAGTCAAAATGGCAATGTGAAGGGGGCTTGTGGGTTAAGTCCATGGGCAGCTAGACCTGGATTCCAAGTGCTTTATGGTACAGGGCTCTCTATTATTTTTTAATCCAGTGGAGACCTCAAGTCTTAACATATGTTGTCTAATGAGTAGCAAGCATGTAAAACTAATAGTGTTTTGGTCCTTATTCATTAAAGGTACTGGTGACCTTCAGACTCTCTTTTACATCAACACATGACAGCAAAGCTACATGATGAACTGATAGGACACAGCTAAAAAGACAAGCAATTTGACACTTTAGTTAGCCTATGAGCCTTATCTCAGATAATACACAATTTCTGTCAAGCTTTTGGAAATATTGAAAATAGCTCAAAGTCCTCTGTGATTCTCTTCATGGATCCCAACAGCACTAGAGACTCCAGGTTGGGAACTGATGAACAATACCTTTGACTATGTTTCCAGTGTCAGTAACAATGTCAAACAGGAACGGAAATAACGGAGAATAAAAAGACAGAATTAAATTTAGAACCTGTTTTGCTTCTGCGAGGTAATTGAGCCAGCTGAGAAATCTGTACTGGATTTTTCCTATAAACTTTAAAATTGTTGTAGTTAGTGGGAATTTGTCTATCTAGGTCCACTAGGATGCTGTGTCTGTGGATATTGTCCCATTCTAAGTATAGGGGAGAACAAGTTATCATATAACCTATGTGCAAAGTAAAATGGTCAGAGGTCTAGCCATCTCTTTTGCTGAGGAAGACTCTGAGAGCTGAGCTTAGAAAGCTGGAGTTTATATGCAGACTGAAGAGTGGTGATGATAGTAATTTGTTTCAAGTTATAGATTGTAAACCTAGGAAGCAAAGCATGTAAGATGTTAAGATCTGGACCTGGACATTTTTTAGACATGGAATAGTCCAACCTGGCTACTCAGTAGTTTTCTTGCACCAGAACTGGATGTGACCAGTTCCCGTTGAGTTTCTGGCTGCTAGAATTATCAGAAAACAAAATAAGAATTCTTTTAATTGTATGTCTGTGTATACTACATCTTTATTAATCTGTCAATGGATATTTGGGTCATTTCCATGTCTTCATTTTGTTTTTTGTTTTAGTTTTGATAATATCATATATCCATATAATGAATTTTAGTCATTTTCTTTCCCTATTCCCCTCTCTGGCCCTCCTTCAGTGGAACCCTTTCTCTCAGCAAGTCTCCTCTTTACTTTCATGGATTTTTTTGTATGTTGTGTCCCACTGAGTTTAATTACAGTTGCTTGCATGGGTGGGAGATTATTTACTGGAGCAAAGACAACTTATCAGTGGCCACACCACTGAAGAAAATGATTCTTTCTCCTCCAGGAAATATTAACAGCCAAGATTCCCTTGGAGAAAGTGGGCCTTCAAGGGCGCTGCAACAAGTTATTAATCATATGCTGTTGGCAATGCTGTTCTGCTGTTCACCTCCCCAAATAAAGGTAATGCTCCCCCAAAGAAAAGATGAAAAATCATTTTGCATTCTCTTGCATCCATCATTTATGCCCACCTCCTGCATCAGGGTAGACTGAGCATGCAAATATTGCTTGAGCAGGATAAGAAAAGAAAGTAGGTGATTTATCACCAATTTATCCAGCTAAAAGGATTTATAGTTTGATAGGGCCATGATTTCCATTTTACCAATAGAAAAAAATGAGACTTAGAAGTAACTGAGAAGCTGTTATTAATGGGTCTGTGTTAGGCAGAGGGGTGGGGGGGGGAGAGAGAGATTATGAAGGGGGTTTTAAATAATTCTGAAAAGTCACACTTTCTGGAGTCTTAAGAAAGACACTGTGTAATTCAACCTACTCCTAAACTTTATAACCAAAACAGCTAGCAATGCAAAATCCAATTTGAGGGCTGGAGAAGATAGGATGGGATAGCTCATCTGAATTGGAAAGGCAAGAGTGCCTGAGAATATTTCTTCTATTTTCCCTTTGTCCTGTTCAGGCCTTCAGTGGATTGAATGATACCCATCCATACAGAATAGTCCACTGACTCAATGCTGATCTCATCTACAGATGCCCAACAGATACACTAGGTACCCCCATGGCCCACTGAGTTTGGCTCATAATCAACCATAGTCCCCCAGGGGCCATGGGACTTGGTGGGATAAACTCTCCTCTCTGCTGTGATGATACTCTGAAATTGTACCTCTCTGAGGCCTGGGGGATGGCAGTGCATTCACAGGGTACACTGGGTTTATGATGTCCTTGTTTCATTTGTCCTTTCTGGTGTGGACCAAATACGCTTTACTCTTAGAACCTTAGGGTTATGAGATTTTGCATGTGCTTGAAAGATAAAGATGTAGAAGTAGACAGTGAATTATTTACAGTGCTGGCATGTGTGAAAGGGAGGGGAAGACAATGAACTTTTATTTTTAGATCTCTGGGTCATTAAGTTTATTATAATAAGTATGTTTTAAACCAAAGGGATTTTTTTCCCTAAGACGTTCTCATTCTGCTCACATTGTAAGCAGGATACCCTAGCCTGTTATTTAATCTCTCTGGATCTCAACTTTTTTTTCTTTTCTAAAGATAAGAACAGTAATACCCACCCTTCTCTGCTCAATGGATGTTCTGAAGATCAAATACAAACCCTAGACATTAGAGACACATAAATCAAATATCACTGTTATTGAAAACAAAAAAGGTAGAATTGTAAGGAATATGGCTATGTTGCTTCAGCTTCTTTTTCCTCATCCCTTTAATCATCTGTGGCACTTTTCTTTTTCTAACCAGAGGGCTGTTTTCATTGATTTCACAAAGATTTATATTCTTTGTCTGGAAGGCTCTATGGAAGATTAGAATGGTGAGAACTCATCATCACATCTCCCCTGCTCTCATTCTGCTAGGGGAAGCCAGAGAAAAGACAACAATCGGAGGCGGCATGGAAATTTTACAAGGGACCTGTCACACAGACTGACTCCAACAGAAGTGTTTCCAGCTGACCCACAGTGTTTGAACAGCATTTTCCTGGAGAAGTGAAAGGGCCGTTCCTATTGAGATAAACAAGATTTAGAAGGCATGGGGGAACATGGCATGGAATGTGAAGATGGGGAATTAGCCTAGCTAACTTGGAGGCTGTATGTTTGACTATTTATGTGCCCCTCCAGGCTAACGACAAAAAGAAGTATAAACAGATAATGATGTTAGTTGATTGAGTTCACAGTTCCATTATCTACTCTAAATGTGCTTGGGGAACTTACACATATGTTAAATATATTGATCACAATGAGAACTAGAGATCTGAGTGTCAGAGAAGTGAGTTACCTGTATAGAAATAAAGAAAGCTAGAATGAACTCTGGATCTGTTAGATTAACAGCATATCATAGCTTCTGTCTTATATAGGTATACACTGAGATAGTTGGAAAATATATGACAGGCAGGCAGTTTTAGTGGAATTTAGTACACTATATATTTAATAATACATATATATATTATATCTCTTAGTTTTGTCATTTAATAATATATATATTTAATTATATATATATATATATATATATATATATATATATATATTATATCTCTTAGTTTTGTCAAGGCCAACAATGTATCACTGAACAAACAAAGGATCTAAATTTAACTCATAAGCAATATTCTTTAAATACAATCAAGCAGGGTTTGATAGTGCAGTTCAAGCTTTACATCCCAGAGCTTGGAAGCAAGAGGATCCACAGTTCAAGTTTAAGGCAATCTTGACCTACAAGTTGGGACTTTGCCTCAAAAGAAAGAAAGAAAGAAACAAACAAACACAAACAAACTCCCAACCAGAGGTTCTCAGAAAATGTCTATTCTAGGAGAGGTCAAAAGGACACATCAGTAGAAGTCAAACTCACAACTTTTCTTACCAGGCACATTTTATACAATGTGAAAGGCAAAACATTTTATGAAACAGATTATAATCCATAGAATAAAAGAATTCAGAAGTTCATGCTTCATGCTAATTGCTATAGGAAAAATGATGATTGCCTACAAATATCTGTGTCCTAATTCTTAAAGTCTATGACTGTGTTACCAGAAACAAAGTGCCTTGCTGATGTGATTAAGTTGAGAGATTTCAGATTTCTTTGTTTGTCTAGGTGAGCATAGACTTGCCATAAGGCCTCTTATGAATGAAAGAGGGAACCAAGAGAATTGAAGGAAGACAATCAAAGATGAAAGAAAGCAGAGAGTGGAACAATGGGTCAGTGGGAAGGGAAGGGGCCACAAGCCAAGGCAAATTGACATGTTTGGGAGTTAAAAATATAAGGAATGGATTCTCTCCTCATTGTCTCCAGAAGGAATAGTCTGCTGACTTCTCGATCTTAGCCTGCTAAGAATTGTTACAAATATCTGACCTTCAGAACTTTCAGATCACATATAAATATTGTGTTAAGCCACCAAATTCACAGTAATTTGCTATAACAGTGATAGGAAAACCATACAGGTGAATATAATTATATACACATGCACTCATGACCCCCTTCACACACACACACACACACACACACACACACACACACACACATACACACCCACACACACACACACACAGACACAACAAAATGTTTTCCCTTTTCCTGTGTTAGAGTTTTCTATTTAAATGAAAATATAGTAATGAAAATAGAAAATGATTATTTGGTAACTACTGCAGTCTTATTTTTTGGGCATTAATGGATGCTAAATTTAACTAGAACTTTAATGAGAAACAGGATATCTACATAGTCTTGGGGTACCTCTTCAGAAAGCACTTATAAATTATAACACTCACAAAGTGCTTATAAATTAAAGCATTCCTACCTTCATAGCAGAGAAAGCTAACAGACACTATCTTAGCTCAATAATCCAAAATAATATCACATATTGAGAATAAACAGTTTTCAGTTGTGTCCAGGGAAGTTGAGAACGAGAAAACAGCAACACAACTGAGTTAATCTACCAGAAATATAGGACGTCAACCAAAGCACAAAGAAATGTTAGTTGAAAGAAAATATCTTGAGGGACAATTTCAGATCAAAGCAGATTTAAAAGGGGGCACATAACAATGAAAGCAATATGGGACACATAACAGAGAAAGCAATGTGGAGGCCGAGAATCTAAAGAGTCTATTAGATTCTCAGTGTTCTCTTTTGCTTTAAAAGGTAGAAGTGGAACAATGGTTAAGTTCTGACTAAAGTCTGCAAATTAGATAATAACACTCCATTAATGTTCATTTGCTGTTTTGAGGATCATGCTGAAGTTAGAGAAGAAAATGCTCTTGCTCTTATGTCACACACAAAGACGTATGTAGACATAGAGGACCTTATTTCTTCAAATTAAAATGCTTTAGAATATCTGTAGGTATACACCAATTGAGATGTGATAAGCATAATAAAAATTAAAAATTGGAGGTTTGATGTCAAGACTATATAAATTATCTACATTAGTTTTGGGGAACTTTTAGTTAGTCTAAAATTGTTTCAAAAGGATAATGTATTTTAAAGGGCATGAGGTGAGCCAAGCAGCACAATATTGAGGCCAGAGAGTGAGTGGTAATTAAAGCTTGGCATTGTAGAAGCCACTAGAGAGAAGGAGACTTGTTCCAACTGGAGCTTGAGGACCCGGTAAATATGCAGTGGATCTCAGGACATTGGGGGCTTGAGTGCTGAACAGAGATCACACTTTCTGTCTGTGTATACACAGAATGTGGCCACCTCTATCTTCACATCTATTTCTTAAGCATCACAAGCATGGACTGTGTCCTCCTTCATGGGTTGTCCATTTCTTTCAGTATGAGTTTCCTGAGAACTTCGTCAGATGCATGGACTTCTACACGAATATTTATACCCTATCCTATGACATTGGAATGACTGACTTTGAAGCTTGGGAGTGAAGGATGCTATCTAGAGAATTCTCTGATCACTTGGCAGTGACAGATAGTAGTGTCACTTACTCTTCAACCCAAAGTGTCAAACTGCAAAGCTTTCATGGAGGTCTAAAGGGAGAACCCTGGCAATCCAGTGTCTTCAGGTTTCATGGATTAAGGTCAAAAGATCAACAAACAACAAAAGGAAAGGCTGTGGGAGAACAAAAGGAGCCTGGATTTGCTTCCTCAGGATATCGCTTGCAATAGAATGACTGGATTCTAGGTCAAGTATTCATCAGTTCAGTTATTGATTGACCGAGGGAGTACAGCAGCAAGTCAGCAATACTTGAGTGAGGAGCCACAGTAGACAGAAGGATCCTACTGTTTATTGAAGATTTACCTCAGGCCCAAACCGAAAAGGGTGATATGTATGCACAGCTGCCCCATGCAAGCTTCTCAGTCATCATTTCTTCTCTCTTTGTTCCAATTTTCAATCCACTGAAAACAATGATCCGAGATTTTTTTGTTGTTGTTGTTAAAATCACCACATCCTTTACATTGATTTGTTCTCACATTATCCTCTTAAGCTTGCCCTTTTGGCACATTGAGGTGAGAATATGATTAATCTAGACATGGTGGTATGTATCTCTAATCCCAGTACTCAGGAAAATGAGGTAAAGGGATTGTGTATTCAAGGCCTGTCTGTCTACATAGTGAGAACATGTGTTATTCATAATATATATATATATATATATATATATATATATGTTATCTGTGTGTATGTGTGTTTGTGTCTGTGTGTGTGCGTGTGTCTGTATGTGTGTTCAAAATGAGTACTCAGGGAAACATCCCATCCACATGTAGTGGGGGAGAGGACATGGAGGAGAGGAGAGAGGATCTGGAGTTTGGATAGTATAAGTGTACAAAATCTGAAGTGGAGGAACTTGGTGACAGTGGAATGATACTAAATAAAGGTCTTGCTTCCATATGACTCAATTTGTCTGGTGTCACTTTCAAAGAGACACACTTTAACAAGCAGGAAGTGTGTCTGTGTAATAGCATTGACACCTGTGTTTCTTCAAGGAGAATCATGTCTCAGATTGACTTTTTTATAAAAAATACATTTTTATTTAAATTAGAAACAAACTTATTTTACATATCAATCCCAGTTTCCTCTCCCTCCCATCCTCCTATGCCCCCCACCAAACTGCCCCCCCATCCCACCCTCCATCCACTCCCCAGGGAGAGTGAGGCCTTCCATGGGAGATCATCAAAGTCTGCCACATCATTTGAGGCAGGACCTAGGCCCTCTCCTCTCTTCGTTGAGAGAATATCGCTCCATGGGGAATGGGCTCCTACCGTCCATTTGTGAACTAGGGATAAATACTGCTCCACTACCAGAAGCCCCATTGTCTGCCCAGGCCTCCTAACTGACACCCATGTTCACTCTTAGTGTTTGATGATTAATTGTCCCAGTTTTAGGAGAACAAAAAGGTTTCTTAATGTTGGGACTTTGGTGGTGAGAACCAGAAAAGGTGGGACAAGGTGATTATTCTAGTCAGACACCTTTGATCTTTTGCAGTTGAAAGGACAGAAGGGAAGGAGAATTGGTGAGTAGCGGTGACCTGATGCCTGGTTGTGTTAGCACCAGAGATGAGATGTGTTTCTAAAGTGTTGTGAAGACTCCATGGCAAGGCTATAACCTTGAAGCCTGCAGAGAGCTGTGAAAGGTACCTTTGATACTGGCATAAAACAGTAGTTTCTTATATCCTGTTTATGTGGAAAAACATATTGCTAATGGTGTTGTATAGCAACTGAGCAAACAAATGACAGTGCGAGTTATGAAGTAAGTACTTGATGTCATTCTCATTCTTTAAATACACAAGTCCAGGAATTTTTTCATGATCCAGCGGAAGAGGAAAAGGGATACAACAATTTGAAAGGCAGCTAGCCAGCTGGACTCCCTATCCCTGTCAGATGTGAGTTTGGAGTTGGCATTACCATTTTGGTCAGTACATTATTTAACATCTATGGTTGACTTTCAACTCTTTCACTTCACAAGACATGTAACCATGAGAGAGTTATTTAATCTCTCTGATCCTTTGTATCCTCATTAAGTGGGATTACCTCATAGGGCTGTGATGTGGAAAAAGTAAGTTAACATTTGAAAACCACTTGGGATATTGCCCGACACATTATAAGCCTCATAGAATGGTTTGTTTATGATTTCTAAATCTAAATTGATTTAGAAAAGGAATGTACAATTTCTCGCAAGGGTTAGGAAACACATTTATGTTGAGGAAATCATAGTAAAGCCATTCTATTTGTGATTAGAAGGCTGTTGGTGACCTTGATGGATGCAAGAAGCCAACTGCACTGCAATGAATTAAGGACAGAATCAACAGTGATTTAGAGGCCTCTTTCACACATCCTTCATGAGGGTAGGTGGGGGAAGGGATCACTGCATAAGAAGATTTAAGTTGCCAAGAGGACACAGAGGCTCCTGCAGAGAGTTTCCTGCTGGGACCAAAGATCACTTTTCACTTCTAGTGTCCTTTTCTATTTTCCCAACCTGCCAAATAAACAAAATCCCAGCTGTGCCGCCCCTGCTCCAAGGCCAGGCCATGGCAGAATCAAGTCATGCTGTGGAGGATCCTGGCTGTTTACAGTAGCTGAAGTGTTTAGAGAACAGAACAGGAAATTACAGGTACCTCCCAGGTGATTCACAAGGATCCCTCTTTGAGGTCAAATCCATGAATCTTTTGTTGGTTTATGCTTTCATGAAGAGCAGACACTCCTAGAGAGATGGGCTTTTACAGTTGAGTGCCCACAAAAAGGTGAGAATATATGAAGAAATCAGGGGGAATAGCTGTGTGGTATGAGCCTAAAGCTCTAGGGTGTTCTGGGTACATACTGTTGCCAGATGCTGAGCATGTGTTACATGTGGGTTTTGAACAGATATGAAGTATATACACATTATGTAATAATAGTAATACATAAAAAAGCCATTTTTTAAAATAGAGTAACCAAGTCTAAGAGAGGCTAAGTAACTTTCCAGGAACACAGTGAGGTGCTTGAGCCAGATGTGAACATTTTTTATGGGTGCATGTGTATATGTATGAGCATGTATGTATATGTATGAACATGCGGGTATATTTATGAGCATATATATATATATGTGTGTGTGTGTGTATGTGTGTGTGTGTTCATATGTATTAAGATGCTTGTGTATGAGACAGGGACCATGTGAATATGTGTGCCCATATGTCAGAAGACAACCTCAGATATAGTTACTCAGCCACTATGCACCTTAGGTTTTGAGATTGGTTCTCTCACTGGCTTGCAACTCAGCAGCTAGGCTATAGCCCTTGAGTCCCAGGGAACTACCTGCTTCTTACTAATCAGGACTGGGATAACACACGATACTGTGCCTGGTTTTTATATATTGATTCTGGGGATTCAACCTTGCAAATCAAATATGTTACCTGCTGAACTATCTTCCTAGTCTTGGATATTTTCAAACTATTATTCTACTTATTATCTGTCTTATCTATCTCGAACTCCACTTTCCAAAATGTGGCCTGTTACTCTGTGTTGAATTGGCTAGTAATAGTTCTACTAGAATCAAGTTAAATACTAACTCTAGTTCTATAGATTCTGATCACTAAGTGATGGGAGGGGCAAGTGTCTGTGTTTTTATAAATTCTTAAGATACAACTGAATCATCTAAACAAAAAAGTTTCTTCAGGTAATTCGGTTGCATAGATTTTTTGGGGAAGTCCTACAGAGGGCCATTTATACAGTCCCCAAACCGTTTTGTTCTTTCCAATTTTATATGGAGGGAGAATGCAATAATTGTAACCTTTATCATCCATTCATCCATTCTCCCCTCAGGAAGGTGAAAGAGAGAGAAAGAGAGAGAGAGAGAGAGAGAGAGAGAGAGAGAGAGAGAGAGAGAGAGAGAGAGAGAGAGAGAGAAAGATATTCTGAAGGGAGCGAAAGAAGAAGAGATAGAAGTTAAAATCCCATTCTTTTAAGTGCACCTGTTGTCTAAAAACAAACACCTTCTGATGTATGGTTGGCTGTATTATGCAAAGAGAGACACTGGGTTAGCATGAGATGGAAGTGAGTCTTGTATTTCCCAGGATCCAGTGACTCTTGGTTCTGCTTGATGTTTCAGTGGTAAACCCTTGCACAGCCATACATTCAGCCTTGGTTGCCACTGCTGTAGAAAGAGCTAGGTCGGGTGATTTTAAGTGATCCCTCTATTACTGACATTCTGTGAGTGTGTTACTTGTTGGTCCCACACTGCTCAGTCAACCAAGAGGTTTGGTTCTCTCAGACTCTGGGGAGATTAAAAAAAAAGGGGGGGGGGTAGGTAGAGGAGGAAAGGAAACAGACAGCTCCTGCTCTGGACACTGAGCCCTGTCTGGTGTGGAAAGATCGATGCCTGGAGGCGGGGAGGTGTGGCAGGCTTGCAATGATGAGGGACCAACTACGTGATATTTCTCTGGCGACGGAACACTTCAGTGCTGAAACAAAGTAATTGAACTTAATGTCCACACACAAATCCAGTCCATAAATCCAGGTGCTGTCTATTGGAAATTTCAGAAAGGCTCTGCCTTCTTTAATCTTATCTCTGCCAGACAGTTACTGTGTTCTTGATGTAATTAGAGTGATAAAACAACGTGGTACAACTGCTGGTTTCTATCATGGCATCTCTGCTGTTGACTTAAATGACAAGGTAATAATTTTATAAGAGGCCCTTTATTTTTATTTCTCCCTCCATTGTGGATGGATGTTTTCCAAATGGAGGGCCATATCTTTCCAGATAAGCTCACCAGACACCAGACACACAAGGGCTGCTACATTCATTGCCATTTAGTCAAGTATCCACATCTCCGAAGGGGCAGTTGAGATTGGTTTTAGTAGCTAAAATAATAGGACCAGCTAGGGATTTTTAGAACCTTAGCACATTTCCTGCAGAGCTGAGTGATTTATGCATCCTTCAAAATTAACCCTGGAGGGAGCAAACTGTCTTTTTCACCCGAGAAGATGCGGCGATGTTTCTCCTATGTTCCATGAGAAAGACTAAGTTTGTGTAGAGCCTGTGCCCATGAGGGCACTATCCAAGTGGATATGTCAAAAGACAGATATTCCTGACCTTTGGGAGGTCAGACCAAAATGATCTAGAAAATAGTGTTAGATGGGAGGAATGGAAACTGAAGACCTAAAATAAGTTTAGTTTGAAAAAAAAAAGGCATTTGGAGTCCAAGGACAAATGCAAACCATCTTTAGAAATGCAAAGACCAAGACTCCTGTCTGGCTCTAATTTGCACTTCTCTGGGAAGGCACTTTGGTGGGATCCCACATTCCAGCCAGACAGTCACAGTCTCAGTGACAAAGCCCCAGAACTGACACCTCAGCACTGGAAATTCCAACACTTTCTTGTGAAGAACAAAATTTGTTACAAAAATGCAATATTTAATTATTTGTAGATAAGGCTGAGCAAGGTTCTTCAGAAGCAGGGTGGCTGCTGTGTGTTTTTGTGAGATACTGCCCCCCACCACATCCTCTAACCCTAGTAGCTGCAGCAACAGAGTGGAGTACTGTGGCTTACAGACAAGAGCAGCAAGAGTCTTCCTTTAGTCAACCCCCCTTTATTTCAACCCTGGATGATTTTTGAACATCATTCCATATGGTTGGCTTGCTGCTCTTCCATGAGAGCTGGCAAGAAGGAATTTTTAATGTGCCAGACATATATAAAAATGTACAAAATGTGTAGAGGGCCAGAGACAACTAGTGATTAAGTTGGAGGACACAGGCGGCACAGTCCTTCCGTTTTGTTCTGCTTTCCTCTGTCTACTCCCTGGTGGCCTTTTTCTATGTACCAGCGAGGAAGGTGACTTTGTGAATGAAAAGCGGAGAGGTTGTTTTCTCCAGCATAAGGGTAGCTCTCAGCATATGAACAGGGTCATGCATTACCTAGCACCTTTGATAAGAAGTTCAGATTCATAGCAGCTTTAGAAGATTTCAGAGCCTTATTTTTCCCCCTACTTTGTTTTTGAATATAAGGTAGCTGAAATGCAAAATCAGTAACAAAAGAACCCTTAGTGCAAAAGAGACTCCTAATCTTGTCATTGGAGGGAGGGAAAAGTAGAGACTCCAGGATACTCTATACCTCACTGTGAAAATTCCCAGGTCAGGGTGAAAAGTCCCAAAGGGATGATCCACTGTGTTCAGCTGTATGAGTGCTTATCCATATAAAACATGAGAATATAGTAAAAGTTATGATGTGTATAGAACTAAAGCTATAATATCAACAGATAATAAATGGTTCTACATCAAGCAGATAATAAATCTCAGAATAGCTACCATATCTATAAAGTGATAAGGAATAAATACAATAAGACACATGCAAGGAGATACAAATTAAAGTATAAACCTTTATTAAAGGTCATTGAAAACTCATGTGAGCTCTGAGATATACCATGACCATGAATGGGATGACTGAAGTTCATAGAGGTGCAAATTCTCCAGATTGCAACCCATGAATTCTTTGAAACCCTAAACAAAATTCACATGGGAATGTACATGGAAACAATTAAAATTGATTTAAAATTCATTTTAAACTACATTAAATGTAACATTTGCCAATCCAAATGTGAAGTATAAAAAATAGGAACAATTTTAATGGGATTGAGATTTTACAGTCCCAATACTTACAAAGCCATGATAAAATTTCTAGATAAATTATAGAGGCAGAGTTGACTAAATTGACCACCACTCTCACCCTACCCCAAGAGAATGTCATGTGATGATGGAAATATTCAGTTTTATACTTTTTAACATGGAAACAACTGGCCTTGTGTGGGTTCTGAACACTTGGCATGTAGCTTTGCTGATAATTTTAACTAAATATAGGTCATTGTTTTACCACTGGGCTAACTCCCCAGCCTGACTTTAATTAATTTAAATTCAAGTCATCACCTATGATTCACATCTACCATATTTGGCAACACAGATGTGTCATAGTGGTCCAATACACTGACAAAATAAATATAGTATTACAGGATCATAGTGAGGTGCTATACTAAGTCAGAGTGGAATAGAAGTTGGCTGTACATAGGAAGAATATATATTATACTAATTTCAATCCATGCTGTGCACAAATAAACTTCAGATGAATTACAGACTTAAATCTTAAAATCAAGTTTAGAACTTTTGAACAACAAAGATAGCAAAATTTATGCAACACAACAGGATATCGTTTTCATATATATAACTGACAAAAGATAATTATCTAGAATATAAAAATATAAATCAATGGGAAATAGCAAACAACTCAGTGAAAAATATGGACAAAAGGAATGAGTAATATATTCCATAGGAGAAAACCAAGATGAGCAATATAAATGCAAGAAATATTTTGACTTTCATAGTAATAAGGAAATGTTAACTTGCCCAGCAGCAATAACATTTTCATATTCAGTATAATATCAGTTTGCTGGATGTTTAACAGTTTTGTTTACCTATCATCCATACCTATTTTCTATGATGAGGAAATTACCTACCTCTGAAGAATAGATCTAGACTCCTCTAAGAACTAAATGTGTTTGTGGAGATGGTACTTGCACACAAGCATGAAGACCTGAGTTCAAATCCCCATAACCTATATGAAGCCAGTTCAGTCATACACATCAGTAATCTCAGTGCTCAAAAGGTGAGATGGGAGGTACAGGTAGGAGAATCCCTAGAAATTGATGGTCTAGTTAGCCTGGCATACATAACCACACAAGAGACACCCCCCCATTGTAAACAAGGATAGAAGGTGGGGCACAGCACCTAAGGTTGTCCTCTGACCTCCACACATACATACAAACATAGACAAATACACAAACATATGTGAATATAAAATTAAGAATAGTAGTAAGTACTCCCAAATGCCAGATGATTCCTGTCTGTGGCCCTTTTACAGCTATACCATGAACATATGACCTGGCATCTACTGATCAGATCCTGCTTAAAGAGACTCTTTCAAGAGGTAGCAACGGTGGTAAGAGCACCCACAGTAGCAAGGTCATGATGATGCAGACAGTGTTAGAAGTGCCAGTTGGTGTAGACATAGTCATCAGTACTTGGAGTTGATGATACCTGGTAATGGTACTCTCAGAAGACTGGAGTTTGGATTCTGTATTTAACAAACCAAAACTGAATCGAATTTCTCATTTCTCATGGTGGATGGATCTGTAAATCATCCAACTTTCTCTATAAGGTTTCCCATAATTGGATCAATTAGATTCTTTCTTTTGGGAAAATTTTAAAAGTGTGTGTGTGTGTGTGTGTGTGTGTGTGTGTGTGTGTGTGTGTGTGTAATTCAGCAATTATATTATTTGTCTTTTTGGATTGTCCTGCACCTCATGTTTTGAGGCAGTGTCTCTCACTAAAACTGATGCACTTACCAACTGGCTGGAATTGTTATTATACAATCTGTGGGGATCCTGGTGTCTCTCTCTTCTCCTCACCCACTCTGGGAGGGCAGATGTGCATGAGAACACCTGGTTCTTTCATATGGGTGCTGGAAATCTGAATTCTGTTTCATGCTTAGAATTTTGTGAGTGTATGTATATACATGTATGTTCATGCCTATGTGTATGTATGCACATGTGTGTAGGGGTTCGCATATGAGCATGTTCTCATGTTTGATGGCAGATGAGAACCTTAGATGTTGTCCCTCAGGTACTAGCCACATTTTGTTTTGAAAATGGTCACTTACTGACTTGAAGATTGCCGTGTAGGTGAGGCTGACAAGCCAATGATCCCCAGAGATCATTGTCTCAGCCTCCCCAGGGATAGACTGTATGCTAGTGGCACTTCCTACTTTCTTTACATGGTTTCTGGGGATTGAACACAGACCTCACACTTGCAAGCTAATCACATTACTATCTGATCTATCTTCTCATCCCTAATGTCCCTTTTAAAATTAGTATACAAGTAATGGGTTCCATCATAAGATGTTCATAGACATTCCTGCTCTCCCAGTGCCCAATGCCTTGTGAATGTGCCCTCTTAGCAGGTACAGCTGGATCTGGCTCAGTGTAGGCAGTGTGCTAAATCTGTGTGTCAACTGGGATTCTCTACAGGAATAAAAAACCCATTGGGCTTATTTCTACTTTATTTCTCATTCCCTCTTGTTTATCTATTGGTTTTTGTAATTGTCACCTCTTTCTGTTCAATGTCATCTATATAACTTCTAATCCACCACCTTTCTTGGGGATCCATTTATGACCATTTTGCTTTATCTTTGCTACATGACATAATGATCACACATGTCAGATATTTATTATGAGGCTGGCACTATGTTAATATTTTTGTCTGTTATGATTTCATTTGAAACCACTTTCCAACCTTATGGTAGGAATCAGTAGCTTTTTGGAACCATGTTGAGATTTTTGCAAAAAGAACGGTCTTTGGACCTCATTCCTGAGATAGGTTCAGTGCGGCTGGCCTCTGGCATAGTATGACACTCTCTTTGGGACTTTTAGCGTGATCCAGGTTTAAGATTCCATGGAATAGTTTACACATGTGTTTTCTAAGCTCCATCATATGCTCAGAATTACTAGGAAAAGTTATAAGCATGTATCCCTGGTCCAAAGACTCAAAGAATCCAGATGAGAGTCTTTTTAATCAAGTATTTAGATGGTCCCTATGATTGAACAGCCAGAAACAGAACTTACTCTCCTGGAAGATACAGTCAGCGCATCCTTCCCCAAGATCACACACCCTTTCTCTGGGTTCTGATTTCAGGCAGCTAAAGCAGGATTTTAAGAACTATTAAATTTCTCCAAAGATGGTCAGTCAAATGAAGGTCTCTTCAAAATGCACATCATTATTATTACAGATAGAGAGAGGCTGGAGTTACATGTCAGACTGCCACGTCGTTTCCTCCTTTCACTGGTTTGATGTCTCTTCTGCATGGAATCACTTGTCCCACTGCAGACAGGGCTTATTTCTGTGTTAATTTTGGTCTACTTTCTTGTGCTGGTATGCTGGTATGCTCCAAGGTTATGATCCTTTTCATGGGTGGAAACACAAGCTATGGCTATGGAACTCAGTCCTTGGGGTAAAGTGGATGTTTCCACAAAGAAATAAATGTCAGGTAGGCAATCTATGGCCTAGGATAGCACTTCAGGGAGTGGAATAATAGAGAGGCCAAGTATCCTTTCTCCCTATTGGTGTGTGTGTGTGTGTGTGTGTGTGTGTGTGTGTGCGCGCGCGCACACACTCATATCTTTATGGATGTATGTTTCAATGACAAGGCTTGTGTGAAACGTGCTAAATTTCTTGGATGGCAGCAGGACGGAGGAGTTGAAGAAAGTCAGACCTCAACCTCTTACAATTCTTACTTTTAGTTCAAGCTCCTTTTTGTCATCTGATGGATCAATATGAAATTCATGTTCTGAAGAAATCTGTTGGGAGAAGGACTCCTATGGAGCCACTGTAAACATCCTAGTATAAAGATACACTATGCTCTTTATTATACAACATTCCACTACCCAATCCCCAAGAAGCCTATAATCACCAGGCATCTTGCATTATGACTGATATGCTCCCATGACAGGTTCCATCTTTGCCACAGGAACATCTTAAAACTTTGCAACTGTTGTGTTCTCAGTGCACTTGCTGGGAAACAATATCAGGAACTGTCATATCACCCCTTTGCAGAGACTTTTCATGAATCTTATTCTCTGCAGTCTGAGCAGACTTGAAAGAGTTTTTCTAACATGTCTCTACCTCAGCCTCATCTCAGACAAACATGAACAGACAGTTGTGTACTTAGGGAATCTCTTAATTTGATTCTGATGGGTAATTGTTTAGAATCGTTGGTGTAGAATAGAAAGAAGGAACTCAGTTCTTGGTGATGACCAAGCCGGCACAACCCCAGGCTGTTTCCCTTCCTGTCTCTCCCTACTTGACCCCAATCAGCAGCATAAACATTCAGTTTTCTTTTTGTTACTGAATCTGTGTGGACTCTTCGTTTCACTCATAGTTATTTTTTCTGAAGGGTACTATTATTTCCAAAGTGCTCTGCCTTCTTTGTGAGAAATTCTGTGATTGGGCCAGTCTCATAACACATTTTCTGTTTTGAATGCACTGTGAAGTCTGTGATGCCTTCTCCAATTACCTTCCTTTTTCCATCTATATATCTCTTATCTTAATGGAGAGAGTAGAGTGTATGTTTATGTGCCCAGACTTTGGACTGTCACACTTCCAAGTTTGATCTCAAATTGTGATGTCTCCTTGCCCCCTTTTTCTTTTTTCTGGAGTGCTTGGAAATTGTTCCTGGAGCCTTAAACCCACACAAAGCTAGGCAAGTGCTCCCTCATTGAGCTACGTGCTCTGTCAAACTCTTAGTTTTTTTTTTCTTATTTTTTACTTTTTCATGTGAAAAAGTAACATAAATACACATCTTTGGTAGGTTCCATAAGAGTATGTGAAATAGCTCAAATGCCTGGCAAGGCCTCAAGTAGAGGTGGTAGCAATGATTTCCATTCTTGTCATCATTAGAATTAAGTTTCTTAATGAGAAGGATCTTTATTAATTTAATCATTTGAAATATCTCCTCTTTAAATAGTGCTGTGCACTATCTAGCTACTCCATTACTATTCAAGGGAAGAATGGATATGGTAGCCAACCGAGATTAAGTTCTATGTCTGTCATTTTGGGTCTTTGAATAGAACCCCATAAAGTTAATGACATCTGGATTTTCTGGTTTGGCACTTTTCTGGCCAGGTTGCTTTCTGCCTGCAGAACCTCAGTTATTCTGTATCTTCCTCAAGACTACTGTATTTGAAAATTTTGTTACTTCTGTGTGTGTGTGATATGTACCACAGGACATGTGTGGAAGCCAGAGGACAACTCTGTGGATTCAGTTCTGATTTCCTATCTTTACTCAGGTTCTAGAGGTTGGACTCACTCAGGTCAATAGTCTTGGGAGGCAGGTGCTTGACCCTCTGAACAATCTTGCTGGGATCCTAGTCTGTCTTTTTAAGAAACAGTTGTACTTTATTGTAGAATGACTCTTGCTCACCATGGTTTTGCTCCAGACAACCAAAAGGATGTATATAGTCTGTATGTGCCGAGTGAAAATGCTCATTCTTCTCAGTCAGGCCATGTATTGACATTTGATCTACATATGTTACTTGTTTCATTGCTGTGACAAAATATCCAACTTAAGGAAACAAGGAGTTACTCACAGTAACTCCTGGTTTGAGGATACATAGTCCATTGTGGCAGGGAAGCCATAGTGATGATGGCTATTTGTAGTAAGAATAATGTTAGGTAGCTGGTAGTCACATTGCATTTGTAATCAGGAAGCAAAGTAAATGAAAGTTGGTGCTCAGCTTAATTGTTCCTCTTCCCTTTTATTCACCGTGGACCCCAGATCCAAGGTGGCACTGCCCATATTCAGGGTACTCTCTGGAAACACCATCAAAGGTCTCCTAGGTGATTCCAAAGAGTTAATAAAACAAACTCTTGAAGCTAGGTTGACTCACAAAAATTCAGTTCTGGGTTTTGGGGACACAGGAGACAGCAAAACTTTCCCTTTATTTTTGCTTTTCAAAATTGATGATAACAATGATATTGCCAGTTACAAATGCCAGGGGGACTATATACAGTTAACTTACTGAGTACAAAGCAACAGAGGAGAAAAGGGACTTGGGAATAGGGACAGTGAGTAGCACTGTGCTCATGGCCTGTGCTAACTTCCTGGATTCATCTGTGCTGAAGGTGATTGTGCTCTGACTGTTTTGATGACTATGATCCAATTTGCTAGCTCAATGATTCCCCACTGAGACCAGTTTGTGTTGTCTACCACTGGTCATCAGAGTACTTCCTCACATGCAGTTCTCATTCTGCTGTCCCCACAGTAGGATCATGGACACTTACCTGGACAGTTGTCTTCCCCTCTGTCCTTCCACAGTTGTCTGAGTCATAGGCCAATGGGCCTCTCTAAATCATTCTAGCACTGATACTGTCATCTATTTTAAGGACAATCTCTTGCCCCCTCTCCCGCTTCTTTTCCTAGTAGAGTATGAGTTCTAGGGTCACACCTGGACCATACCTCTGATTCCCCAGTTGCACCCAGCACAGGTTCTGGAGACTGGTCAAGAGCTACTTAGAACTCCTGATTCATATTCTTAGATTACCCCCTTTTCAACATTCTACCAAAGAAGATAACATCTTCTTAATTAGAGCCATTAGCACCCAAAATGTGTTTTCAGAGTCCACTCCCCCTGGGTGACTTTAAGGCCATCAAGTGCAGGCCCTCATTAGCAGCTCTTGTTCTGCCCTCATTCATGGGTTAGAGTAATATGTGACACAGGAGAAATCTGACTCAGGACCTTGCTAATTGTTCTTGCTTTGCTGAGAGACATTATGTCTGTGTATGACTGAAAGGCAATGGAATGAAACTGAAGTGGTCCCTTAAGGAAGCTAAGAGAAAGTCAATTGCTTTGGCCCTCTGAATTGCTTTTGGAACAGATCCTTTCCCAGCCTCACCCTTCTGATGGGTAGATGAAGGAATCTAAAAAGCAGTTTGGGGCCTTGTTTCAAGCTGTGTCAGGAACCATCTCTCTTTCCAACACTATTGACAGCCACATAATCTCCCAGGGAATCAACAAATGATACATATGTTTTGTAGTCAGCCTTGCCTTCTGACAAGATGGCCATGAGACCTGTCAAGGGTCTCCCGGAAGTGAGCATGATTTATCCACATATGCCAATGCCATTAGGTTAGGCTCCCTGGCCAGAGGAGTATTATACTGGGAACCTTCACTGTGACAATTGCTCACCATTCCTGACCCCCTAAATCATCTCTCCATTTCATACCAAATGCAAAGTGCTGTGGCTCCAGGCTCCCTCTGGCTGTAGGAAAGGGGTTTTCCCTGATGTCCTTAGTCACCATATTGTCTTGAATTCAGTGTAAGCATGTTCTTATTTAGCAAGGGATCTCAACTTGTGGAAAGCCATTTGGAAATAAAATTCCTACCTGTGATGAAGATTCTTTTGTTACCCAGTCTGTGAAAAATGAGAGGAAAGCCCAGAGGTGGGGTAGGGTACTCATCCACAACAGGAAGGTTGTAGCTTTGTGTTAAGAAGTATGTGCGCTCCAGGAGGACAAAGAAATCTGTTTTTGTTTCCCTCTGCCTGCCACCACCTCAACAACTGTGACCCAGCCTGCTCTCCCTACAGGCACTGATTTTATAGGTGTTGAGCTCATTGGATTACTGTTTCTTTGCTTTCTTTGCATCTTTTCTTTTTATTTGGTATTGAAGAAAATAAATGAAAGGCCTACTCCAGAGCTCAGAGATGAAGGTCATAGAGCGAAGTGAGAAGAGCACAGGAACGACTGACACTGGCTTTTAGGTGTGACAGCACGGTGCACTCAGATGCACGATCCAGGAGGACGGGCACGATCCGGCGGGGAGCTTCTTGTTACAAGACGTGGCTTATCTCACTCCTGTCTCCTTGCGGGTCCTCTCCCCTTCCTTCCCCTGCTCTTGGGCTCCTAGATACTTTGTGGTTAAGGGTAGAATGACATCCAGGAACTGTCAGCCCTTCCAACCTCCTTCCAACATAACCAGGTATCAAGAAACAGATCTACAATGGCATCCATCTCCCCTTCTCTTCCATGGATCTTTCAAAGGATAGGCTTCATTTTCTGATTAGGGAGGCCTTTGCTGCCTCTTAGGTTTTACAAGTATTCACATGCTCTCTATTTCCTAATCGCTTATTCTTCCTGTAGTGTGTGTATGTACATATATATATCTTGACATGCATGCATGTGTGCAGGGCAGCAATAAAGGGTTACATTAGACAAGCCCATCATGGATCCAACTTCCTACTTCTGTCCTCACTGACACTCCAAGCTTGCAGTAGCCAGTCATTTTGAGAGATGACAAGCAAGCAAGCCAGATGATCCTTCCTGGACCTGCTCTCCCATGGTGATTGGGGCCCGCCAGGGGAGACAAGTACCTCCCATCAGCACTGTGTTCAGTTTCTCCTCAGTCATGGAGATGGTGGCTCACAGGCAAGAGGAAAAGAAGGAAGAATCTGCCAGAGGTTAAGGCATTTATGGGACTGCTCCATGCTACCTTCCTGGGACTAGACTGTTTTAAATCTTGCTATCAGGTCAAATGTCTTTTCCAGTTTTGATTGATAGTAGCAATGTCTGAAGTTTCCTTAACATTTTGCTGCCCTACCCATTAGTGTCCCTTTTCTGTGTGTGCTGCTAGGCTCAGCATCTCAGTCAGGAACTTTTAGTTTGACAGAGTCAAGAATCTGAGTTTGCTAAAGTATACAAACCTACCCCATGCTCCCTGCCAGCCTGAACTCCATATTAGAAGTGCATAAACTGGACGAAGGGGATTACATCACTGAGGAGAGAAGAAGAAATGGTCACCCTGAAGAAATTAAGAAGCCAGGGTAGTCTCATCTCCTCAAAGACTGTGTCCTTGAGGACCACAGAGGGTATTAGGGCTCTCCTTGAGAAGAGTCACTAGGCTCATGTAGTTTGCAGCAAAACCTGAGAAGTTGAAAGTGGAGACAGAGACAACTGGGAAGAACAGTGTATTGTGTCATAGCTGTAGTCCTACAGCAGGGGCATGTGGAAGTCTTCTTGAAACGGAAGATGCCCTTGGCATCCATTTCAAACTAAGCCCTGCTTTCCCAGGAAAACAATGTCTTGTTACCATTATAACTGGAGCATTAATGCACATGGGGTCTCTTGGTGTGGAGCCCTAACCTGGCAAGAGAGTGTAACCCAAACACATGCTTCCACCAAAACCATGATGCTGGGCAGCAAGGAGGTAGAAGTGGCTCTGAACACAAGCAACATACTAAGGACACCTTCCTGTGTGTGTGTGTGTGAGAGAGAGAGAGAGAGAGAGAGAGAGAGAGAGAGAGAGAGAGAGAGAGAGAAGGAGAGAGAGAAGAGAGAAGGAGAGAGGGAGAGAGGGAGAGAGGGAAAGAGAGAGAATTCCTATATACACAAGCCACATGCATGTGTGTGTGTCTGGTATGATGCAGAATATTTTATTCTTAAATACTGTGAACATAAGTCAGGGGTGAAATTCAGTTCTTTGTGTGCTCTTGTTTGGATTTCACACATTTCTGATTTTGAAGTGGCTTCTCTTCTGTCACCAGCCACTTTGTTGATTCATTCTACTTCTTTGAATGATTTTTCTTCTATTCTGTCTTCTCTGTGCTTTCCTGGACACCATGACCTGTAATCCTCAGGCACATCAAAACTGGCTTGTTTTGTTTTGTTTGGCTAATCACAATTGGCTTTCAGGATGCATGAGGGGAGCTGGTTGGGCCAGACTGTCTTTAACAATGCCTACCTCTCATGCTTGTCTGCCTGATACTTGGAAAGCCCTGGCATTTAGTAATTGGCTTCTCATGGCTGTGCTCATGCTCTGTGACTTTGTTTCCTGATACGGCTGATTGTCCTGATGGGGACAATCAGATTATCCTCCTTCTCGGGACCGTGAGACTTGGAAGGGAGACTGGAGAGTGGAACTGAGCAGACCCTACTGACAGTGCTGGACAGAGGAGGTTCACCATAAACTCTTGTTACTCAAGCAGCTGCTGCAGCTGTGGGCTTCTGTGCCTGCCAGGCTAGGCTGGCACAGAGAACAACATTCCTTCCACACTACCCATTGCAGTGCTGATTCAGAGTGGATTGTGTTACATTCACCTACAAGGCTGACACAGTAAAAAGTTATTTCTTGTTTATCTAGTGCATAATGATTGGGTAGCTCTATACAACTGACCTTGTTCAAAGATGACTCAAAGGTTCTGGTGGCTTCCATCAGGTGGATATGACTTCTGGAATGTATGGCTGCCAAAGCTGATTTTGAAGGAAGATGATGTGAGGAACACACAGAACAGTTCCTGTATGTCCTGCATTATTGGTGCACTGGGAACACAGAATCACATACTATTTGGTGAGCATTACCTTGCTTTGCTGTGTGTTATTCCTTAGAAGATGAGGGAAAAGAAACAAGGAACTGCTACAAGGTGCTTGATTTTTCATGTGATGAGAGGTGTTTTCAACATAAATATTTCAAGACCAACTGAATCTTCAGAGCAAAGAAAGGCACAAGATGAAAGACATTATCTTGTTTGAACTCAAAGATAGCCACTGATGTTCCCTACCTCACCTTTCAGTTACTGCAAGGATGGATAAATCCCTTATAGCCCCCAAACCAACAGACCCTATATTAGCACGCTGCAAGAGACAGGGGCTACTTTTCTAGTGAAAATTTCTATCTGCTTCCACAGGCTCTAAATGTCAGGCCTAGAATCACCAGGTAGCTGTCAAAACTTCAAGTTCAGAGAGGAGTTGGGAACTATGTGGCAGACAGGGACCCTGGACAGAGAGCACTGGGGAGGGGGAGGCTGCAGAAACCAAGGGTTTGCAGTAGAGGAGCTCCATAGTTTTCAGCCCAAGACAACCTTGCTGAGGCTTCAGAACAAGTGGGAATCCTAGAACACTTTCCAGTTGGAGACCAAGAACAGGAAGACATTATGATAGAAGTTTAAAGAATCATATGTAGATTCTTAAGTGCTGGTAACTTCTTTTAGCATCTCCTCATCTCAAACATGGCTTACATAATCCCGAGATAAAGGCTCAGACTCTCTGACTCCCCTGTATAGTACCATAGGAATGCAGAGGTAAGGGCAGTTTCCTTCTCTGAAAGTTTTGTTTGTTTGTTTTGGTGTCATTGGTTGTTTTTTAAGTATGTCTTTCCTTCCTTCCTTCTTCTCTCCCTCCCTCCATGCTTCTCTCCATCCCTCCCTCCCTTCCTCCCTCTCTTCCTTTCTTCCTTTCTGTATCTTTCTTTTGCTTTAAAACCTAACTGCTCTCTCTATCCTTCCTCTCCTCCCAGTTCTCCCCCCATCTATCCCCTACCCTCCCCCATCCATTCATCTTCCATTTCTATTCAGGGCAGGGCAATCCTCCCATGGATGTCAACCAAAAATGACATATCAAGTTGAAGGTTGGAGGAGGCAACCCATATGAGGATAAGGGTACCAAAAGCTGGCAAAAGGGTCAGAGCCCACCACTGCTCCCATTGCCCTCTCTAAAGCTTTATGAACACCTTATTTTTGTGATTTCTGTTGCAGGGAATAAGACTGAAAGATAGTGTCCTCATTTGGTTTCCTGTTGCTATATTGAACATTATGACAGAAAGCAACTTGGGGAGGAGAGGACATATGTTACCAGTTACAGACTATCATCTGGAGAAGCCAAGACTGGAACCTGAATACAGGAATTTGGAGGCAGGACCTGAAGTAGAAGCCATGAGGAATGCTGTTTTCTGTCTTGCTCTCCATGATTTTACTCAGCCTGATTTTTATTTGACCCAGGATGGCTGGTGGAGCAATGACTCCTCCTACAGTGGGTTGGGGCTTTCTCACATAATCATTAATTAAGAAAATGTCCTGTAGACTTGCTCACATACAGATCTAATGGGAGCCTCTTTACACTTATGGTTTAGTCTTCCCAAATGATCCTGGTTTGTGCTAAAGCAGATAAAAAGCTAACTAGCACAAATAATAAAGCACATCTCTTCAATTCCAGTCTAACTGGAAAATGGGGGGAAGATTTAGCACAGCAGCTAATTTTGTTGCTGAGTATTTTCAAAATGCAAATGAAGAATTTCTCTTTATTGATTTAGCCTTCCTTTGAGCTCATGAGAAGACATGGACTCAAGCTCAGCAGCAGCTGTGCATATCTCTGAATGGAGAAGAGCACTTTTTTTTTTTTTTTGTTTCTTTATGTTTTTATTTTTCTCTGATGCTCAGATTTTGTCCCTCGTAAGGCTTGTCCTGGTTCATGGCTCCCTCACTCCACGCTGTATTTCTGTCCTGTGGTTCCCACCCTTGGATGTTGGTAGGCTTAGGAAGCAACTTGGCATTATAAGACGAACACAGAAACCAGCTGCTTGTCCTTCAGCATTGAATCCTGTCCTGCTCCACAGTGAACTTAGTGTGAAAGATTTCCCATCTGTGTTTCCTTCCCTGACTTGGGACATGTAGTTATTCCAAATGTGGAACATCATATTAGTCTACCTAGGACCCATTTCAGAGCACTTTTAAAGCTGTTTGATAATGGGAATATATATATATTTAAGTCTTACCTTTATATATTTATTGATTTGTTTTTTTTTCTTGCCCTCTCCCCACCCTGGTAAAATTGCAAGTTTTGTGAAGATCGGTGTTTCTTTTTTTATTATTTATCTATTTAAATAAAACAAACATTTATAGACAATATTTGGGAATTTGGGCGTTGTTCTTTCCAAACTACTTCCTGCTGGTAAGGGGCGCTGTCATGGGGGATTCTAAGAAGATTCAGAAATCCTGGCTGTAGTCTGTAAGGCTGCTTTGTCCAGCTATTTTGAATGTAGGATCACCTGGTACTCTGTTTCAGGTGGTCTGGCTTGATCAAACCACATTAGTCTGGAAGGAATCCACATCTTTCATTTTCTGTGGAAACAAAAATAGAAATCCTTTTCCCCAGTAACTTGTCCTTGAACTTAAATTTTGGAGTCAAAACATTTTTTTTAAATATAATTTATTATTTTACATGTCGATCCCAGTTCCCTCTTCCTCCCTCCCTCCTTTCCCCCTCCCTCCTTCCCTCCCTTTTACTCTCTCTGCCCTCTCACATGCACTTTAACCACCCTCCCCTCCCATCCCCCCACCCCAATTCTATATGTAGGGGAATGCCATCCAGCTGGGGTCACGTAGTGCTGACAGGTCATGTGAAGTAGGGACTAGGGCTTCTCTCCTGTCTCTAGATTAAGGCAGTTATCCCTCCATGGGGGATGTGTTCACAAAGTCCTTTTGTGCACCAGGGATACATCCTGGCTCCACTGTCTGAGGTCCCTTAGACTGCTCAGTCCTTCTGGCTGAGACACATATTCAGGGGGGCCTGAGTCTGTCCCATGCTGGCTTCCCAGCTATCAGTCTGGGGGCCCGTTAGCTCCTCCTTGTTCAGGTAAACTGTCTCTATGTGTTTCTGCCGCCTGGTCTTGTCCTCTCCATCTGCATCTGAGTTCTACTTCAACTCAGTGTTTCTGTATGGGTGTTTGCTCCTATTTCTAACAGGCATTAGTTGAGGGCTCCATGGATAAGTTAGTTGTTGATCTCACTCTCAGGGAAGGGCATTTATGGTAGCCTTTCCACGGAAGCTCAAATTGTTAGTAGGCAGTAGTCTTGTAGTTCTCTAGACCTTTCTTTGTGTTCAACTTTATCTTCAAACCAATATTGGCTCCCTCTTTTATGTTCTCTCTGTCTCTCTGTCTCTCTCTGTCTCTGTCTCTCTCTCTTTCCTGTCTTCTATTCCTAACCAGGCTCAATCTTCCTGGTCGCACATGTTTTCCATTCCTCCCCTTCTTTTTCTCCTACTTCTCTCTCCATTCGCTGCCCCCCCACACTTCCCCTGAGCTCTGGGGGACTTGTCCATTACCAGTTCTGTGAGGGACTTTATATGAATCTCTTAGAATACACCTTGTATCCTAGTTCCTCTGGTGGTGTGAATTATAGGCTGGTGATCCTTTGATCTAGGTCTAAAATCCATATATGAGTGAGTACATACTGTGTTCCTCTTTTTGTGACTGGGTTACCTCATTCAGGATGGTTTCTTCAAGTGCCATCCAGTTGCCTGTGAATTTCAAAATACCATTATTTTTTTCTGCAGAGTAGTATTCCATTGTGTAGATGTGCCACACCTTCATTAACCATTCTTCAATTGAGGGGCATCTAGGGTGCTTTCAGGTTCTTGCTATTACAAATAGTGTTGCTATGAACATAGTTGAACAGACGTCTTTGTTGCATGGATGTGGATCATTTGGGTATATGCCTAAGAGGGGTATTGCAGGGTCCTGTGGTAAACTAATTCCCATTTTCCTGAGGAACTGCCATACTGATCTCCAAAATGGCTGTATGAGTTTGCACTCCCACCAGCAGTGGAGGAGTGTTCCCCTTTCTCCACATCCTCTCCAACATGAGTCATCATTGGTGTTTCTAATTTTAGCCATTCTGACAGGAGTAATATGGTATCTCAAAGTTGTTTTGATTTGCATTTCCCTGATAGTTAAGGATGTGGAGCATTTTCTTAAGTGTCTTTCAGCCTTTTTGATTTCCTCTATTGAGAATTCTTTCTTCAGTTCTGTACCCCATTTTTAATAGGGTTATTTGGTGTTTTGTTGACTAGTTTCTTGAATTCTTTGTATATTTTTGAGATCAGCCGTTTGTCGGATATAGGACTGGTGAAAATCTTTTCCCAGTCTGTGGGCTGCCATTTGGTCTTGTCCACTGTATCCTTTGCCTTACAGAAGCTTCTAAGTTTGAAGAGGTCCCATTTATTAATTGTTTCTCTCAGTGTCTGTGCCCCTGGAGTTATGTTCAGGAAGCAGTCTCCTATACCAATTTGTTCAATGGTACCTCCTACTTTCTCTTCTAAGAGGTTGAATGTGGCTGGATTGATGTTGAGGTCTTTGATCAATTTGTACTTGAGTTTTGTGCATGGAGACAGACATGAGTCTACCTGCAATCTTCTACACACCCTCATCCAATTGTGCCAGCACCATTTGTTGAAGATGCTGTCCTTGCCCCATTGTATAATTTTAGCTGTTTTGTCGAAAATCAGGTGTTCATAGGTGTGTGGGTTAATATCAGGATTTTCAATTAGATTCCATTGGTCTACCTGTCTTTTTTATGCCAATACCAAGCTGTTTTCAGAACTATAGCTCTGTAGTAGAGCTTAAAGTCAGGAATGGTGGTGCCTTCTGAAGTTCTTTTATTGTATAGGGTTGTTTTGGCTATCCTGGGTCTTTTGTTTTTCCATGTAAAGTTGATTATTATCCTTTCAAGGTCGGTGAAGAATTGTGGTAGGATTTTAATGGGGATTGCATTGAATCTGTAGATTGCTTTTGGCAAGATTGCCATTTTTTACTATGTTTATCCTACCTATCCAAGAGCATGGGAGATCTTTCCAATTTCTGGTATCTTCTTTAATTTCTTTCTTTAGAGCCTCAAAGTTCTTATTATATATGTCTTTTACTTGTTTGGTGAGTGTTACACCAAAATACTTTATGTTGCTTGTGGCTATTGTAAAGGGTGATGTTTCTCTGATTTCTTTCTCTGTTTCTTTGTTGTCTGAAAAAAGTAGGGCTACTGATTTTTTTTGAATTTATATTGCATCCTGCTAGTTTGCTGAAGGTGTTTATCAGCTGTAGCAGTTCCCTGGTAGAGTTTATTGGGTCGCTTATGTAAACTATCATATCATCTGCAAATAGAGACAGTTTGACTTCTTCCTTTCCAATTTGGATCCCCTGGATATGCTTTTGTTGTCTTATAGCATTAGCTAGAACTTATAGTCCGATATTGAAGAGATATGGAGAGAGAGGGCAGCCTTGTCATGTTCCTGATTTCAGAGGAATTGGCTTAAGTTTCTCTCCATTCAGTTTGATGTTGGCAGTTGGTTTGCTGTATATTGCTCTTATTATGTTTAGGTATGTTCCTGTTATCACTGACCTCTCCAAGACCTTTATCTTGAAAGGGTGTTGAATTTTGTCGAAGGCTTTTTCCGCATCTAGGGAGATAATCATATTGTTTTTCTTTTTCTGTTTGTTTATATGGTGGATCATGTTGATAGATTTTCGTATGTTAAACCATCCCTGCATTCCGGGGATGAAGCCTACTTGGTCATGGTGGATGATTTTTCTGATGTATTCTTGAATTCGGTTTGCCATTATTTTATTGAGTATTTTTGCATTGATGTTCATCAGGGATATTGGTCTGTAGTTTTCTTTCTTAGTTGTGTCTTTGTGAGGCTTGGGTACCAAGGTTTTTGTGGCCTCATAAAAAGGGTTTGGCAATGAACCTTGTGTTTCTATCTTGTGGAACAGTTTGAGGAGTATTGGTATTAGGACTTCCTTGAATGTCTGGTAGAATTCTGCATTGAATCCATCTGGCCCTGGACTTGTTTTGGTTGGAAGGCTTTTGATGACTGCTTCTATTTCATTGCAGGTTATAGGTCTATTTAAGTTGTTTGTCTGTTCTTGATTTAATTTTGGTAAGTGATAGTTATCCAGAAATTTGTCCATTTCCTTTGAATTTTCATTTTTTGTGGAATACAGATTTTCAAAGTATGACCTGAAAATTGTCTGGATTTCCTCTGTGTCTGTTGTTATGTTCCCCTTTTCGTTTCTGATTTTGTTAATTTGCATGTTCTCTCTGTGCTTTTTCACTAATTTGGATAAAGGTTTGTCTATCTTGTTGATTTTCTCAAAAAACCAACTCTTCGTTGCATTGATTTTTTGGTATTGTTTTCCTGGTTTCTATTTTGTTGATTTCAGCCCTCAAGTTCATTATTTCCTGGCGTCTACTCCTATGGGGTGAGTTTGCTTCTCTCTGTTCTAAGGCTTTCAGTTGTGCTGTTAATTCTCTTATGTGACTATCCTCTGTTTTCTTCATATGGGCATTTAGTGCAATGAACTTCCCTCGTAGCACTGCTTTCAAGGTGTCCCATAAGTTCGGGTATGTTGTGTCCTCATTCTTGTTGAATATTAGAAAGTCCTTAATTTCTTTCTTTATTTCTTCTTTGACCCAGGAGTGGTGCAATTGCACATTGTTCAATTTCCATGAGATTGCAGGTTTTCTGCTATTTGTGTTGTTGTTGAATTCCAATTTTAAAGCATGGTGGTCCGATAAAAATACAGGGGACTATTCCTATTTTCTTGTATCTGTTGAGGTTTGTTATGCCACCTAGTATGTGGTCGATTTTAGAGAAGGTTCCATGTGGAGCAGAGAAGAAGGTATATTCTTTTGACTTTGGATGGAATGTTATATAGATGTCTTTTAATCCCAGTTGAGACATAACTTCTGTTAGTTCTTTTGTTTCTTTGTTGAGTTTCTGATTTGTGGTCCTGTCTAGTGTTGAGAGTGGTGTATTGAAGTGTCCCACTATATGTGTGTGAGGTTTTATACGAGCTTTGAGTTTCAGTAGTGTTTCTTTTATGAATGTGGGTGACTTTGTATTAGGGGCATAGATGTTCAGAACCGAGACTTTGTGTTGATGGATTTCTCCTGCAATGAATATGAAATGACCGTCTTCATCTCTTTTGATTAATTTTGGTTTGAAATCTAACTTGTTAGATATTAGGATAGCTAAGCCTGCTTGCTTCTTATTTCCATTTGACTAGAAAATCTTTTCACAGCCATTTACCCTGAGGTAATGTCTATCTTTGAAGCTTAGATGCATTTCTTGTATGCAGCAGAAGGATGGATTCTGTCTTCGTATCCATTTTGTTAGCCTGTGTCTTTTTATAGGTGAGTTAAGACCATTAATGTCGAGGGTGAGTAAGGACCATTGATTGTTGATGCTTGTTTGATTTAGGTTTGTTGTTGGCAGTGGTATTGTGAATATATTAGTTCTGTTTTACCCTTGGTTTCTGGTGTAGTTGGATTTTCTGTTGCCTACATTTTTGTGGGCATAGTTACCTTCCTTGGGTTGGAGTTTTCCTTCCAATAATTTCTGTAGGGCCGGATTTGTAGATACATATTGGAAAAATCTGGCTTTGTCATTAAATATCTTGTTTTCTCCATCTATAGTGATTGAGAGTTTTGCTGGATATAGTAGCCTAGGCTGGCATCCGTGTTCTCTTAATACTTTTAGCACATCTATTCAGGACCTTTTGACCTTGAAGGTTTCCATGGAGAAGTCAGGTGTAATTTTGATAGGTCTGCTTTTGTATGTTACCTGTCCTTTTTCCTTTGCTGTTCTTAATATTCTTTCTTTATTCTGTATGCTAGATGTTTTGATTATTTATATGTCGAGGGGTCTTTTTTCTTTGGTTCAGCCTATTTGGGGTTTGGTATGCTTCTTGTACTTTCATGGGCATGTCCTTCTTCAGATTTGGAAAGTTTTCCTCGATGATTTTGTTGAATATGTTTTTGGCACCTTTGAGCTGGGCTTCCTCACCTTCCTCTATGCCTATTATTCTTAGGTTTGGCCTTTTCACTGTGTCCCACATTTCCTGGATGATTTGTGTTAAGTATTTGTTGGATTTATGATTTTCTTTGGTCGATGAATCTATTTCTTCTAGTTTGTCTTCTGCGCCTGAGAGTCTCTCTTCCATCTCTTGAATTCTGTTGGTTATGCTTGTGTCTGTAGTTCCCGATTTTTTGCCCAGTTTTTCTATTTCCAGCATTCCTTTGGTTTGTGTTGCCTTTATTTTCTCTATGTCAGTTTTCAAGTCTTGAACTGTTTCCTTCACCTGCTTAATTGTTTTTTCTTGGCTTTCTGTACTTTCCTAAAGAAATTTGTTCATTTCTTCCACTTTTTTGTTTGTTTTTTTTCTTCCATTTCTTTAAGGGATTTTCTCACATCTTCTTTGAGGGCCTCTACCATTTTTATGATGGTAATTTTTAAGTCGTTCTCTTCTGCTTCCTCTGCTTTGTTGTTGTGTTTCGTTCTGGTTGGTGTAGACTCCCTAGATTCTGGTGGTGTCATGTTTGTCTTTCTGTTGTTAGGTGTTTTCTTGTATTGCCTTCTTCCCATAGCTTCTTCCAATAGGTTTGGTGGGGTTTCCCCTTATCTCTATGGTACTTCCCTGGTGGGCTCATGTGTGTCAGAGATTCAATATCTGTAGCTCTGTGTGGTCCAAACTCTCTAGGAGGTCTCTCCGCAGACAGGGACCCAGGGATGGGGTCAAGGATGAGCATCCAGTAGAAGATGCCTGCAGGAACTCACAGTGGTCCCACAGAGATAGGCAGATCTCTGAGGGGTAGCCAGGACTCCAGCAGAGGACTGGAGGTGGGGTCAGAGACCAAGCAGGTGGAAATTATGGGTGGTCCCACATGGATAGGCAGGTCTCCTTTGTTCAGAGTTGCTCCCAGAAGTCTCCCAAGTAGGGTGGACTGTTGGCTCCACCCTCTCTCTGTCCCAGTGCTCAACCAGAGTGGCAGGACCGTGGGCAGGGTAGGGCACAGGGTAGGGGTGGGCAGGCTTGCGTTGGGGATGGGTGGAGGTGTATCAGAGCTCCAAGGGTGCTCTTGATGGGGACTGGACACAGGGGCAGCAGGATCAGGGGCCAACCCAGGGAGTTCGGGGGGGGGAGAGGTTGTAGGGGAGAGGCAGCCCCGATTGGGTCCAGACTCACCTCTGGCCAATAGCTGGCAGAAGAGGACAAAGGCTGAGCTGAAACTTGGGAAGGTTTTGCAGGATAGTAGGATCTCACTGGAAACTGGAACTTTCCAGCTGAGGCTTCTTTCTTTTGTAGATGCCTGGATTTGGGGGTCAATTTGCCCGCAGGAACTCAGAGTCGATAATGGGAATATCTTGCTTTGAGGAAACTGGAAATATTGGTCATACTGGGTTAAGTTCTTCCTCCCTTTTTCATGTTAAATTGATTAAATAGATGTTGTCATTTGCATTAGTTAGCTCTTGTCAACTTCACACAAAGTTGGAGTCACTTGGAATGAACAAATATTAATTGAGAAGATGCCTCTGTCAGCTTGGCTTGTAGGCAAGCCTGGGAGGCATTTCTTTCTGTCTACATTTCTCACATTGTCACTTTGGGTAATATGATATCTATGAAAAACATTTAGCATACTATTGGTAGCACAGCAGGAACAAAATGAATAGAAACTAATGTCACCATTATTTCAAAAGTGAAGATGGGGCAAAAGAGTCCCGAAAGCCATGGACTTTCTGGAATGCTGGTTCTGGACCTTATCTAGCTCACAGATGAGTTTGACTGTCTAACGAATGTCCAGATGCCTTTCCCTAGAAAAAGAATATATGCAAAAGTTACAATGTTCTTCGCTCTTTTATTGCTTGCTTATCATATCTTAGTGGGTCTCAAACTGTTGGACTATGAACATCCATTTAGAGTGAATGTGTCTAGCTCCTTCCAACTGAACAGTAATGGTATTTTCTACCTTGTTGGTCGAGAACATTCCTAATGACACTCTGGATTCTGTACAGCTTTGGAGTTGCTTTGCATTTTGTTAATCACAATAAAACCTATGTGAACTTGGAACAAAACATTGTAAATATATCTATTGGCTACCTGCTGTGTGATAGATTCTAACTGAATTCATTCAATCAGCCCATGCGGGTTCCTCCATTGTTGGGAACCTTTCCAACTACATGCCATGGAATCAAAGACAGCAAGAAAATGAAGACTATTTAGTAGAACTCCACCTTTTTGTATAACACAAAAGTCAATAGAGGGACAACAACCTGTCCAGCATCACACAGCCACATGATGTCTGCAGGGAGACTAGAACCTGGGGTCCCCAAAGCCTAGTTACTCCTTTGCTCTATAGTTCTTACATTACTACCAGTCAGTGGGTGGTGGTCTCAGAGGAGTGAAAGGGATATGAAATATCTCAAAACTAAAGTTATGATATAGTCTATCTTGAACTTGACCGTATTTAAGAGTTCGTATTCAAGGGCTTCTTCAGGAGCATCAGACAAGGCTTAAAGTCCCATGAGGTGACATGTTATTCACTAAATCAGAAGGTGTTGAATGATGGGGTAGGAAAAGGCTGGCAATCCTTAAATTATTTTTAAGGGGAAAATGTTGTTGTGGTTTTAAGGGAAAGGCATCCCCACCCCAGTGAGCTCACATATTTCACAGGGTCCCAAGCTGGTGGAGCTGTTTGAGAAGATAAAGGAGCCTGGGTGGAAGAGAGGGTTCCCTGGAGGTGAGCCTCCAGGTCATATATGGCTGCACTTTCTGTCCTTTCTCTCCTTCCCGGCTGTTGATTCAATGTGACCAAGCCAACCTCTTGTCCCCTCAGCCATGCCTTTCCTGCCTGTTTCCACAACTTCCCTGGCATGATGGAATTATCCCCTCAAGCTGTAAGAATACACTCTTCCTCCCTCACATAGGCTCTTGTCAGATATTTGGTCACAGCAGCAAGAGAAGTAACTAATCCAGATGGGGTGAGGTTTGTGGGGATAAAGGAGTAAATGGCTCTATGTTAGGAAGGGGTAAAGTCTATGTGATTATTTGAATTGAACATGGCAGAACAAAGAGTCAGATGAAGATGGTTCAAGCTTGAGATACTGAATGTCAACCTGGGCAATCAAGATTCATATATATCAGGAAGGGATCTGTTTGTGTGCCACTGAGTGCCCAGACCTATGTGCTGATTCTATTCTCTTCCTCCTCTCTCTATCTTACATATCTCACGCACTAAGGTATTCAGGATGAGCTTCATAGCGAGCAACAATGATTGAAGTGGATTTAACATTTCAAACTTCACGGTGGAAATCATAAGACTCTGACTCATGTTTCAGTGTCCCAAATTTATTGCAAAAGCTGAGAAACCAATGGGGCCCTATGGTCATAATTTGTATGAGGCTTTCAGGAAAAATGAAAGAGACAGGGCTATACACTGTCAAGACCCTAGGCTTAGCTTTCTTTGAGAAACATAGCAAATGGCTTATTTAACTTTTTTTAAAATATGTGTGAAAATTTCCTTAAATGTTGACCTAAAGGAGTGCTTACCAAGATCTGATAGCTTAGGACAATGGAATAATCCTTTTTATTAGGATTACAGGCTGTGCTAAGGGGAACTGGCAGCTTTTAGGCTCTATGTCATAATGTATGCTCAAAGAAAACACGGGAGGGGGAAGACAGAAAACAGATTTCCTGTGTTATTTTACTTTCCCTAAGCCACTGATGTTTCTAGATTACAGTATCTTTGGGTGTACAAACTGTTCATTTTATGTTTCACTTCTCAAGACAAGATAAGCAAAACTGAATGTATGGACTGAAGTAATAGTGAATGAGAAACAGTCTATTATATGTAAAAACAAACATACATTCAAAGATATGAACACATACACACATATGAGAGAGAGAGAGAGAGAGAGAGAGAGAGAGAGAGCAAGCAAGAGCAAACAAGAGAGATGGGGAGAGGGGGAGGGGAGAGAGAGAGAGAGAGAGAGAGGAGTTTCACTTTGTAGCCTAGGCTGGCCTTAAACTTACTAGCCCTGGTTGGGTTTGAATTCATGACAATCTTCTTGCTTTAGCTTCCCCAGTCCTGAGATTACAAGCACAAGCCACCATTCCAAGCTACATAACATGTATATGCAGATCTCCAAATTAGCAGATCATATCTCACCAGATACATAAGGAATTTGACTGAAGATCAAAACAAGTTTGTTTTGCAGAACATTCCAACTGATCATAGCCTCTCTGTGTCTCCTTAATTGAGTGAAATTTTAACAAAATGTTGTGCTCATCTATTTGTGATGACTCAGCAATTATATGTTCCAATAATCTGTATCATCTCTGAAGAGATAACCTTAGGCATTTTGGTGTAGTGTGGGTTGTCCTCTGTCAGTGTACATTCTCAATGAAAGGTTTGCTGTTAGTGTGGATGGTGTCTTTACCTGCCCCTGTGAGGATAGAGCTTGTTGCTGCTATGTTCATGTTTGGTTTTGCCACTTACAGAACATGCCATTCCTGAAGGCCTTGCTTGAGAATCTCAATTGGTTTCTGGTCAGGTCCCTTAGAATGTCCTCTTTGAACATAGTGAAGGACAGACACTGTTAGAGAGTGCCTTACTCTGGAGAAATTCTTTATGCACCCTGAGGTTCAACAGCAGCCCCTTGCTCAGTGAGCACTACTCTTGCTTAGCCTAATGAGACCCTCATACAAAGCCACCCTCCAGTGGACACAGCTTCTTCCAGCCATGCCCAAAGTTAGGACTACAATGTCTTCCTCCAGTGATCCATGTAGCCTAGCACATAAAATGATGGAAATAGGAAACCTCAAGGAAAGCATAGCCCACAGAAATCAAACACTGACTACTTCTTATGTCCTCAGTGGAATCACTTTAACACCCTTCTTTTCATGGATGTAGCAAGGAGGTAAGTGAACTCAGGACAACTTAGTCACAATGCCAGAAAAGCATTTCAGAAGTTCCCTCAAAGATAAAGTTTTCTTGGACCATCAGCCCCCAAATCATGACATGGAGACTTAATATTAGTTATGAATGCTTGGCCTTAGCTTATGCTTGTCCCACTAGCTCTTTTAACCTTATTTAACCTGTTTCTCTTCATCCATGTCTTGCCTTGGGGATTTTGAATGATCTGCTTTTTACTGCATCCCCTGTTTATGACTGGCTGATGGCTGCCTGGCTGGATGGCTCCAGGCATATCTCTCTCTCTCTCTTTTTTTTTTCTCCCTTGCTCTCTTCTATCAAGGCTAGATTCCTCTTCCTACTTATTCTCTTTGCCCAACAACCCTGCATGTACCTCTATTGTCTAATTATTGGCCATTCTGCTTTTTATTAGACCAATCAGGTGTCTTATGCAGGTAAAGCAATACCTCTTTACTTCATTAAATAAACGCAACACGCCTTTACATAGTTAAACAATTGCAGTATAAACAAATGTAACACATCTTTGCCTAGTTCAAGTAATAGTTTACAAAGTGTGGGGAGATCCTGGTCCCCAGAGACATCTGTTAAAGTATTTAGGCTCTTGTGTTCCAAAGCAAAGGACTGGATCCAGGGACATGTGATTAAAAACAGTAATAGAGACAGTTTATTAAGGAAAGAAAACACTCCTAATAGTGGAAATAGACAAATGAAACAAAGACAAGTTTGAAAAATGCTGGTCCACAACAATATCCATGACCCTTTAAAAGTTATTTTATAGCACTCACTCCTCTCCCACTTGTAATCTGTGAGCTTTCCTTTAGACTGTCTGTTGTATGTCGAAGTGGGATTGGTATCTAGATCTTCTTTGCCTAGTGGCTACCTTCATATGTGAGTCTTGATGCTGCTGTCTCTAGTACCTACTCTTCTTCTAGTCATAGGTCTGCTGGAATCCAAATCCTCTCTCCCACAACTACTACATCATGCTGCCTTCTGTTTTTTCCTCCATTTTCCGGTCCTTTTCCTGAATAGACTTGATTGATTCATACCTTATATCACAAGTACATTATACACTTGGAAAGATACTGGACATGAAACACATAGTTCTATATGTTTTCTACATTTCAGAAAACACATACTCAAGCTCACCTATTATGTCAGTGAAGAATGAGAGCAAACATGCATCTATTGTTACTTTGCTGTGCATGCATGCATGCATACATACATACATACATACACACATACATTGAATTTCACAAATGCCTGATCTCGGGTGGGAAGCTGATGAGACTTGGGAAAGCAATGATTTGATAACAATGGCACTCTCCATATGCTGAACCACTCTCCATTTACAACTCAGGATGGCTATTGTGAGTTCAAAAGTAACACATGGGCAGAAAAAATGTAACAATGAACATTATGGGCAGAAACACAGTCCTCAACAATTAAAAGAAGATTATCCTACTTCCTGGAGATTGATGGGAGATATCATTCTGTAAATATGTTTCTCATACTGGTTAATGAATAAAGCACTGTTGGCCAATAGGAAAGCAAGATAGGTGGGACTAGGAAACAAGGAGGAGAGAGGAAGTAGTAGGGAGGAGTCAACATGACTAGAGAGAGCAGAACGGTAAGATAAGACCAAGTGGAAACACTTTGATTAATAGAAATGGGTTAATAATTAAGACAGAGCTAGCTGATAAGAAATTAGTACCTGGCCAACTGAATTATATCTAATACAATGTCTCTGTGTGTTACTTGGGGCTGGTGTGGCAGCGGGACCAGTCTGGCTGGGGAAAAACAATTCATAACATAATGATACCGCAACGTGGCTAATAAAAACTTCTACTTAAAACTTAAGAAAAGCTTAAGAAAGGGTTTTAAAAGACAAAAGAACAAAGACAAGCAAGACTTCTTGGTAACAGCATTTTCTCAGTTGGATTCTGTTTTGCTAGAGACAAGCAGAAATTTGCAAGGCTCCTTTAAGGGAAGTTTCCTGACTCAGCATAAGAGGCAAAACAAAACAAACAAACAAACAAACAAAACAAAACAAAACAAAAAAACCCAGCAAGGCTTTTTAAAGAGCTCTGCTTATAACTGAATTATGTGTATGAGACCTGGCAATGGCAATGACCACATCTCCAAGCCGGCAGCATGCTGCTGGATGGCAGCATAGACCAAGGCAGTGAGCACAGCTCTCAGTTCTGGCAGTAAAAGTACCCGCAGCCATCTTTGATAGACCACAGCTAATACAGCTGTGGCTTTCATTTTAGCAATGTTGTTGTTTACCAGATAAAAGACTCTTGGACAGAAAAAGATAAAGATTTACAGTAAAGACAAATTCAAACTAAGAAAAACCTCTAAAGGTTTAAAGTGTATTTTAAAATATATGTAGGCTTGGGAGAGAAAAAGAAACAGGATACAATGGTTTAAAAAAAAATGATAAAGAAGAGTAGCTGGGTGTGGTGGCACACACCTTTAGTTCCAGCACAGAGAAATTTTAGTTCCAGTACAGAGACAAGTAGGTCTCTGTAATTTCAAAGTAAACCTGGTATACAGAGTTAACTCCAGGCAGATGAAAGTTACACAGAGAAACCCTGTCTCAAAAAATGAAAGAATAAAAATTAAAAGAAATAGAGTATTAAAAAAAAGCCACTTAAAGATGGGAAGCACAAAAAGAGTGTGGGTACTATATGCTGTTCCGTTATCTTTAAATTTTTTGACTGCTGAGGATATAATAACTGTTAAAAGAAATGTTGCTGGATTAATTCAATTTATATATTTTAAAAATGCTTTGACTCCAACATTTAAGTTCAAGGACAGGTTACTGGGGAAAAAGATTTCTATTTTTTTTCCACAGAAAATGAAAAGCTGTGGATTCTTTCCAGACTAACATGGTTTGATCAAGTCAGACCTCCTGAAACAGCGTCCCAGGTGATCCAACATTCAAAACAGTTGGGACAAATCAGCCTTGCAGACTACAGCCAAGATTTCTTCATCTTCTTAGGATTCCCCCATGACAGCACCCTCTACCAGCAGGAAGTAGTTTAGAAAGAACAACGCCCAAATTCCCAAATATTATTTAAATATGTTTGTTTTCATTTAAATGGGATTGGTTATAAATGGTTTATTACCACAACCAATCTTTTTAAAGCTAAAAAATGGCATTATGCTATGGAAATGTATACTTTGTTTTGGAATGGATTTTCATTTATTGATACAATTTAAGGTCAATTTTTGATATGTATATTTCTCCTCTTGTTTAGGTATTGTGTTTATATAGCTCATTTAGAAATGTAATGTATAATTTAACACAGATTATAGATAATTACCTATGATAGTGAAAACTTAGAATTAAGTTAGTTAGGATTTCTAGATATACAGAGATGAATAGGCATTCTTCAAACTTTTCAAAGACCTATAGAATATGGCATTTAAAATGATTTAGGGATTTTCTTGACAGTGAGACATAATTGCTCCTGGAAATACCACCTGCATCAGAAAGGAATATGGACATAGAAGAAACACGTGATGAAGTTTGCTTTCAATATGGCAAGACTAGCCATTTGGACAAGATACTGCTCTTTTCTTGACTGTTTGACTTTATGCTGTATAAACTGACATGCAAGACCCACAGAAAAGTGACTGCTGATACAAGATGGAGATTGATACAGGGTTCCTGCTTCATGGAAGAGACTTCCAGACATTCTACAGGACACAGAGAAAAATGACTGACAAATTGCCAATATAGATGGACAGTTTAAAGTTTTCTGCTTTGCAGAGGAGTCTGTCAGACACACTTTGGCCTATAGGCTGAAGATGGAACATTACAGAAGAACTTCAGGTAACTGACTAGGCGATTTGTCTCTGTCATTTCTACAGTTTATATATTATTCTTCTGTGGTCTTTGATGGAGGATATCGTGGTTTAGTTAGGATCTGGATAAACAATTAGGCTGAACAGATGTTTATTCAGGGAGAAATAACTCACAACATAGACAGGTGAACACCAGCAGGTTCCTGCTTCCAAGAATGCCTCCAGAAGTCCTCCTGTCCCTGTGTGGCATTCAAGAGAGAATATCCCCGCTCATCCTCTGACCTAGTTCCCCAGGTCACTTCCACCCCTGGCTCTACCCTACAATGGACATGGTCAGTGCCACAGAAGTAGAAAAAGTGAATAAGTGAATATCCCACTACAATTCTCCTTTTAATCTAAAGAAAAGATTTAGGCTTTATACAAAACTGTATACAAAATAGTGAATAACAAGTGTGCTCTAAGAAAAGGAAAATCGAGAAAAAAAAATGACCTACATCTCTAGTCCTAGGGTGAAGGCATAATGGAGTTTACAATAGAGTTGTCTTAAGCTGGAAAACTTAAGTCTAGTACCTAATATATCTAACTAGGAAGAGAGAATAATAGTTGTGATAGTTTAATCTCCAACCTCATCAAGACCTGAGAAGGAAAATAACGATACTAGGGTAGACAGGAAGTGCTGATGGGCAACTTCCAAAAGGTGCAGTGAGGACAGAAACAGCAGGCTACCTGGACAGTCACCCAAGGTCTCAAAGCAACGTTGGTACACCCAGTTTTGGCTAAGACCTGTAGTGGGATATTCAATTTTTCTCCTTCTGTGGCACTGACCACGCCCATTGGGGGTCAAGCCAGGGGCGGAAGTGACCTGTGGAAGGAGGTCTGAGGAGGAGCCGGGGAAAGTGCTCTGGCTGGCGGGACGCAGAGAGGAGAGCATCCGGTGGAACTTGCTGGTGGTTCATCTGTCTAGGTTGTAAATTATTTCTCCTTGAATAAACATCTATTCAGCCTATTTGTTTATCCTGATCCTTATTTAACAGCAATAAAGGCCAGGAGTACCTGACGGACCACAACAACAGCAGGGAGGTAGAAAGGCTGTCTTACCCTAAGTTGGCAAAGTTCAGCAGACTTCTATATTTGTCTCCTGCAAGCACATAGGACCTCATGTCCAAATCAGTGGTCAAGGTGGGGACAGTTCTTTGCCCAAGCAAGGATGAACTCCAGAAGGAATAATAACAGTGTCCAACATATTTTCAGGAAAGTGTATGCTGCTGTCAGGAGCAATAGTGTCTCATGTCAACGGAGTACTAATATTAAAACATTTAAATGCCATGTTTTGCATGTCTATGAAGTAATTAAAGATTAAGCATCTATGTCTGACTAATCTCATAATTAAAGGAAACATGGGTGAAGATAATCTGTAATACTCAGGAACTTAGCTAAAAAAAATGATTAAAACTTCCTTGAGTAAAGCAGGAATTAATACCTAAACTATATAAATATATATTAATACCATATATATATATATATATATATATATATATATATATATCCCCAAAAATAGAGGTAGAGTAGAAATGTCTAGAGAAGAAGTAGAACTTAAAAGGCAGCATGATAAATATCCCCAAATGTATCAATGTATCAATATACAAAATATCTTTAATACAAGAAAAGTATACATACATAGAATTTGGCAAGAATAAATGTGCATAAATTGTATCAATATATGAAATGTCTTGAACATAAATAAAAGTATACATACATAGAATATGGTAAGAATAATGTGCATAAAATATCATAAGTGGAAAGATGTCACACAATATAACAAAATATAATATACAACTCTTCCAGGAAGGGAATATAAACTTAATTTTACATAGCTTACCACAAATAAAAATATATAATAATGCAAGCTGTAAAATACTATTATCTCAGTCTTACTCAATAATTCACAAGAAGATAGTCTAATCTACCTATATCCCATCTAAACATATCTTTTCCAACCATACCTTATTCCTGTTTAAAAGATACACCCGAGTCTAAGCATCACCTTCCATACCCAACCCTAAGTAACTAAAACCAACCCAAAGAAGATGAATATTATCCCCAAATTCCAAGAGAAGGGAAAGGGGGCATCGTTATCTTAAGGTTTCTTCCTGCTGAAATGGGACGATGATTGCTCCATGGGATCCTGTAGGAAGAAAATTTTTAGCAACCAAATTTCTCAACAGAATTGGCTGTGACATATGTAGCTTGTCATTGTGTGGCAGAAAATGTTTGACTGCAGTTCAATTTGAAACTCTGGCCAGGGTGTAATAAGAAGGTGTACAATTACAGCTAGCTAGTCATGAGTTGTCTCAAGCAAAACAGTCTCAAACCGGTTTTAGGGTGATGTTTGTAGTCCAGATGCATCAGGTTGAGTCAAGTGGAAATGATGATGTGGGGCCCCATCTTCTTTCCGGAGAGTTCAAAGATTGCTGTTAGGAATTGTTATTATTCCTTGTGGAAAACTTAAACATCAATATTAAAGTAAAATTTTTAAGTTTTTAAGGTATGCATTAGGGAAAGGCAACAATAAGCTTTAAAATGTATATGGGAAAATTAGGATTTCAGAGAGAAAATTGCATATAAGCAAATGAGTCCTCAGATTTTGTTTTCTTCTGCCTTATATCAATTGGCTTTTTGATTTAAGGCAGAAACTGTGAATTTAATCTTAACAACATGCTTGAAAGCCAATTTCAACTCCAAAGCCAGCATTGGTTTACTTGAATTGGGACTACAGGAATACTAGATATTAAAGAGAAATATATTTCTGTATAGAAATGGTTTACTAGAATTAAATATTTTTACCATAAATCAGATTCCTCTTCATTAAGTGATTGTTTCTGGAGAGTTGTCTTCTGTAGGTACCTACATGTTTAGTGTCTTTTGGCTGTTTGAAGATAGGTTTTTTTTTTTTTTTTTTCTGTTTTCCTGTAAGAACAAGAAAAGAGCACTTCCCCTACCTTTGAGAGGTCTCTGCACATCTCATGGGACCTAATTTGTTGGTTGACTTGTCATTTCTCTTCATTAAGATGTTTCTCTTGTTTAACTCGGATCTTGATTAACTTAGATGTTATCCATAGTTTTTCTTCTCCTGTAGATACAAGTGCGAAACCCCTACCCCAACGTAACACATATTCTTGTTTCCATTCTGAGGTCAATACATCCTTGAAGTACATTGGCTGATTTAGTTCAGAGGGTTTTTCTATTGTCTAGTGTCTTTTTGCAGCTGTTTTTTCTTTTTTATCAGCATTAAGAAAGTTTAATGTTAATAAGTAATCTGTTTTTGGGTTTCTTGGATCCTCCTGCCTGTTTATGGAGCATTTCTTTTAAAGTACGATTGGATCTCTCAACTACTGCTTGTCCTGTAGGACTGTGTGTTATACCCGTTATGTGCCTTATGTTATAATACTCAAAAAACTGTTTCAATTTGCTGCAGACATATGTTGGAGCATTGTCAGTTTTTATTTGTGCAGGTGTGCCCATAATGGACATTACCTCTAATAGGTGTGTGATAACAGAATCAGCCTTTTCAGAGCTCAGAGCAGTAGCCCATTGAAACCCTGAAAATGTATCTATAGTATGATGCACGTATTTTAATTTTCCAAATTCTGCAAAGTGAAACACATCCATTTGCCATATTTCATTTTTATTTATACCTTTAGGGTTACTGCCTTTTGGTAAAGGAGTTTGGTTATAAATGAGCAAGTAGGACATTTCCTTACTATTTCCTTAGCTTGTTGCCAAGTGATAGAAAAATCCTTTTTTAAACCTTTGCTGTTCACATGGTGTTTCTTATGAAACATCGAGGCTTCTAGCACACTTCCTATTAATAACCAATCAATTTTATCATTGCCTTGTGCTAGAGGACCTGGAGACCCGTATGGGATTTGATGTGATATATATATATATATATATATATATATATATATATATATATATATATATATATATATATATATATATATATGCATATATATATGTATATATATGATGAGTCCTCTTTCTGATAGTATGTAGCGTATAAACCGTGAAGTTAATTCTGTATCGTCAGGAATAAATTTTGTAGTCTCAATGTGTAAGATGACTCTCTATGCGTATTGAGAGTCAGTATCTATATTGAGGGGTTCTGTAAAACCCATAAGTACCACGAGAATGGCATACAATTCTGCCTTTTGTACAAATTTTAAGGGCTTTGAACCACTTCACTTATTTTTCCTGATTTTTATCCTGCCTTATCTGATTTGTTTGTATCAGTGTAGAATGTAGGAGCTCCAGAAATAGGTAATAGGTGTTTTTCTTACAGTGCATGGAAGGATCCTAATAGTTTTCTTTATAAATATGATTCTTTCACTTTTGGGATAATTGTTGCTAATCATTCCCCAAAAATTACTGCATGCTCTCTGCCAATATTCATTATCTTTCCATAAGGAGGAAATTTCCTCATTAGTTAAAGGTAGTATAATTTCTGCTGGGTCCCTTCCTGTTAGCTGACGAAGTTTAATTTACCTTTTATAATCAAACCAGAGATATTTTCTATATATGTTTTTAGTTTTTTATTCTGTTTATGTAGTAGGAATATCCATTCTAGTGTGATATCTTCTCTCTGCATCTAAATCACTCAAAGATTTTCTTTAGATGGTAATATAACCAGAATACAGTCTAGGTTTGGATCCACATGGTCTACATGTGCTTTTAGTATCCTCTTTTCTACCCATTCTAATTCCTTTTTAGCTTCAGTTGATAGTATTCGTGGACTACTCAAGTCCTTGTCTCCTTTTACGGCCATTTTCAAGTTTTGCAAATTATGCTCTTCTACTCAAATAATGGTTTGCAGTTGAGAAATCTATCCTAGTAATTTTTGAAGATCATTAAGAGTCTGGTAGTAATCTCTCCTGATTTGTACTTTTTGTGTTCTAATTTTCTATAGACCTATTTTATATCCTAAGTAACTGATAGACTCTCCTTTTTGTATTTTTTTTAGGTGTAATTTATAATCCCCAGTGAGGTAAAACTTCCTTTACTTTCTCAAACATTTTTTCTAATATTTCTCCTTTAGAGTCAGCTAACAATATATTATCCATGTAATGATAGATTATGGATTGTGGAAACTGTTTATGCATTATTTCTAGCGGTTTTTGTACAAAATATTGGCACAGGATGGGTCTATTTAGCATTCTCTGTGGTAAAACCTTCCATTGATATCTCTTCACTGGTTGAGAATTATTGTAATTAGGTATCATGAAGGCAAATTTCTCTTTATCTTTTCTTGTGAGGGTATAGTGAAGAAACAATCCTTTAATTCAATAACTATAACAGGCCTTTCTTTAGGTGTCAAAGAAGGCAAGGGCATTCCAGGCTATAGAGAGCCCATTGGCTGGATAATTTTATTGATGGCTCTCAGGTCTGTAAGCAATCTCCATTTACCAGATTTCTTTTTGATAACAAATAAAGGAGAATTCCAAGGGCTGGTCTCCGAATGGAGGCGTGGGTTTGGATCCCAATTCTGACACCAGATATTGCGGTTTAATAAGGATCTGGATAAACAATTAGGCTGAACAGATGTTTATTCAGGGAGAAATAACTCACAACATAGACAGGTGAACACCAGCAGCTTCCTGCTTCCAAGAATGTTTCCACAAGTCTTCCTGTCCCTGTGCGGCTTGTAAGAGAGAATACCCCTGCTCCTCCTCTAGTTCCCCCAGGTCACTTCTGCCCCTGGCTCCACCCCCAATGAGCGTGCCACAGGAGGAGACAAAGTGAATATCCCACTATAGGAGTTGAAGACAGATAGTTATGGTTATAGTTGTTCTTAGTTAGGATTAAAGATAAATTACATATAGGACTTTAGATTCAGAAAGATAGGATAGATGATGAAATATTTTCTTTAAATCTTGCTAAATGTTAACCAAATATTGTTAACTATGGTTCTTATTTGATAACTGTTTTGTTATATATTTTGCTATGTTAAGGTTAAAATCCTTTTTATTTTAGTCAGAAAAGAGAAGATGATGAGAGATGTCATTCTGTAAATATGTTTCTCTTATTGTTTAATGAATAAAGCACTCTTGGCCAATTGGAATGCAAGATAGGTGGGATTAGGAGACAAGGAGGAGTGAGGAAGGTGTAGAGGAGATCCAAGATGGAGGACAGAGAGAGAAGAATGCCAGCCCCTCTCTCCAGTAAGATGAGACCATGTGGAAATACTTAGATTAATAGAAATGGGTTAATATTTAAGACAGAGCTAGCCAATAGAAACTAGTAACTGGCTAACAGCATTATATCTAATGCAGTGTCTCTGTGTATTATTTGGGGCTGGTGCAGCAGTGGGACCAGGCTGGCAGGAAAAACCTAATCGTAACAGGAGACCAATTTGGCACTGGGACCTGTTTCAAGGACTTCTGAGGACACTCTCTTTTCATTGTTGATATAAAACTGATGCCGACCTGTTATGGTTTTATACCCAAACTTCCTGACCAACCTCTTGACTATGAAGGGTATTTATTTATCTGCTGTCCCTATTTGAACCATAGCTTGTTTGTGCTTGCAAGCAGATGGCATTGCTTGGCATTTGTGATGCTATGTTTGACTATGTGATTAGACAATCCTCATTGTCTAACTATCGAATGTGTACCTATAGCCTCTACCCAGACAAAAGTGAGTGACACAACGGTTCTGATGTGGATGGAAACCACATTTGACTATGTGTAATTACAGACTTCCTGTCTCGGTCCCGGATCAGTTCTTCTGTTTATCCATTTATATTTTATTCTGGCTTTTGAGTTGCTTTTCAGTTTCTGAAGTGAATTTTTCCTTTCTTGACTTCCGTTTGGGAGAGCCACACTTTGACCTTCAGGTCCCTCTTTATTTATTGTGCTTCAGTTTCTGGACCTAGATCATGGTCTCAGCCTCCATCTCTGTTCCTTGGGAAGAAGCATGTTTGACAAGAGCCAACAGTCTTTGGCAGCCAGTGCAAGAAGCACTTCCTGGTAAACATCCCTTCATGGTACTCACTAGCCCATGTGAATCAGGGCTTCTTTTAGGCGGCTCTGCCCTCAAGCAAGTTCACTCTGCCCTTGAACTTTTTTTGCTTGGGTCATCAAGAAAGGGTACTTGGTATATTGTAAATCTCTAAAAAAAAAGTTTACAGAGATGCTATTAGCCTCCTCAGTAATGATTTATGCATGCTGAATGGGAATGCATGCTGTTTTTATTCCTTTAAATCCAGGGATAACGTAGGGGAGAACATTCCATTTCTATCTTTTTGTCCTCTCACTGTCTCTTTCTCTATGTAAATCTGTGTATCTACCTCTATGTATGTAGAGGGCTGGAATTAAGAAATTGTGGAGAGCTCTATTATACCAGTTTCTAGGATTTGCATTAGACCTGGTGGACTCAATTACCATGCAAAGATGCAAAGATGTTTTGTTCCTTTCAAGAAATATATATATATATGTATATATATATAAATATATACATATATATGTATTTACATATATATATATATATATATATGTAAATATTTGTCAATCCCTTCAAGCAAAATAAAAATACACTTCCGGGATAAGGAGACATGATACTCAAGTCAATCAGGATAGCAAGCTTGGTAAAGGTATCCTTAAATGAAGGATCTGGAACAAGGTCTGAAGATGTTCACAGGTTTGTATTTTTCAACAGGAAAAATCTTTTTCTTTTCTTGAAAATAGATCTCTTTTCAACAGTATATTCTGATATAGTTTCCTTTCCCTCTACTCTTCTCAGTTCCACCACACATTTCCTCCCATTCATTTCTCTCTTTAGAAAATAAACAGTCATCTAAAGGATAATAATAAAGTGCAATAAAATATAGTAAGAGAAATCAGAAACAAAGATTGAAATAGGACAAAACAAACAAACCTGAAGGAAAAGAACCAAAGGAAAGTCATCAGAAATACACAGACCCACTTTTTTAGAACATTCAGGTGTCACATAAAAAACAGAAAAACAAAGCCATAATATATACACAAAGCTTGTAGGGTAAAAATATAAATAAATAAATAAAAAGTGAAAAAATATTAAAAGCCCTGATATGGCATTGTTGTACAAGGAACCTCCAAAAATGTCTTTGAGTTTATTTTCTGATTGCTATGTACTGCTAGACATGTGGCTATCCTTGAAAGCAGCTTGGTAATCTAAATGAAATCTCCATCCAAATAATGGGGATACAGCTTCAACTGGACGACTCTCATCACCACATGAAGCTTCAGTACTGGGAATGGATTACATATAATCCAATTGTATGTCATTTTACATATAGTTAGTTTGACCATTTGTTGAAGATAATGATCTCCACTCCCATTGCCACTAGCCCCAGGGTGGACTTCTAGCTTCTCTGTCAAAAATCAGGTATCCATAGATGTGTGGTTTTATATCTGGGTCTTTAATTTGATTTCATTGATTAATATGTCCTTATACCACATGGATTTTGATGCTGTAGATTTGTAGTATAGTTTGAGCTTGGGGACTGTGATATCTCTTGACATTTTGGGTTGTTTTACTTATTTTTTTTTTGGTGTGGTTTTTTTTTGTGTGTTTCCATGTATGTATGTATGTATGTATGTATGTATGTATGTATGTATGTATCCTTAAATTGTCTTTTGAAGATAGGCAAATAATTGTGTTAGAATTTTAATGGTGAATGCAATGAACCTGTAGATTGCTTTTAATAGGATGAAAATGCTTACTCTCTTAATACTACTTATGGATGAGCATCAAAGAGATTTCCTTCTAATATCTTCTTCAGTTTCTTTTTTCAGTGCCTTAAAGTTTATATCATCCATGTCTTTCACTTGCTTGGGTAGTGTTACCTCAAAGCATTTTATATTGTTTGAGGCTATTGTGAAAGTTATTGTTTCCCTGATTTTTTCTCAGTCATGTGTATATAAGAAGGCTCCTGATATTTGTGAGTTGACTGAGTACCCTGCTGCTGAAGGTGTTTACCAGCTGTACGGGTTTCTAGGTGGTATTTTTAGGTTCACTTGTGCACTCTACCACATCTTCTGTCAGTAAAGATACTTTGAGTTCTTCCCTTCTAATTTGCATTCTTTTGTTCTCTTGCAGTTGTCTTATTGCTTTAGTTAAGACTTCAAGTACTATATTGAGTAGGTATGGAGAGATCAGATATCTTGTATTGTTCTTGATAGTGATATTCATTTGAGTTTCTCTCCATTTAAGTTGATGTTGGCTGTGGGCTTGAAGTACCTTCATTATAGTAAGGTATGTCTCTTGCATCTCTAATCTCTCTAGGACTTTAATTATGAAGGGGTGTTAGAGTTTTTTTTCACAGGCCTTTTCTCATCTAATGAGATGATCATGTGTTTTTTGCCTTTCAGATAATTTATATGGTGAATTGCATTTATCAATTCAGATATGTTGAATCATTGCTGCATCTCTGGAATGAAGCCTATTTGATAATGGTGGATATGATAATATTTTGTTTGTGATCTAACAAATAAAGCTTTCCTGAAGATCAGAGTGCAGAGCTAAGCCACCAGTTAGCCATAGGGGGCAGGCAGTGGTGGGTTACACCTTTAATCCCAGCACTTGGGAGGCAGAGTCAGAGGCAGACAGATCTCTGTGTGTTCAAGGCCATCCTGGGCTACACTAGACTGATCCAGTCTCAAAGAGAAACAGAGCTCATACCTTTGAACCCAGCACTTGGGAACACACCTTTAATCCCAGCACTAGGGAGGTGGAGACAGGACAGCATAGCATTTAGTTGAAAGATTCCTAGAGACAGGATCACCCATTCTTTCTGAAGATGGAAAGAACCAGTGACTGGCTGCTCTGCTTCTCTGATCTTTCAGCATTTGCCTCTATATCTGACTTAGGGTTTTATTATTAAGACATATTAGAATTCACATTACAGGTGGATGATATTTTTGATGTTTTCTTGGATTTGGTTTGCAAGTATTTTATTGATAATTTTTACATCTTTATTCATAAGGGAAATTGGTCTGTAATTCTCTTTGTTGGATCAATATACAATTTAGGTATCAGGGTAATGTGGCCTCATAATATGTATTGGGCAATATTAATTTTGTTTCTATTTTGTGGAATAATTTAGGAGCATTGGCATTAACTCTTCTTTGAAAGTCTGGCAGAATTTTGCAAGAAAACCATCTGGCCCTGGGATTTTTTTTTTTTGGGAGATTTTAATGACAGCTTCCATTTCACTAGGAGTTATAGGTCTGTTTAAATGGCTTATCTAATCTCAATTTAACTTTGTGAGGTAGTATGTATCAAGAAAATTATCAATTTATTTTAGGTTTTCCAATTGGATAGAGCATAGGTTTTTAAAGTATATGCTTCTGATTCTCTGGATTTCCTTGGTATCTGCTGTTATTTCTTCCTTTTCATCTCTAATTTTTTAATTTGAATATTTTCTCTGTCTTTTAGTTCATTTGAATAAAGGTTTAACAATATTACTGCTTTTCTCAGAGGACCATCTCTCTGTTTCACTGACTATAATATGCAGGTTTCTTTTCTTTCTTTTTTATTTTTATTTTATTGATTTTAGTCTAGATCTTGAGTATTCTTGCCATCTACTCCTTTTGTGTAGGATTTCTTCTTTTGTTCCAGATCTAGGTTACTAGAATGAAATTTCTCTAATATCTTTATGAAGATATTTAGTTTGGTTTGATGAACCTGCCTCTTAGAACTGCCTTCTTTGTGTCTCATAAGTTTGGTTATGTTATGTTTTTATTTTAATTCAATTCTATAAAGTTCTTTCCATTAATTTTTTTTCTTGACCTATTTTGCATTCAGTAGTGAGTTGTTCAGTTTCCAAGGGCATGTAATCTATCTGTTGTTACTATTGCTGTTAATATCCAACATAAATCTGTGGTGATCATATACGATGCAAGGTATTATTTTAATTTTCTTATATCTTTTAAGAATTTTGTGTCAGAGAATGTGGTCCGTTTTGGAAAAAGTACCACAAGGTATATTCTTGTGTGTTTTGGTAAATGTCCTGTAACTATCTATTAGGTCAATTCAGTTTGTGATATCAGTTAGCTCTAGCATTTCTATTTAGTTTTTGTCTGGATTACCTGTCTATTGGCTAGAATGAAATCCAGTTATTTAGAGAGAGGGAGGAGTGATGAGCAAAGGGGTCAAGACCATGCTGAGGAAACCCACAGAAACAGCTGACCTGAGTAAGCGGGAACTCACAGACCCCAGTCTGATAGCTGGGGAACCAGCATAGGACTGAACCAGGCCCCCTGAATGTGGGTGTCAGTTGCAGGGCCGGGGAACTCTATGGGGCCTCTTGCAGTGGAACCAGTATTAATCCGTAGTGCATGAATGGACTTTGGGAGCCCATTTCCTATGGAGGGATACTCTCTCAGCCTAGATAACAAGGAGGGGAGCTATGTCTGTCCCCAAGTGATGTGACTGACTTTGATGATCGCTTATGGGAGGTCTCATCCTCCCTGAGGAGTGAATGTGGGATTGTTGGGGAGGATGGAAGGCTGAGAGGGATTGGGAACTGGAATTGATATATAAAATAAGATTCTTTTTAATTTAAATAAAAGTTAATTTTAAAAAAGAGTTCCACATCTGCATTTGCAGACAACAGAAAGAGAGACTTGCTTGGCTTGAGCATTTGAAATCTCAAAGTCCCATATCAGTGACACACTTTCTCCAAATAAGGCTACACCTGCTCCTTCTCAAGTAGAGCTGCTCCTTGGTGATTAAGCAGGTGATTATGAGCCTATGAGGGCTATTTTTATTAAATACCACACAGACCATGAATATGTTTATGATTCTAATAAAGATTCACCTTTTGGTTAAAGAGTGACCCAGGCAAAAGAGGCATGGGGACCCCAAAAAAGGACTAGCTCACCCTTCAAAAGCAGCCTAGGGCTTTCACAGGTCCCTGTGTGTGGTAGTGGTAAAAGCTTATATATGTCTGTGGTATAACATTTTTCCCTAAATGACTTCCATATCTTCAGCAGATGATCCTTTCACATATCCTGATTAGAGATTTAAGTGAGAAAGGCAGGAATATTCATATATGGCAAGTGAAGGGAGTAGGAGACAGAAAGAGGTCTGATTGCAAATTGCACATTGAGGCTGGGTGAAATGTGGAGAAGTCAGTTGCTCCAAAGCTCTCATGTTGGAGACCCTGAGAAGCAAAGGCATCTCTTCTAACTCATCATGACTGTTGCGAGGGTTGGGGCTGAGTGAGTGTCCTGTGCGGCATGTGTCATGGATGGAGGAGCCGCCTATGAGGCCTTCCTGCCCACAGTCAGATAGAGCAATGGTGGAAGCTGCCTTCTTACCAAGCATTCAGGGGGTCTGAGCTTTCCATGGGATGCATTTCTAGAAAACAGAATTTCTGGGATTCATCACTTTGAGAAAAAAATCTGATGGAGAAATTGGCAGGTGGCCAGACTGAGTACCTATGTTCTAGTAGCGTTTTGGAGAGCCAGCCAGCCAATGTGTGCTCTGCCCTTGAGTGATTTGTGGAGGCCTGCAAGAGTGGCAGAAGCAGCAGCAGCTGGTGCAGCAACAGCACCAGATCTGGATGACTCAGCACACTCCACAGCATGGTCACCATAATTATACTGGAACAAGTTTTGTTTGTTTGTTTGTTTGTTTTATTTAAAAAGGGAATTGGAACACAAGAGACCCCTCAAGCCCAAACATCAGGTTTGCTGGCAATACATGCCGGGGTGGTTGCTGCTGCTGCTATTCTGATATGTTAGTGCAAAATGAACTCTGGCAGGAGAGATTGGGCAAAGAGTTCACCCTATTGACATTTCCAGAAATGTCAGTTTCTTATTACGATGGGGAAGAAGGGAAGAGGAAAAGGGGAAAAGGAGAAGGTAAGGGAAGGGAAAGGAAATATGAGCACATCGATCAGAAAAACAGGAAGGTTGAAGAAAGGACTGTATATGTGTTAGAGGAAGTAATAGTAAAGCCCAGACTCACCGCCCCTTTTGAAAATATACATGTAATGAAGAACAAGACAGCTATTACAGCTGGAGATTGTAATAGGAAAGAGAATGTTATCAGCCACATGCATGCTATTTTCCTTCCTAGAATGAGTAAATATCATAGCAGGACAACTCAGTCCCCATGAACACCTGATCATCCTGTTGATCATCCCAAGGAAATGCATGGGGAAGCATGGGGCAGCGAAGGCAGTGAGACTCTGGCCTGCTTTTGCTGGCTGCACCCATAGAAGATGGCATCCAGGGATAGGCCTAGGAGAATGTGGCCCACGGGGGCAGGTCTGGGAGAATGTGGCCCACAGGGGCAGGTCTGGGAGAGTGTGGCCACAGGGGCAGGTCTGGGAGAATGTGGCCCACAGGGGCAGGTCTGGGAGTGTGTGGCCACAGGGGCAGGTCTGGGAGAGTGTGGCCACAGGGGCAGGTCTGGGAGAATGTGGCCCACAGGGGCAGGTCTGGGAGTGTGTGGCCACAGGGGCAGGTCTGGGAGAGTGTGGCCCACAGGGGCAGGTCTGGGAGAATGTGGCCCATAGGGGCAGGTCTGGGAGAATGTGACCACAGGGGCAGGTCTGGGAGAATGTGGCCACAGGGGCAGGTCTGGGAGAATGTGGTCCATAGGGACAGGTCTGGGGAAATGCTGACAACATGTCTGTTTCCTTCAAGGCACTATATTAGAAATAAATTTTGAGATCTTGGGTTGGATTTGGCTCCAGCACTAACTCTCTGAGCACTTGGTAGGTTCTACTTAGTCCTGATTTGTCCGTCTACCCCCTAAAGATAACTAAGTGTTCATATACATGCAACAAAGAAGGTAGTTATTATAACTTGAGAGTGTAGTATGAGCGAAAATGTTCTAGTTTCTTCTTAGAATGTGTAAATACCATATCAGGGTTTTGTTGTAAGGGTTAAGTGACATAGGATATGCAAAATGTTTTAGAGATGTCACTTATAAGTATAAAACATACACACTGTGTTATTATGTTTCTTTTTACCAACTGAATGCAATTCAGTTGGGTGAGTTTCAGCATTAATTAAGGGCCACTGTAGAAATCCACCCCTGAGCTTCCTTTTGTGGAACTTGTCTGTTAAAAGAGGGTTCCCTTAATGGACTTAATATTTAAGGAGGAGGGGCTACAGAGCTTTAAGCACATCCTAACACTGAGCAGGTGGGGTCTGTAGAACAATAGAAGCACAGCATGCCCACTGCAGAGATGAGAAATGTCATGTGAACAGGATTTTACCTGAATTGGCTTTGGCAGCTCAGAGACAGTGCTGGCCTTGAGGCTGGAAAAGAATTCCTGGTAGCGGGGAGGGTAAGAGTGATGGAGGAGTGAGAAAGTGCCTCTGCAATCGGGATGCCTATCGTGGTGTTCTGACGATGCTGGATGGATGGAAGCATCAATGTTAGTACCTCTCCCTTTCACATCTGGCAACTTCTCCCCAGTCTTCTCAACCAGGGGAGGCCCTGGGGTGTCAAGTGGGAGACTTGCTGGTGAGATTCCAGCTGAGTCATCAAGATCTGCAAACCGGGTGCTCTGTTTTGGCCTCTTAAATATTTTGTGGCTCTTGAGTCAGTTTCCCTTCCTGTCTCATGGAGATCATAACAGTTGCTAGAAGGAATCAGGCAACCATAACAGGGACACATGTACTTAAACTTTTGTGCATAATGGTTGACTCACTTTCACATGATCTGTGTGTATGCATTCATTAATGGTGTCCTGGGAGGAAATGAAAACAATAATAGTTCTTTGTGATTTCCTTGAGATCAAGAAGGAGACTGTGAGGAATGGGCATAGACTGCACTGCTCCAGGAGCAAAACTGGGCCCTGACACGGAGGAAGGCAGGAGGAGTGATCACTATTACTCATCTAGGAGTTCCTTTCACTGCATGTTGGAGGGTGTGCCTCTTGGTTTATGCAGTGTCCCTTTATAAACCGTGATTCTTTACAAAATTAATTTTTGGCTATTGAACTTACTGAGGACAATAGGCTTGTAAAGAAAGTCTTCCTCCTCCTTCTTTTCCTCCTCCTTTTCTCATGTGATGTTTTTTGGGGCAATTTACAATGATGAACATTAGTTTTGTTTTTTTGTTTTTGTTTTTTTTTTTTTTTTTTTTTTTTTAATAAAAGAGGAGCTGTTCTCATCTGCAAACTCCAGGCCAACCTGCAAATGCTGCAGATACCTCAATATATACAGCTACCCATAGCCAATTTGTCTTGTGAAATTGCCTAAGCAGCTCTGAACATGAAAGGAGATACCAAGCAGGACCCTGGAACCCATCCAACAATGTTCAAGTATTTGGAGGGATGTGCTATGAGCAAGGGAGATGTGCAAGTAGGGCATTATGAACCATGTGATTATATTCTGACAGGAAACTTGTCCTGGGGGATGCCATGCTCTCTCCTGACTAGAGGGACCACCAGCTGCATTGGAGGAAACTTCTCATTTTATTTATTTCATCCTGCTAGGGCAGCTGGTTTCCACACTAGCAGTTTAGGTCTCTGTAAGGCGTGTAGATTCAGGCCATCTGCTGCATCTGTTGCATCTGCTGCTAGGTATGCTCTTGAACAGAACAAATCAGAGTCTTGCAAATCAACAGCACCATGCTTTTTTTCCAGTACAGTCTTGCATACCCAGAACACAGGCTGGGTCTCAGGACCTCAGTGTAGGTGTTGACAGAGCCCAGGTCCAGATGTAACGATTGCAGTTTTTCAAGTCAGCTACCAACTGGGCTGGAAAAAGAGAGAGGCAGAAATTAGTTAAAGAGCCCAGCCCTCAGCGGAGCTCACACCAGAGACACAGCATTGTATCCTTAAAATAACCACATCAGTTGGATGCAGATTGTTTTTTATGTTTGCTTTTGTTTACATTTGTATTTTTTTCAAGTAGTGCTTTCAAAAGCTAATTTATGTCTGTCAGCACATCCTTAACAAAACTGGCTAATCACCCAATTAAAACAAACATTTCAAAAATAGATAAAGTGAAAAATAAGTTGTTTTCATTACACTGCTGCAGACTGTTTCATGAATAATGTGACCTTCTTAAGAGCAATGTATTCCCTAGAAGCAGCAGGGGCCAAGCTGAGCTCCACCTGTACCTGGAGGATGGACATTTATCAACAGCAACTGGCCTTTGTCTCTCAGGCGACTGTCTCCTTGACCTGGCTCTTAAGTGTTTAATATATTCATAAGCAAGTGATACTTTGAGAGTAAAGTATTTGATTGACTGAGCCTCTGTTGAGACTTATTTCCATCCTTACCTATCTTCCCCATTATCAAGGGAACCACTATGTTCAATTCAAAGACCATTCAGGCAGAGCCCAGTGATGCAGACCTATATTTCCAACTGCTTGGAAGGAGGCAGCAGGATCACAAGTTTAGGGCCTTTCTGGAATGTAGTTACTTCAGAGCAAGTCGCAGTCACTCAATGAGGTCTGGTTTCAAGCAAGTGTAAAAGGAGGACTAGGGATGTAATTCAGTGTTAAAAAACTTGTTTAGCATGGCCAAGGCCTGAAGTCAATCCCTGGTTGCACCATTCTCTATGACCACAAAGGACTATCCGCATCTGTGTATGTATGCTTATGTGTGTGTGTGTGTGTGTGTGTGTGTGTGTTTGTGTGTGTTGCAGGTATTGTGTTATATGTATTTATGTTATACACATGTATTCAAGCTTGTTTGCCCTTCCATGACCATGAGGTTGATATTGCCATGCTCTTTTCTGTCACCCACTAACTTATTTTTGAGAACAGGATGTTTTATCTTAATTTATTTTTTATTTTTATTTTACATATCGATCTCAGTTCCCTCTCCCTCCCTCCCTCTTTCCCTCTCTCCCACCCTCACATGCACCCCGACCACCCTTCCCCCCTACCCCACTCCACAAGTAAGGTGATGCCTTCCAGGAGGGGTCATCTAAATCTGTCAAGTCATTTGGAGTAGGGACTAGGACTTCTCTCCTGTCTCTAGGTTAAGAGAGTATCCCTCCATGGGGGATATGCCTGCAGTCCATTTGTGCATCCTGGTTCCACTGTATGAGGTCCCTTAGAGATGAAAACAGGATCTTTCACACAACCTGGTCTTTACCATATTGGCTAGACTGACTGACCACTGAGCCCTGGTGATTCTCTTGCCAGCCTGCCCCAGCACTGGGTTTATAAATGAATGCTGTCATGCCGGATTTCAAGACATACTGCAAATATAAACTCAGGCCTTCAATTTAGCTCAACAAGCTCGTTGTCCCCTAGCCATCTCCAAGCCCTGTTCAGACTTTTTAAAAGGCATATAAATATTAAATGTGTTATGTATGTTTTTATATCTTTATTCATTCATTTTGTATGTAGGGGAAAACATGTCACAGAGCATATGTAGTGGTCAGAGGACAAGCCGTGTGAGGCAGATTTCTTCTTTCCCCCTGTGAATGAATCTCAGGTTGTCAAGCTTAGTGGCAGCCTTTCGCTGCTTAGCCATCTTGCTGACCTGGCTGTATGTGTTTAATGGTATGTGTTCCAAACCTTACCTTTCATTTTATGTAGAGCTATTATTGTATGAGGGTAGAGGATGTTCCTGTAGAAAAAAAAAATGCTTTTAAGTCTTACCTCTTACAAAAAAATTGCTAGATTGAATTCTACTGAAGAGTATTTGATCATTATCTTACTAATTAAAATTCATGATAAGAAAAGATAGGATAAACTAGGCATGAATGCGGACCAGCAGAACATTGTAAACATAAATAAGTTTAGGTTTGTCTTGTTTTTGGTTTTTTGTTTTTGTTTTTATTTTTTTGTTTTTATTTATTTATTTTTTTTTGCCATTCAGTTCTCTAGAACTGGAAAGTGAAGTTTGCAACTGGCAACATCATCTTGCAGGGTATAGTTTGGACACTTCTGCCTTAAACTTTTCCCTACTATAGTAACATGAAAATTCTTAACTTCATCACCCTTGTCCCTGGGATAAATATCGTTGTAGGGGATGGTACCTAGAATTGAAATTTCCGGGTTGGTGGCTATACATATTTTGAGATTTTAACAGAAACCATCAAAGTTACCTATAAAAATCTGGGACCAATTTACATCCCCATCAGAGGGATTTGAGGATAAGTTTCCACGTACCTGAGACAGCTAGTTCCTGGGACCAATTTGTTCTTCTAATTTACCTGTTATTTGGGCTTCTATTAAAGCTCAGCAATTACATATTTGCCATAATTTCTCTGAAAAAAAATTAAAAAATATTTAGTTAAATTACTTTAACTGATATATACATATACATATATATATTTGTGTATGTATATATGTGCATATATATATGAACATATTGATAGGATATTGTGCTTTTACTGTTGCTTTTGTTTTTGAGAGTGGTCATACCATGTATCGCAGGCTGGTTGACATTGAACTTGTGATCTTTCTACCTCAGACCCCCAAAGAGAAAATCTTTAACATTATGATAGTTTTTGCCTCTGTGTGTCTGGATATTATTTACATACGCACATTGCTATCTATCCTCTTGGTTTATGTTTTGCATATGTGTATGCTCATATGTGTGTGGATTACACGCACATGTGTGTGTGTGCGCGCACACGTGTACGTGAATGTGAATGCCAGAGAACAACTTCAAACATCCTTACCTCGATGTCCACTTTGCTCATTGAGACACTGTTCTGGAATTTAACAGTGGGACAGTCTGGCTGGTTGGTAAGCCCCATGTATCTTCTGCCCTAAGCATTAGGGTTACACCATTGCAAGTCTTTAAAAATCCATGTAATTAATTTATTTCTATTTTTTACTTTTGATATTATAACATAATTACATTTCACCCTCCCCATTTCTCCCTCCAAACCCTTCTGTATACCTTGATCTCTTTCAAATCCATGGACTCTTTTTCCCATTAATTATCATTACATGCAATTTTTAATAATTCATTTATTTTTGGCTTTATGTGGACCTGTGTTTTTCCTGCATGCATGTCTTTGTGAGGGTGTCAGATCCCCTGGAACTGGAGCTATAGACAGTTGTGAGCTTCCATGTGGGTGCTGAGAATTGAACCCGGCTCCCCTGGAAGAGCAGTCAATGCTCTTAACCACTGAGCCATCTCTTCAGCCCTACATGCAATTTTTTAAATAACACGGATTCTGAAGTTTGAATCCAGGTTCCCATGCTTGCAGGGCAGGCGTTTACTTAGTGAGCTCTCTTACTGTTCTTCATTTTAATATATTACCTAGTAACTTCGCCGGTAAGTTTTTCTTGTATAGCCACAATCTTTTGTGTAGCAGTTAATCATACTATTCAAAAAGTGTGTTACTACTCCCTCATAAATGGAGTGGTAGGGTGATGTTTTAAATATGGGACTTCTTCAAAGGATGTGACTCATTTGGCATCTAAGTGGATTTGACTTCCCCCTTTTCCTCCTTCCTGATGCAAAGGCTGGAGTCTGAACTGTTACCTTAGGATCATATAATAACCTGGAAGATTGGATTCCTACTCTGAAGATGATGGGGCAGGGAAAACAGAAGCCTAGAGTCCTGTTTGCAGGGGACATCTCCATCTGCTTATCCCATCTGCCCTTTCTTCTCTTGCTAATCATTCATTCTTTTGATACTCTTGAATTTCTACCTTCTTCTATCATCGGATTTGATGTATTGTGTTCAAATTTCATCAAATTTCCAAGTTCTTCAGAAAATGTAGATTGTGGTCCTATTTTATTTTTATTTGTTTTACATTTTGTGAATATTTTGCACAACCAAAACAGACAAACAAACAAACAGAAAACCCTTGTGTTCTCCTTGGAAGCTAATCATTTGTTACATTAGATACAACTTTCTATTAAGGCTTGGTCTGTGCTCAAAAAGAGCAGCTGCATGTCTATGCCTCTTTGATGCTGTAATTAAGTATCATTACAGTTTTAAATATTTACCAATTTGATTACATACACATCTTTTTGTTTCTTGTATTACTGGTGAGATGACCTAAATGTCACATAAAGAAACTTTTAAAAAATTTTCCTTTGCCCACTCCTCTCCTTCCTCCCTCTTCTCTCTCTCTTCCCACTGCTCTTTAGTACAAGTGTTTGAACCACTGCCCTCTCACATGCTAGGCAAATGCTCACCCATTGGGCTGTGGCTCCAGCAATTCTTTCACCTTTTATTTTGAGATAGAATATCAGTAAAGTATCAGGGTGGTCATCAATTCACTCTAGGCAGGAATTATAATCCTCTGGCCTCTACCTCCTGAGTCACTGTGATTACAGGACTGCACCACTAGACTCAACTCTTTGAATTTGCTGAGACTTTGTGCCATTTGGCTATTCTCTTGGTGAACCTGGTTATTATATCTGACTCTGACAACTTTTATATTTCTTATTTGTGGAGTTTTTCTTCATTTTGCTTAATATTTTTAAATTTTCCTCATCCTTAATACTTTTGCATGGTTCAAAGAGCTATTCCTGTACCAGATGTCATTAGACCTTTCTTTTTCAATCCCCTGCAGATATTTATTCCCAGTTTTTTACATGAAAATTCATTTCTTATTAATTTTGGCATATGAAAGATTCCACTTTAATATAATTATATCTGTTTTCCTCATAGTGTCTTTTATATTACTTTTTTTGTTGTTTTAATTTTATCTTCCCATTTAGATGATTTTAAGGCATCTTTTTCTTCTCACTAATTTTTACATTTAAGTCTTTAATACAAGGAGAATTGATTTGGATGTGCACACATACTTAGGTTCTCTTTCCCTCATTTCACATGTGGTTTAATATTTTATAATATCTTTCATTGGCTGATAGCACCTCCCATCACTGCCTTGCAGTGTTCTATAGAACTAGTTACATATTCTTTACTTCTGGATGATCTCCATAGTTTGGAGAGGCAATTAGTTCTTTGGTCTCTTCTCTGCTTATCAAATTATCATAATTTTGTAAGATAAATTTTATATGGAAAGGCCTAGTCATACTAATATTTCCTCATTAAATGTACGCTTATGTCTAGAAGAAATTTAGAATTATGTTGACAACAATTATTTTGACAACTATTGAAAATATCTAAGTACACTTTAATTTTGTGTTGTTACTATTATGATCTAGCCATGGTAAGTCTCCACTTGTCAGAAAGATTCCGTCCTCTTATATAAACCATTATTTACTTAGTACCTTTATCTATTCTCAACTTTGTAGTTTCTTTTATAAAGACACTTTGCATATCTTTTCAGGGTCATTATTGTAGATAGTTGCTGTTTTTCTTCTTCTTACTTTTGTAAATGTAATTTTGTTGCCATTATGTGTTTTAAATGATTCTTTCTGGCATATAGGAAATCTGATTTTTTTTCATATTTTTCACATTTTTACATTACTTATGGCCACTCTGAGCACTAATAAATTATAAGAGCTTTAAAATGAATTTGCTAGTGTTTTCTGGGGGCATAATTAGATTTTAAGCCTGGCTTTCATTGAGCTTGCTGAATTTTGTCAATTGCTCCTGACTATATACATGAATCTCTTCTAAGTACCATGCTGCAAGGGAGGGCTAAGGCTGAAGGAAGGCCTTCTGTGAAGTCCTTATTCAAAGGGAGACTAGAAATATATCTAAACAGAGGTTAAAATGTCACACTGGGCAGCCTGAGTCCATTGCATTGTGTGTGTGTGTAGGGGGGGGGGCATTCAATGACATAAAGAGGGTAGGGATTGTAAGAAATAGAACCTGTGTAAGTCGCACTCAAACCCCACTGTGTGCTTTCCTTCTGCAGCTGTTTTCCTTCTGACCCATCTCCTGACGTCTGAGAAGTAACCATGCTTCTTGCTATCCCTACCTCCTCTGCAGCTCAACCCAACCCTGAAAATTTCACTTTCTTTCTCAGTCTCTGGAAGGGATACTTTCCCAGGCCCCTGACGCCAAACAAAGAAATAAACAGTCATAGCATTTTCAAAAACAAATATACCATGTCTGCCTCCTGTCTTTGCCAGGGCACAAAAATCATGTCTTATCTTTCTATCTTGCGTCAGCCAGCCAGCATCTGACACATAAAAGGCAGACTTTAATTGAATTGGAGCTATTACATTTATGAAAGATTTTCTCATTGTATACTTTATGCTCAGATCTATTCCTTGCTCCTAGGCACCCCAGTAGAAACCTATCATTTTATACTTGCTTTTTTCTGTCATGCTATTCTCCCTTACCAGATTTCTGTCTGTCTTTCTCAGCTTTTGCTGATGGCTTTCCAGAGGCTGGCTTTTGAACTGTTCATTCCAGTCTCACAAAAAGAAAGAATCGTGGACGTTTTGTCAGGGTTTTTTGTTTGTTTGTTTGGGGGGAGGTGTGTATGTGAAGTGGAGAGGTATTTTTACTGATGATATCTTTAGGAAGAAAGTTTAATAAAGGGGGTTTTACTGATATAGTCACAAAAACTACATTTGCACACTCAAGCTTTGGTCCAAATAGAGAAATTGAAAGTCTTAACAATCTATTCCCACACCCCTTGCTATCTTGAATATCTTCATTTCATTATTGGCAATGCAAACAACCTGATAGAAATTGCTTTGAGATAGAGGAATTAGGCTGCATATTGACCACGTGTGCTGACAAAGAAGCCTTAAGCTGGTTATTGGCTGCAACATGGCATCTGTGAATTCTTAGGAAGTAGACTCACTCCAAGCATGAATCCATTTTCCTTCCTGGAATTTAAGGAAGGCTGAAACAGTTACTGGCTGGCTCAGATGATGGCCATGGATTAGATGGAATGAGAATAACTTGGACAACCAAACACAGATGACTCTAGACCAAGGCTGAAGACAGAGTCATACTATGGAGACCAGTTATATCAGTGCCCCAGGTGCTCGATTACCTGTTGCTGACTTTAGGGATTTGAGGTCAAGGTTGGACATTGCTTAGAGGGATAGTCCTTGGTGCCTGGTGATACTGATGGAGGTGTGCTCCACTTACAACAAGGCCTGGTGAAGATATTCCAACACAGGGACCTTTCTGATCACTCCATGGGGCACTGTGTTAGCTGATCCGAAGACAAGGTCTTCAGATCATTGTACCCAGAATAGTGTTTACTCAGATGCCTAACATTACACTAAGTGAGAAAAGTAGAAAGAAACAAGAAAGTGGAACCAGAGTCTTATAAATATACTCAGTACTATGAAGCATGGAATTTCCAGTCTGTGACTGAGGCCTAGTTAGTCACTACACATTTGAAAGGTGACAATAAGTTGTCATATAATCATAACAAAACATGCACTGCTTCCCTGACAGTTGAGAGAAAAGATAGGGAAGTTGTAAGAGGAAGACACATGTGCCTGCAAAGCACTGCAGGGACAAAGAGCAGAAACAGCTGTAGATTTCAAAGGCCACAACGACTACGCTCTGACTTCACATGCACTTTGCCAGTAACAAGGAGGTGCTATTGTTTAGTTCACTGATTTGCTGCCATGGGCTCATTCAAGTAATTTACACTTATAAGGTTTGGGATTCCCAATCCATTCAACAGATGAAGAGACAAAGGTATGGGGAGATTAAAGAACTAGTTGAAGATTACATACTTGGTAGACAGGGCTGAATTTAGGACCTGAATTTGCTTGTCTCTAAGGCACCCAATCCAACATTCAGGTTACAGACACATGTCACCACACATGTCTCTTAGGTGGGTCCTAGGGAACCAAACCCAGGATCACATGCTCACACAGCAAGCTCTTCCCCATTGAACATCTCCATGATACATCAACTATTCTTATAGAAAACTCTCATCCTCTCCCTGCAGATGAATATAAACTAGAAACATTGAAAAATTATTACCACCATTCTGAGATACTTAATATTATTCATTTTGGTTTATATTAATTTATTCCTTTTCCATGTTTTCATATATATAAAAACATGACTTTGGTTTATGTGCTAACTGGTAATCTTTTATTTAATTCCATCCAGTAATACATGATGTCAGGATTTGTGTCTTTGGATGTGATTTCACTTTATATTGTAAGGAAAATTGTACTTAATAACTTAGAATGGCTTGAGATTTTATGTGCTCAGAGTACAATTCTCACTAATGTGTTAAAAGTACATAGAATTAAAATCATATATACTGGAATTTTGCATAATGAGAATTCACAGTAGGGGAAGGAATATTTTCTCAATGGAAATTAGTAGACACTAAGTAGATGGAAAGCATTTAGGTCTGAGCACTTCCTATTGAGGAACCCATCCACGATTTCTCTGTGCACAGAAGAAACCTGTGCAAGAATGAGTAGGCATGCATGCATGTACTGATAAATGAACTTTGTCTTATGAACCATGCCTCCAATTCCAACCTTGATTCTCTAGAAAACAAAATTGGGGGGATGGGGATAGAAAAAGGCAAACGACTTAGGAAATCAAACTAAATGTCTTAATATGAAAATAATCACTTTATTAAGTCAAAAGAAGAAACAACAAAGGTGAAATTCAGAAATCCCTAAAAAGGCTTGTATTTCCCATAAATATAAGTAAAATGGTACATTATATAAATTGTAGTAAGAGCAAGTACAATTGGACACATGATATTGTTCCTTTGAGTCATTGAGTCATTACCTGTCATGTTAGACTCTAGCTTCTGCAAGTTCTGACTGGTTATTCTACACATCAGAATTTATGAGTAATAATCTTCACATTTTAGAGCTTTGATTGTGTGTGTGTGTGTGTGTGTGTGTGTGTGTGTGTGTGTGTGAAGGATAGGCTAGACAGAATGTGGACTTCCTTTCAGATATGAAACTCCCATGTTTACTTTATGAAATGGGGAAATTTGTGAACATTTGGATATAAATATTGAAGGATATTTTTTAGCAATATGTGCATTTCCATTAATTGAAAGCTGTAGCACATGCTGATTCTTGTCACTGAATCATGAGAATGCCCTCATCCTTAAACACTTTTCAGAACACCATGCTCAATGGCTTTGTAGCTCCCAGTGAAGTTCTGCCTTAGCTTATTCAGCCTAGGGTTCACCCATTGATCTAACTCTTGTTTGGTGATGATGAGAAGGGGGCTAATACATTCCAGGGACAGTGTAAATGTATGCAATCTCCAGAAAGATCCTGACTCTGACCCAACTCTAGAAGTTTTCCCTATCAGGGAGGCTCTTCATCCACAGTCATAGAGCCCAGTTCATTCTAATAAGCCATCTTTGAAGAAATGGATTCGTCTTCAACCTGTCTAACCTTGGAGAGTAAGGTGGTAGGTGAGTGATGGAAGGGTCAGGATTGTTATTAGTGCAATACTTCTGAATAAGGCATATTATTTCCAGGGCAAATAAAACAGAAAACTAGAAAGGGCTGCTGGGAAATTCCTCCTCAGCCTCCCTAGGTCCTTCATGAACCTTGAGAATGTCTGTCCAGATGCCCATGTAAGAGCTGTTGGCGCTATTAAAATATAATGACATTGATCTCTCTATAGAGGGATGGTTTAGGAGGGGTATCTTCTGCTTCATCAAAGTTCAGACATCTCCCCACCATAAGACAAGGAACACCCACTTTTCCAATGCAAAGGCATTTGATTTTTTGAAGTTTAGAGGTTATTTGATCACAAATTCAACTTATAAAAAAACGGAGCCCCACTGCACTTTAATGGGGAGGGTATATTGTCAAAAACAGTGTGGTAACACTTAGGGTAAAAGAAAAAAATACACACAGATTCCTGGTAGATATCAGCACACACAGGCAAGGTAGTTGGAGGAGTTTCTTTTAGACACACTCTCTGTTTGTATTGTTCACATTTAGAAAGATGACAGCAGTAGGAAAAGAGTTGATTTATTATAACACCAGAAAAGTTCTAAGTAGGATACTTGTGAACTGGTCATCAGACATTTTTTACCAATGAATAGTCTATGTGCAAGTTGAAAGTGATTCTCAAGTTCTAGACTGAATCAGGGAGGTGGCTCCTCTAATCTTTCAATATCCTATCACTTTGTTCTGTAAATCCCCATTTTTACATCATAGTTTAATTTATATTTTTATATTTTTTTTCTGTCGTATTAGTATCAGATAGCTCTTTCTGTGTCTTCAGGGGAGCTGGCTCCTGAGGTCTATCTCTAGAGCTCTGTTATGGAGACCAAGGGTTCTGGCTTCCTTTCTTGCCCTCTGCTTTCCCTGGTGACCCTATTCATGACTTTGTTCCTACATTAATGTGAGTCCCCTTAGGATCCTTACCCTTTACCCCTGGTTGTGTGTTTATTGAGATGTGGAGAGGCAAGCTATGGCACTCTCAAACACAAACCAAATAACCTCCAGCACTTTCCAACTAGCAGGGAAAAATGAGAAGAACAGGAAAGCTCTCTAAGTTTTAAAGAATCATATTTTGTCTTAAAACGTTGGTTCTCTTTACTTTTTATGTAAACTAGCATCTAGTATAAAAAGGTAATAAATTAATTTACCCTCCAACTGTCTATTGGGCTATTGCAGTTTTAGTGTATTAGTGTTTAAAAATGGCCCACAAAGTGCACTGGGTTACTTTGCAATTGAACGAGTTTCAGAGTCATTTACCTGAATTGCTTGCTTTTAGAAAGCAAAGGCCATGGTTGAATGAGCCTTGAACCAGACTGAGCATAGCAATTCCTCACAGCACTCCTCTCCTCCAAAGTGTGGCTCTCTTCAGCCTGGCAGCCATTTTGGATGGAGCTAAGGCTCAGAAGACAAGGTGCTTGCTCCTAGCTTCTATGTCAAAGAAGCTGAAGTATCAGATCCCATTCTGCCATAATGACTTCTGTGGTTACAGAGGATACAAGAGTGGAAGGTTGTAGGAGAGTTATTTCTAGAATCGATCAAGTCCAGATATTAACACACATGAGATGTATCAGTTGTCTCTCTATTAAAAAACAATTTAAGGATGTAAATGTTTATTTTGGGGTTGCTATTTTAGGGGATACCGTCCTACAGTCCATCATGGAGGTGAAAGTATGATGGCAGAGTTTCCCACAAACTCTGGCTGGCACCGAGAGTATCATAGCCTGCTCATGTGACCTCAGAATTCCCTGTTCCCTTTCTACATGGGAGATACAGCTCAGTTCTCTAGTCTTTTGTTTTGCTGTCTGTCTCCAGAACAACCCATAATTAACTCTTTGCATGCCTTCTCTTGGTTGGCATTACTGGTGGACAACTCAGGACTAATGTATTCCCAGGAAGATCCATGTTGTATTAATGGCAAAATTAAGGCAACTGAGAAGTATACACAAGTGCAGCAGTCAAGTTAGCCATCTAGACAAGTCATGCTTAGCCACTGTAACTTGTTTTGATAAATACTTGAGACCCTTCAGATACTAAATGGGTTGACTGCTAGAACTCCCTGGTTGACATGTATGGTTAGATTCTCAAATGGCCAAAGATTTCCCTCCCTGTCTAATCTTTTCCTGTAGCCTGTATCATTTCAAGAGAACTTTGAGATTCTGAAGGTCAATGGCCAATTTCCTTTCTCTGCTGACTATCTGGCTTTCTCATCTCAGGTCTAAGACAATACTGCGTGGAATAGCCCTGAAGTAACTAGAGCATTTCCCCAATTGCAAACCACTGAAAATATCTAGAGTGCCACATCCCTACATTAGCAGGGCTATTATGTCTCCAAAATATAACTTCAGAGCACAGAAGACCAGCCTTTTCCTCATCAGAGACATGACTCTCCATCTTTCTTATCACATGAAACATAGGTTCTTTGTGGAACAACTCATCCACCTTGCTTGTCTATGGTATTCAAGGCAAACAATGATTATCTTTTGTATTCTCCTCTGTGAGACAGAAGCAGTAGTTTTTTTTATTATCAAGCCTTGAATGTCCCAGGCTTGGTGATTCATATTATTTTGTATAATTCTCATTACAGGCCTATGAAGAATTAATTTATATTTTCTAAATGAAGATACTAGGCTACAGAGTGATGGATATGGCTACCCACACAAGACCAAAGAAATTAACCACAGCAGACATATCACTTGGAGGTACCATTGGAAGCTCACTCTGTCTTCCAAGTCATTCTTATTTTGGTTTCCCAGAGAAGATTGTCTGAATTATTGGGTATTGAATGGGTGATTTTATTAAATATATAGCAAGCAAAGGAAAAGAATCAATAGTGGTTCACAGACAGAGAAGCAGTCAATAAACCACAAAACAAAATCTTACCAGGCACTCACAATTGCCCAACAGAAACCAACTGGGAAAGTTGAGGCCATCAACTGTAGCTCCAGATTAGAGTCTTCTGTGAGGGGCTTTCTGTCCTCTCTATTTATAATCTTTCCTACTTCTTGTTTTGACCTCATGCATTTTTAAATCATGAGATAAACTATTGTAACATTTGTTTACCTTCTAGCTGCTTTCAAGGACACAGTATTTTTGCACTTGAACTATTTTCCTTTCTCCCTATCACATAGTTAGAGAACCAGCCTATCCACAGAAAGGGGGCATTGAAGGACACTTGAAACAAACATGTTGAAGTCTGGGGCACAGAATTCACCAATAAAATGTGTTTTTCAGGAGGGAACCTAAAGTAATTGAAACACCCTTCGTTCTTTCAGGATTTTTTTTTTTAATTGTTGGATTTCATTGCATTATTTTAAGTGCCCAGATCTTTTTGCCTGATTGTTGCCTTATTTCAGATGAGCATTTCACAGTAAATTGACAGGTGGCTATGTGCAAAGCCACAGATTTTAGGAAATAATAGGGAAGATTCTACAGTTTGAAAAGTATGCATTGCCTCATTGAATGGGAAGATAACTAAAGGGTAGATACTATTTTCTTCATATAAGATCTTCATCCTGGCATCCAGTGGGCATTGTACTGACAATATTTTGTGTTGGCACATTTCTAGGACTGTGAGCTGTGCTTGATAGGGAAAGATCTCTGTGATTCAAGTACTTCCTTTTGGCATTTGAAAATCTTGTGACTATTTGGTATTTAATAGACTCTGGGTGATTCGTAGAGTAGGCAGAAGTTTATGTCATGTAGAGATAAAGGTAAATCAACCTGTAATCCATAGGAACAGTCAGCCATAGCTCACTTGAGATGGAATCCTTGGATCTCTGGTTTCCCTGGAGCTTTGAAGTGCTTCTGTTGTCAAGATGATTGTTACTTCACTCTCATTCCTCAGATTGGATTGACTTTTCTCCTCTTCACCCTGAAGAATTCTGCATCTCTGAGGTGCTCTTGGCAGATTCCATTGTAGAAGGGTTCAGGTTATATTTTCATCGAAGGGAGTCATGCACAGGGCAGGAAAGGGAGATGAAGGTCACTGTTGCTTTATACCATTGATGTACACACAGACACCTGGACACCTGCACCCACAAACACAAGGATATGGAAATGACCTTTCAGATTCAATGTGCATCACAGTCACCATCAATCTCATGCATACAATTCTTCAGTGTACAGTTTACACCCACTCACCATGGAGTAATAGTAAGATTGGCATCTCACCGTAACTACAGGGTAGCGACTTAAAAAAACATTCCCCTTCCTTTCACCTGGAAGATGGATGCTTGTCATTTTGTGGTGTTTGTTGCTGCTCTTGTTTTAGAGAGGGAAGTGATATTGCTCAGTCTCATCTTTCCTCAGACCAGGGAAAAACACATACGGAGGGTCAATGTTTCTTCCTTTAGATCAGGAAGGAGCACTTTGAACAACAGGTACAAGCTCATCTCACTGCCTGGTGCCATCCTGTCTGAAGGAACAACCTGGACCTGCAGGACTCTTCTTGAGCCTCCTTTTCTCTTCCCAGCAGCCCCAGGCATCAAATACCTGTCACCATTCAGTTCATTTGTGATCAGTTTCCCAGTGTGAGGCTGAACCCTACCCTGGATGAGGTAAAGCCATAGCACTGATGTCCTCACCATCTGCTGTGAGGTCAGACCTGGGGACCCGCAGTCCTCATGTCCTGGGACAGACCAGCCAGGCCTGCCTGGAGGCCTAGCCAATGTTTTTACAGCTGCAGGCAGGGAGGGCTGCTCCCTAGCTGCAGTGCACACAGTTGGTCTGCGAACCAGCAGCTGTGCATATCCACTCTTAACTCCAATCCCTGCAGGGAGTGGGGATCCCTGGCCAGTGTGTGGGACCAGAATCGAGCTGCCACAGTGTCCCATTTTGCCCTTCCTCCTGACCCACTTGGTTAAGGTGGCTCTTAAATGGTTCTCACATGGCTTCCCTGGCCTTCTATTAACTCCCTAGGCAGCAGCGACAGCCTTATTAATGGCAAATGGCTTCTTGTGGCAGCGTTCCACTTCTAATATTAATAATCAGTGTTTAATAAAAACAAAGAAGGGAAAAATGGAGGCAGAAAAAACAGACTGATTTGCCCCTTTCTCATTTGTCACCCTGCAGGAGGTCACAGGTCAAGCCAGCAGTGACAGCAGAGCTGTCAGCCTCTTGACAGAGACATATATACATGGGAACACACATAGGCCCACATACACACATATACATACACATACACTCATACACATGCACAATAGATTCACATCCTCATATACACACACATAGTGCACACATTCACACACATGCACATACACAATGTGCATACACATAGATATGTGGACACATTCATATGTCCACAAACACCCACATGCATAATACTGTCACATACTCACATGAAGAGTACACATACTCATATTCACGTGCACACAAGTATGCATATACATATACTCATCTACACATCCCCTTGCCTACATATATCCACACACACGCACAAAGCACGCACATTTGTACACACAAATATATGCATAAATGCACATGTGTACACATTTGTATACACATAGATACATACAAACTTTCACATGTGTTTACATAATCACATGAATAGACATATACTCACACCAATAATCATGTACTTGCCTCTACCTGTCCTGGATCTGCACTTCATTCATTAGCTGGCTTGGATTTCTTCTTCCCACCCAGTCTTACCTCCATGGGCCACCAATCTTGTATCTACCTACAGAGGTTTCCATACTCCATAATGGTACCATTAACTGATGCTCTAGGGGAAAGAAGGAGAGAGGTTATCATATTTTCTCTTCCCTGCACCTCTCCTGGAGACTAGTCATCTGCAAGACAAATGGCTCCCTCCTGCCAAAGTCTGGAAGACTATAGTTAAAAATGTAGCTAATTAAATTTACTCAAAAGATCAACTCCCTAGATTATGTTTTATTGCCACTAAAAATAAATAGGGCTGGGGAGACAGGATGGAGGACAGGAGAGCGGTGAGAGGTATGGAACAAAGGGAAGCTTGAGGTTTTGCATACTTAGAGGCTGGGCTGACATATAAGGGTTCTTTCCACTACAAATGATCTCCAGAAATATTTGACATCCATTGAGAGGGTGAGGAGGTCTGTATAACAAACATCTCATTGGTTGGAAAGATGAGTCTCTCTCTCTTTTTGTGGGTGTGTGTGGGTTTATGTACAAAAGCTTGCGGAAGGAGTTCTTTGTTCATGGAGAGAAGAATGTGTCTTCAGCTTCCCCCTTCACTAATTTAGTATCCCATTTCTCTTCTACCAAACTTTCCTGCCCATGGCTAATGAACAGGTGGCTGTTCCGGAGGGTCATGTTCTACCAGCCACTTTTCCTCCCATGTGCTACATTCTTGGCATTGCCAGTGCATCCTCTCCTTGTGGAAGCTAAGGCAGTTCCTGGTTTGGATCAGCCAGCAAAGGACTTACTGGACACCTTCGTAAATTCATTCACAGAGATGAATTCTGGAGCTATAGGAAGAGCCTGGGAGTACCAGCTGACCTGTGGATCAGTTGCTTGTTATTTCCCATCCCATGGCCTTGCCCAGACACCAATTCCTCTTAACAAATGCCTGAACTGCCTTGGTGCCCACAGCTAACTCAGTTGTCTTCCTGAACCTTGCTGGCCACCTTTTCCCTAAGTTTTCTCTAATCTGACAGAGCCCTCGAAACTCCCTGTTCAGCCTGCTCCTTCCAGCACCTCCAGCCCTGCTCCTAGGAAGAGCACAAATGCTGGGCTTGGGGAAGTGCAGCCAAGGGGTGGTGGCTTCAGGATGAGTGAAAGAGTGGAAAATGGAGTTTGCATGCCAGTTCAGCCATGGGTGGGCCTGAAGTCAAGAAACCCGTGAGTTCATCAAAATGTCAGAACTATTGACAAAGGACTTCCTGGCTTAAAAAATGGCTGTCACTTTCCTTCTCTGAGCTTTACCTTGGAAACATACAAAGAATAGAGTTGGTGTGTTTCAGATTAATTTAGTCATCAAAATGTCACTTTGCAGAAGCTGTTTGCTAGCCTCAAGTCTCTCCAACTTCCCTTGCTTTGAGTAGGAGATCTCCCTGTGACAGACATAAGTTTGCAGGAATTCTGGGAGAAAGGCCTGAGCTGGGGGCTCAGACTCCCTGAAACCATGGCTGCTTTCCCTATCAAAGCCTAAGCTGCCAGTAGAACTGTTATCAAGGCCTTAGTTTGTCACATAAATCTCCCTTAAGGGCAGCCAGGAGAGAAAAGAGGACAGGAAAATAAATTTTGACAGGGGAAAAGAATAAAACAAAAAAAGCAATAGTTCCTATGGAAAAGATGCATTAAAGCCTTTTTGATTTTTTTTTTTTTAATAGAGCCAGATACAAGTTCAAACAGTCCTCGCCTATTAACGTCTTTACTTTACAGGCTTTTATATTTAATAGTCAAGGAAAACCTGTGGTGTAATCAAGCCTACAGCCTGGATAAGGTGACGATCTGAAGGGGCAGGGTTTTTGAGCAGTGAAGTAGGGCCTCCCAGTCACGTTACATACCAAATGGTGGGGCTTTTCAGCTCCTGCTTGCTGTTCTGAGGAATGGGAGAGATAAAAAGCCTGCAAGCAATCTCACTGCTCAGTCCAGTCTGGAAAGTTCTGTCAGACTCTTGCTAAGTATATTAATCATAAATAACCCTGGAACACAACCTCAGTGCTAGGGCCTGTGCTCCCACCCTGAGACAGAGTAATGAAATACTGTAGCTAACCTACTCACCTCATAAGGCTTCCTTCCACCTCCATGTGGGAACTCGGTCCAGCAGCCATGTTGAAATCAGGATCTGGCCATGTGACTTCTTGGCTCTGGATACTACTCCTTGCTTAGTGTGGAGATAGTCCACCACTGTGAATGACATAGCTTTGTTTTCTACATGCACACTCACACACTTTCTGAGGGTGTGTATGTGTGTGTGTTTCATATAAAGACCATGAAGTACTGTAAACAGCACCGAGAGAGAAAACAGCAATCAATACACCTGTCCAAACAATTAGAAAGAGATGTTTCTGAGTCTCCTAAATCTCTCTGGCATGTGTTAGATGCACGCTGTCAGGCAGGCGGCCATTAAATAGCTTCTAAATAATGCAAAGACAATCAGATGTACAAATAAGCAATTCAATTTGGGTGATTGATTATTGGGATAATGCTCATGCACCCAAGGCACGATGTTTCCAATCACATCTCCATTTCATTTCTCTAGCAGTAATGATCTTTTGTACCTGCAGGGTGGGAAGCGATCTCATAAGTGAGGGTTTGGAGCATGGTTTAGTGAGTAATCTTGTGTTCTTTGCCTATGTATCCTGCATATGAAATAGATGTGTTTCCTCTAATTTTTGTTACAATGTGGGGCGCTCCACAACCACAGGCTCTATCCCACCCCCCCATAGAAACATAGTCAATGTGTAGATAGCTCCTTGAGTAATAATGTGTAATCAAAAGAGGTATAGGTAGCCAGGTTGGATTAGGAGGTGACTCTATATGACCTTGTCTTACCACCCTCTGCCTTTACTGAGTATCTTAATGTCTGATGTTTCTAATATGCATATAGAGGTCTTTTCACTGCCCTCATTATTTGGAGTGTTATCTCAAAGGATTGTTAATATAGTCCTTATACAGTATGATTGCTTCCCCTGGACCATCTCTAAGTCTGAGATAGAAATGAGGCGGGCTGATGTGAGCTCTGTGAACCGCGGCACCTAACTGCTGCTCTCTAGCAGTGTGTGAATGACAAATTGCTCCTTTCATTCTGCCCCATGCTATGTAGTCACAACCTCTGGAACACTGTTTTGAAGAGACCCTCTTGCAGGTCTAAGGAGAGAATTTTCTCAGGAGTTAGCCTATGTCACACAACTCTCTGGCTCAGTCTTACTTTTGTCTTTGGTGAGGTTCACCTCCCATGGATAGACCATCATATACCTCTAAGCTATGAGTTATCTATCTGGCGAGGCCGAATTTGGCAGTATGTCACATTACAGCAGAATCTTCCACCTGGTATATGGACATTTGTCTACTCAGAGTGTAGTCCTTGAACCAGTGGCATGGACTCTCCTGGGAGTCAGACAGCCCTGGTGTCCTGCATCAGACTTCATCTCAAGCCATTCATTTGGGATTCAAACAGACAGCACTCCAAGATACATTTCTCTAACACCTGAGAGAAAGTGTGGCAACAGAGATTTATATTTTCTCTAGCAGGTATTTGACTTAGAAGGAAAAGTTACTGTTATCTTTTTACTTACAGTTTTTGATGCCTGTGGAATAGGTTAAGTCAATAAAATTAGTATAACAATACCCAGTAGGCAAGGTGATAAGTGAGTGTTAATCATCTTCTTTCTCTTCTCTGCATGGAAAAAAAATATGGCTTATGATGGCTTAGCAATGTTCAAAGACAGAACAACATTGAAAAGGAGTCTGGAGGTTAGTGTCCTCATCATCTGAACAGGGATACGGTGGTCAATTTTCTTATGTTTCAACTTACTGCATGCAGTGTGTTCACTATGTAGTGAGTAAAAGCAGGACAATTCACATGGGGAGGCTTCTCTCCAAATGCTGCATGCACCCAGACACCTGGGATAGATATCCATCTCTGTTTTTCAGTGTGTATTCAGCTTCACCTATTGAGGGCATGCATTACACCCCCAGATAAGGTGTGGTGATTGCTAAACTTAGTTGTTCATTTGACTGCACCTGGAATAAACCAAAACACAAGTTGCTGTGCTTTCCCTTGAGGGACTCTTTTGATCATCTTATCTGAAGCAGGAAGACCCGCCCTAAATATGGGCTGCATTTCCGGTACCCAAAAGGAAGCTGCTTTGAGCCTGCTTTCTTTCACTGTCATTGACAAGTTCACCCATCCTATTGTTGCAGCATCCTTTAGCAATACTAGAACCAACTTCTTCAGCCTTTTCACATAGACAATGACCAGCAGCTCTCCAGGAATCCTCCAGACCAGACTGGCACTGCTGGGGAATCTATCCTCATGGACTAACTTGGATTCATGGCCTCTCCAACCTGAGATAACCGTTGATGGACTTTCTAGACTGCATCCTGTTAGCCTCCTAATAAATACCCATTTAATACATGTATTCAGTTTACCAGTTCTGTTCCTTTTCGAACCTTTACTGATACTGATGATATAAAGGTGTGTGATTTACTCAACTCAAACTCTTTAAGACTCAATGTAATACTCTTTCTAGGAAGCCTTCCCAGACCCCACACTTCAGCTGAACTTGGTACTCTTCCTCAGTCCTCTTAAGGCACCAGGTTTTTGTTGTTGTTCAGTTCTAAATGTCATTTTCTTTGGGATCCTCCCCCCAAAATGGGCATTTTGTTGCCATATGTCCTATCTTAATTGGCCAAGTTCAGCCAAGACCCCAGGTGGTTGTTCCCACTCCATGATATGTCAGGATGTTCCACACTTTCAGCAGTCCCTCTGCTTCCAGCTGCTGGATAAGGAATTAAGAAATGAATGGAGCCTGAATTCAGGGAACGCAGTGCCCATCTGTGCTTCTCAGTCCCCTTCTTGTGTTTTGCACCTGTTAGTAGCCTTGCACACATTCAGAAAATACACAAGAATCTCTCATGGCTGTGCTGGTTTTCCATTTAGAGATGCCTAGTTTCTCTTACATTCTTCATTTCCATGCAGAATCTCATTCTTTCCTCTCTGGACCTTCTCGCCACAAAATATTTTCATTGAAAGTTACAAATTAATAATACTGTATGTATTCCTTTGGCAGGTTATATAAATAGCAGTAATGACTTTAACCAAAGGTGCCTGTTTCTAACTAGAAATCCCTGATTTGGGCAAACCATCTATATATCTATATCTATATATTCAGAATAGATGATGGATAGAGTCCATTTCCCAATGTTAGTAAGCTTTTATTGTTAACTTGACACAAGTTAGAATCACCTGACAACAGAGTACTCAGTTGAAGAATTACTTTGATCAGATTGGCCCATGGCCATGTCTGGGAGAAATTGCCTTGATGGATGATTGATGTATAAAGATCCTAGCCCATAGGATACACAGTCTCTAAGCAGATCGGCATGGACCTTATAAGAAGGTGGACTGAACATGACACAGTGAGCAAGCCAGTAAGTCGCATTCCTCCATGGTTCCTGCCTTTGGTTCTTTCCCTAAGTTCCCTTAATAATACATTTTTGACCTGAAAATATAATATAAAACAAACCCTTTCCTACTGAAGTTGCATTGAGTCTTAGTATGTATCAATACTAGAAAACAAACTAAACTATATACTTCTGATAATTCAGCCCAAGAGTCTTATTGAAGGTATAGTGTTTGTTTTGGGTAATATGAGCACATTAATAAATAAGGCAGATGTTATCCTTGTCTTCCTAGAATTTGTATTATGGTTGGAGGAAGACAGGGCAATACACTCACAGTTAAGGAATAAATTTGGCATACACAGTGGTAAAAATATCAGGAAGAGAAAGATGGGGCGATGCCATGGGGAATAGATGGTATGGCCCTGTAGTGAGGAGGTGGGGTGACCCACCTTTTGAGTGGAGTCTAGACAGTGAGGACAGAAGGGAGATATAAGAAGAATGGGCGGATGAGTTCAGGCATAGTAAAGAAGATTCAAAGGAAAAGGTCATGGTAAGTGAAATGTGCAGGAAATAGGTCAATCTGATCAAAGCAAGCAAAGGGGCTTTCATGTGAGATGAATGATGCTGGAGCAGTGGAAAAGGAAGGAGTGTGCTGAGGAGGCTGAGAGTAATGAGGACCCCTGCCAGGAGTGATGCGATCTGTGCTACATTTGTAAAACACTCATGCTTGGCACAATGGCAACAGATCACTGAAGGGACTTGGCTCCAAGGAGGAAGTCAATTGTAGGGCTCCTCAATATTCCAGTCACATGTCTGTTCATGAACCATCACTATAAGGAATCTAGCTAACTCCTGAGTGCCTGGACAGACTATCTCTCCTTCATTTTGGCTTGTAAGCTCTTGTTTAGACTTGGGTTCTATATATGTGCCAATTGCTACTGATAGACTAGATAACAGTTTGCATCTTATTATTTATTTAAGTATTATCTTAGGTTATCAGTACTGTTATGATTGGCAAAATACATTAATTCTCTTAAAAGTATTAACAAATCTAGAGGAACTTTGTGTTACTATTGCCTTTATGTAAACTCTCCATCTATAATAAATGAATCCTTTGATGGGTATGGAATCTGTAAAATGTTTCATATTTAAAATATTTTCTTCTAAGTTAGTCAATGTCTAGTATTTATCCTTGATCCAAGGAACACTATGACCTCACCACACTGTTTTCTCTACAAGAGTATATTTCCTAGTCATACTTGTGGTCAGGATGAGGTCATGGGATTGAGTTCTTGTCAATGGACTCTGAACAGATGTGAGGTGCTTCTTCTTGCCTTAGCAAGGCAAGGCACTTGGCAGGCATGGAAAAGGTCTTATATAGAGAGTTTTAGCTCAGATATAGGCTGATTCTAGAGTCAACATTGGAAGGAGAATTCTCAAGAAAGTTAGATATAATCTGAATTGTATGGAGAATTATTACCAGAGGGCAGCCTTTTGTTTTGGGAACCAATAAGCCTTTAGAATTTACTTAATATTGCAATCCTACTATGGGAGAGGTATATACAATGGCTACCATCTTCATTGCTTTGTAACAAACAAGCAGGCAGTGGAAACACCCTGAACCATAACCTTCTAACCTTAACCCTGTCCTGTGATGTGTTCAGTGAATATAGCTTTATCACATAGCATGCTCATATCCTGCAACTATATGGGAGCTTGTAAATTACACTTAGATGAAAAATGCAAGGTTCAATAGAGAGCACATGGTATTTGACTATTTGTATGCAAAAAAGGATAAATTCATGTAGAACAACTGTTAACATGTTATTTAGGTTATTATGGCATTCAGTAGTTTAAAGCTTTTCATTGAGTAGCTCAATTAATTCTTACAAGAATGCTCCACTAAAGTAGTTCACCTTATTTCATCAATCAAGATCAGCCCTAGAGAAGTCTAGTGACCCAGCTGAGGTGACATAGCTAGGGCATGTTAAGACAGGGACCCAATGACAGTCTTTGGGCTTTAGAATTACTCCTTGTTAACTCATATCAGCATGGAGTGTGGTAGCTTATCTAAGCAGATGATTTCTTTGGGATGAAACACAAGAACCTTCCAGGAACAGGTGTCTTTGGTGAGGGACCTGAAAGGGTGACAACAAGATAAGAAAGGTAATTTGCTTCTCAATGCATGCCCTTTAGTATCTGTTGATTTATTTAGTTGTGCGCAGAAATAATGTGTTTGCAAACAGATCTTTTTGAAGAGGGCTGAAATACCAGATCATCCAAATTTTAATATTGTATCTGACAAGCTCCAGGTTTTCACACCCCACTGGCTCCTGATGCCTAGCAAAAGCCTTGCTGACTTATTAGCAGGTTGGTGAGAGGAGGCTCTTAGCAAATCTGTCCTTTCCAAGGCCAGTATGGCTTCCCTTCTCTTCCCCCCACCCCCAGCTCCGGGAGCTGTGGCTACACAGAGAGAAACACTGTGCCACTGTCTTAGAATGCATTCCTTATTCAAAGAGAAGTTTTCACTTGGGTAGATCTTTGCAATTACGTTATTAAAAGTGTTGTGAACTTCAGACTTGAAGTGAACTCCAGAAAGGCCCTGCCCTTTTAGCTTTCTGGCTGTACATAATTTATGGTTTTGAATCTTACTGAAGAATGCAAAAGGCATGCAGAAAAGGTTCAGTGCAGGCACACGCAAATGCACAACATTCTGCCCCTGCCAGTGTAGTCTCCATTAAATTTCTCTCTCCATGGTAGAAAGGGCTTTGTCCTCCAGATTAGAGGGTATCAATCTGGGCCATGGGAAGACAAGTGGATAAGCCTGTGGAGACATTAACTCAATCGCCCTGCCTATTTTTTGACCTGTATGTTATAATTTTAGTATATTCTCCTCTAACACCTCTGTTTATTGGATTCTTCTCTTGCCCCCTTCACCCCGCACCATCTTCCATCTCCTTGGCCCCTAGTCCTTTCAGTTCCTGCACTTTTTTTCTCTCCTCTTACTCGCCTGACCCTTGGAGTATCATCTAAGAATTAAAAACAAACAAACAAACCCATGCTATTACAAAGGGGATGTTAGTAATCAAACTGTTTCCTACTCCCTGATTCTGCCTTTTTTCAAATGTGTGCCTCTGGGCAAATCATTTTAACCTTGGAAGCAGTGTCTCAAGCATCTGTAAAGTAAGGCTAATAGTTATGTCAATCTCATAGATTGTGTTACAGGTTAAATGCTACACTGACATTGAAGAACTCAGTCCTGTGCTTGCACATAGAAAGCACTTGGCATATACTACCTTTATTATCCCAGGACTTGAAGTAGATAAGATTGGGTTCTCGTGGAACATACTGAGTCTGAATTCCCTGCTTTGTCATGTAATGACTGGACTACTTTCAAAGTCACCTTCCCTATCTAAAGGCAGTTTGCACATTAGTGGGAAGGCTGTAAGGATGGTATTTGACTTCAGGATTGCTGTGACAGGAAACAAAATGCAGCATCAGGGAAGGAATAAATACAGCTCCTGGCATGTGGGAGACCTTCAATAGATACAGACTCCTGGCATTGGGGTTCCCTGCTCAGTCAATGGAAAGAACCAATGAGCAAAGAGATTTCTCTAATTCCCTGAAAATTGTTGCATGTAATTATTTAGAAGGAAAATTGTCTTCACCCCTGGCCAGATTCTTGTCTGCAAATCCATATCTGGGCTGGATTCATGAAACTTTGTCTTTGACTTGTTGGTCCCAGAGGACTCCATGCCCTAGATATACCAAGAGACAGTTTTCATGATAAGTAGTGTGCCTCAGAATCGATCTGACTACTTCTATCTGTTCCGGTGACATCTGTCAATTAATCCAAACAAACTGTTTAATATCTCTCAGCCTCAGTTTTCCCAGCTATGAAACTAGGAAAGGACAGTGAATTCTTCAAACGTTTGTTGTTGAGTCCTTCAGTGATGGGGAGATGCTTGAGTTGATAAAGTCCTCATCATTTGATCATAAGAACCGAAGGAAGAAATGTTGGGCACCTACACTGAGTGCCTATGATGTACTGGGGAAGGTGAGGAAGCTGGATGGCCAATTTAGCTGAATTAGGAAGCTCCAGTCAGCAAACTCTATTCTCAGTGAAGACTGTTCCAAAAACAAAGAAACAACAGAAACAATGACTGAGGAAGACGTCTAGCATCCACCTCTGGCCTCTTCATACACATGTACACAGGTACAGGTGCATTCATATACACATGGACATGTAAGTGTGCCCAACACACACACACACACACACACACACACACAAGAAAAAGAGTAAAGACCCATCAAACAGTCTCAGTAGAATGGACAAGAATTTGTACTAGTCCAATCTTAGAGCAGGTAAGAAGAGATTGGATGCATGGGGTGACATAGTAAGACAGTTTTGTGTTCAGAGCTGTGGATTCTTCTTTGTCATTTTTAAAACTCCATTATATAAAATAAACAAAACCACACACAGAAATTAATGAGATCCAAAGTCTACTCATTATGATGAACTTCCATTCAGTTCATCATATGATGGATTCTATTGTGATAACTCTTTGACTGAATAAACAGAATACTCCTGAGATTCCTAGTGCAGTGTGCCTGTAAATCCACTTCAACTGGTACAGACCAAGGGAAGGCCATTCAGAAAACAAACAAACAAACAAACAAACAAACCAAAATGGGAGACATAGGAGGAAACCAGGATTTCTAGGACTTTTTTTCTATGCGTGATGCTCTAAAGAGAAACTAGACACCAATTTCTACGTTACCTCTCAGAATGCGTCCCTCACTTTGAACATGACTTTTTCAGCTTGTAAGCAAAATTTGTACATCATTTTATATAACAATATCAATGCCCCAAACAGGTACCAAGGGTTTGTCTCTGGCATGGACTCAGGACAGGGGGAGTGGTATTGTTCTACAAATGCCCTGCTCCTTGGAGAATCAAGCTCTAATAGATCCAAACCAATTTTTATCCTAGGGGACCTTAGAATTCTTCATTTTCAAGAATTCTTTAGAACAGAATAAAACATCAAGACAGCTAGACCAGAAAGGTCCCTTAGAGATCACAGCTCTGGTGAGTCTGACCCGTGTGTTTGGTTTTCCTCACACAGATTTGTCACTTGAGCTGTCTGGTTTTATGTTAAATTAGTATAAAGTAGGGTCATTTGGGGAGAAAATATTTATTTTTAAATTTTATTCTATGCTAGGACATAAATCTAATCTGTAATTTAGAGCACTTGTTTCTTTTACTTACATTAATGTTTCTTAAACTTGTCTTCTTTTATTGTATATATGTGTGTGTGTGTGTGTGTGTGTGTGCATTTACATAATCTTCTTGATAGTTTATTCATCCCTTATGTAACCCATCCCAAAAGAATTTTAATTGAGAAAATGACTCCATAGAATTGCCCTTTAGGCAAGTCTGTAGAGTATTTCTTTGATGATTGATGCGCGCAGGCCCAGAGCACTGTGGGTAAGACCACCCCTAGGCATATAGCCCTGAGCTGTCCAATAAAGCAACCCGAGAAAGTCAGTAAGCAGCAATCCTCCATGGCTTCTGCTTCAGTTCCCTCCTCTAGGCTTCTACTCTGCTTGAGTTTCTGCCTGACATTCTTCAATGATGGACTGTGATGTGGAAGTATCATATCAAAATAAACCCTTTCATCCCCAAGTTGTTCTTGGCCATAATGTTATATCACAGTTCTAGCAACCCTAAGATGCCACTTTTTAAATAGTCTTCTTTTTGTTTTTCTTTAAACTTTTATTGAAAAGAGATTATTTTCTCATATAATATATACTGATTATGGTTTCCACTCCTTCCACTGCTCTCAGTTCCTCTCCACCTCACCTCCCAATCCAGATCCAGTCCCTTTATGTCTCTCACAAGAAAAGAACAGGCTTCTTGTTGGAGTAGGAGGAGACATCTGAGTCTTGTCACTGCACCTTCCACATCCCTGAGGATTATGCACTCAAGGTCCTTTGTCCTTTGGAGAAGTGCAGTGGTGAAGGGTAAAGCTCCCAATATCAAACTGTCTTCAAATACTGGCTCTACCACTTTCAGGGTACATGGATTTATGGGTGGTGTGCCAATCCTCTGAGCCCTGCTTCAGACTGGGGATATTAATAGGACCTACATCACAGGGCTCTTTGCAGGATTTAGTGAGATAGCACAGGGAATTCCTTTGCACACAGGAAGAGCTAGATAAAGCCAGCTCTAATTATTGGGGAAAAAGAGGTATCACCTTTTAAATGAATGATACCAACATTTGAAAATCAAGACATCTTCCCTGGATGGCCAGTTTCTCTTGCAGACTCACAAGCCTGCCACTGCTGATGGGAATTTCACTGTAACATCTCTGGGTAGATGGGTAATGGGGCTCACTTTAGTTTACACCCTATTCTCCATTATCCCTGATTGCCATAGTAAGTGCTTCTACTCCATAAGTTATCTTTCCAAAGCCATGACTTTTTTGATTTCCTGTTTTTATTTTTTCTTTCCTTGATTTTTTTTTATATTAGCTTATTAGAAAAGGAATACCTGTTACCCTATTACTCAGGAGACTATGGCAGGAGGAAGATAACCTGGGCTACAAGAATCTAAGCAATCAAAACAACTATCTTCTTTAAAGGTCTGATAAAATAACATTCTCTGTTTTGGACAAGCTATGGTCAGAGGAGGTGAATTATGGAGGTACAGGATCCCTAGAAGGCCATAAACTCTGTCTCTCTGTCTCACATCCCTATTGATGAGGTCACGAGATCTGAAAGGATAGCACGTTGCTGTCCCTACAGAGCCAGTATTATAGGTAACCCTGGCCGTGTCCTTTTAGCACTAGGCCAGAAGGGGTACAACAATTGATGACAAAAAATGGACACAACTGACTTAGAGCAAGCTGAGAGGAGACTGGCAGATGGCAGTGATAGTGATCTCTGTGTCCTCATTATCTCTCAAGGGACCTCAAAGCTCTTTAGAGCTTGTGACAATGGGTGAGACTCAGGGGGATATTTCTGTGTCTGGCATGTTTATGCACTAATGCGGGCACTCAGAAGTTCTGAGGTTAGTGGGGGTCTGACAAAGAGGCTAATAAAGTGTTACAGTGTGCTGATGGGGTCTGGTAAGAGCCAGTCCTGTGTTTTTAGTCTCTTCAGACAGCCACAATCCCTGTCTCTGAAAATGGTATTAAGAAGAGCACCAAGAAGACAATGCATGTAGCAGATCCAGATGGAAAAGGCCTCTCTGACAAGGTAGCTCCTAGAACAAGCAACAAGGATTACCCAGTAATCTTATTATGCAGGGTCTGCCAAGGATGAAGGGAGAGTCGCTTTTCTGTGCTTAGAGGACTTCATACTTTCTACTTGTGTTTCCCAAGCCACCATCTAACCTCTGTGCTGGTTTTCAATCCTAGGGAGAAATGCATGTTCTTGATGACACTTGTGTCCCTTCCTTTCCTTTCCTTTCCTTTCCTTTCCTTTCCTTTCCTTTCCTTTCCTTTCCTTTCCTTTCCTTTCCTTTCCTTTCCTTTCCTTCCCTTCCCTTCCCTTCCCTTCCCTTCCCTTCCCTTCCCTTCCCTTCCCTTCCCTTCCCTTCCCTTCTTTTTTCTTTTCTCCTTTCAGGCTAATGAGTTGTTGCATCTCCTTCCCTCCTAAGAGTAGCTCATTTTACAGCCTACAAGCTCATGAATGCCTCTCAAACGAGAAAACCTATACAGGAAAGAAACTGAGTCCACACATCCTGCTCCTGTGGATACCCCAGTGGAAAGGAACTTTCCTTTATTTTCTAGCCCAAGCTGATGACACACAGGAATAATATAGCTTCTGTTCAAAGACATAGTACTGGGAGGAGTGAGTGTGGCTGGAAAGTGGAGGATGAACTTCTGCCGCGGTTGTTCATTTTCTGAGTAACCAAGGAAACTGTGCTCGGTTCCCCAACTCCAGGATTCCTCTTTACTTTTTGTCAATGAAATTTAATGGAATCTCTCCATCTAAAATACCTCATTTTGGCAGTCTACATGTGTCGGGTTAGCAGGGTAGAAGTGGTTTGGAGGGGGAGAGATTGATTTGGCATGGTGATATTGGAGTCTCCTAAGGATGAGAAAAGATATTTTTGTCAGTGAAAAGTAACCAGATCTGATATCTATATTGATTTTCATGTGTAAAACCCAGGGCAACTTAAAACTTTATACTCAACTCCATTTTCTGTTCCAAGGGTTGGGAAGAAAATAGACAGTTTAAGAGATTGATAGCACCATCATTCCTAAGCATTTCATTTATGTGACACCTGAATACGGATCTGTGCTTATGTTAGAAGAAGTCAAGCTTAATGAGTTTATTTTCACAAAATTTCTTCTAACTACAGGTGGTGACTGACTGAGCATGGTGGGAGGGCTGTTGGGATTCTTTAAGTGAATGCAGTATCATATTTTCATGGGACCACTCAAATGTCTTCAGATTCACAGATGTTCATCTTTTTATTGAACTCCACTGAAATATTCAAGATCATAGGGGTGTAGTTATCTGATACTCTAAGCCAGAAGTCAGCACAGACTTTCTGCAAAGGTCAAGATGGTAAATATTTTCAATTTTGCAGGCCACAAGGTCTCTGTTGCTACCACTCCGCTGTGCCATAAAAGAATAAAAGCAGCCACAGTCAATTCAACTCTAATGGGCATTGCTGGATCCCATGCAATTTAACTTACAGAAACAGGTGGCAAGCAGGAAAATTCCCCAAGGAATATAGTTACTACCTCCCAGATAGACCTTGGTAAACTTAAAAAATATATTAAAAACAAATGTGCCACTTTGGCCAAATTTGGCCATGGATAGAGACCTGGAGTCAGCATGTTACTAAGAGAAAACAAACAAAACATGCAATTGGCTGCCATGGAAACTGGGTTATATTTCTGATTCTTTGAACCACATTGAGGCCCAAAGAAAGCTATTCAAGTTTCTTAGAATTGGAGAAATAAAAGGAGGGTCCCATCACAAGAAGGTCTTTTCCATAATGTCTAGGAGACCCACCCTCATGTACCTTCCCTGTCTCCTGCCATCCATTTATTTGTTTATGTTTTGCATGGATATTTGGGAGACCAGCATGGACCGTGTGAAAGAAAAATCATATTTGGGAGTGTGAGGTGGAGGAGAACACTTCTGTGTATACATTCCATGTCATAGTGCTACTGTATTTCTGAATATGAAAAACTGTATCATAACTTTTTGGTGACCTGTTACGTAGGATTTCAAACTCTGTCATTCTCTGCATTGTGCAGCAGGACTGCACCCCATACCTAGCAGCACAGGCCCTGGCATGCAGTTCAAGTGAAGAAAATGTCACCATCTCATTGCCAATTATGAATCTCTCAAAATGAGAAAGAGGCAAAGGGGTGTCAAGAAGATTGTTCACAGAGTCTGACAGCAGGACTCTGTGGGGATTGATTGGCAGAAGGGGCAACATCAGATCCTAACCAGACCCTTCCTTGGCTTGTCTGTGGTTCTTGGTTTTGGCTCCCGTCTATCTTTGCTCATCATTAGAGACTAAGCTTTCCCCTGAGCCTTTGTTGATCCTCTGCAAAGAAATCTGGGTCATGTGTAAGGAGGATTGAATTATCTAATATTGATTGCAATCCAGATCTTTTAAGGGAATGCCAAAGCTACAACTCCACATTTAATTGTGATTTCCTAATCTTTGTTCCTTAAGTTATGAACTTATTTCTAGAACCACAAGGCACACATCACTAGCAAGAGCTCTACTTCAACCTCTAGGGCTGGAGGAAGACCAATTTATACAAGGAAATCCTGCCCTTAAACCTATAGCTTGCTGTGGGGCAACAAATATTCTTGACTGCTTTCGTCCATTCATTTATAGACTCATCATTCTGTTAACATACAACCAGAACCTACTAGGTGTATGCAGTCCCACATGGGGACAGTGGCAAATCAATGAGGCTAAAGGAGCCTACTGTCTGTGAATAGCATAGCCATGCATTTGCATATTTAATAATTGACTTGTATTTTAATATGAGAACCACACAGTATTCTGTTCTTTAACCAAACATGGAGGAAGGCTCTCCCTAATATGTCAGAGGGCATGGTGAGAAGGGCCTTATTAAGGGGAAAGCAGTAGAGTAGTGCATGATGGGATAAGTGGGGCTGTGAATCAGAGTAAGAGCAGAGGAAAGAGAATTGTGAATGATGGAGGCAGCCAGGAGTGTCTCACACACTGGAACTGCAAGCAAGCCAAGGGGTCTAGGGTGGTATGAGCCTGAAGAGTATGAGGTCAGTGGGATTGGAAAGGTATGCAGACTTCCTTGGCCAGCTTGACAAATGAGGGTTTCATAAGTGGAGGAAGAGCAATCAGAAACCAGCATTGTTGCAGTGAATGAGATGACTGGATTTCCACTTCTTGAGTGTCATTGTGACTACAGTATAAAGAGTTTATCAGAAGGGTCCAAGGGCCAAGAGGAGGCAAGGTAGGAAATCACTGCATCCTGAAGTTCTTATTCATTCCTGGACTCTGTGTTTTGTTAAGGGAGATGATGCTCCGGCATGCCAGGCCAAGTCTCTATCACGGAGCTATATTCTCACCTCAGTGTAGAACCTTAGTGCATATTGGTGGTTGTGAAGGTAGAGACAGCTTAAAACACATGTAGAAAGGAAAATGGGCAGAACTCTATGGCCCATGGGTGGAGGGTCTCCGTATTTACTCAAGAATGGTATGAGATGACAGAACTCCAAGATTGGCAGCTGGGCTGCACCAACTACAAAGTTCTCATGACATGATAACTATTCTTTTCTTTTGTGGAGATACAAGGACCTCTTATAAACATTTGGTTCCATTGTCTCCTGTGTCATTCATTTGTCCATCCTCAGGTTATTTTTTTTTCCCACTATGAAGCCTATGGACACTTACTGCAGGAATCTCACAGCAAGTTGCCTCATTGCTGTCTCTTCCCTGTTTTGCAGCCTTCTCTACCATCACAATGCGTGTCCGCACCTCCTATTGAGCAGTCAGTCCTGACTCACTTCTGACTCTATTTTTGGACTTAGTGATGTAACTCCTCTTGAACTCTCAATCTTCTATGTGGAACACTGTTCCAGAGTCCAACAGGACTCTGGGTATTCTCATTAGGTATGAAGACATGCCAAGCAGTGATCAATAAACATGCAAGAGCTTTCAGAGATTAAGGATCAATCTGCTGAGCCCTCTCATTTCTTCTTGCTTCATTGTCAAAGTTCCACCCATTCCGTGCTGCAGCTTGACAGGTAAAAACTGAGAAAATGTTTGAAACTCTAATTCTGAAACCATTGCCAAAATTGCATGGAGACATTTCCTGGGTGACCTATGGCTACTACTTCTTTGTTCTTTCTCCTCTTCTTTTTATCTGTGACTAATTGGAGCTTGCTGTCATGATTGAATCAATGATAATGACTGCCAAGCCCTTAGAAAATGTCAAAAACTACACATGATATTAGATTTCATCTATAGGAACTCTTTGTTAGGTCTGGGTATTTCTTTGCACCTCTTTTAAAATTAAAGCATAATTACATTATTTCCCCCTTGTCTTTCTTCCCTCAACCCCCTTCCATGGCCTTCTTGCTCTCAAATTCATAGCCTCCTTTTCTTTAATTGTTGTTGACACACATGCACACTACAAAACATATAAGTACAGCTTGCTCAATCCATTCAGTGTTACTTGCACTTATATGATATCAAGGCTGACCATTTGGTATTTGATAACCAATTAGAAGATTTATCCTGGAGAAGACTATACTCCCTACTCTTACCATTACTTAGTTGCTTATAGTTCTTTGTTTAGGGGTGGGCCCTGTACTATTTCTCCCTTCAATATTAGCATGCCTATTGGTGTTGTACTTATTCCAGTCTACATATGCAGTCATTGTATCTGGATGAAGCTTCCTAGTCATTCCTAAAAGACAAAATCTCATGGCAGGTTTCCTGGGCCTCTGGCGTTGCAATCTTTCTATCTTCTTTTCTATGAAGTTCCCTGATCTTTAGATGCAGAAGTTGTATTGGAAATGTATCATATGTGGCTTAACACCCACAATCAGTTGTTCTTTGCATTTTGACCAGTCATAGACTTTTCTAATTATCTCTGTGGTGGTTTGATGTCCCCCTCTAATCTCAAGCATGTGAATATTTGGTCCCCAGTTGATGAAATTGTTTGGACAGTTTAGGAGTGTGGGCTTGCTGGTTGAACTATGTCATTGGGGGAAGGCTTTGAGATTTCAAAATCTCACACCATTTCTAGCGCACTCTCTGCTTGCTGCTTGAAATTTGAGATGTGAGCTCTCAGATGTTCCTGCCTCCATGGTTTCCACCTGCTACTATGATTTCCTCTCATGATGCATTCTTATGTTTTGGCCCATATTCCCAAATAAATTTTCTTTGATAAATTGCCTGATAACAGTTATACCTGTGAATATGATAAGTACTTAGAATGCAGTTAGGTTTAGTAAAGTGGTGACAGTAAGTTCTCCAAATACTAGCACTGGGTATTTGGCTAGGTTTCTAGTATCAGACATGCTTTCCTTCCGGTTGAATGGGCCTTGTGTCCAATTAAAGAGCTGTTGATTATTACAAGATACACATGTCACTATTGCAACCTTAGAGATATCTTGCCATAATGTTCATTACTGTGGTTCATGAGCATCACATTTGGGAAGGAATATTTGTTTCTTGCCTCTCTTGAAAACTTACATAGCACTTTCTTGTACTATGAAAGCTAGTCCTCAAGGAGGAAGCTTTCAGGCCAGATCCAGCTCATGTTTTCTGAGTCCTGCACCTGAAGTGCATTGTGTCTTCAACAATAAGGACTTGCTTTCCACCCCTGGAAAGCAACTAAAGGCAACAGCAATGACCTATTGTTTTAGAGTCTCAGAATTTCCTGATGATCAGCTTGAAAGAGGGTTTGTTGTGCCTGGTAATGAGGTTTTTGTTAGATAGTCTATGGCTCTTGGGGGGAAGTACTTTCAGCCCAAGTGGCATAACTTCTTTTTAAACTATGTATGTATACACATGCACATATTTGTGTTATATGTAACTTTAGGTAAGTAAAAATGACATGATTTCCTTATGACTTTCCCAACCATAATTAGTGTTATTTTCCCTCCTCCCATTTTCTCCTTCTGTACTAACCTCATCCCAAGTTGTAAACCTCTTTCTCAGTTTTTCAATTTCTCCCTTTATATTACATGTACCCTGCTATTACCCTCTCAAGTACCCATGTGGTCCATTATTCTTTATAGAAAACAACATTAGAAAACTTACATTAGTGGCTTATATAAAGACTCAAGCTCTCCCCTTCTTACTTTGAGGCTCAAAAACAGGATGCCTTCTCATTTCTATAATGTTTTACTCTCATAGAATGGCCATTGTGTTGAAGAGAAACAGAGCATGGTGGCATATGAAGGACACAGAAGGAAAAACTTGTCCTGTGGGCATACAAAGGATACAATGAGAAAGTGCATTAAAATATTATTGAAAGTCCAGAAGAACACAGTGAAATCCATCAGCTCAGCAGTCCCAGATTATTTCACTGCATGACACCCAAGCGAACAAGATACTATCCAATTAGCTTTGTGGGTTTTTTTTTTCCACATGACTTTTAGTTAGAATGTGAACATCTGGAGTTTGAAATCAATTGCCCAGAACTAGCTGCTATGCTAATTAATATTCTGTCAAATGGCACTCCACCAAGGTGTCCCTTTATGCATCTCTGTTCTCTGAATTTGGTGCAAGTGCTTTCCCAGGAATGTTGTTCATTTTATAGGAGCATTCCTTAACTGTGGCAGTGAGTAAGGATGAAGAGGAGGATGGTAAAGAGTCTCTAGCATGTCATTCTGACTGAGACTGTGAACACTCCGTGGGAGGATGTTCTAGAAAACATCTCAGGAGCAGCAGAAATGCTGGAGAACGGATATGGAATCTCCCTCCAGATACCACATGGGGCTTTTCTGCTCTCTCTGGCATACAAGAGGGTGAGTTCTAGAATGGCTTTGGGTTTTCATGGTTTTGTGTTTTCATCTTGACTAAAGAAGCAGAGCATCAGAATTGAGAGTCCTCCTCAATTGTAGGTTATCTCTGGCTTTGCCATAGTTTCTTAGGCAAGGGATACAAATGTGTGGGCAATGTCACTGTCAACGAGAATCGGCTCACGTGATCCTGAATCTGACTTACTCTACTTTTATCTTGATTTGAAAATGTCTGGTTTTCACTCCAGTTTCCAAAAACAAGTCTCAGAGACTAGTATAGACATAAACACCCCAAGAAACCCTTTTACATTTGTCACCGTGTTGATGATTCTCTTTGCAGAGCCACACTGGTCAATATGGCAGCTACTTGAAATGTGGTTGGTGTTAATTCAGAAGCTCTGTGCAGGAAAAGTGTTCACTGGATTTTAATACTTTGTCAGAATTACCAATTCTCTTTATAATCTTGTTATACTAATTATCCAGCAATGATTTTTTCCAAAGTGGACATTAAAATAGAAGGCAAAGGAGCTGCGAAGAATAGGCTCACTGGGGACGGGAGGGAGACAAGAGAAGGATATGAGTGGGTATGATCCGTGTGTAGATGTATAAATTATCAGCAATAATGGATTAATAAAACCCCTTGAGGATATTGACTTGGTGTCTTATTGCATTTATTCACCTGACTTCCTTTCACCTTCCCTCCCTCCCCTCCTTTCCTACTTCCTCTCCCTCTCTTCTCCTCCCTCTTTCCCTCCCTCCTGTCTTCCTCTTTTTTCTTTCCACTTTTCCCTTTCTTTTTGAGACACATCATCTCTCTTTGTAACCAAGGCTGGCTTTAAACTCTCTATGTAATCCACGCTGGTCTTGAACTTCAGTTCTCTTTTACTGTATTTCTGGATTATAGGCTTGTTTCACAGGATCCAGCATTCTGTAGTGTTGGAGATTGAGCTTCAAGTACATTAGGCAAAGAGCTCGCCAGCAGAGTTACATCCCCAGACCTCTTTAATGGGCTACTAGAAAGTTTAAAATAACAAATGTGACTTGTGTTTAAAGGTACATGTCATTTTTATTGGACTGTCTTGATGCCTAGTATCAAATCCCAGTTCACTCTCATGACATATCTGCTATTTCCTCATTGTGCTAATGCCATGCTCCTGATACCGTAACACAAATACTGTGAGTATGAATTGTAATCCAGCAGTTCTGCCCTCTAGAGATTATTAGCTTCATTTTTCCAGATGAAAGCTGCGACAAGGAAATGACTGGTGATATTTATTCATTTCAAGTCAACAGCAATGACTGAGTGCCAACTGCATATTCTACATTGTTTTAGGCCTTGGGGGTCTTGAATTTGGAGACATAAGTTTGAATGGCTTGTTTGAAGCATAGCTAATCTAGGCCTCGCTCACTCTAAATCATTTCCTTCCTGACACTGGTTTACTGTCCTGGAACTCTCTCAATGTCAGGAAAGTGGGATTTCCAGGCACTTCCACATTCCAACTTCTCTTTTAAATAGGAACTGATTATAAGGACAAGGTAATTAGATAAAATTAGAATCTGGGTCTAGGTTTGACTTATTGGTACTCTCAGACTATGCACATTTTTTTTTTTTTTTTGTTCCAGCAGAACTGATATTCTGAATGGCCTATGAGTGTAATAAGCACAAGTGTCCTAGGCTTGACATTTGTGTATGCTAGCACCAGGCTAATTCAGGAAGAACCAAATAATGGTAAACCATGCCATCTTGAGACTGGAGGTTGTGTCTGTAGAGTCATAGTAGACAGGCAATCAGTGCTCATAAATATCTGCTGCCATCACACAAAGGGAAGCAAGCCTGAGAGCTGGATGTGAGCAGCCAAGCAGTGATTAGATAATTATCCTAGGTTTTATAATCAGTGGACCAGCAATACATGGAGGCATTTGAGCATATAGGGAATCAGTATCTGAAACTTGAAGAAAGGCTTATATTTGGTTATAAAGACATATATGGTCAGTCACTCAAAATGCTAAGAGGTAGTAAATGTAATATTTTCCTCATCGGATACTGTTTGAACTCTTGTTCTCCAAATGATGGTACTGTTGTGGGAGGTGTGGAACTTTTGTGACTATGGTGTAGCTAGTGAAAATGAGATATTATGGGTAGATTTTGAAGGTGATGTCCAATTCTGCATCTGGGCTAAGTGATCAGCTTCCTGATCTTACAAGATATGAATGAATCTCACTATAAACTTCTGCCACATGGATCTAGTCAATCTGTCTATCCCTTCCCTGACATGATGGAATAAACCCTCTGAAACTGTGAGCATAAATGAACCTATTCATCCTTCAGCTGTTTCTGTCCAGCATTTTGTTACAGTGATGAAAAAAAACTAATAACCATTAGTGCATATAGTGTGTGTGTGTGTGTGTGTGTGTGTGTGTGTGTGCGTGTATGTGTGTGTGTGTGATGCATGTGTGTGCATGGGGAGGTGCAGTTGTCCATACATGCATGCATGCACGTGTGGGAATCAGAGATTGATGTCAGGAATGTTCTTCTGTTATTCTCCACTTCATTTATTTATTTTATTTTTTGAGAAAGGGTATTTCACTGAACCTGAAACTTGCTGCTTCTGCTAGACTAGCTGTCCAGTGAGGCCCTGGGACCTGCCTGTTTCTGTCTCTTGAACTCTGGGGACACAGATAAAGACTGCCCGGTCAGGAATTTACGTGTGCTGGAGATATTAACTCAGGTCATCATGCTTGTGAAGCAAGCACTTTATCTACTTAGCCATATCCCTAACCTCAACATTATAAGAGGAAAGCCCATTGGATACCCATGGCTTACTGAATGTGCTATCTCACAACACAGCACTCTGTAGTGTCAGTTGTTCAAGTTCACTTGTGGCTGTCTGTGGAACTGTAGCTCACTGGCCCAGCTTAGCATCTTGAAAAATTACCCTACTTGGTGTCACCAAGCTGGGAACAGAGAAAAAGTGAAATTCAGTGTGAGATTTCTACCAAGTAGGTGTCATAAAATGAAACTTAGGGGCCACCTATGTATTAGAACATAGTCATGGGACTATGATCTCATCCTCTTTGCTCTTTCTCTGGGGTGGATCTTTTCAGAGATTTCGGTTGTGCTTAGGAAGGAGGCTCTACTAGAAATCAATCCACCAGTGTATTAACAGTCTTAGAAATGAGATCCGAGTGTACTAAGAGATTATTCTCATCTTGCTTTACCTCTTGACTGTTTCAGTAAAGAAGATACTAGGGTCACTGAAGTAGCCATGTAGTTTCTGAACATGTGAGCAAAAAGTTGGAAGTTAACTGTTCTCAAGAGCCTAAATTACCAGTACATGGAGGCTGGAATCATCTTTTGTCACAAGACAAACCTGCACTCCTACACCTCAGAGAATCTAGCATCATTAGACTCTGGATATTCATCTACTCATTCTGATTCTGGAACCACTGCCAGGCTGAATGGGTATGGTGATTTGAATGAGATGTCTCCCATATTCTTGGGCATTTAATACTTGGTCCCCCGTTGATGACACAGTTCGTGGAGGCTTAGGAGTTATGTCCTTGCTGACATATCACTGGGGTCAGGTTTTGAAGTTTCAAAAGCTACATGCCACTCCCAGTTCATGGTCATGGACAAGGGAAACCTATATTTATCAATCACCCTCACCCCCCCCCCCACACACACCCCAGTTTCACCATCTGTCTAGGGAGCTTATATTTGTTCATTCTTTAATGAATCAATAATCTTGATTTGCTTTTGTATAACTGAGATGGCTATCTGGCTTCAATTGCTTCTAGTTGGATCCATCTGATTGACACTTTTATCTTGCTAGATGGGAGACCTACCTTGTTTTGACCTATTCTATCCTCTATATCTTTTCCCTGGATCTTTTTAAAGCTGTGAATCTGAGCTCAGAGCCACTGAAATGCATATCAAGTAGGTGTCTTAATACTAGCCCACTACCATTCTTTTGATTCTGTGTTGCCCATGTTGTTTCTTGGATATTTAATGTGCTTAGTGTGAGAAGTGGTTTGCAGCAAATTAGCTCTGTTAGTTTCTATGTTGATTATTTTGAATTTGTAACTTTACATATGGGCCAAATTACACAATCTCATAGAAGCTTTATTGGGACCAACATTTATGGGAAAGACTACTCTAATTGCAAATGACCACGTTTGCAGTTGGTTTATGATCACATCAAAGACAGTGAGTAATTATCGAGGCAAAGGAAGAAAGAACAGAAGTAGATTAAAGACATGAAAGATGTTTCCCATCCAAGTGATGTCACTGCCTTGTGCATTAGGAATGGGTTTGCAGTAGTTTTCAAAGAAAAGAAAACAAATAATGGAAAAATTGAATAATCACAGAGTTCACAATAGTATCAGCATGTTAAAGTCAAAATAATTTATTTGTCAGCCATGAGTATCACAGTCATATTATAAGCTGAAATTTAGTTTTAGCAAAATAATGTTATTTATCTCATTAAATTAATGCTGTTAATTTAAATATTATTGTCTTTGTTTGTGTTTGATTTGTGACCTTGTTTTGATTTTATCATTGTATGACAGTTCAGAGCACAAGGACTATATTCTTTGTTTATGTCTCTCTAAATTTCAGTGTGTCAAGGTTAAAAGAAAAGAACATAAACATTCACTAATTCTTCCTATCAAATATCTGCAGATCCCATCCAAACATTCCCATTTTTTTTGTGGTTGTCTTTCTTAAGGCCTTCACTGCTGGAGATCAATATCCTGACAATTCTCCTGCACTTAGATCATTGAGTGGGTGGAAACTTTGTACATGAATTGTCTTCTGTAGGCATAGAGTTTATGAACTATTTTTATTAATATGAAGTACGGTAATTTTTGAAGCATTTCCCTGCAGGAAGGCTTATGAGTCAGTCAAGAATGCCAACAACAGGTTATCATGGCACTAGAAGCTTTTACCCTTCAATGAAATACTGTCACATAACTCAAAATGGGCATCAAAGAGGTACTAACATCTCACTGGTGGTACAATCTGAGCCTGAACAAATAGCTGAATGCCTATCTACATATTTTTTTGGCTGCCACCAATAATATTGCAGTCCATGTCCATGTTGTAAGAGGCAGTCAGAACAGTAAATATGCCATTTTAGAGGCTGCTCTAAAGGCCTAAAGAAATGGCTGCCCTTGGTATCAGTCATGGGAGTGCTGATGGTTCTACTTGGAGCATCCCATCAACTTCTGGGATGTATAGACCAGGTAGTCCATGTGCAGATGAGGGGGGGTGTAAAGAATACTGAGTTAGTCGTTAGTCTTCTGTATAGCACATCTTTCTACTTAAATTAGAAACAATCTTATTATGCCAGACATTGGTTGTGCACACCTTTAATCCTAGCATTTAGGAGGCAGAGACAGGCAGATCTCTGTGAGTTTGAGGTCAGCCTGGTCTATAGAGCTAGTTCCAGGACAGGCTCCAAAACAATATAGAGAAACCCTGTCTCAACACCCCCCAAAAGAAACAATCTTATTTGATATATCAATCCCAGTTCCCTCTCCCTCCCATTCTCCCATGCCCTCCACCAACCCCCATCTCATCCCTCTTCTGCTCTATAGAAAAGGTGAGGCCTTCTATGGGGAATCATTAAAGTCTGTCATACCATTTTGGGCAGGGCCAACCCCACCAATGTGTCTAGGCTGAGAGAGTATACCTCTATGGGGAGTGGGCACCCACTATCCATTTGTACACTAGGTTTAAATGCTGTTTTATTACAGTTCCATAGACTTCCCAGGCCTCCTATCTGTCACCCACATGCAGGGGGCTTGGTTCTGTCCTATGCTACTTTCCAAGCTGTCAGTCTGGGGTCCATGAACTCCCCCTTGTTCAGGTCAGCTGTTTCTGTGGGTTTCCCCAGCATGGTCTTGACCCCTTTGCTCATCATTCCTCCCTCTCCAACTGGATTTCAGGAATTTGGTTCATTGTTTAGCTGTTGGTCTCTGCTTCTGTTTCCATCAGCTACTGGATGAAGGCTCTAGGATGGCATTTGAGGTAGCCATCAATCTCATTGTAAGGGAAGGGCATTTAAGATAGCCTTTCCCCTATTGCTTAGATTCTTAGTTGGGGCCATCCTAGTATATCTCTGGACATTTCCCTAGGGTCATATTTCTCTCTAAACCTACAATGGCTTCCTCTATTAAGGTATCTCTTTTCTTGCTCTCCTCTATTCTTCCTCTGACTCAATCTTCCAATTTATAGCACACTTTTGACACTGGTATCTTTAGGTAGAAGGAAGAATGGAAGATGGGAAAGTTAATAGCCAGATAAGCAATGATAGACCAGTTCCCAGAGGACTTCCCTCCTCTTTACATTGTAAGTATCTCAACTCCAGATGCAATAGCTTTTAGGATTTATGACTATCCCACTGTGCCTGGGTGATATGATCCTGACCTGGGCCATTCTTTCAGAAGTTTTGATTATCAGAAGGATTGTTCATGACATAGACTTTCCAATCCTCTTTCCTGTTGAGTTTTTGGACTTTTGTTCAGTTACCTGGTGAGCATCTGGAATCCTTACTTTGGAGGGCAGGGCATATGTGCTTGCACTTTCTCCCCTGGTCCCTATGTGCTAGGTACCAGTAGCAACTCCCAATATGATGAATTAAAACGACTCCAGACATGGCCATGGGGATACTGAAAAACATTGTCCCCTAACTATGAAGCAGTGAAATGTTCAATGTTCATGTGAACAGTGAAATATTGTGTACCTACTTTAAAACAAAAATAACAACAACAAAAAAGTTTTGCAGTAACCCAATTTTGGGGTTTCTTTCTGCTAGTCTGTTCAGTTTGTGCTTAGAAAGAGGGGTGTGATGTGAATTGAGGAATGGCAAGTAGAAATATTAAAGATACAAAAGAAAAGACAGAGACACAGAATGGTTGGGAAGGCATTCAATAAATATTGAACCAACCAGGTTTTTTGTTCAAAGAGGGGGAGAATGCAAAAGACTTCTTTACCAAAATTCAAAAAACAAGCAAGTGTAATTACCTTCTGGATACCCAAAACATTAAGTAACTGTATCCAGAGTTAAGTATTTTGTTGCTTAGGCAGGACATGCAACGACTATGACTTAGGCAAAGAATCCCGTTGCATTTACATATTAGGTCAAATATCCTTGTTATTTTACCTTGGAAGAGAAATAATAGGCTAGAACTCTTTTATATCAAGATGGAAAGTAACTAATTCTGTGGGTTCACACAATTGTATTTTGCTCCTTTCAGTAGCTCCTTGCTTTAAGTAGTTATGTTTAGGCAAAGATCATTTCAATAATAAAACTCAGTATTAGTGTTGCCTCATCCAGGATACCCATTGTTGGCCAACTTCTAAACCAGACCTTCAAAGTATCAGGGGTAGAATCTAGGTAAATGCAGACTTATTGGATACCAATCTCTGTTTATTACAACTCTCCTACAATTCAGAATTAATAATTCCATTCTACAGATGAGAACAGTGAGGCTCAGAGAAAGTACAAAGCAAGACAAATTAGAATTTTAGCATGCAAGGATTTTGTTCCAAAGTTTCATAGCCATCTCATTTCTGTGAGTGCTTCATAATGTCCCTGATGAAATTCCTCAAGGCACATCTCTGGTGCAGCATGAGGCAGTGTTCCAATCACCACTGAAGCTGCACAAATGGTGCCACACACAGACAAGATTTCAGCAGGCTGTCAGCCAACTGCCTAGGGGGTCTGCACCACTGTTCCACGGCCTGTGCTGCTACTCCATGGCTGATCTTGCCAGGCCTTGTGGATTCCCATGAAACCCGAGAACCTCTTAAGCTCTCTGGATATTGGCCAGACTTCCTTCCATTTGTTTTCTTTGAGTTGTGACTGTGATAAAACCCCTCTTCTTCAGGGAGCAATGTGGCCAGATGCTGAGCTCAAGAATCTAGAACACTTTGAGATGTTGTGCCCTCAAGACCCCATTTCCTTTCACTGGTGGATCTATCTTTTCCAAACCTTTGGAATCCTCACCTCTTTGGAGGTCATGTCAGCAATGTAAACTTAGACATTTACCCATGAAGTTCCCAGCAAAAGTCTCACTGGCCTATTTTTAAAGTCCCCAAAGGTACGTATTTGGGAAGGAAAGGCAATCTTCTGCAGCTAATTATTCTATTTACATCTCATTTCCCTGTCCACTTTAGCCTGAATTATCCTTGCCCAACGTAATGATATGATACCTAGAGATGGCCGTGAGAAACTGACAGGTGAGTTCAGTAAAGATTCCTTTACCGTATCAGTAACTCTTACCACTTTCATTCTCTATTCTCTGCCCAACCCCTCCTCCAGTGCCAACACCTCCGGCAAGATTCATCATTCTCTATGGCTTTTTTGTAACTGAGATCACTGTAAGTGGTTCAGTGTCGTAGGTAATTTCCTTAATACCCTGGAGCTGGCCATCAGGATCTCTTGATTCAAACACATTCACACCCAGGGTTGCTCTTATCTAGGTTTTCACAATAGCAATTTGGATAAAATTTATATTACTCTTCTTTATTGCTCCAATTTCTCTCCTTTGTTTCCCCTTGTTGAAGACAGATTTTTTTAGGCTTCTGTTGACTTTCTTATGCTTTCCTTCCTTACTACCTGAGCTAAGTTCTCATGAAGAACTAATTCACATCTTTCCTTTCAAAGCTAGAGCAAGCTCAATTCTCAACTTCAGACATTCTATCTTTTAGTTTCTATGTTTTTTTCCCCAGAGATAAGGTCTTCTACTCCTCTCTCAGCCTCCTGAGTGCTGGGATTACAGTCATAAACCACAATGTGCATTTATGCTTTTAATTTTAAGTGTTTTAACTAAGTAAGTCATCCTATAAATATAGCAATTTGGGAGCTGAGGTAGGAGATTGCAATGAGTTCAAAGCCAGAACAGGCCATATAGGGGGAACTTGTCTCAGGAAAAAAGAGCCATTAGTGACTTATTGATAGACTAGATCAGTGAATCTCTCATGTGGTAAACAATCAGGAAAAAGTGGATGTAGAATGCTTAGCCCTAAAGGTATCACACATATCACACCCTTCCTGGAAAAGCTCAGAGATCTTCACAGGATGGATCAAAAGCATGTAAGAGCCAGAAGTGGTGGATTACTGCAAGGAAACAATGTTTTATGAGTACAACAGGAGAGTTATACACATGAACTCAAAGCAACTGTGACAGCAAACTCAACCCAGACAAAATCCCAGCTTGGAGGGGAGCATAAAACTCTACTGCTAGCTGAGGATCTATTTGGCATTTTATAGCTTATGAGAGATGGAGAGTCAGTTCCCTTTAGTGCTGTGAGTCCTGATAGGTTAGCCACACTTCAGGGCAGGCTCCACTCCCTAGAGTATGGATAACATAAACTGGATCCAATGGATTTAAAACAAAAAAGCTTACAGTTAGGTGGCTATGGACAGAGTTGAGAGAATGAAAATGGGATGTATTGGGGAAGCAAAAGAATATGATTAACCTGTAGGAAATTCTCAAGGAATTGATAAAAAATACTATAATTTTTAAATTTTATTTTTTGAGAATTGCACACTTGAGTATGTGTTTACAGAGTTTCCAAGCACCTTTCTCTTACTCTCAAATTCATGATCTCTTTTTAAATGTGCGTGTGTGTGTGTGTGTGTGTGTGTGTGTGTGTGTGTGTGTGTGTGTGTACAGGCCTCTGAGTCTAATTTGTCTTTCTTATGTGTTTTGTTTAATGCTTATCACTTGAACTGGATACTATATTATAGAGATTGTTTCTGGAGAAGACCAATTCTCACTCTCTTGGCAGCCACTACTTGTCTGTAGCTCTGCATTTATGGATAAGGCTTTGTGATATTTCTTGTATCCACACTGGCATGTCAGCTTGTGTTTTTGTTGCACAGGTCTTCTTTAAGTGATCAATATTCCTGAGCTTTATTATTTTTGTGTGTTTGTTTATATATATATATGTATGTATGTATTCTTATTTTACATATCAATCCCAGTTCCCTCTCCCTCCCATGCCCCCTGAACCCCCTCCCATTCCATTTCCCCCACCACTCCACAGGCCGCAGGGAGGGTGATGCCTTCCAGAAGGGATCATCAAAATCTGTCAATTTTGTTGGAGTAGAGACCAGGTCCTCCCTCCTTCTTCTAGGCTAAGGGAGTATGTGCTCTCAATTCCTTTTGTGCACGAGGGATACATCCTAGTTCCACTGTCAGAGGTCCCTTAGACTGCCCAGGCCTTCTAACTGAGACCCACGTTAAGGGGGTCTAAGTAGGTCCTATACTGGTTTCCCAGCTGTCAGTCTGGGAGGGGGTTTGTCCATGAGCTCCCTCCTGTTTAGGTCAGCTGTCTCTGTGGGTTTATGTAGCCTGGTCTTGACCCCATTTTCTTGTCACTCCTCCCTCTCTGCAACTAGATTCCAGGAGTTCAGCTCAGTGTTTAGCTGTGGGTGTCTGCATCTGTTTCCATCAGCTACTGAATGAAGGCTCTATGATGACATATAAGTTAATTATCAATCTCATTATCAGGGAAATGTATTTAAGGTATTTCAGGTAGCCTTTCCACTGTTGCTCAGATTGTTAGTTGTGGTAATCCTTGTAGGTGTCTGGACATTTCTCTAGAGTCAGTTTTCTCTTCAAATGTATAATGGCTCCCTCTATTATGGTATCTTTTTTGTTTGTTTGTTTGTTTGTTTGCTCTCGTCTATTCATCCCCTGACTCAATCTCCCTGGTCCCACATGTTCTCCTCTCCTTCTCTTTCTCCTAACTCCCTCTTCACTCACTGCCCACACACCCACTCCCAATATGCTCAGGAGATCTTGTTCCTTTCCCCTTCTGTGGGGGACCTTGTATGAATCTCTTAGGCTCCTCCTTGTATACTAGTTTCTCTGGCAGTGTGAATTATAGGCTGGTGATTCTTTGCTCTATGTCTAAAATTCATATATGAGTGAGTATATACCATGTTTCTCTTTTTGTGACTGGTTTACCTCACTCAGAATGGTTTCTTCAAGTTCCATACATTTGCCTGCAATTTTCAAGATTCCATTGTTTTATTCCCCTGAGTAGTATCCCATTGTGTAAATGTGCCACATCTTCTTTATCCATTCTTCAGTTGAGAGGAATCTAGGTTGCTTCCAGCTTCTCGCTATTACAAATAATGATGCTATGAACATAGTTGAACAGATGTCATTGTTGCATGGATGTGGATCATTTGAATATATGCCTAAGAGTGGGCCTGCTGGGTCCTGTGGTAGAATGATTCCCATTTTCTGAGGAACTGCCATACTGATCTCCAAAATGGTTGTACAATTTGCACTCCCACCAGCAGTGGAGGAGTGTTCCCCTTTCTCTACATCCTCTCCAGCATAAGCTGTCATTTGTGTTTCTAATTTTAGCCATTCTGACAGGAGTAAGATGGTATCTTGGAGTTGTTTTGATTTGCATTTCTCTGATGGCTAAGGATGTTGAGCACTTTCTTAAGTGTCTTTCAGCCTATTTGATTTCTCTATTGAGAATTCTGTCTTCAGTTCTGTTACCCACCTTTAAATAGGGTTATTTGATGTTTTGGTGACTAGTTTCTTGAGTTCTTTGAATATTTTGGAGATCAACCCTCTGTCAGATGTGAGTGGTGAAGATCTTTTCCCAGTCTGTTGGCTGTTGTTTGGTCTTGTAGACTGTGTCCTTTGCATTACAAAAGCTTCTCAGTTTCAGGAGGTCCAATTTATTAATTGTTAATCTCACTGTCTATGCTTCTGGTTTTATGAGTTTTAATATGTACAACTTTCTTGTTAATATTTAGCAAGGTTTACAATGCATCCATTCATTCTTTCCTACTGAAAAGGCCATAAATCCAGTAAAATCCAAAAGTTGTTGGTTGCTTCCAAGCTGTAACCACTATTGTACCCTTGGAAATATCTTGCCATACTGGTCATTGCTTCAGTTTATAAGATTGATAGCTGGATAGAATTAGGGATTGCTTTTCTTTTTTGGACCTATACATAAAAAACATCTTCAGATGATATGATATCTAATTCTCAGGGAAGAGGCTTCCAGATAACTTTCAGCTTAGTTTCTCCAAGGCCTGTGTCAAAAGTGTGTGGTGTCTTCAGTAATAAAGTTTTACCTTCTAATTCTTGGAAGCAATAAAACAACAGCAATGATCTATCTTCTTTGGGGAGTCTCTTCAACTTGCCTGACCAATGACTCAAAGGGAGGGTTCCCATTACTGGCCATTGATGTTTTTGTTAGATAATTTGTGACCCTTAGGGGAGCATAATCACTTCAACTACACACACAGACTTATATTAGAGACAGACAGACAAACAGACAAATACACATACAAAGAGAGAAAGGGTAGAGAGGGGATAAAGGATATTTGAGAAATACTATTGTATAAATAATTTAAGATAAAGAACATTAAAAATATCAATCCACCTTTCTGTCCTCCTTTCCCCTAATGTGCCTCTTTCTAGGCATTTGAAGCATCTTCCTTGATGAGTATATTGATTTAATCAGTTAGCATTGATCAAAAAAGAGTCAATGTCCAAATGATCACAATTATCAGCACTATACTTTAGGCTCTAGTTTCTAAAGTAATCTTGTTTTATTTCTGTATATTTTGAGTTTTTATTTTCATGGCTTAAAAATTCTACTGAAAGTTTGTTTTCAACCAGCTCTGCCCTCCACTTTGCAAAGCACCATGTCAGAAGTAAAGGAGATAAATACATCCTTCTCAGACTTGAGGGACTTTTGAGTTCTAGCAATCCTAAAAACATCTTCATTGACTCCTCATAGATAAGTATTGTATAATATATGAAGACTAGGTCTCCATGTGCTAAACCAAGTATCTCTGAAAACACTTGTTTTCATTCTTAAGTGTGTGTTTATTAGAAGGCCCTCTCTTCTTCCCTCACTCTCCCTCTCTCTCTCTCTCTTTCTCTCTCTCTCTCTCTCTCTCTCTCTCTGTGTGTGTGTGTGTGTGTGTTATGTTGGCAAGTCAGACTGATACTACCTGTTGTTCACATCTGTATGATATCATCAATCTTGGCCAATCCCACTCTCAAGTTCCAAACATCTGCAGGCTTGTGACTTGTGAGCAGAACTCCAGATCCTCACACTGTTTTCCTTCCTTCTGGTTTCCATCCCTGAGCTTGGCAGTGGTGCAGGCACAGCCTTGGTGATTCCTCTTGTAAACTGAGCTTTGTGGTGTGGACCTGTTACTGAAGTAAGCACTGGAAATTGGATCATGGGTCTCAGTGGAAAGTTGTTGGACAGGCCCCAGATTGTGTTGTAAAACAAATCCCTGTTTCCAGGGTGGGACAGCCCAGTTGTTGAGTGATCTGTGTTACATGGGTACATGTAAGCACCACAGAAATAAAACAGCTTTAATTTCTGAGAAAGTCAGTGTTCCAAGTTTGAGAATGAGTTGTTGAGGAGGTGGTGGTATTTCCTGGATTGGAGATGTATTGAATAAAATCCAATTCTTTTCCAAGCTGAGGCCATTTATTTACCCCTGGGGTAAATGTATTTGCCTAACTCATGATTTGTCAGATTGACAGTTATTGGTGAAGACTCTGAAGCCCATTTCCACAGTCAGTGTTCCCATTTTCTCTTCCCCAACTGAATCTTTGCCTGGGGCTCTGGTCTTTCATGGGCTTTCAAATCTCATTCAGTCTCTTTGGATCCTGATATATGATGGTCTTCACTTTGCAAGCTGCCATCATTTCCCCAAGGACTCCTCTGTCTACTCTTTGGCTCTTCTTCTATATACCATCTTTTGCCAGTGACCATTTCTGCTTAATTTGTTAACTCTTAAAGACAATTCCCTCCAAACAACCAGGTGGGAAATGAAAATGCTTGAAGTCCCTAACATTTACCTAGTATTTCACTTCAGGCTGTATTAAGAGGAAAAGTCCTGCATGGATTTGACGCAGAAATGCAAAAACTCAAATAGCTTCCACCATAATCACCTTGAGCTGATTTTAGCCCACAGGACATATTTGACCATATTTGCTGATACTTTGATTTCATAACTAGCAAAACAGCATGCTACTGGCCTCTCATGAATTAAGGCCAGAGTTCCTAATAACAATCTTATAAAGAACCAGATAGAACCAATAAGGAAGAATCTTCTGTCCCAAGAGCACAGTGTGTGTGTGTGTGTGTGTGTGTTTATGTGTTTTCTTTCTTAGTGTCAAGTGACTTTCTTCTTTTTCTTTTATTGAGCATTAGTTAATATATATGCCCAGGGAGTAACAGACATCTACTGGGGAAATGCCAAGTAGATGTTTTCTGTTGCAGCAGGATGCCCTGACCATGGGGTTTCTCTGGATTTCTTGCATTAATGGCATGGACATTTTATGGGAAGTTATGTGTACTAAAAATAGGAACAGACTCCAAGAATATCAAAATATCATTAGGATTGCTGCTGTCAAAGAGACTAGAAAAGGAGCCAGCAAGTAACTACAAGATTGTAGTGTGATATGACATGGCTGAGTAGACAATGGACAGAAAGAGTGTTATTGTTCATAACTGGGGCCTGGAAGTTCTCTTCATGAAGGCAGACCCTGAGCAGTTTTAGAGAATGTTTATGTATGAGCAGAATCTTCTAACTAGGACAGTCATGGGAAAGCATGGACTAAGACAGTGTTTTTATTAGAGTTCTCTAGGAAATCAGGACCAACTAGATGTATAAAGATGTATGAGGGATATTGCTCACCCAATTGTGGGAATCAAGAAGCACCCCAACAGACTATCTAAAAGCCAGAGAACCAGGATAGCTAGTATAACTCAGTGCAGGCAGGGCTGCTGGTGTAGGTCTTAGGACCTGAAGACTGGAACATCTCCAGTTCTTTAGGAGAATGTGAGTGTGTGATTATTTGGTATTTTTCTTGTCAAGGGATCAGGTGATGTCCATTCATATTGGTGAGACTGGCTCTTTTCTACTCAGCTTCCTCATTCAAATGGTACACTTTTCAGGCACACCCAGGACAAATTTTCTTCCATTCACCTGTATATTCCCTATCCAAATTAAATGATCATCTCAAGTAGTCATTTAACTGGGCTGGCTTCCCCATATAGTCTTTGATATTTAGCATTGAGCTTTTGGGTTGACAAGGGGAGAATTACTAGAGATGCAAATACACAGCAGAGCTTAAAACAACTGCACACATCAGTGTCATGTTTGCAACATATTCTGGTCATCAGGTACAGCAGATCCATTCAGGATGACATCCACTTTTTCACCATCACATTCACATAGCCAGGCTGTTTTATTATGTAGCTAGGTACTATGGAAGTTCAAAATTCAGTTCCAGTGCAAAGCTTAGATGAACCACTCCAGCTCCATGTTCCTTAGTTAACTTGCAAAATAGAAATAAACATATATAGCTCCCCTTCTTGGGGCCTCTTGTAAAAATTAAATGAACTAATGTTTATGGTGCCATGAAGGCACACAGTATCAGATTTATTGAAGATGGCGCCCCCATCAGCATCATTTTTATTGAGTTGTTCTCATCTTTCATGAGCACATGTTTTCTTCCCTGGCTTCTGCACCACCACCCATGCAGTGAGAAGACTCCCATATATACAGGCAGAGAAGAGTCAGTGTTTGCTTTGCCTGTTCTTACTAAGCACGACCAGAACAGAACAGATTGCTTGTTCAGCTCATGGTTGACATGATCCCTCTTTCCTTCCCTGTGAACTGCTAAAAGGTAGGGAGGAATCTGTTTCAGTTCAGGCTCATTTGCACCTCTTCATTCCCTGCTCCCTTTAAGGAAAGTCAGACTGATGCACACACAAGTCTGCCAGGCAGGATACAGGAGCAGTGAAACCTTTCTGGATGTCACCCTTACTGTGTTGCACAGGGTGGGATGTAACCGGCTCTGACATAAATTTTCTTTAGGCAGGAGCTATGACAGGTTAGGCTGAGGGTAATGCTCATAGACTGCAGGGACCACTGCTCAAACTCACTCCTATATGGCTATAAATGGATTCCAGATTTCTTCTCAGAACTGGCTAATCTGATTCTTTCCTGTGCACCGGGGGATAATGAGGACTCCAGACACATTATCATGCTCACAGATGGTGGGATGTCACATGTTTGGCAATTCTTACTTAAGAAAGACTCAATAGTGTTGTCCTCCTGCGCTTAAGCTTTGACATGTCTGAGAACTTGATGGAATGTTCTTCCTGGGTACAAGAAATCACTTCCATAACACCTTTATGAATGTATACACTCCAAATATACACCCCCTTCCTGAGTGCATGCGATTATGTTCTTTCCACCCCTCTCTCTCTGTCTGTCTTATACACACACACACACACACACACACACACACACAGTCAAACAAACATATTTGGAAAAAACCTTCATAGCATTGTACAAGATCACATTTTAGTCTCCTGATGAGGAGATGGTGGGATGATATCAATAAGCAGGAAAGTCAGAGTCTCTGAAACCTCTTTTGAGAGTCACTAGAGAAATTAGGAAAATAAATGTTAACTTATGTTTTGGGATAATCATAGCGTTCTGAAAGTTGGCTATCTATCTTGAGCTGTCTTCTTAGGCTCTAGCATCCCTTGAGGGTTTTCTGAAATCAATATTGCTGGCTCCACCAGGGGGCCTAGAATGTTTGAGTAAGTAGGTCTGGAACTGGCCCTAGTATTTACATTTTAACAAGTTCCCAAGTGATTCTGATGCTGCTCATCCAGGCACTACTGATCTAGAAAATGTGTGCAGGCCTGGAGTAGGTCAGTAAAGGAAACTAAGAATGTTGATAACATCTTTAGTGGGAAAACAGTTAAGGTATTAGGACCAGGAAAATCCCAGTTTCCAGACAGCAACCACAGAGGCTTCAATATTTCATCCACCGTTTCAAACAGGACAGCCTCCGTGTTGGTCTCTCTGGATATATGGACAGCCTCCAAGAACAGACCTGAAGTTCTAGATATTCACTCATTCTTTCTCTGATGTCTCAGTGTGGATATGGCAGATGATCCACAATAGGTTGTAACCTGTCTGCTGAATATAAGAGTAATCAGGTACTTCTATTCCACGCCCCCCCCCCAATTAATGTGGATGTGTTTTGTTAGCCCAGCGGATATTTATACTTTATGAGAAAAACTAAGATGATAGAAATCAAACACTCAGCACCCACATCTTTGCTCATATCTTTATGCCTTATTGTTCTTAGGCTATTGAAATGCCAGCAGCTTTGAAACAGCAATTGCAGCTATATGACTATTTTGACTCAAGTATAGTGGCTTGATGGTAGAAATTCTGGTAGAAAGGTTTATTAGGAGACCCATGCATTCTAGATTCAAGGGTTTGAATGTAGTTCAGTGAAGTGAAACATGGAAGGACTGACTGAGATGAGGAAGGAAGCAAACTCCCAAGTCCCATCCTTAATGATGATCAATAATATTTTTATTCAAACCTAAAATTATTGTCTCAGATTTGGGGAACAAGTTTTAAGATAAATATTTCTTGTGAATGTATACTTTTTCTGTCTTACAAACATACATTTGTTAGCTCTGTGAAAAGTCCCATGTCAGAGAGAGCTAAGGCCTTCCAGAGGAGGAAAGGAAGTCTGCAGAACAGAGACCATTATCTTTAATGTTAAGGGAATCTTAAATACTTGGATAAAAGTTGGCAATTCCATTAGAACAGAAGAAAAAGCTAGTAGATACAAACTAAGTGGAGACATCTTAGTCTGGAAGCAATGGGAAATGCAAGTTATCAAATAGGTTTTTAACTCCTGGAAGGACTTTTAACAAAGCAACTTCTCAGTGAATTAGACATTGGTTTCCTTATGTAGATAGAAAAGAAATAGGTTCTGATAAGTATACACTTCAAATTTCCAGAACAAGTAAATGATGGAAGTCAGCATTAAACTCAGTTCTTTCTTTTGGATTCCAAAGCTCACGTTCATTACTCCATCGCTGGATACCATCGCTGCTCTTGACAACACAGATAAGGCTGTGGTTTACCCCTTATCAAACAGTTACAAAAAAGGACAAATTATGAGTGAGCAGATTTCCAAGGAAAGTACAAGGTACTGGAAAACTCAGATCAGTATAGCAGAAGTCATTTTCTTCCGGAGCTCAAATTTTATGAATATTTTTATTAAGGATATTTTATCTGAGATTTTTGGTGTTTTAGATTGTTCTGATTGGTGCACTAGAAGGAGTGGAGAGCTAGAAATTCAAGCCAGGAGAATATGGAAAGTAAATTCACCCAGGTGCAACATGCTAGCTCAATCTCTGATTGGGTGATGGATAATGAGAGGAAAATTTACAAAGTTTACTAGGTAGAGGACAATTTTAAAGATATGAGAGAGAGAGAGAGAGAGAGAGAGAGAGAGAGAGAGAGAGAGAGAGAGAGAGAGAGAGGTTGTTGGCTGTTCTGGAGGTAAAAGGGAGATAATGTTCATGCCAGCAATGCCAGCAGTGTAAGAAGAAAATGGCATTCTGAGCTTGACTGATAGAAGATCATGTGGCTAAGGCCAGTGTTACAGAGTTTAATACTTCTGTGGTCTCCAGAGACCCTATAGCTTCACACTAATGCAAATAAAGGAGTGACATGGATGAGAATGAGGCCCATTGAGAGACAGCATAAATCACTTTGGGTTGTAATTAGGATGAGATCCTTCTTGAATCCTTGAGTAAAATCAGACATAAAGAAGGGGAAATAAAGCAAGAGCTGTCAAATGTTAGGAAGAAATTCAAGAAGGACAAAGTGAAGTGAGGATCTTGGCAGGCTCAGCGTTGGCCAGTTACCTCATTTTCAGAGATTTCCTTGTCCAAAGAGTTCCTTACTGATAGAAAAATTGTCACAAAAACTTGGATTACTCTCAGGATAGCTTGCTTCTACACATACTGCAGACCTCTGCATCCAAGGACAGTGATAGCCCTAGAGACAATGAACCCACAGTAGGCCTCCTAAGGTTGACAGTGGAGCTCTACACAGCTAAGCTGGCCTGGCTGTGGACTTAATTAACTTACTGCTGGGTTTATCTAGCTTTTATGATAATCTTACCTTTCATAATTTATGCTGAATGCTGATCCAGATGAGAAACATAACTTCTCCAACATCTTGGTTGACTAAGTCTTATAGAGTATATGACACATCTTGTAGCTGTGACACAGTGGATGATGGATGGCAAGAGATTTTTAAATGTAACTGACATTAATCACATATGTAATACTTACTCAGAGTTAAATTTGAGCACTTTCATAGACAGATTCATTTTAATTCTCAAAATAACCCTGAAGCTTGGTATTTGTTTCTGGTTGTACAAACTTCTGTGTGGGAATTTTGAGAGGTTAAATGACTTTCTCAAGGACATGGGATTGTCAATAAAGTCTCCCATTTCCAAACCCCTGTTGTTTTTACTCTATGGAGCAGTTTCCCAGACCCTTTTCCTTTCACATTGAAATACTCCAGAAAATGAGAGGAAAGCAGCAGGTATCCTTATTAACCAGGGCCACAGCTCCCACAACACCAGGCCTCCTCATGGAAGAACATTGTGCATCTTGCCAGCCTCTTATAAGCTTGTTCCTTGGAACAGATGTCAGCAAAATTATCCTTAAACAGGGAGGTGGGAAGTACTTTAGATGTTGTGGACCATATGTCTTTGTGACAGCTGTTCAAATCTACTACTGTAATGACAAAGCAGCTACAGTAGAGACATAGATGAGCATATCTGTGTTCTAATAAAACTTTATTTATAAAAACAGGACACAGGCTGGATTTTATCTGTGGACCTGATCTGGCCTGGGGCCATTCTGTTGCATAGTGTTTCATAGTTTCATGTCTTAGGCTTGGCATCTATCAAGAAAGCACTAAGGAACATAATTTTTCTAAAAGCTGGATCTTGAGGAATGATCTAAATAGGAGAACTGGAGCATAGAGAACAAATTGATGGTATAAACCAAAATTTTATTTCCTAAACATTTGTTTTACTTAAACAGTATTCAAGATGCTTCAAATTAGATGCTTACACTTAAAGATTAGGAAAATTCACAGTTAAAAAATTTAAAATATATGGATTTTGAAAAAGTTTGGAAAATCTTCCAATTTTTGTATGTGGGTTTCCCAACGTTTCCTTCTGGTAATCATTAGTTGGAGCTAATACAAGGCTGTCCCCAGTATGTAGGCTGGGTGAGTGCTACAGTGTGCCTCAAACTCCACATGGTTTTCCTCCTACATTTAAGTTACTTGCTATTTGAGTTTGAGGTTTATGCTTTATTTTTATATGTAGTGTATGTGTGTGTGTGCTTGGTTTTGTGTGCACTCATGTATTTATGGAGGCCAGTTCCCTCAGCCACTAGTCATTTATTAATTTATTTGTTTACTTTGAGAGTAGGTCTCTCACTGAATTTGGAGCTTACATGTCAAGCTAGACGGGCTGGCCAGAATGTTCCAGCAATCTTCCTGTGTCTGGTACTCAAGTGCTGGGGTTCAAGAGCAACATTACCACTCCATTCTTGGATTTTCACAGGGATCCTGGAACTCAGGTCCTTATCCTCTCATGGCAACTAGTTCACTGATTGAGCCATATTTGTTTCTTAAATAAATTTTATTGTGTGCATTAAACAGACAACATGATGTTATGATATACATATAGATAGAAAAATGGTTACTATAGTAAAGCAAATTAACATATCCATCCTGCATATTTTAGAAAGCACAGTCAAACACACAGATAGAGAATAAAGTAGGGCTTACCAGGGCTGGCAGTGTTGTCAGAGGAGGAAATGGGGAGATGAAACACAAAGCATTGCAAGCAGCAAGCAAGGATACAAGGATGCTTACTTTGTACAAAAGAATTAAATACCAATTCTATATGTGTTCTCAGATGTCCATATAATTGTCTCTCATTGCTTGCTAAAGCTACAAGTGACATCAGTGTGACAGTATGATGGAGTGCAGTGATGCTGATATTAGGTCCTGATGGAAAGTGTTTTGTTTGTTTGCTTTGGTGTTTTCAGAGCAGTCAGGATAAAGTAAAGTCAGGGTATGTATATATCATACCTACAGAGCCTCAGTGACAAATACTACAGAAGCATGCTTGGATAGGTAGACTTAAGATAGCTTCTAGCCAAGTTAGTCCCTGTTGTGTTGGGCAGAGGTGGAGCTTTTGAGGATCCCCACTAGCTAAGATAGTCAGCATGTACACAGACCAGACTCCCCATTATCGTGGTTTAATAAGAATCAGGATAATATAGTAACTGGCCAACAGCATTATGGCTAATACAGTGTCTCTGTGTATTATTTGGGGCTGGTGTGGTGGTGGGAATGGCATCTGCTGCCTGGGTGAAACCTAGGTCCCGTGAAAATCCTGATCCCATTTCTGACACCAGATACCATGGTTTAATAAGGATCAGGATAAATAACTAGGTCCAATAGATGTTTATTCAGGAAAAAATAACTTACAAAATAGACAGATGAACAGCAGCAGATTCCTGGTCCCAAGGATGCCTCCGGATCCTCTCCTGTCCATGTCCCTCCAGCAAGAGAGTGCTTCTGGGCTCCTCTTCAGACCTAGTTCCCCAGGTCATTCCATCCCTGTCTCCACCTCCCAATGGGCGTGGTCATTGCCACAGATGAGGACAAAGTGAATATCTCACTACACCCCATATTTCTCCAACCCTTCCCTTTCTCCATCTTTTTCCGGCTTCAATTTCCTTGTTTTTAAAAAAATAGGTATTGCACATTTTTGTTGTATGCTAGTAGATATGAGAAATCTTGGACTTAGACCCTACTCCAAATGACTTGACAGATTTTAATGATCCCTCCTGGAAGGCCTTACCCTCCCTGTGGAGTGGGTGGAGAATGGGAGGGAAGTGGGGGTCAGAGGACATGGGAGGGAAGGAACTGGGATCTCTATGTAAGAATATTAAATATATATTTAAAGAAAAAAATCTTAATAAAGTGAGGGAATGGTTGGGTAATTTTTTTTATCCATACTAGCATTCTCCCATCTCTTCATCTTTCTTTTTGCTTGACCTTGCTTCTCAGAGATCAGTGTCTATTTTCCTTACCCATCCTTCCTGTCATTTGTTTTGTTATCTGGTTTCCTCCAGACATCTTTTTCTCTCGTTCTTCCCTTTTATTTTGTTCCCATACCTTCTTTTCATCCCCTGATCAAAAAAGAAGCATCTACCTCTCCAAAAGTAAAAGTCCCATTTCTGTTCATTTTCTCCTGCCTCTTTTATCCTTAGCCACCCCAAAGGTAAGGAACCCAGGTTTCTCTGACAATACTGCTCTCCTGTTTAATCTGTGCTCCTCAGACCTTTGTATTCCACAGTCATAAGCATCCCATAGCTATTCTGCAGGTGGCAAATTGTTAGTTAATATTCTAAAGACATTAAAGTAATAATGATTTGAAATTGATGCTAATTACGCATGCATTATATCACACATTCCTCTTGATTTTCTTTTTAGAGTAAATGATATAAACCTTATTTGTTGGCAAGGAAATGGGTGTTGGGAAAGAATAAATGAGCCGGGGCTCTGTTCCTTTCATTCCAACCTTATCTGTCCTCCTCATGCTTTATGTAAATTATTGTGCTCTCTTTCCTGTTTCTATGATGGCAACTTCTGTGTCTCTTGGCTTGGATGTAGACTTCCTCCATAGACTTTGTCCTTAGGTTTTGTTATCTAGATAAGTTCCTTAGGTCCTGCTTCAGCCATGTGTGACTTTGAACTAGATCGTCTCCATCCTTAGGTATTAGAATCTTTGCATGAAATAGAAGAGCTTTGTGAGGTTGAGAGATCATTTAACCACAGATCCAATTTTAAATGAAGTGAAGTAGATTAGAGTAGGTTTTTTTAAAAAATTATAAAATGTGTAGAATAATAAATAAGTTCAATAAGGTTACAGCATGAGGACCACGCAGAATGGTATAAATGAATCTCTATATTCAAGCAGTTGACAATCTCAAAATGGAATTAAGAAAAACTTCATTTTGCAATGATATTATAAGGGGATGAAATACATAGGGATAAATTCAAAAGAATAAATGAAACACTTAGGTAATGCCTATATAAAACATTATTAAAATAATTTAAAGATGTAAAGAAATGGACAGACATCTAATGTTCATGGATAAGGTGATTTAATACTATTAGGTATTGTATTCTCAAAATTGATGGAAACTTCAGTATAACACTTAAAAAATACCAAATACAGTTCATAGATTTTCAAAATCCATTCTGAATGAAATGGGACATAGAATAACACAATCCTAAATAAACAAAGAAATATTGGAGACTTTACCTTTTTTGATTTTAGAACTTGTGATAGTAATACAAATCACATGATTGCATAAAGTTAGTTATAAAAATCAATGGCATAGAATTATAGCTTAAAGATGTTCTCATGAGTCTATGGCTATTGCATTTTGATGGGTTAAAAGCATCATGACAACTCAACATCCTTATAAAATCAGCAAACTTGAGTCTTGGATGATACATAAAAATGAACTACAAATATGTAAAAAAAACATAGCAACTAAAGCTATACTGTAATATTTCTTAGAAGAAATTATTAGTAATGGGACAATTCAGTGGCTCAGATATAGCAGCAAAAGAGCCAGTAACAAAAGGAAAGACAGACAAACTTGTCAAAGTGGCTTTATTAAAAGTGAAAGGACAGCTCATTATTAGAACAACATAATGTATTGTAAAACACCCTTGTGACAGTGTGGTTTGAATCTGAAATGTCCTTTATAAGATTATGTATTAGAGCACTTAGCTGCCTGATGGTGATGCTGTTTTGGTTATGGACCCTATAGGAGATGGAACCTGGCCAGAGGATGTAGAACACTGGAGATGAGCCTTGAGGTTTTATAACCTGGTTCCACGTTCTCTTCCTTCTCTGTTTTCTGGTTTCAAATTCAATTTGTTCAGGAAATTTCCTGATTCTGTTACAGGCCACCAGCCCCACCAATAGTGGATTGTACCTCCCAGGTACTCTAGACTAAATAAATACTTTCTCCCTTACATTACTTTTCTCAGAATATCTTATCATAGCATTGGAAAATGAATTAAGACATGATTAGGGACCTACATAAAATATATGTAGTTTTACAAGTATGTATGTTAGTGAAAAATGGGCTGTTGTTCTGAATAGAGATCCTCCAGGGAAAGCATACAAATAAGCAGTTCATACATAAAACAAAAAAAAAAACAAAAAACAAAACAAAACAAAAAACCCAAAAAACCAAAAATCCAAAACAAAAACCATTAAAGAATGCAAATTATAGGTCACAATTAGACCCTTGCTCATGGCAAGTGCTGCTGATGCTGTGGAGGAATTGCTAATGGAAATTTGCAGGCTAGCACATTACTTGGTATTTCTTTATAACACAAATAATAAAATAAACAGACAGATAATGGGGTTCAAGATGAAGATCAGAAACAAAGCAGCTAGCCACTAGAGAGTTCTCACTGTCAATGCTCAGACTGAAGAGGCGATTCACTGAACTTCAGATTGCATCTCTAGATGCATTGCTCTCCCCAAGCCTCAGAATCCTAGACTGTCATACTCTCCTCAACATGGCTGGAAATGGATTGCTTAAGAATGACTTTGCTTCCTCCTTATATACTTCTCCAGTACAGGGATTAAAGGTGGGAGCTCTATTGTTCTTTGAGACTGATTCACTCTTAAGTAGCCCTGGGTGGCATTGAACTCAGAGATATCCACCTGCCTCTGTCTTCTGAGTCCTGGGATTAAAAGTGTGTGCCACCCCTGTCCAACTTTATAGCAAACTAGTGTGGCTAGCTTTACATTCTCAATCCTCAAGCAAGCTTCATTAAATCATAAATAATTTATCACTACAATTCCTCTTTTTTTGCCTAATAAAAAAAGAAGGCTACAACTAACATAAGAAACACTATATAATAGGCACCATAACTATATGCAATATACAGGCAATAAATACATTTACAATATATAGTCCATTTGCATTTGACAAATTCAGAGAAAATACTCCATTATGTATTCTCTCTTGATGAGTCTAAAGTCTTGTACCTAATTTACTTTCTATTCTAATTTGCATTATCAAATTATCTTTTAATGTCTGTCAACATTTTACACTGTAAACCTCTTTACCGAGTTTCTTTTCTAAGTCTGGTAAACAAGGAAAACTATAGCTATCTAGACTTTAACGTCCTTAGTTATCCAAGAAGGAAATAATATTAACCAAGTAAACAGAAAGTGTGAGCAAGCAACTTCCAAAACTGTAAGAAATGACAAAAACCAGCTAGCTGCCTGTACTGTCGCCCAAGTTTTCTCTACAAAGTTAGGGCATCTGTCTTTGGCCTACAGGCCCAGCATATCTGGCAGACTCTATGAAGCAGAATTTTTGAAGAACTGAATTGCAAGGATCAGCAGTCAGTTTTTTTGTGTCCTGCTTGTCCAATTTGGACAGCATAGTTCAGCAGGTGAGGCAAGGGCACCTTCTTGCCCAATGGCTTACTTTTGCCACAAAGAAAGTAAAATCCATGTGGAATTTCCTCAGTGTTCATCATCTTCTCTGTAGTAGATTGGTGCTGCCAGGAGCATACATGTCTCACTGTCATAAAAAAGAATTTATGTTATTAAAATCACTTAAATGTAATATTCTGTAGATCTCTGAGGTATTTGAAGATTAGCTGTCTTTCTAAAATATAACTGTTTGACCTTGAAAACATATCTAATGTGACTACAAGTTCAGTTGCAATAGGTGACTAATTACTAACCTGCATTTCCTTATTATCTTATGTAGTTGCTAATAATAACTTTCAAGAACTGTGAATTTGATAAATGAGTATATAGGTACAATACCTTGAACAGCATTAGTAACAAATCTACAGTAGGTTTTAATAAAATCTCAAATTTGTATCAGTTTTCAAAATTTGGGTTTTTTACATTTTATTTATTTATTTTTATTTTACATGTCAATCCTAGTTCCCCCTCTCTTCCTCCTTCTTACCCTCTCTGCTCCTCACATGCACCCTGACCACCCTCCCCTCCCATCCCCCCCACCCCATTTCTCATGTAGGGCAATGCCATCCAGGTGGGGTCATGTAAGTCTATCAAGTCATTTAAAGTAGGAACTAAATTTGTATAAAATGTACAAAATTCCAATCCATTGTAAAATATTTAAAACTAGTAGTTGCTTATAAAAAGTAGATTCAGTAATCTACCTTTTTATCTTATATCCACATTCTTCCTGTTTTCTTTTCAGAACAGATTCAATAATCTGCCCTTTTTATCCTATCATATCATTACCTATAACAACTTGTAACCAATCCCCCTAAACAATGACAAATATCCATAACTTATTGAATGAATGAAATCATCTAGTCCACCTCTTAGGAATGTTGGCATTGTGCTCTTAAAATTACTTCCTGCTGTCTACAGGTGTGTGCTTCCCAAGTACTGGGATCAAAGGCATGAGATCACAAGTGATAGCATTGAAAGTGTGTGCCACCACTGCCTGGCCTCTATGGTTAACTAGTGGCTAGCTTTGTATCCTTAACCCTTGGGCAAGTTTTATTAAATCATAAACAATGTACCACCACATTTCTTCAACAAGTTAACACTATAAATGCCTATAGTAGCATTATTCAACAATGAACCAAAGAAATCACAACCCAGTTGCCCATTTACTGACAAACAGATATATTTAATGTTGTATACAATAGAAAATTATTTGGCTATAAAAGTTAATGAAGTTCTGATACATGCTACAGAGTAGATGATCAGAGGAAGCATTAGGTTGAGTTAAAGGAAAGATAATGTATAGTGGAATTGCACTGAAATGGAATAGCAAGATGAGGTAAATTTCATGTATCAGGAGAGATGGGTATAAGGATTTAAGAGAGTAGTGACAATGGTAACAGGCTCTGTGTTGTTTCTGGCTTATAAAATAGGGGGGAAAACTCAATGGGCATCTATAAAGTGCTGACCTGCACATTTTAAATGGATGAACGAACTATGGCATCATATGTATGTATGTATGTATGTATGTATGTATGTATGTATGTATATCACACAGGAACAATTTAAAGTTGACCTAATTGCATTGGTTATATTTGTTGTTAAGATCAAATACCCAGTGAAGAGTGGCTTAAGGGAGGAGGGGTTTATTTTGGTTTACAGTACAGGTGATTATAGTCCATCATGGTAGGGCATGTGTGGTGGCAGGAAGGTAGGGTAGCTGGTCACGTCATATGTGCGTGGGGACACAGGCCTTCAAGTTACTTCTTTCAATCCAGTCCATTGTCCTGGCCTAGGAATTTGGCCTTCTACCCTTAGTTAAGCCTTCTGGAAACACACTTATTGAAATGCCCAGAGGTGTGCTTCTATGGTGATCTAAGTCTAGTCAAGTTCATATTTAAGATGAGCTACCTCACATATAAAGTTTATTATAATGATTAAATTAACATAATTAAGAATTTATCCTGGTATTATGTGGAATTTGAAATGACAACTATCTTTTTCTAAGGCCACTATGATTTTCTTAAGAATCATTTCTGCTTCTAGCCAAGAGTGTATGTTAATTTTGTTTTTGGTTTTTGTTTTTGCTTTTTAAGTAAAGGGGATACAGTTAAGTTCTCCAGGCTGCTACTCCCCAAATTTCTCTAAGTTTCCTGTTTCACATATAGACAACATTACGATGTGAGCAGAGCTAAACAGCAGATAGGCAGAGAAGGCTTTTACAAGAAGAGTGCACATTCTATCTATCCAATATATGCTGTTCTCATAGCCTGCTTTGGAAACACATATGCAGCTTTTCCATGTAGAGAAGGTACACAGGATTTCTTGTGGACTGTGTGGATAGTTATGAGTACAGAAGGGGCTGGCATGGCATGACCCTTCTCTCCAGGGGCTGTGTTTGATGCTGGATGATGAAAGGATCACACGAGTAAACTAAGAGTTTTCTCAGTGTATTGCTTCTTCCACAAAAGAGTAATTGAGTGGACACTGTGGAGTGGGTTTCAAAGCCAAGAACCTAATCTCCCAGAAGCCATTGACGGTTAAGACAACCAGTTTTCGTGGGAGGAGTGCTGAGGTGTGGAGAGTAGTTGATTCCAGTTTTAGTCCTGTCTTTGTTCAATCAATGGAAAATGTGATCTGAAAGAAACTGTCATTCAGCTTCCCCTTCTACTGAGACTCAAACTCTTCCCTGCTCACCCCACAGCCTCTGTTCCTTCTGAGCCAGCAACTGTTGTGAAACACTCCCAAACTGTTTGACCATTGTGGAAAGCAGCCCTCAAATTGGAAACAAGTTTTCATTATCATCATTATTGTTTTTTTACCCTTAATTTCTATAATTTTGTGGTCTGTATAATGACAGCATAAAGACATAATTATTTAGGTCTTGACTGATAAGTCACATGCCCATTTCATTTGGATTTAAATACAGTGGTGTTGCATAATAACCTGGAAAATTCTGTGTTTAATTGTGAGTGATTTGTCTCCTTACTCCCCTGCATCCAGACCACCTGTGTAACAAGGACCATTTCTCAGTTTCTGAGATTCTGTTAGTAGGACATCAGGTCTTATTAGTTGCCGTAGTGTGAGTAATCTTATATAGATTTGGGGGTCATCTGTGCCATCATGCATTCAATAAGTGCATATGAAGTATACATGTGTTGGGTACTATTGCGTATGCTAGAAATCTAACATGAGAAATAAATTAAATATATTCCCTCTACATGCGTCTGTGTGCATGTATCAGTAGTATGTGAAGAGGATAGCCAAGGTACAGAATAGCAAAACACACAGTATGTTATATGGTAAATAATGCTACAGAGTAAATAAAACAGAAAAGAGAAATGGGGATGCATCATTGTAAATGTGACCTTAGATTATAGATATGAAGTATGTGGATTACATCAAGAGGAAAACCTGATGAAAATGCATTCCAGGCAGAGAAATGGAAAGTGAGGACTCCCTGGAATTGGAGTGTTCTAGAAGCCAGAGTGACCCTAGCAATGTGAGCCAACATACATTACTGAAAAACAAGAGCAGAGAAAGATAAGGGCAGACTGAGGATTACAGGGGTTGATAAATCATAGACTGTGGGCCAAATGTGAGTTGCTGTGTAGTTTTATAAATAAAGTTTTATTGACATATGCTAATGCTCCTTTGTTTTTGTATTCTTTATGGTAGTTATAAAGCTATAACTTTATAGACTGGAGAACAAAATCCTCCAAGCCTGAAATATTTACTACCTGTCTTTTTATAGAAAATGTTTGCCGGGCCTTGAAACAGGACATCTTTGGCATCATTTCCTACCGCCTCCATGCCAGTGTACTGCAGACAGTGAGGTGGATGAACTTAGCTCATATCTTCAGGATGTCAATTGTGTAGTATAGTAGAGTGATAGAGTGATAGGCTTATAGACAGGCAGCTGAAATAGTTCGGTGCTCTCAGGTATTTTTTTTTTTCTGAGATTGCAGAACAGAACAGAACAAGTTATCTGGAAAAAATTTCACATCATCTATAAAAACAAAACATATTCTTGTATTGCAACCTAACAATTGCAGCCCAGACATTATGTCTGTCCAAATTGAGTGCTTAAATCTTCTAAAAATACATATATAGATGTAATCTTAGAAATGTTATTCATAATAACCTTCAAGTTTGAAGGACTGTAGAAATACATTAACATTTGAATAAATAAATCAACTATGGTGTATCCATATAGTAGAGTATTATAACACAATGAAAAGGAATGTATTCCCAATACTCACATAATAAATGAATCTCACAAATATAATGTTGAATGGGAAATATATACATACATGAGAGAATATGTATCATATAACATGACATATCTTAATCTAGATCATGATTCCATTTGGATGAAGTTCAACTGCAAGTAAAAGTGAGAGGTTATTTTTTATTATCAAACAGGGACAGGCTTGAGACAGACTTTTGAACATTTAGTCAAGTCTTAATCTGAGTATAGTTTCATGGGCACATACGGAGGTTAAAAAAAGAACTTTATGCTTCACACTAGTTTGCTTTATGCAAATCGCATATATTAATATGTAAATATGAGTGTATGTATATATAAACACACACATATATGTATTTTATCATGGAGATTAGTCATTATACACAATATACAAGAAATGAATATAAAAGTGCCAATCTCTGAAGCAGGCAGGAAATATTTCATATTTGAGTCAGATTTGAGCTTTAAGGAGCCATGCTTTCCAAGAACAGATCAGAGTGAAAAATAAAACGCACTTTGAAAAGGAAAGTGTATGAGAAACGAGGCTTGTCTGGTGTTCTGGAAGGGTAACAAGGCTGGTGGTCCAATCTAACTATCCCTCCATGTCCCCCCGACTCCCACTTTATTTTTTTCTTCACTTGTTTTGTTTTCATTTTTTGCTGTTGTTATGACTTTTGACCTAAGAATTTCTGGTTGGTTCTTTTACTTTCTTGGAAATATAATTTGCATAGCATAAACATATCCTTTTCTCAGTGTGGTTTTTTGACATATCCTTGAGATTGTTAAACCACACCACTCTAATTGCCAAATACTTTGATAACCTCATTAAGAAGCTCTGTTTACATTGCTAGTCACTGAATTTCCTCATTCCCAACTTGTAACATTTCCCCAAGGATTTGCCTGCATGAGGATTTTCACACAAATCAAGATGTAGATAGAGTATGGGATTAATGTGTTTGGTTTCTCCTTCTATGGTATGGCCAAATAATACTTCTTTGTATGAATGTACTTTATTTTGCTGAGCCAAGCAACAAAAGGTGGACACTAGGTTGTTTCTACTTTCACAACAGCGATGCTTCTATGAAGATTTGTGCAGGAGCATATTTGTAATCCTCCTGAATATGTACCTAGAACTAGAATTCAAAGGACCCGGTAACTTGAAATCAGTTTAGGGGCAACTGATACACTGGTATCCACAAGGTCCATATTATTTACTCTCTAGCAGTGAGTGTTTGGCGGGGGGTGGGGGGGTGGGGGAGTGGGGGGGTGGGGGTGTGGGGGTGTGGGGGTGGGGTAGGAGGTCCCAATGTCTTACCATCCTCACTCTAACTTTGTCTTTTTAATTATAGCCATCCTAGTGGAGATGAAGTAGAACTCATTGTGATTCTGATTTGTTTAAATGGAGTTCTTAATTGGTTCTAGATAATAAAAAGCCAGAGTCAGATATAGAGGGAAATGTTGAGAGATCAGAGAAAAGGAGCAAGCCACAGCACACCTTACCTCCTTATTGTCTCAGCAGACAAGAGATCGATTTCCTGTTTCTCCATGCTTATATCCTATTTATGCCCAGCTACTTCACTTCCTGTCTGTCTGTACAGACCTCCAGACCTCTATGGTTAGCTGGTGGCAAGCTCCATTCTCTGACCCCCAGATAGACTCTACGTGTAAAAGCAAAATATCACCACAGATTACATTTCTCTAATAACTAATAATCAAGACTGTAACAGTGTATCATGTTGTTAAAATGTATTATATATCTTCCAACTTAGTCTTTCCTTTAAAAATTTATTTTGCTTATCCTGGAATCTATATTTATTTTTTAGAATCAGCATATTGCCTTTTCAAAAAATAGGTGAGTCTGGGTGGTAGTGGCACATGCATTTAATCCCAGTACTTGGGAGGTAGATAGGTGGATCTCTGAGTTTGAGGTCAGCCTGGTCTACAGAATGACCAAATACTGGTCTAGAGGACAGCCAGGACCACACAGAGAAACATTTTCAAAAACAAAAAAGTAAGGAATTTGATAGACTGCTTTGATTTGTTGACCTATTTTGGTGCAATTATATGCTAACAATATTAATCATTCTAATCTATGAACATGGGAAGTTATTTTTACGTAGATCTTCATTTTTTCAACGATTTTTCTCATTATCAGAGTGCAATACTTTGTTTCATTAATTATTCTTGTTTTTAATTCTATAGCAAATCAAAATTATTTTCTCAATTTTATTTCTAGATTGATCTTTGTTAAATGGAAATACAACAAATTTTATAGCCAATATATGTTATTGCTTTTTGTAGGTGACTTTTAGAAAGGAGGAAACTATTTCAAATAAAACTACATGAATGATAGATGTAATTCTATTTGCATTCTTCTACATGCCAACATTCAATTATGCCAGTACCATTTATTCAAAAATACTTCCTTTCTTCCATTGTATAATTTTAACTTCTTTGTCAAAATTCAGGTGTCCATAGGTGTGTGGATTTATGTCTGGGTCTTTGATTTTATTCCATTCTACATTTCTCTTTTTATGCCAATACCATGGCGTTTTTAATTACTATAACTCTGTTATAGGGTTTGAGATCTGTAGGGCTTCTCCTTATTTTGTGACATTACCATAATATTTGACTCTCACAGTTTCTGCCCAAAGGAAGAAGGAGCATGAGACACCATGTACCCCTTGAATATCAGCCAAGAAGTGACATGTGAAACATCTTTTTATGAACTGTACTCATGGACTAGTAACTCAGCCCTAGTCCAAATGCAGAAAAGCTTGCTGTTTAAAGTTAAGCACATGACATATCTAGTGTGAAGTCTCAGGGCCTCAACCACTCCTATTCAGAGAGATTTACAGGATCCACAGAGGATGTTTGGAAGTGGGAAACATCAGTCTTTGGGGAAATCATAAAAACTTAATTTGTTTGGAGCTTAAAAGATATGTTGGATCTACCAAGCAAGCAAAAGTGGTGGGTATTAGAAGGAAGGAGAACATTATCTTAATACAGTAAAGAAGACTTAGGCTCTAAATCGTACTCAGAGAAATTTCACAGACTCCTCAGCTCTGGTTACATACTTGAGGAAAAATATTGCAGAACATCTTTTTATGAAATGTTGATTGTGGTTGCACTAGATCCAATAGTTTGCAAGTGTGAATTCCAATAATATCTTCTACGACTAATTTATAGGTCATGTCATGAGAAAACACAGGTTTTCTACTTGCTCAGTAAGAAACAGTAGGGTATGGAGTATAAGACCAAGCTTTTGTCAGCTACCTTCTTAGCAGCTCTACTAGGCATTCCATGTCGGATTTCTAGCCAGATCCTCCAACACAAAGCTGCATTAAGAACTTCTGGTTTGTCTTCATGGCCTCAGGCTGTAGTGTAGATAAGCTCACAGGAGAATTTTATTGAAACTAATACTATTATTTTATTAGTTTCTAATGTGACTAGCAATTTTGATTTACCCCTGTCCCATGTGTTTACTTGAGTGTAAGTACCAGTGGATGAATGTGCAAATGTTGTTTCTCAAGAGTCACCTGTGTGTGTGTGTATGTGTGTGTGTGTGTGTGTGTGTGTGTGTGTGTGTGTGTGTGTAAGACTAGGCCTCTCCCAGATTTGGAGCTCACCAAGTAGGCAAGGATGGCTGGCCAAGGAGCTCCAAGTACTTCCTGTCTCCACCAGTGAGATTATAAGGCATGCACCAGCATGCCCAGTTTTCAAATGTTGATTCTGGAGCTCAAAGCCTGGTCCTCCTATTTCTGAGGAAGTACTCTAATAAGTGAGCTATCCTTTCAGCCTCACTTTCTAGGGATCTTCTAAATAATGCTGCTGTTAACTGGTCCGGGACCTGCCAAGGCCCAAGTAATCCAAACAGCTCATCAGTTTCAGTCAAGAGATTATTTTTCTCACTTTAAATAAATTGGCTACTGATGAAAATATGGTTTCCAAATAGGCTGGGCAGGCTCTGAAAAGCTCCTGAGGCAAAAAACAAAATGTTTGTACTCAAAGGCTGATCCATTGCCTACCACAGGCCATCAGCCTTAGGTATGAGCCTCCCCTGCCAATCACTCTTGTCAGCACTCACCTTCCAGCCAGGAAAGGCAACTTGGCTTCCTGAGATGTTAGACAGGCTGACAAAGGATTAGAAGGAGTAGTCAGGTCACAAATCAACACAACCTTCCCTGTGCCAGTGGTGAATGAAGAGTGGAAGAGGCAGAGAGGAGGCGAAACACATTCAGTTAGCACCCAGGAGGCCCGCCAGATATTTCCACATGCATTATGCCATATATTTCTGTGATGATACTAAAAAGACTTGTATTATTAACCTAATTTTCTAGATTAGAAGGCAGACCACTTGTCAGTCAAGAAAGCATTTATATGGTTCCCAAACCCACCTTCTTTCCATTACAGTCGACTGCAAAGTGTCAGGTTTTAAGCTATGTTGATGACAAGTAGGTGGTCAGGGTGCTTTGCCCTCCTTTGATGGGTCAGCTTATGATGGCCACGATGCTGGAGTTTTTTACCCAATGCCTCTAAATAACATTTCCCTCTTTTGTAGTTTACTTACAGGTAGGCAGAAAAGGACTGTCCATAAATAGAAACTATGGAAAGGACATAGGAGCTCAAAAATCATAAAGAATTTTTTGAGGTCCTTTCTATCCTCTGGAGCTTACCATTATCAAAGTCAGAAAAGGGGGAAACATGTTATTCATTTTTGATGTATATTTCCTCCTACTCTTTGGCTGTCTCCATTTTCACCAGACAACGCTAAGCAGTGTTTCTAAGGGGAATAAGCTAGCTCTGTTCCTAGAGACCATTGCATTTTCTGTTACTCCAGAGAATCCTGGGGCTTTCTGCTTTCACTTCCCAGTGGTGGTCCTTGTTGTTATCTCCTATGAAGTGCTTGTCTCTGACTTGCCTAGCTGCAGTGGATCTCCCCATGACAGAGAAATTCTCAAGTCTCCAAACTTGTTTTAATGATTATAGGATTCATTTTGGAGGTGGTGATGAAAAGCAATTTATTTACTTATAAACACAGTTTTAGTTGAAATGTAATTACATGACTTTTTCCTTTCCCTTTCCTCCTTCCAGCTCCTCACAGGCTCCTTCCCCCCAACCCCTCCCATTACATCCCATTCTCAAATTGATATTGATAGCCTCTTTTTCTTTTATTATTATTATTTTCACACATGTACACACGCACATACGCACTCATGCATGCATTCATGTGTGCACACAAAGAGGCACATACAGGCACAAATATATAAATACAACCTGTTGAGTTTGTTTTTGTTTTGGTACATATGTGGATGGTTTCACTTTGAATTAGATAACCAGTCAGAGGATTCATCCACAGCAGAGGTTAATCCTCCCAACAGCCAGTTGTCATAAGCTGCCTGTAGATTTTTTGTTTATGGATGGGCCCATGTGATGTTTTTCTTGCTGCCACATTAGCATGTCTATTGATACTGTTGCTGTTTAAGTCTTGATGAAGCCTTTCCTAGGAAAGCTCACAGTTGACTTCCTGGTATTTTGGCTCTTGCAATTATTCTGTTCCCTCTTTGGGATAATGTCCCTGAGCCATAAATTCAGGAATAGTGATGCAGATATTCTCATTAGGGCTGGGTTCCTTATTATACTTTTACCTCAGTGTTGTAAACATTTATTATTTTTCTGTAACAGTTTCCATTTACTATAAAGATAAGCTTTGCAAATAAGGGATGACACTTATAGCTGAACATCTGGAGCAAGGACTGCAGATGACAGAGACCATGTGACATCTGTCTGTCTGGGTGTTGGTTGCCTAACTCTACATAATTTCGTAGCTCCACTCATTTGCCTACCAATTTCATTTGTTGCTATACCTGAAAAGTATTTCCTGTGTATATGTGCCAGTTTTCATTATCCATTCAAGTCTGTTGAATGACATTTAGTTTGTTTCCTTTTCTAGCTATTGTGAACAGATCATAGGTAAGCATGGCTGAGAGGGCACCTGTGAAGTAGGATGTCCAGTCCTTGCGCATATGCCAGAGTGTTATACCTGGGTCATGTGGTGGATTTGTTTTTGTGTTTTTGAGGATTCTCAATGTTGAGTCTCTCCTTGCCCTTTTTCTTTTGCTTGAATCTCTCTAGTAAATATCGTAGGCTTTGTGGACAATGGGATCTCTGTTACAGCTCACAGGTCTGTATTTATAACAGCCACAATAATATGGAAATGGTAAGTGTGGCTATGTACCACTAAAAATGTGCTTATGAAAGGAGACAGGGTCTCCTGGCCATGGTTTGATGACCTTTGTATTTCTTACAATGTAAGTCTTCTGAGGGGAGCCTTACCTTATTTAGTAGCATGCCCAGTGCATTTCTTGGATATGATTCCTTCCTTTCTTCCTTCCCTCCCTCCTTCCTTCATTATTTTCTCCCTTCTACCCCGTCTCTCCCTCTATCCCCCCTCCTTCCTCCTTCCTTCTCTTCCTCCATACCTTCTTCCCTCCCTCCCTTCCTCTTTGACTGTCTATCTTCTTTTAGGTATTTATTTATGTAATGTGTTTGGGTGTTTTGTTTGCATTTATGTCTATATCTTGTGCCTAAGGAGGCATAAAGATGGCATTGGATTCCCCAGGACTGAAGTACCTTATGAGTTACCTGGTAACTTGTGAGTTAGCTTGTGGGAGACCATCTAGTGAACCTAACTACTGAGCACTCTCTTTAGCTCCCTCATGGATTTATTTTTTAAAGTGATATATGAATTATTTTATTACCTCAGAGAACTAAATCAGGAAGTATGAAATATTTGGCCCACAGTTCCATTTACTAACATAGCATAGAATATCTGCTATCATGACTTATCATAACTCTTGAAAAATAATGGGTGGGCTGAAAGGGTATCTCAAGTGACAGAGTGCTTGTCCAGACTTTACAATGTTCTGAACTTGATATCCAAAATTATATGAACTTTATATAGTGGCACAAGTCTTTAATTACAACACTTGGGGGAGGAAGATAGAGGAGGATTAGAAGTTCAAGATAATCCTTGGTTACATAGTGAGATCACGACCAACCCTAAAAGTAAAATAATATCTGTGAACAATATAAAGTAGAAACAGAGTCAGAAGGTTTCCAATTGACAGTGGAAAGATTTCTGTGATGAGCTTCTATTCTTTGTCCCTTTTAACTAAGCATGGGCCACAAATTGATGGTCTGTGTTGACAGAACCTGTGAGAGCTAAGACTAAAGAGTCTGTGAATCCTAACTCAGCTGGTTATGGGGAACAATGCTGAGTATGTTTAAGAAAAAACTGAGAAAACTACATGAAAGATACATAGTCCAGTCAAAAGCACACGTTCTTACTAGGATGGTCATCAGGAGAATGACCTCTCTGATGTTACCAGAGGCTTTTTTTTAGAAGGTGTCAAAATAATACAGACATCCTTCCTTCATTCATATGTCATAAGAACATTAAAGCCCTGCTCCATGGGCTGTGTTCTATGCATTTACAGAATGTTTGTGCTTAGAAGTCCTTGTGCTTGGCTCTGTTACTGCCATTTAGAAAGTCTTAATGGTTATTCAACAGGAGGCTCTCCATTTTCATTTTGTCATAAAACACTGAACTTAGACTAGAGGGAGAGCTATTCATGAGCAGACTAAGAAAACTTTGAATAGACTTATTTACCCTAAATTACCTAAATTCTAGTTTTTCCAAGAAGCAGAATGGCATATTAAAATATTCATTAAGCTACAGGAAAATAAAAGAATTTGAAATTCTCTAAGTGTGCACTAGTTATCCATTTTCTCCACAATGCCAGAGAGAGAGAGAGAGAGAGAGAGAGAGAGAGAGAGAGAGAGAGAGAGAGAGAGAGAGAGAGAAAGCCAGAGACAGAGAGGCAAAGACAGAGACAGAAAGAGAACTAAAGAGAGATGGTGTGATAATTTCTAGCATACAAATTGAAAGTCTCCATTTTAATTCTTTTTGAAAATATTAAAAGTTTAATTCCCAGTCTGTGAGAGAGTTGTTCAGAATTATCCTGTGTTTAAATGAGACATACGGGTCATTTTGGAGCACCAGAGAAACTGTCTAATTCATATTCCTTGCATGGTTCTTCTGAATTAAACAAAATCCATTTATATTCAAGAACTCAAAGCTTTAGGTCTAAGATCAAAACTTGGTTTGTGTTGAATAAGCAGATTGCACAGTGTTGACTGCCTTGCCAGGGAGAGTAAATGAGGCTAGACTGAGGATACTGGGTGGTGGTGGTGGGGGGTTTTGGGATAAGGGGCCATGACCAGTGACAGCTAACAGAGCATCCATGCCCATTCTTGATGAAACAGAAGTCATCATCACTCAAGACGTCCAAATGCTGCTGCTTTCATGAGACTCTGCATACAGTCTCAGGTCAGAAGAACATCAATATACATGTTGACTACAGTTGGTCCACACTGCAGGCAGCAGCACAGTGAAGCTTTGTTCACATGAAGCCCCTGTTTGAAAACTTCAGCTCCTTAGATACTATCACCAGAGGCTCCACTAACAATAGGTCACTCTCTTATGAAAATTGTTCCAATACTTATGGGAAGGCATCTTGGGAAGTGATGATGCACTTCCAGAAAGAGAGAGCGTCTCCATAGACAGAACAAATGTGGGGTGGTGGATGGTATGTGTCATGGGCTACAGCATGCAAATATTATTTTAAAGCAACCCAATAAGTCCCTCAAGACAATCATCTATGCAGCTATGTAAAATATACACATGACCTTCCATGTCCCCTGATGGTCTAATGGGCATGTGAAAATCCTTAGCCTAGTCACTAAACTCCAGTGTGGCCCAGTCATCACATTCTCCATGTTTACCTTTGACCTTGAATTTTTTTCTTTCCAGCTTCTTTTTGAACTTTTTCTTGGCCAGAACCACCTTTTCTTCTTCTTTTGCCTAGTGATCATTTCTTTCCTACTGTAAAATTCCATTAATCCATCCAAACACAATTTGTCCTCTATCTTTTGGTTCAACATTGTAGCTTATTAATGCTTCTATTAATGGTCTCTTATCCCTTTGCTATTTAACTTGCAATCTGTGGGCTCTGTCAGGGAAGAGACTAGGAAATTCTTTCCTCATTTCTGCCCTGAAGTATATTTGGTTCTTAATAAATACATGTGGGTAACTCTATTAATGAATGAATGATGAAACAAACTAATAAATGGATTATTCTAGAATATAAACTCTCTAAGGACAAAGGCCCAGGCTTTATTGTATATTACTTATATTTTATATGGTATGTAGTACTTAAGAAAAATTCAGTAACTGATTTGTTTACTGAATAAACATATCATCAAAGGAGTACACCTTTATTCTTTAGAATAAAAGTTTATATATTCAGCAGAGAGTAATTACCTTAGGTAGAAATACTGAAGAAGCACGGAGGCTCAACATAAGACCTTTTAGGCATCTCATAATTGATCATCAGCTTTTCGTCCCATGGACAGAAATTGATTTTATTAATGGCATGGTTGCATGTGATGGTTGTTTCTTATTCTCAACTTGATATAATCTTAAAGGACCTAGAAAAAGAGTCTCAGTGAGGAACTGACCAGATCAGGTTGACTTGTGGGCATATCTGTGAGGGATTCTATTGTTTATGTTGATTGAAGTAGGGAAAATCTCCTACTGTTGGCAGCACCATTCCGTAGGAAGGGGATTGTAAGTCATGTAATGGTGGAGAAAATGAGAGGCGTACAAGTATGCATGCATTAATCTTATCTGTGCTCTTGACTGTGGTGTGTCTAGGTGCTTTAGGGTCTTGCTTCCTTGACTTCCTCATGATGATTGACTCTAACCTGGATCTGTGAGATAAAATATACCCCCTATAAGTTGCTTTTGTTGACATATTTTATCACAGAAACAAGAAAAGAAACTAAGATACTACCTACCTCCTTAATCTGGGGTAATACTGGTTAATGTCCATTGTCTTGGAATTGTTATTCATTATTTCTCCCACAGTGTTCTAGTTTGGAAAACATATTATACAGCCAACCAAGTTGTATTGGCATCAAGTTATTAATGTTTTCACAAAGACCCAAAATTGATATCATCTGACTAAGTTTATCAGGGAGTGATGAGAAATGAAAGATAAGAAAAATGCTCACAAAGTAAAATGTGTTGAAACATTCCTGGATAAGAAAAACAAAGTTGATTATGAGAGTATCCATGTGCATGAGGGCTCCAGTAAAGACTGGAAAGGAAACATCATCTTGAAGAAGGGCTACAGAGAATAAAAATGAATGCTACTTGTAAAAGTCACATGCTATATCCATGCCTGGCCTCCAGGGATGGCCATGACTGGAATGGTGAGGGGATGAAGAAAAGACAGACAGAAGGACATGCAGAACTGTGGAATCAGGTGGCCTGAGATATCTGCTGGAGAAATCACAGCACTAGGAAGGTCAGTGTGTTTATTATATGGAGTTGAAAAGAAAGGCAGGTTTATTACATACAGCCCAACAAGTAGCCCTGATTATTATACAGATAAAGAAGGCAAGGTTTATGATATAGAGCTGGGTCAAGGAAATAGGTTTAGCTAATCTTGGTAAGAACAGTCCCTGTAGGGGAGCAGCTTTTAGGCTATAAATATTTAGGGGGAAAATACTGTTAACATTCTTACTTAGTTCCCTGAGGAAGGCTTTATATTTTCTCTTTGATCTCAACCCAGGGGTAATCTTTGCTTTTCCTCCAAGGGTCAAGGGCTTTGGGATCCTTGACATAGCCATGCCCATGTCAACTGCACACATTCACTCAAAACATCACTCACTCAGAGATTCCTCTGCTCCCTAGAGTCAAGGCTTTTTATCATCAAAGCATCTGGAGCCATCCTACCCTGGCATGTATGTGAATTTTTTTCTCTGCCATGTTTCCTACTTAATTTGCTGTGTTCATACTCTATGGTCTTCCCTACTTTTAAATACTTGCCTGAAGGTGATTAATCCTTGAGATCCATCAAGTTCTTGATTTAGCCTGAACCCTTCACAGGGAGTTACTTTTTTGAATACCTGCACATTTTAGGGCCAATTCAACTGGCACACTATTTAACATATGGTGCCATTCTACTCAGTTTTCCTTCCATTGGTAGCACTTTTCCTCTAGTACAAGTAAACAAAATCTATCAAAAGGATACATTGATATCTAACAGAAGAACAGAATCTGTTGGCCAGGAACCTTGGGCATGAGTGGGTCTGAGAGAAAGGGAAAAGACCAGGTTATAGAACAAGGTATTAACAAGAACTGAGAAGCTGCTTCTGAGAGAATGCCTGTCCCCAAACCAGAGAAAAGGAAGATTGTGACCAGGCCACATGACTTCTCATAGGTTGTATGGAGAAGGGTAGTCTTCTGTGGTTGCTGGGTGTGTAACAGTTCAGCAACTGGATTTACAAGATGACAATATGAATTTCTTGGTAATAATATGAGAGAATGTTGTGTTTCTGCAGGTCCTGCTCCTATGTACTCTTCCCGAAGTCTTGGGATGGTGGAGTTTATGCCATGTACAGGTATATTCATGAAAGGCACAGGAGGGAGATAAAACAGGATATAGGTAAATTCTTATCAAATTACTTAGGTACCCTGACACTAGCTGTAAGTTGGTAATTAGGAAGCATTTATCATGCTTTGTTGTTTCATATTTCTTCTCTTTTTCTTCTCCCTTTTTTCTGTTCTTTCTTTCCTCCCACCTATCACTTCAAGGTTGAATGAAAATCCTTGGAAAGTCTTATAATGCATCTTAATGGTTCATAAAATTTAGCCTACATACCCTGAATCTAGTCAATAGGAGTATTCAATTACTATTTTCTAATTGAAAAGCTGGGAATTTTCTTGGATAATGGAAATTTGCTTTCTCTGAGTCATTCTTGAGCTGAAACACCAGACATTAGCAATGCCCATGGCTCCTTGGTTATTTATTTTGGAAATATATTTCAGATTTCATATTTAAGAAAGTTTTTGTCTAATATAGCCTGTGCTATTTATGGTGTGCTTTACCCCATATAGCTTAGCATAATAGTTTCCTCTATGTCATTCTATAGGAATCATAGAGACAAAAATATAGACATACTTTTAATATACATTAGTGCTCAGAGGGTTTCATGTTTCTTTCAGTGTGTACTTTGCTGTCCACCCCATCCCCCAAAGGTTAAGTAATAGTGGATATCATCAGAGACCTGAATGAAACAGCACAGAATAAAGAATCTATGTTATGGAACCAAATAGTGGAGTCATAAAGCAGTTTGAACAGAGCATGACTAGAACACAGAATCTAGCAGCAACTATAGACTGAAAATCACCAAGATGCTAGGAAAAAAGAAATCACTTTGTGAAAAGATTGAGGCATTTGCTATGTTGGCTTGGGTCTCTTCTCTTCTTTTTACTGTACTCTGGGCATTGGGATGGTGGCAGATCTCGAGGACTCAGCTCAGTTCTATCTACTCTATTACATAGTGAAACTTTGTCTTCTGCCTTTTGCTTTTGGCAAGAATTTTTCTGTGGACACCTGTTTGCATGCTCCTCTCAGCTTAGCTCTTCTGAGCATATCCTGAGGTCAGATAGAGTCTTAGAGAGAGTGTGGATATGCCCAAAGCCTGGCCATCAGCATTCTTTCCAGACTTTTCAAAGTGGGAAACTCAACACCAGGAGAACTTTTTCCACTGAAGAAAAACTTACTTGTGAGTAAGCCCTGGCTTAAAGTATCTCGTGGACATACATGTTTATTCTGTCAGTTCAAGGGGAGCTTGATGCCCCTGGGCTAGTTTCTTAACATGTGTTCAAAAAACATGTCTCCCCCTGCCCCCAATACCCAACAGTGAGTGAGGAAGGAAGAAAAGCAACCCCCCTTTTTTTCCTGGGCCCTCAGGAAATCATCTGAGTACTATTGCTTGCTCAAAAAGGCTATTTTATGTCCTTTCAATTACTCGTATATCTTACCTTTGGAAATGATAACCCCTATAATTTGGCCATCCTTTACTTGTTTCTATTAATTTGGATATACTATTCCCATTTTCCAGAAGGCCTTTCCTCTTCCCTTAGTTGACCTATTAAACAAATACCTAATACATCTTTTCATGCCCCGTTTATAATCTCCTCCTCTGTGGATGGTCCATCATTTTCTCAAGTAGATGTAGGAGCTGCCTGTTGTGCTATTCTAGATTGCCTTCTATATTACTCAACATTAGTACTTCATCAAAGAGTTTTGTTTGTTTGTTTGTTTTTTTATGAATGCATGCTGGGAACCCTATTAGGACATGGAAAAACAAAAACAAAAGGAGACAGGCGTCCTGATCATATAAGTAAGATTGTGTACTCACACTTATCTGTTCTATGCATAACAGGAAAGTGTTTTCTGGAGTCATGTTGGCTAGGATCACATTTTGGCTATACAACTAATTGGCTGCATGAACAGTGGCACTCTTGGCTCTATAATACCATGTTCCCCTTTTCTCTAAAATGGGTACATCAGCAGCATTTCTGAGTTGCCATGGGGAGAAAACAAACTGATCGTAAACTACTTAGAAAAATGCCTAAACTTCAATAAGCATTTTATACCATGACTCACTATTTCAAAAGCCTCTCTTCCCCTAAAGGTAGACCTTTTATTTTATTTTTGTATATTCCAAATGTGTGATGTAGTGTGTAGCACACTACAAATACTTATCAAATATTTGTTGAATGAATGAAGCATTTAAAACAGATTTATTTTAAAAAGTCCTTAATCATGCATTTCTCCTAACACTGGGAATTTACTATTTGCTCCCATAAGACATTCAGCTTCAACAGCCACACTAGAAAACTTTCTATCCACACTGGGGTCTCTATTGATTTTACCTACTAAAATATTTGGCTCTCTCATAAAATGAAAAATTATTCACAAACAAAGCAGGAACAAAGTCTTTAAATGCTTATATCTGCAATTCACATATGATTTAACATTTTTCATTTTAGATAGGAATGAAAAATGTCTCTGTGTTTGGGATAGGAGTAAAAAATGGTTCTGGATCAATTGGTTATTTGGTGTAGAGTCGTTTCAGAAGATGTATGGGCAACAAAACATAATTTTGTAAACTGACTTTTGCTTGGAAATAGCAGATCAGATTTTCTTCTAGGCTCAGCCAGAGTCAAAATTTTGTATATGGGGGTTTGTTGTGATAGAATTTTCCAGCTAACTGGGTCAAGCTTATTTTGTGTATGCATATGTGAGCCATCATTCTATTCTGCTTAATGATAGCTTGAGTAAACTATTGAATAAAATTTTACTTTGGGGAAATAGGATGAAACTTTTGGTTTGATTAGAGAGGCACCATGATTCAGGAAGCAAAAGGCAAGTGCATTTTTTTTAATCTGACCCTTTATCTTTATCAAGATCAAAATTGAAGAGTACTGGTCTGTACTTTTTCAAGCCATAGAAACAATAATGGATTCTTGTCCAAGGCATAGCTCATCTTTAGGCATAACACAGACACATCTGCCTCCCCTTGTGAAGCACCCAACCACACTGTCAGATATTTATCCCCAATACACTCTAAACACTAGGTTTTGGTCTTCATAACAGAATCCCCAAATAATTCTAATAATGGCCTTTGTAGATGATGCATTAATACTTAATATTCTAAGGGATATGATACCTTAGCATAAGGTTAGGAGGATGGCCATTCAGGTAGTTATTCTGAGGTATAATCTTCCCCCTCATGTCCTTGAAATACTTCACAGTATTTTTTTCATCCATTAGGAAACCAGAAATAAAGAAAAATGGGACAAGTTACTTCCCTCCTGTAGAAAAATTCAAGACCCAATACTTTATGCCTGCAAATATGGCCTTATTTGGAAGTAGGGACACAACAGATATATTAAGATATGAAGTCATATTTGATTATGGTAGGCTGTAAATCCAGTGACTGGCATTCTTATGAAGATAATGAAAGGAAAACATTGGAAAGATTCCATGATATTGGGGGCAGAAATTGGGGTAAAGTACCCAGTGTCAAGGAATAATATAAACCACTTGAAGACATCAAAGGCTTTGAAAACAGAAAAGTTGTGAGTCTTCCACAGAATTTCAGAACAAATACATGTTGTTCAGCTGCATACTTTGTGGTAATCTTTAGTAGCAATGTTAGGAAAGTAACACACACACACATACACACACACACACACACACACACACACACACACACACACACACACACACTCACCTCCCACAGACACGACCCCCACAGGGGTGGAGTGTTGTTCTTATCATCAGTTCTTTCAGATGTTAAAGATGGTGTGTAATGGTCTCCTGATCTATTTCCATGTCTACAGCTATGTTCCCTTTGTGCTTCTGTACATAATGTGTATTTTCTCTAGATGCTTTTAAGATTTTTCATTTTATTGTTGGTCTTAAGCGACTTGATTATGATGTGCTTTGGGGTGATTTTCTTTATTTGTATTGTGTTTTTGGGTTCATTGAGCTTCTAAGATGTGTGCATTTATTGTTTTCACCAAATTTGGCTATTTGAAGTTGTCCCACGGTTCAATGATGCTGTTTATTTTTATTTTCAGCCTTGCTTTTTCCTTCCTGTACTTCATTTTGAATAGTTTTGATTGTGATGCCTTCAATTTCATTAAATGTTTTCTTCTGAGAGGCCATTTAGTCTGCCATTAATCCTATTCAGATGCTTCATTTCAGACATTGTACTTTTCATCTGGAGAAGTTCAATTTTAGCATTGTAATACTTTGTCTCTTCTACTCAACATGTTCATTCTTTCCTATGGCTTCTTGAACACATGAAACAGTCATTGTGTTTGTTCTATAGTCCTTGACTGCTAGTTCTATATCTTGCCACATCTCTGTAATTTCCGTTGATTATATTTTGAGATACACCTTATTATGCACTGAATTTTTCTGCATTTTGCCATATCAGATTATTTCTGGTGAGTGCTATACTTTACTGGATGCTAGATGTAGTAAAGGTAGTTAGAAGAACTCGATCCTTTCACATCCTTCTTTTAAACTTAGCTGGGTAAGACCAACGCTGTAGTTAGTTCAGGGATAATTTTTACCCCTTCATTAACAAAAGATATTTTCTGTGCTCCAATGCCCTTGCAACAAGGAATTTTCTCTTTTGCTCTTGGGTACAGAAACTATTTCTGGTCTTCTGTGCTTTAGAGGCTCAAGTTCTCTCAATTTGTTCAACTGATTCATTCTTTTCTGAACCACTGTTTTCACAGGAATGCCTTGATGAATATTGAACTGAATATTTAGTAAGATCTTCCTGTCTCTGTCTGCAGATTTTCTCTCTGGGAGGCTTTCTTATCTAGCATTCTCCTTGCAATTTCTAGGATCTTTAGCTTTTGCAGATACATAGCTGCATGGGAACAAAGAGAAAAGACAGGAAATGTCTCCTACATAGCAACCATGTTCATTGCAGGGCTTGCTATTTGCTACTCATCTCTGAGGGATTACTGGTCTTCCTCACCTGATGCCCAATGGCTTAAATGATATCAACTCATAGCTTTTGTTTGGCTCTAATTATTTTTAATGGGAATGCTAATGTGTCTATTTCCTTTTCCATTTTGAGTACAAATTTGAGGTAAACTGAGTGGTTAAGGCACTCTTTATACTGAAACATTTTTTTTATGAACCCCTCTTTGAACTCAGACTGCTTTGACCCAAAGAACAGTAGTAGTAGCATTATGTTAGTCTCTGGATCCAGATTTTAAGAGTGTGGGAGCTTCTGTTTCCTGCCTTTTAGAACATTTTTTTTTGGACCCTTACCATCATGGCACTAGGAAGCCCATCATCCCATAGAGAGTTGTACAAGAGAGAAACAGAGACTCCCACTGACAGCTCCAGCTAAATTCTAGTTGACAAGCAGCACTAACTTATCAGCTATGTGAGTGAGTGATTCTGGAAGTGGATCATCTAGCCCCAGTCAAGCTGTCTCAGCAGATGCTATGTGGAAAAGAGACAAGCTGTCCCTTTAAAATCCTGAGCAAATTACAGATACATGAACAGAGTTAATGACTGTTACTGCTTTAACTTGCTAAATTTGGGGGTAGTTACACAGCAATAGATACCTGGAACATTCACTCTTAACAGGCAGCAAACGATTGTTTGCTACTCTAATTGAAAGGAGGCTGGGAAAGGCAGTATAACAATGTTTGTAAAGAAGAACACATAGATCTTCTGATCATACACTACTAGCATCTCACAGTTATAAAGCATTTGAATCTCTGCTGAATGTACCAAGAAACCAAGGTTTACAAAGACTGAATAATGTGCCAAAGGTCATGGAACATTTTAAAAATGTCTACATCTGAACTCTATAATTTTTTGCTTCTTTACCATTGCTTCCCCCCACCCTTTTGGGTTCTTTTGAAGGTGCCTTTTATTCATCTGAGTATCAAATAGCAATGGTTTTGCCTCAGTTTATAACATTCTTTGTACATTAATACATGATTTTTCTGTATCCTCTTCTGTACATGTTTGGAGCTGATGGAAAAGAATAGGAAATAAAATGCAGGAGACTCTACAATATGGGGTATACGTGGTGGTTCTGAGAGCCACAAGAAACAAGTTCCAAAAGGATAAAAGATATTTCAAATGGAAAGGCACAGGTTGTGGCCACAGATGCAGAATCCCAGACTCAACGTACAGGAGTTAATAAATACTTGTGCTGGTTCTAAGTGGGGTTTGGAGCAGCCTCTGAAGTATCACTGCAATCAGCATTTATCACCCAGAAAATACATGGTTCTGGATCTGGCAAACTCAGAAGTGTAACCATCATTTGCTGAATTTCCAAGGGTCTTACTTGAGTTGGTAGATATTTTCAAAGGAGGCTTTCATGCTGCATCACAGTGCTGTTGTTGACTTTCAATAGGTTTTGGTGTCAATATAGCTAGTCTCTCAAAGTGGAACAGAACTTCATCCAAATATTTCTGGGCAGAAGTTAAGAACACATTCACTTAGTTGACTTAACAGAATAGAAATTTTTCTTGATAATACCCATAGCCAGATCCAATCAGTGGCAAGATCTTATAAGCTAAACAGATTTCTCTGATGAATGAATGAGAAAGTTCTCAGCATCAGCTCAGGTCTTTCATTTCCCAGTGTGCCAGGGTGTCCTATGAATTTCAGATTTACAGGTCTCTGCAACTGTATGACCTGATTCCTCGAAATATCTATGCATCTATCGACATCCCACTGGCCCCGCTTCTCCATAGAGTCCTGTCTGACATACTCCATGACAGGCACATGGGGCATACACAAATTACCATTCCAATAATACACTTGAGTTCTTTGCTACAACACCAGGGAATGGAACAGCCAGCATTTAGGATTCAGTTGCAAATATTCAGAGAAGACCAAACGCTGCCACCAACTTGACCTGATCTTGGTGGCATCAATTACACCTTTGAAAGAATAGAACATATTTTCCTACACCCTAATCCCCATTGCTCAGCAAATCAGTGCATGCATACCTTGGATAACTGATTGATAGCCCTAGGAACACAGGAGCTTCCCAGGTGGCAGAGTGGCTGCTCCTTCCAAATACTTACGCTTAAACTGGGGCTCAATTGCTGTGGGACTGGAGCTGCTTTAAGGAATGGCTCTGACAGGCAATTATCTGCACTGAGCACGAAGGTGCAGCAATGATCACCAGAAGGCAGCGATTTAAACTCTATGCACACACCAATGGCCTGTGAATTAACTGCCATGTCTGCGTTAAAGGGAGGAAGGGGTAAGAAAAGGAGAGATCTACAGCCAGTGTCATTGTGGGTGGCTCAATGAAGACATCTGCTCTATGCCCAGTGGCAGTCAGAGCTGCAGATAAGACTTGTGACTGTGAAGGGGATGGAGAATGAGATGTGGAAATATTACTATGCCCTTCTATAAATCAGGGCACATCCTCCTTTGAATACAGCAGCCAGGGTGGACTATCTTATCTCCACTAGAATATAAATGTAAGGGTGAAAGGCCAGGGGCAATGGAGCTGATTAGAGGCTTTCGGGATGAGGTGGGCGCAGGAGGTGAGAGGGTAGGTATGGCTGACAAGGGGAATGTGGATGATTAGAGAATTTGTATTATGGACTCTCCTGGAGTGAGTGGTGAGAGACCAAGTAGAGGTAAAGAAGTAATGAAGGGCTCCCAAAAGGCCAAGTGGGTGTGCTTATTTGTCCTGCCTCATGAAATTAAATGGCAACAGATTTGAAATGGATGAAAAGACTGCCTTAGGTGCCTGGTTTTCACAGCTCATGTGCGAAGCTGTCTGGCATACTGGAGGCTGCTGGGGATTTTAGGCTGTGGCTGAAGAAGCACTGTCCATCATCAGATGCCACCCACTGTCTGATCTGCTGACTTCTCCCTCTGCCTCACCTTCTGCATCTTTGGCTTACACGGATGGAATGCCTGCACAGGGTTTTGAGCTGCTTTAGCTCAAGGGGTCTTTCAATCTCTGCACTCTTCTGTTGTGAGTTCAGAGAAGTCCAGGGAGGATGCCTTCCCTCATCCACTCCCCCTACTGGGGAAGGAGAATAGGCAGCTGGGATGGCAGAAGCACACAGGCTTCCTGGGGGCTTCACAGTATCCCTCTGTAGGTACTTATGGTGCTGGTGGGACTCAGTTCTTTCAAGTGTGAATTAAAGGCTCTTCTAGATCAGTTAGAATCTTTTCATGGATCCAAAAGAAAACTTTAGCTTATATTTCCTAGCTTGAAATTATTATTATTATTGTCATTATTATTGTTGTTGTTACAATGTATGTGTGTGCAAGTGTGTCACAACATGCATGTGGTGTTCAGAGGTCAGTTCCCTACTTTCACCCGGTCTTCTTTTTGTGAGGGTTAAGGGGACTCAAACTCAGGTTGCCAGGCTCCTATTTCAAGTCCCCTTATGCAGTGAGCCATCTTGAATGCCCACTTCTTAACCTTTTGATTTAAGTTATTTCTGTTTTTCTGTTATTTCTGTTTCCTTGAACCTAAGCTCCTTTCACTTTAAGGTGGGGGTGACAGAGTCTCCACCTTGTAAATTCACATTGAACACTTAGGCACACAAACAGCATGTAGTAGGGGAGAGGCACCATAGAGCCGTCATGGAAAAGATTGAGAAAAACTGGTAAGTAATTTGACAAACCAAACTAGTAATTAGTATCCAGATGCCAATCTACCATCATGAGAAACATGTTCTTTGCCCGCTAGATCACAGTAATTTCAGAAGAGAGTAGCAGCTGATCAGAGTCTGAGGCAGGCTTTGATGAAGACCATGTGTTTGGTTTGAAGCTGCTAGGAAACAGCATGAGGGGCCAGAGGGAAAGCTGGCCCTAGGACACATTCAGGAGGATGAATCATTTTACATAGTGAGCTGGAAGATGGAAGTGGAGACATTCATATTAGGAAACCATGAGAAAACAAATCTATGAGAAAATAAATGTTCGTGTTGGTGTCTGACTTACTTCCCTCAAACCAAATCCTCTAGTGTGATCCATTCAGTGGCAAGCATTAGGACATTATTCATTCTATGGATGTATATATAAACCATGCTTCCCAAATATGGACAGTTAAAACACTCTCTTTTAAGCAGCTCTGCAGAGCAGTACGAATCCTGAAAATGTACCCACCTTTTGGAGTCCAGCAGTCCAGTAGGGCAGTGGTGATGTGGACGAAATGACATTTTGTGCTGGATTTTGAGCGGAAGGCTCAATTTGAATTTTGTCTTAGGGAAAGCGCAGAGTCACTCGGGACTTGTTGGCTTGAGTAGGACAGTATTTTCTTCACAAGTATGTCTGAGAAGATTCCTGAAGCAGCTGACAAGAATGAGCCTAAAGCTCTCAGTGAGCCTGGCCAGCCATTGTCAAGGTGGGGAATTCTGAGGAGCAGGAGAAGGATGGTGGGATGTGGACCAAGGCAGGCTGTACAGAGTGTTACATAAGAAAGATCAAGCAGAGGACTCCCTGTGTCATGCTGGACTCTCCACTGGTCACTTCTCTGACTGTTGCATCAGTCGTATGAGGCGCCATCTGATTCTGGCATAGACACACCTGAACTTGAATACTCTGACCCAATTAATTAATGCACTAGTGACCAGGCTGACTAAAACTCCCAATGTCAGCACTTGTTTCTATTGAATGGTATAAGTCATGCAATACATACAATTGAGTGTTAAAATAATGTGTGCAAAGCATAAAAGAACAGGGGACAGCATTGTGGAAAGTCGTTATAAAAGGGATGCTTTTCTTATTGTTTAATTAATTAATCAATTAATAATTTAGCTGTGCTTTTGAGGCAAAGGCTACTTATGCAGTTTGGCTTGAACCTGTATAGAATCGGATTGCTTCAATTCCGAAGTCTTGCCATCTTTAATGTTTATGGAATTTCTTGAAAGAATATGTATTATGGATGTGATTGGGTGGTTGAAGTTGAAGGGGTTAAAGGTGACTCCAGAGTTGAGTGTCAGAGCCTGATGGAGTCTTAGTCCCAACACAGAGACAATGGTTCTGAATTCCAAAGAACTCATGATAACCTTGTTTTGAGTTGGCCAAACAATAAAGCAGAGAAATGAGACAGGGCATTTTAGAAGCATAAGGCAAAATCTCCAGCCAGCCATCATAGTTCTAGGGGAAGATTGAGCAATTTATCAAACATCTAAATATCTTGCCTAGATAACTACAAACATCCAGATTTTTGGAGCCCCTTTGATGTAGATTTGAATGCCAACTTTTCATCTCAATATTTGGTTTGTGTTTACATGTAGACAAAGGCCTCTTGGTTTTTTCAAGATTGAATGTGAATTTTTGTTTTATTTTCCAAGATGCTCATGGTACAAATCACTTTCCTTCCTTCCTTCCTCCTTTCCTTCCTTCCTCCCTTCCTGCTCTCCCTCCCTCTTCTCCACCTCTTTTCTTCCTCTAAGCCCCTCCCTCGGCCAGAAAATAGAAACTCAATCAGAAATTGTATTTTTTTTTTTTTTGGTCTCAGCTCTTCATTTTTTATTATTATTATTCATACCTCAACAGATCTTATTCCATTAAGTTTTCAGAATTGCAGTATAATTTTCATGATTAACTTTAAATTGGAGATAATACATGGACAAGCACTAACATAATGTCAAAACAGTTTCTTACAATTATTTTTTAACCATCTTTAAATCGCGCTTTCCCCTGCAGACCTTTATTCATATAACATGGACAACAGGCCAGAGCATAAAGCTGTGGGGAGAATCTGTGAGCTTCAATGGCTATCAGAAGCGATCAAGGCTAGGCAAAGACAGTGATGCAGGACTGTGTCTCACATTTCCCTGTCTGCAGCAGCAGTCAGATGAGTGCTGGAAGCCACTCCTGGGATGTTTGGGTTGGAGCATGGCTGGTAGGAGTTCTGTTCCCATTGTCACATCTGTTACCATTACCCAAATGGAGCATGCATTCTGGTGAAAAATCAAAACAGCTTGGCAGGCCAAAAATAGGAGCCCAGCTCCACATGGAGAGTCTCGGGAACTAGACAGCGCCTGCGACAAGCAGAAGTGGAAATCATATAAAGTGAGAGAGTCTTAGGAGTTTAGAAAACATTTTCACTTGTAGTATCTGCATTGAGAATCCCAGCCACTTTATGAAAGTGGGTGAGGTCATTGTGAATCAACCTCATTTTATGGACGCTTGGGCATTTTAAGTGACTTGCTTCAAATTATCCAGTGTCTAAGAAGCAGGAGAGAAAAAGCTGTGCTTTGGCATAAGGCAGGAATGGGTCCAAGGGCAGTCAATCTGTTTCTGCCATTTACTGGCTCCAACGTTTCAAGTACCTGGCTCACCCATAGCTCAGGTTTTCTCATTGAACACGATAAAAGTATGCTCTTCATGGAGTGAAACTTAGCAAGGAACTTTGTAATTATTGATAATATTCCTGCTATCAGTAGTAGGAAAAATAGTAGGCCCTGTTAGCAGATCTGAGGTAGAACTTAGCCATCTGAGTCCTGTTTTGCTTCCCCTCTGCCCCCATTGTCTCTTCACAGTGTGGAAGTCAGACAGAGCAACAGTAAAAGCAAAGGTCAGGGGTGGGACAGATTCAGCCATGGTGCAGGCAGCTCCAGTTCCTAGTTCTTTGGATTTACCTGTCACCATGCCGAGATTGTGGTGCCTTGTACAACCTTCAGCAGCTATAAAAGGAGGATGAACGTCTATGCTAAGGTAACTCTCAGCACTCGCTGACAGCCTCCCGAGATCAAACAAAATCTTTTGTCTTCATGGCTTGCCTTTGTCCAAGGAGAGATTGTTCAAATGAAATTATTAGTTTGGGAAGTTCTAGGTTTAAAAAGGGAGACTATGGAAGAGAACCTTTCAACAACAACAAAACAAAACAGAAAAAAACTGACAGTAAGATGAAAATGTAAGCTGAACTTCCCTAGGCTCCTTCAGGCAGCATCCAGACAGCCTGAGCACTCAGAGGTCTTGTGAACAGTTGGGGTTGAGAGGAAAGAGAATGCTAAGATATCTCTAAGATATCTATCCTATGTCAGTGCCTCCAGGGATCTTCCTGGCAGTGTGTCCAGCTTCAAGCACACAGCCTCCTTGGATGCAGGCCTCAGACTCCAGGTTTTGAACCACTCACTACTTTGGTTCCTGTAGCATGGGGATGACAATGATTTCTTGACACCAAGAAGCCTCAGTCTTTGGCTGGCAGGTCTTCATCATACACATTTATAGTCAGTGCCTTATTGCAAATAGTCCAAACAGCTTATTTCCTTACATTACACCCAAACTGCTAAAACCCTGTTTGGGCCTAAAGCCCATTTCCTACAAACATTTATCTATGCTTATTAAATATCGTGGAGCAAATTACTCTGACTAAATGAAAATCGTCACTTATTTAGCTGTTCACCTAAAAAAATAAATACAAGGAGGTATACAGGCCTTAAGGGATACAATTTTATAATAGTACTAAAATTAAGTATATTTACTCACATTTAGTTCTTCTGGTTCAGTTTCCTTATTTTTTTTGGTCACTGGCAGTTCTACTAGTGTGGTGGGTATACCTCAAATGTAGAGGTGGTAAACAATACTGTTCTCTTTAAATCCTTTTGACCACAAACACTATTTTATTGAACAGCACATGCACAGTTTCCTAAAAGGAAGTGTGATATACGTTAAAGTAAGAGCTAAAAATTCATCTGTTGGGATGAATGGCAGATTTGAGCTTTAATTACCTCTAATAGCTGCATGAGCCAAGTTTATAACTGTCCTTGAATGTGGTTCTTTGCCTCCCCCTCCTCAGCCAGTCTATTGCATGAAATCACTATAGTGTGAGGTAATATAAACATAACACTGCAGGTGAAGTCCTTAACATCGTGCCAGACATTTGTTCAACAAAGAATAGTGGTTATTTATCTGCTTGCTTATTTGTGGTACATATATGAGTATGCACACACATGTACATGCTTGAATGCGCATGTGTGTAGGACAGTTAAGGATTGGCATCCTTCCTCAGATGTACTCCACTTTTTATTGCAAGACAGGATCTCTTCTCATTGTCTTGGAATTTGCTGATTGGGCTAGGCTGACTGTCCAGTGACCAGTGAGCTCTAGAGATCCACCCCCACCCTGGCCTATATTTGCCTTCCCGGTATTGAAATTAAAAACATACTGCCATGTTTTTCACATGGGTTCTAGGGATCACATTCAGGCCCCTATGTTTGAGTGGCAAGCACATTACTGGCTTGAGCTATCTCCCCAGTCCAACATATGGTAATAAGATATTATTATTAATGCCAAAAGGAAACCTGATTAAAGTTTCTGAAGACTTGAGGAAAGAGGTGGAGGCAGCATTGTGGACATTGCACTTTCACTGAGGCAGTGGAGTGGTAACGATAGAATTCTTCGAGGGCTTCTGCAAAGGTGCAATTGAAAATGGCCCCTGCTGATGTGTACAGCATGGGTTCTGACCCTTCCTTGGCTACTCTTACTTCTGCCTATGAAGTTAGCTCTCGCTTTAGCCTCATTGCACTATGGTAAGAGTGTAGACCCTGCTCCCTGCATCAAGCCCTCACTTTGTCATGTTCCATAGGATGGGACAGGCCAAGATCCTCACTCCTCCTCACCGTGACACAGATGCTCAGATCTTGCTTTGCACACCCAGCTGTATCTAATATGGGTCCACAGATCTGTTCTGGGTCCAGAAAAGGATGAAAAACAGGGCCAGAAAGAGGTTCCTACAATTCTTTTAGGTTGAAGCCATTTGGATCTCAGAGGCCACATCTGAGGTACTTTATTCTAAGTTAGGAAGTGAAAACAAAATCTTTTTTGGTCCTCATTTGAACCCTTGGTTCTGCTTTTGTGTTACTTTCAAATGTTAAATTGAGAACAGATCAGGTCAACAGGTTGGCTGCATCAATACTTTTCAAATAGTATTTCTTTCTAGAACAAAGAGTCCTAGTTTGCAAGCATCATTTTCATCATGGGCAGTAGGTAGTCATTACAGCAATGAGTGCTCACATCTCTAAAACTTGATTCTGAGTCAAGAGAGTGGGTTTTATCTTCTATTGTATACAGCTCTAGTCCTCTCTGTGTAAGATACTTTCTACCAGTACCATCCATTGAGACCTGCTGAAGTTTAGTCTTCACTCATTCCCCTGAGGCTCCACACCATCGATGGCACCAACTTCTGCCTGATGACACAGTTGCACCTTGCTCATTTCCAGTCTCAGGACAGTGAACAGATATCTACTATTCTGGATGTTTTCTCCAGGTTCTGTGAGTTTTGAACCATGGGTGGCCCCTTTTCATTTACACAGCACAATATTAACCTCTGGTTAGAATTTCTCTGGATAGTCTGCATGACTGCATCATCCCTTCATGAGAAAAGTTAATCCTGTTTATTGTTTTACTGAAACTGATTTATTCGGATTTATCACTACCTTTTTATTGCCCCCAGAGGGGAGGCCAGGCCAGTTAGAAAGCATAAGTCCTGGGGGAAAAGACAAAACAAAGTAGATACTTTACCAAGAATTCTTATGCACAGGGAGAGGGAATGCCAGGAATAGTTTTAAAAATCTTTATAGTGTGATGGTTCTTGCTACCTTGTAGATTGGTGATATTTTTGTCTTCTGCTCTTAAGATATTTCTTTTAAAAATAATTGAGAGTTTGTACGTGCCTCAGAGCTAATAGCATGGAGACTGGGCTGAGTGCCTAGAGAGGCTGCGCTGAAGGAGAAGCTCATTGTAAATTGTGGTAGGGAATGGGAAGGATACAAACCTTGATATATTACGAGTATAAATGCTTATATAATTTAGTATCTGCCATCAGTTTTCCAGAATGCGATGGACTGCTGAGGCTGCAATCAAGTTTCCAGACCATACGAGTATTTTTTGTTCTACTTATGGAAAGTGTCAAGAGAAAAATCAACACAAAGCAGTGCAGGTAAGGCTGAGAGCTGAGGACAGCTGAGGTTCGAAGCAGTCAGGAAATTGCTTAGCAAAGCACTTTAGCATCTTACAGGGACCAATGAGAGCTAAGATGAAAGACAGACAGATTGCTCAGCTGCATCCTGAGAGTGTCTCAGGGTAGAAGTGTGGATTCTGTAGTAGGACCTGAATGGAAGTCATATTATATAGGCTTTGTTCAATCCATGTTTCCTTTCTTGGTCTCTGCATTATCTACTTTTCTTACTGGTACAACAAGATACTGAACAAAAGCAGTATACAGCAGGGAGGGTTGACTTTGGCTCACAGTTTAAGACTGTAATTCTTCATGTTAGGAGATGTATGGTGGCAGGAATGTAATGCTCTTTGTCACAATGTATCCAGCATCAGGAAGAAGAGAGCCCAGAAGTATTTGCTTATTTTCTCTACTTCTTTTCAGTTCAGGGCTCTGAACTGGTGCCTCCCATTGTTAGATCTTTTCTTCCTTCCTTCCTTCCTTCCTTCCTTCCTTCCTTCCTTCCTTCCTTCCTTCCTTCCTTCCTTCCTTTCTTTCTTTCCTTTTCTTTTTTTAAATTTAACTTTGAAACAAGCTTGTTTTACATGTCAATCCTACTTCCCACACCTCCTGTCCTCTCCTGTTCCCCCCAACAACCCCCATCCCATCTCCTTTCTGTTCCCCAGGGAGCAGACTTCCATGAAGAGTCTTCAAAATCTTCATATCATTTGGAGCAGGGCTTAGGCCCTCCCCCATGTGTCTAGGTTGAGGGAATATGCCTGTATGTGGAATGGGTTCCCAAAGTCCATTCGTATACTAGAGCTCATGGACCCAGTCTAATAGGGTAGATCTTCCCACCCCAGCAACCCACTCTAGAAAGTCCTGCATGGATGTGTCAGTCAGTTGTCTTCTAGGTGATGCTAGACTTTTGCCAAGTGAATGATCATTATTGACCTTTACTGTCTCTTTAAGCCTGATTAGAGGTAGAATGCAAAGCCAGGAAAAACACACGCAAGTTCACTCATGCATGCTTCTGAAGAAGTGCCAACAGGTTTCCATATACTCATTGTTCTTTCTATGGAGCCCTGGTGGTGACAGGTTAGTGTTGGGGGCCTGCTCTTCTCATACTGTCTAGACAGTGCAAACAAGCGTGGAATGACCTTGGCAGAATTGTGGTTATGAAGAAAGCAAAACAATAATGCCATTGGCATAATAAAGTGGAGACAGCAATATCAGCCAATGGCCTGGAAATACAAAGAATTTAAGGAGCACCCAGGACCAATGAGGTGTAACTGCTCGAAGTGTTTTAAGTTGATGGAAGTCAGGCAGCCAACAGGGTGAGATGGCCCAGAATAGTACATGAAATTGAAGCCAGAAATGGTTAAGAGTAGAAAGCACAGTTATGTGGAAATGACAAAATTAAAAGTGGAAACAACAGCCATTGAGTAGCACCTGTCTGGGCGTTACAGCTGAGTATTCTGAATTGACAGTTGGCCAGACAGAGCAGCATTGCTAAGGTCAGAAGTGGGCCACTGTGAAAGTACATCCCTGTAGACTGTGTGAAATAAATATTAGGTAGGAGACTGCCAGACAACTGGAAATCATACCTGAAGGTGAACAACAATAATTATATGCATTATTTATTGAGCACTTACTCACCATGGGCCTGGCATTTACTTCATGCTTGTACTAATCTTCAGTTGGCTATAGAAGGCTGCAATTTGAGCATCTCTTCAAGGAGGTCGGCTGCTTTCCCATTAGCACTGGCAGCACTGTGTTTTGGAGCCATATTTATTTGGCTCCAAATTCTAGGTTTGTGTTGTGGATCATTTCTACTAGTCATCCTGTTAGTACACGGAAAGTTGTCTAATTTGCTTTCTGCCAAAGGTGAGATTGGAGGTGTTATTATGACATTGCAAGGTGGGACATATATTTCATAGCTAAAATGTAATGGTTAGGTCCTGTAGTACCCTCAGCACCTTCTGGTTGTGACCTCTTAAGGCTTATGAATCTGAAAATTAGGCTCTTGAGTTGCCACACTACTAGTGGATAGAATAAGAACATGTGCAGCCCCATATCATCACTGAGTCAGATCACTACCTTAAGACTTTGGTGCCCTCATGTCTGTAGTGAGTGTTACATGACCATCTATGTCCACTGAGCTGCCACTTGTCCTTCATTCTCATCTTCTGGATAAGGACATATATACTGTGGCTCTCAGCATATGCTTCATAACACAACTTAGTTCTATTTTAAAATGGTTAAAGTCCTGCTGGGAGATTTGTAGCAAGCATGATAACAGCCTCACCTATGTTTCTACTGTCCTATAACTGTGGTTCCCTTGTGATGCCCAGACTTTAGCATCTGTCCTGCTTTCAGCAACTGCAGGGTGTTGTAGAAACATACCAGCCTCATCCTGAAAATGCCTCTGGTATTTATTTTCTGTAAAACACTGTGGTAATATATGAGTCTCATTTCTCATCTGTGAAACAGTGATGAAACAGCATGGCTCGCCTACTGGACTTCACTGAGGATCTGATAGGTGTTAAGAGCTGTCCTTTGTATATTGCCACATATCACCTCCTTAGACCCAAATTCCTCTCTTTACATTTTGTTCTCTGAAGAGGATTCTTCTCCCCCTCCCTGTGTGTTGTGTGTGTATGTGTATGCTCTTTCACACACATGTGTGGGTATAGGTATGTAGGAAGTTGAAAGAACAAATCACAGTGCCTGTCCTTAGGTGATTTTTATCTTCTGTTAGAGCCAGGGCCACTTATTAGCTTTGAACTTTGCCACATAAGCTAGGCTACATGGCTAAATCTTCAGGGATCCACCCATCTTCACTTGCCATCTCTCACCTCTGTCATTAATGGCATGAGCTACTGCACCTGACTTTTCATGCAGGATCTAGTGATCACTACTCACTAGTAGAAATCTATTTCACTATTTCACTCTAGTGAAATCTATTAGATTTAGAACAAATAACTCATACGTGGGAGGCAAGTGCATTGCTGACTAAGCCATCTCCATAGCCCAATGTCCAACCCTTTTATTTTATTTTATCTTTAAACTTTATTTTTCTTTTCTCATATATTACATTGTGATTACAGTTTCCTCTCCCTCAGATCCACTTCTTTCATTCAAAAATGAGCAGGCCTCCCAGGGATATTAACCATACATGGCATAACAAGTTACAATAAGACTAGGTACATATTTCATATGACTTTGTTATCTACAGAGTCCATGGCCAGGGTTTACACAATTGTGTTATAAAATGCATAATGAATTAAGTAAGTTTACGATCCCAATGGACTAAATTCATAGCTATCTTTGGCTGTATATCGCCCACAGGCAAACACACCCAGATGCTTTTCCTGAGCAAAACAGAAATTTACCATGGGTATGCTGCATTGTAGTTTCTATTTTCCTTTTGGAAGGTTACCTAAAGAATTTCAGTTATGTTTTCTAGTCATTCCCTTCTCAGTCCCAGACTGCCAGCATCTCCCAGTACCCCCATGCTATGTTGCTGAGATGCCCAGGAACTTCATCTCTAAATTATTTTACATGGGTTTGAGTTATAGAGAAGATGATCACCTTCAACACTAAACAGAAAAGAGTGAACTAATGACCCAAAGTTAAAATGTATGGGAGGGGAAGCATCAGGGAGGAGTTGAGAGAGGGAATCAATATGATCAAATCACCTGGTATGGATTCTCAAAGAACTTGCACCAACAAGAGAGAGCACAGAGCGAATTGTATCCACAAAGGATTCAGGCTTGTAGTCACCATGCCTGTGTATGTGGGAGGACACTTGTAATCTCATTGAGAATATAGAGATAAAGGAGGTGACAGCATGGTCATAAGCCTATTCTAGCATGTTTGCTTTACTGTTTCTGCAGCCACAGAAAAACTATCTAAAATATGTGTTGCTTGTCCCCAGAGTGGAACAATAGCATGAAAATCATACTGCTGAGTGGCTACATACCTTCTTTGTACTGACAAACTGTACTATATATTTAGGTGTAAGATAAATAAGACATGGCTTCACCTTCCTATGGTTTATTTGCCATTGTAGGGGCCAGAAAACCTTTTCTCCTAAGATCTACAGAATAAGTACTTCTTCATCTCTGTTGGATCTTGTCAATTTTGTAGCCATAGAGTTTACACAAATAGAGGAGCACAGCTGTGTACATAGGTGTGTAGACAGATATGGTACAAACTGACCTATAAGCTACAGACTATTCCAGAGGGAGAAATGAGTATTTAAACATATCATCACAGGATGAATGTAATGATTCAGTGAAAAAAGACATGTAGGGGAAGATGTTATAGCAGGGGATCTCCACCCCTGTATATTAGATTTAGAACAAATAACTCTTTGTTGTGAAAGATTGCCCTGTGCACTAAGATGTTCAACAATCTTTACTGACTGGATGCCCACAATGAGCCTTAAACCAAGGTTGTGACAATGAAAATAATGCCAGATATGATCAAATGTCTCCAGGGTTGAATGTCACCATAAATTGAGGACTGCTGGTGTAGGATATGGAATCCCATTGACAAGAAAATAGTCTGAAATATTTTTACTAAAAAGCAGGCTCTTCATTGAGGTATGGAATGATGAACAGGAGTTGATCTTACAGAAAAAGTATGTGTCGGGAGAACAGGAAATTTTAAGCAGAGGCCAGAAGTTGTATACAAAGATGTGTGAAACAGTATAATCTAGTGAGGAATTATAAATATGTGTGTGTGTGTGTGTGTGTGTGTGTGTGTGTGTGTGTGTGTGTGTGTGTTAAGTTGTTAGAGAATAAAGTGAGAAATAAAGAAGGAAAAGAACAAAAATAGAGGACCTCAGACTGTTTCCCTGTGTGTTGGGTTAAGGAGATTAGATATTACTAAATAATGACAAGCAAAAACCATAGTACTCTGAAGGATAGTGGATTAGTGGTGAATAGAAATATACATGGTGAAATTCTGGCCTTGTTAGGAGGTATTATCAAAGCTGCTACCCTGGCTGCCCTTAATTATAGCAGAGCAGTAATAGCAAGCTTGTATATTTCTGACCAGTGCCCCATGTGAGCCAGTAAGTGAATTTAAATAAGATTATAAGTATGTATCAAAATGCACTCACCAGTGGGTGCTTTAGGATGTGCTGGGGCAGATTTTATAATTCTGTGCTGCTGACAAGATCTTCTGGTACTTGATAAACTTAATAAAACAGTAAACCCTAGTGACATGGCGATGCCACTAACCACCAGACCCTGACTCCCAGAGTGTATTCTGGAAATTAGCCAGGGGCTAATCATTGGCCCAGTAGCCACATTCTCCTCCAACAAAGTGATAGCAACCTACCCAGGGGCTCACAAGTGTTCAGGTTTTGAAAGGTATCTGTGTATTACCCAAGCTTTAGATAGAAAAGGCAAACTGGATTTAGTGTTGCAATTAAAAAATAAAAAAAAAAATCTAACTGATAAAAGTATAAGGAACTTGGTCAACCCTACTTTATCAGAGTTTAGTCTTGGGAGAGCAATGTGAGTACTTTAGGTGTGTTTGGAAAGGGATGTCTTCAGTCAATATATTTTCTTTATCTTTGAGAAATATTGTCTGGGAAAATTCCATTTTTTTAAAGTAGAGAAACTATTGCTGGGATTCCTTTAAACTCAGCAGCATTTCTTAGGATCATATTGATTCTTTTTATTTATCCTGGAGTGATGTAAAGAAAATATAAACACCAGAATATTTTACCTACAAATACTTCAAGGGTTAATGCATTTTAAAATGTTTCTTCTATTTTTTGCTATATTTTTAGAGGCATATTGTCTAATTTTAAACTTATAAGACTGGAGGATATAGCTCAGTGTCAAATACTGGGTTAGTATGCCCAATGCTCTTTCTTATATACTTAAACTGAGTAAGAATGTTTACTTTATCTCATTTATTAATGATTCATTCATTGACCATAATCATTTCTGTAGATAAACCACAGTCAAATGGTCAAATAATGCCTTGTATGCCATTGGAGAAAGATGCTGCATAGGTGCATGGCAAAAGTGCAGAGACAGGGGAATAACACAATGAAATTAGGGCATCATAGGATCCTCATAAGACATAGTCAATGGGGTCATTTTGAGGTTTTGGGAAAATATAATTCACATGAGTTAATCACATTCATTTGTCTGTGAAATGAAGAAAGAGTTTAGCATGTTATTCTACATGTAACTAGTAAATCAAATTTGACTCTTCAATATTGTGCAGGAAAAGCACCAAGGAACAAAGTGATCACCCTACATAGGGAAAAGCCTTCAAATGAGCTCAGGGATTGTGATTGTTAGGGACACAGTAGGATGTCATTGGCAAGCCCTTCAAGTGCTGCAGATGGGATTTCAGGGTTACTGTAAACCAGGTTTCCTCATGAGCTGGTCATTCTCTATAACATCATTTCCCAGAACTCTGTTTTATATACCATCTCTCTAAAACATTGTGTGGAAAAATTGTGCAGATAGCCCTGCTCCTTCAAAGGTGTCCTGTCATCTGGTGTGGTGTATGAGTCAGGGGAGGCATGAACATGTCAGTCAACCTCCTGGCATGATTTTTGTCCCCAGCACTGATGTTTATTTTTTATTACAACTGAAAAGCATAACTAGGTGTGAAGAGTAAGTGGGAACTGTTAATCGGTTCTTTTAAAATAGACTCACAGTCTTATGATCTACAATTATATTGGTTTTAGATTTACTCTAAAACATAAAAAAATTAATCAAGTAGATAAATCTATTCACAAAATATTTAAAAATAGCCACGAGTGAGCAAGAATGGAAAGATCTGTGAACTTTTCCCAGCCCAAATCATGTCTATTTCTGAGAAAGGAGCAAAGAAAAGAAGGCCCCACAGAAACTGCTATATATTAAGGCAAGGGAATTGTTCACCTGGGTAAAGTAGGAAGAAAGCCTGAAACTCCATGTAGTGTGTGAAAGATATTCATAAGGGCAGACTACTGGAAATAACTTCTTTGTCATTTTTCTGTCCCAGGGATTTAATCCAGAGCTTGCAGAAGTTAATCAAGTACTCAACTACTGATATGCTTTTAAGTATCATTTTTATTTATGATTTGAGAATTTCATGCACATGTAAAATATTTTATCATTTCCTCCCAGTCCTCCACCATTATTCATATCTTCCTCTTAACTTATCCTTATTTTTTACTTCTCTACTGACCCCAATTAATGCCTTTATGTACTAAGCCTTTGAGGCTTATTTTTGGTATTCAAAACATGGAGAAGTGGGTAAATAATGGCCTCAATGCTGCTTCCTGACTTTGAAGCCAATGGGCCAAGCTACTGGTGTAGGAGAGTGCTTCCCTGAGTCTGCAGCATGGTGTGAGGGCCACTGGGAAGAACTCAGTCATGATGAAGCTGGGGATGCCACTCAGTGCTAGGATGCTTTTTTAGCATAGGTTCAGCTCCTAGAGCTATCTCCTCTTTAATCATGAAGAGCTACTCACAGACAATATGCAGGGTTTTACCTTATTTTTAACCATGTTTTAAAAGTATGTACTGTCGTTATTTTATGATTACATTGAATGGTTCTTTCTTTGTGAGTTCTAGCCATTGAAAACAATGTTCCTTTTCCTCTTGATTTATCATTAAGTTCACTATCATCTTTTCCCTGTGTTCTTTGTTAGTCCCCAGGCCTGAAACCACAAATCAGTTCTGTGCTACATTTCCTCATGGGATGATGAAGGCCATAATTTCATCCTATTTCTTGTATCAGAATCTCAATTTGTCACACAGAATCCTGGCAACCGGAAATAGCTATTTGGAGCCCCAATAGCCACAGATGACATGAGGTGAACAAAATAATGAGACCTAGTGTTTACTGAAGTAATAACTGCTTTGAATCATAACAACAGTACTAAACAAGTAGTAATTATTACTGTAATATATAAGAAAATATTAAATATTAAACATCACAAATATTAAATTTACTAATGCTGAATATAAATGGCACTAAATATTAAAACAATAAAATATTACTGAATATTAATAATTGACTTCTTTTATATTACATAATGCAATTTCTTTTGGAAGATAGAGTTTTATTCAGTTCTGGTTGGCTTCAAACTCCACATGTAGTCAAAGATAACCTTGAACATCTTATCCTCCTGCCTCCACCTCTCAGAGTGCTGGGATTACAGATGTTCACCATCATATCCAGTTTATGCTGTGCTTGGTATGTATCCCATGGCTTAGTGATTGTTAAGCAAACACTCTAGCAATAGAGCCACATTTCTAGTCTACACTGTAATGCATTTTTTCAAACTAATTTTATATATCATATATCATCTAGATAGGCTCTGATGGATATAGTTAGGGATATTTTATTCTACCCATCAAAGACACATTAAAAATATTTTCCCCAAATATTCTTTCTGGCTGATTTTATAGTAAGATAAATACATTATATAATAATAAGTGAAAGAGACTTGAATGATTAATATATTATGTGTATTTTCAATTAATATCCAGAAAATTAAGTGAAACAGTCAAACATACCTTGAGGTTCATGTTAGGTGCTGATGAGAGATATGAAGATGAACAATCCATAGTCAACACCCAGGAGGAGCCTGCCATCTGGGAGAGATGATACTTATGTTCCTGAAAAAAATAATTATGAATGATTTGAATGATAGTTCTGGGCTGATCTAGATGATAGGTCTCAAGGGAACTTACCTAATTGATTGATAGTCAGAGATATTCAGGGGAGAGTAAAATGACTGGGTTCAGTTACACTGCAGAGTTCAGAAGCTTTATTGAAGATGTAGGCTTCCAGGAAGGCTTTTAGAAGCCCCAGATTCTGCTGGCAGGGACAGTGAAGCATTGTTCTTCTATTGGGCTTGGACAGACTAAAGTTTATGTTTATCTAATTGCTAATTTCTAAGCCTACTTGTTACACAAGGCTGACTCTGTGAAGAAGAAGAGAGACAGCCTGTGATAGGCATAGTGCCACCCCACAGTTTGTCCTTAGTATGCACTGTTTTTTGTTTTTCCTTCATTGCTCCCCTCATTTGGAAGAGTCAGAATCAGTGGATGATTACAATGAAATATTTTTTCTGTCATGTTAAAACAGTTGCATGCATGTTGTTCCAACATGTATCATACCTGTACAATTTTAGGACAAAATTCCAAACATGAAGAGGGGAAGTGGTCATGAAGTTCTTGCTCTTGCTGGGAAGCTACAGACAGTTGAGAGATGCTGGGTGATCAATGAATCAGTTTCCTTTAGGAGTATTATTCCTGGTAGACTGACCATGTTCCTCTATTGGATAGCCACATATCCAAAAGTACATGCTTAGCATAAATTAGACGTGATTTTTTTTTTTGTTGTTTTTTAAAGAGAACAGAAAATTGGAACTGGAAGAAAAGGGGCTGAATCTGTGAGGAGTTAGAGGAGAGAGGTGAATATGATCAAAATTCATTTTATAAAATTTTCAAATGCTAATAAAAATATGAGTCTTTAAAAGACTACTAAATGTTTATGTGGTATGTGTGGGGTTAACTTGGGCTTCTGTCTTCTAGAATTTGAAAAGCATGTGAAATGAGCACAAGTTGCAGTTTGAACCACTGGTTGTTTTATTTTTTTTTTCTTTGTTCTTTTGCAGTCTACGGGCTATATATGCCTATTTGTTGACATTCATTTGCCTGAAAGACACCTGAGAGAGGAAAACATGATGAGCAGACACAGGAGAGATGCCCAATGTCTGCCTATAGGTTTGTATCTGAGCTTGTTGAGAAGGGATATAGATAGAACAAGAGAACTGATTTTGATGAGGGTTTTATGAATTACAGTAACATAGGATGTCCTGAGTTCTTCCCCTTGGAGACTCTCTAGTTCTTCTTGATATGGCTCCACCAATGTATGAGTCTTTTGAGTTCTATTCACAAACATATGCTGTTAATATCCCGTGTCTTACAGATTTCAGAAGAGGTTTCAGTATTAGGTGGGTAGTGAAGCCTGGTGTGAAAGGAAGTCTTCACCAACACCTGAGGACAGCTGCTGTTCTATTCCTACTTAAGGAATGAATCCTAAGGTGCCAAGGTTTTCTTCTTATGGCTGCTTGTAACCCAGAATGTAGGTGATTAGTAGCAAAGTCAGACCATTCTCCTATAGCAGGGTATGTGAAAACTCAGGCAAATCCAAACCACTTCTCTCTAGGCTCCATGCTCAGTGGATATATATATACAGGTACAGGTATGCCACTGTGAGCCCACAATCTGGAAAATGGAGAAACATGGCATCCCAGGATCTGTGAGGAGAGCTGACCATGACTGTTGGTTCTTGGAAGGAAAGAAATTGCTAAACTGTGTTAATTTTAGTAAGAACTAATTTTAAGACAGGTTAGATGGTTTGTAATGCTAATGGAAAGTAGAAGGCTCTTTCCTCTCTTATTTAAACATTTGTGTTATTTTATAGAAAATACATTATTATTATAAATAATTTTAAAATACAGAGATTATGAAATTAATATCTTAAACATAGTCCTCAATTCTAGAAATGGCATTCTATATCTGTCTATTAATGCATATATACCTATATCTAACGTTTTACAATGTTATAATGTTGTGTAATCTATTTTTTTCTTCATTCACCTTTAGGAAAGAATTGTCTCAAATGTTGTAAAAATGAATCCACAATATTTTAAACATATTTTTAATTCTCTTTGCACACTGTTTTTTGTTTAAATAATCGTGACCTTAAGAAACATTTATTTAGTTATAACATTTTCAAAAACAGGGACAAATATGAGATAAACATCTTTGAGAAAACATTAGCTGTTGTTTCATTGTCATATTGTAATTCTAGAGGGTGGACAGCCAAGTCTAAGGGGAAATGTCATTACTCTGTCAGGCATTTGATATGAGACAGTGGTTTCCATGAGACAGTGAAGTTCCATGGAACTTCAAAGGGGATGTAGGATGGGGGAGTTTAGCAAAAAATTTAAGTTATCAAAGCCCCAGTTCCTTATCTCATCTCAAAGTAGACCTTATTTTTCAGTTTCATGGATTGGGTTCTATGTAGCATGTTATTTAAAGAAATAACTTCTTATCTACACCTCCTGGTTTCACAATAAAGAATAGACTCTATCTGTGCATGGAGAAATGCTATTGTTTTCTCCCTTGATAGTTAATCCAGTTAGGCTAAATAAATAACCACCTCAGGAAGGCAGTCCATATTAAGCCATACTAAATAGATGGGAGGAATAATTACTTTAATGAAATAATATTTTTTTCCTTCCTATAATCTCTGCTACCACAAGTTTTGAATGAGTCTGATCGTTTTCCTGAGTCCAACATCTTCTCCTGTCACATTGCAGCTTTCCCACTGTGTGGCAGACCTTCATGACAATTCAACTCAAAAGGCATCACTTTCTTCTTCTTTTTCTTCTTCTCCTCCTCCTTCTCCTCCTTCTCTCCTTCCCTGCCTCCACCTCTTCTCCTGTTTCTTGTTCCTTCTCCTTCATTTTCTTCTTTTCTTCCTCCTCCTCTTCCTCCCCCCTTCCTTCACCATTCCTCCATTTCTCCCCTCTCCTCTAAGTAGTAGCATAGATATACAATCCTGGATACTCAGGAAGCTAAGGCAGGAACAGTGACAGTTCTACTGATTAATTCAACTCCATGAGATGCTGTCCAAAGAGCTGTTTAAAATGAATGAGGGTGAAGCTCCAAGGTAGAGAATTTTGCCTTTCATGTGTCAGACCGTAGACTCAGTTCCTAGAATAGGAGGTAAAGAAAGAATAGAAAAAGACAGGGAGAAAGATAGAATATCTTGGTTTAAAAACAGAATCACCTACCACCATTTTAATATATACCAGCATAATTCCTCTCTGCATCCTAAATCTTACTCTTATACCCACTGAAGAGTGTAGCTATCACCCTTCATCAAAGAAGCCTCTCTTTGCAGCCATTGGAGACCATCACTGAAAACCACAACCAAGCACAGTGCAAAGATCAACAGATTGTGAAGAGTTAGCCCCAGCAAATACATCTATCTGGAAACTCCTTCATCAATGGCTCAAGGAACATCTCCAAAGAGGATGTGGAATGATTATAAAGGTGAGAAAATCAGCAAGTCCATTGTGAACCACTCTCTCCCAGAAATGTCTGCATAAACAAGATTGAAGCAATGACAATTTCGTCAATGGAAATTTTAAGATGGAAAAGGAAATGTTCATGGGTCTCACCCCTAGACAAAGCACTTCAGGCAACAAATGACTGCTGAGAAAAAGAGAATCAGGGACTCCCAGAGATGAGGGCCCTTGTTGGCTGTCCAGTGGAAAGTGATCTATTTGCCTTACAACTATATATGTACTGCCAACCAACAAAAGTTTATTCAGTATATTTGTGCATACACATAATAAAACACACACATATATTTGCATGCAGCAATATTTTTGTTAAGAAAAAGAGACTATCACGTTGAGAATGTGGGGGGCATGGGAGGGGATTTGGGAAGTGTGACTGTGAGGGGCTAAAGAGAGGAAAGGGAGGGGAAACATGATACAATTCTATTTCAATTTAAAAATCTTTTGTAAAAACATAATTATATGGTTTGAAAACCACAGGTAAAACTGTATTACAAACGATGATAGTGTAGAGACACAAGTTGGCTGACATATACACTTTCTTCATCTGTGTGTCCTTGAATTGGCAGGCTGTTGATTTTCCAGGGACTCATGTAAATTATGGTCTTAATTATCATAATAATGAAGATAATTTTCCTTGAGATAATAGTCCAAAGTTAAATATAAATCAGGAGTTGAGGAAATGACTTTAACATAAGGACTGAAGAAACTTCTATTCAAATGACTGGACATTTCCAAATTCCCAAACAACTGCTTACATCACGAGTCAGTCAGTATGGTAATGGGCTGTAGATGCTCTTATCTTTCTTTCTTTTTTCTACTCACTTCCTTATCCTTACAGGCAAAAACTCACAAGCACACATAAATTCATACATGATGCCATGGTCTAATCCTCAAGACCAGTGGTCTTCCATGATAAAGACATATCCCCATCCTAACCAAACTCCAAGTCAACCCCACCAGGAAGCCTGACCTGTCATCCAGTCCACCTAGCCTTTTCTCAGCATCTTCCTCAGAGTCCCTAGCCTTTATAGAAGCAAAGGCTTTCAGATCTTTAGTCAAAGTGAGAGAACAACGGTTCTGCCTAACTAGTCAATTTTCCTAATGAGCTATTAGGAGCTGTTTTTGTGCTGAACACTCTGCCCTCATTATAACTGTGCTTCCCCAGAAGCAAAGCTCTCTCTGCCCATTGTAATGAGCAGAACACTAGAGTGAAACACAGTTTTAATGAGTTACAGCATGGATATAAAATGGAACAATTTGCATCTGAGAGCCCCTCAAAGTGAGGCTAAGACCAGTGGGTACATTTGCATCAGTGAAGCGAACCACTTGGGGATGACTGTTTCCATCAGCCAACCAGAGAGGAACCAAGGTGTTTCTCCTCGAATTCAGAAGGCTGACTGATCCAGGAAGACAAAGCTGGGATACCCTTCAGGTTAAAAGGAGAACAGTTCATAGTGACTTTGAGAAATAAACAATTGAGCAGTTTAAAATCATGGATAGGGCAGCAGTTTTGTCACTTTACAATATACAAAATTGGTACCCCTATCCTGGAACATGCTGAGAATAAAGGTAAATACACCAGAAGACAGGATATATTATGAGGACACAGAAGTAACAGTAAACTTACAAAAGCTGATTGTTGAATGTTTCAGGAATTTGCAAGGTAGTTGCAAATTGTAATCATTGATAGCCGTTAAATTGCCTAAGTGAGATGGACAGACAGAACTGCATAATGCTCTTCATCTCTTTCCAGTTTGATAGTCAGTTTGATCGAAAGTGGTCATGTTAGGAGTGCTTGCACAGCAGAAATCAGCAAATTTTACAGGTTGCTTCTTGATTTATCGTTTTGAGAATGGTTTATCTAGACCCAGAAAGTAATCCACATTGAAGAAATAAGCTCAATGTGTTGTGAAGTCTACTTTACATCTGCTATATCATCTACCACACCTAAATGACGTATTAAACTAGCACAAAAAATAAGGAAATATACTTCCATAGGTAAAAACCATTTTTCCATACAGGCAATAAGCAATTGATAAATCATTGGTGAATGTATGAGGTTCCCACATAGACAGTCACTCTTTCAATTCTACCTTAAGTGTTTACCAGATGAAAACTGAATTGGGTATGAAAATAAGAATTCAGCAAAAGGCTGCAAGATTCCTTTGGCTGTGTAGAAGCCTCACTAAATAATAACTTATATTTGTTATTGTTTATAAATCATGTAAACATCCTTCAAATCAGTAATGTTGATAAATATATATCTGTTACAGGTACATACACACATGTGTGCTTTTGTTTTTGTTTTTGGCAACATGGTTGTTCAGTATATATCAGAATGTGACAGCCACTCTTTGAAAACTTTCCATGCTCATATTTTCCTCTCCAATAAATCCCAGAATTCTCAGGTAATTCATCATATCTGGAATTAAACTGGATATATGACATCTTTCCTTCTGATAATAATTATAACAGTCTGCTAAATGTTAGGTCTTTCAATAATTATGAAATAAATCTCTTTTTCTATTACTCACAGATCTTAAGTGCATGTACTATTAACTCTCTTTTACAAATGACTGAACTAAAAATCAGGGTTCATAAACCATTGTCCAATGTCACCTAGGAATTCAGAACTAGAACCCAAATTCTAAACTAGACCTATGTACCTACTCTAAACCCCATTGCCATCTACTCTACCTGCCAGAAGAATACCATAGAAAGTGTTATTTCCAGTGTGGTACAATTTCTAGCTCACTAACAATAGAGTTCAGCTTTAGATCTGTATAGGAACCAACTACTTTTAGGCTGTGTTCCGTGAGGGTGCTGAGCAGCATAGGGAATTTTTGTTGCAATGCTCTCAAGGGCCCTACATTTTGAACCTTCCTAATCCAGTCTTAAGATATCCAAACAAATTAGCTATTAGACAATTCAAGCCATCATATTTTAATCATTTTTGGTCTTCTATCTTTTCAGGTGTGTCCTTGGACACAGGGCAGAGAAAAGCAGTGGACTCTTTCCTACTTATTGACAAAATCCATGAATATAGTCAAGTGGCTGTTCTACATCATAAAGTTAGAGATGATTCTATACATGGTGACAGTTGGAATTAGTATCCCACATCTTCACAGACAAAAATCCCCAAGTCTTGGAGAGGATGACTGTTTTGCTTGGTTCCATATCTGGTTATTGTCATTTGAAAATCACAATGAGGGCTTCCCAGAATCCATGTTCGTTGTTCCATGCTACATTTTCCCACTTGTTGGAAGGATGAGAAGTGTTGCTTTAAATTGAGATAATCTCATTAGGACAGAGAAGGGAAGCAGAAGCAGATGAAGCAAGAGAGCTATCTCTTGGAGAAACCCAAAGATGGCTGGGTTCCTGGTAGGAAACAAAATTTGCCAGTGAGAAAGCAATTGATGAACCCATTGGTTCACCAAGACAGACTTAGGTGGAGTTATTTCTTCGTGCTGCTGTTGATGAATTTCATGTGATGAGTAAATATTTGTTTACATGTCCTTCAAAAAATCTTACATTACAGTGCATGATCCAATTAGAGCTGGCCTTTGGTCTGTGAGATCCTCATTTATTCCTTCTATTTGATGTTCATCTCTTTTTTAGCCTCTGCTCTGAGGCTGTCCCTGACTCCTCTGAGCAAGTTGGGGTGATTTTGCTGGGCTCCTTCTGAGTAAAAGGTCGTGATGAGGCAGATACTCAGTCTGGTGTCCCAGGAATGAGGAGCATATTTTTTTTTTATCTTCATTATTAATATCACCTGACATGACATAGAGGAGGTCTTAAAATTTATTTAATTTTGATTAAACACCACTTTCAAGTACTTTATAGAGACTTAGGAAATCCAGAAAAGCATAGGAAAGACAAGGCTTCCCTGGGATTTTCCAGCTAGGAAGTAGAAGAACGAGGATTTGAACAAAATGAATTCTATCTCTTACAACAACCTGTCTTTAGCTTTTCTATCCATTTCATGTCAGATATAATCAAGAATTTGGATAAATTAGTGAGCATGAGAAAGATAATGATCCTGTTTGTCTTAGGATGTCATTGTTGCTGTAATAGAATACTAGAGAATGGATGATGTAAAACAACAAATATTCAGTGGGTCACAGATGTGAAGACTGGGAAGTGCCATTATAGGGTTAGGTCACCTGACAAAAACTTCATATGACAGCATAGTGAGTCTTCTCTCTCAAGATCTTACTTTTGTGATAGAAGTTGAGAGAGTGTGAGAGAAAGAAGAAAGAGGTCACATTCAACCTTTTGGGTTGTCAGTCCCCTCCACTAACTTGTAATAAATACACTCTACAATGCTTCCATAGTGACATAAAATATGTATAGGTACATTTTTCAGAATGTATCCCTGTCAAGCAGTGACAATTAGATGAGTTCACTTAACATTGTTATATGACACACTTATTATTGAACCTGCTCCTCTTCTAAGTGTTGTGTTCTTTTCTCTTTGAAGTATTAAAAATTGAACCCAAGGCCTCACTAATTCTAGGTAAGCAAACTGTTACCAAACTATACCAATAGACCTACCCAAACTTATACTTAATTTTGTGTTGTGTGTGTGTGTGTGTGTGTGTGTGTGTGTGTGTGAGAGAGAGAGAGAGAGAGAGAGAGAGAGAGAGAGATCTGTTTATTAATTTATCTGTGTATTAATTATTTGAGAATTTCCTACAAGGCATTTTTATCATATTCCCTCTTACTGAACTCTTCTCAGATCCAAGTTCCTCTTCCCTATCTATCTTTGTGTTATTTTTATAACCAATGAAACAAATTATTACATCTAATTTGTAGTGCTCATATACTCTTGCATGTGTGGCTCTTCATTGGAGTGGGGTTAACCTACCAGAGCCCACAGCCTTGAAAAAAATTGACTCTCCCTCTCTCAGAAGCTATCAGTTGCCAAAAGCTCTCTTGCAGGGGTGGGACCTCATGCCCATCTGCTCTCTCCATGCTGAAATTTTGTATGGCTTGAGTCTTTGCAGGTCTCCTGCATATTGCCACAACCACTGTGAGTTCATATGTTCAGCTTTTCTGCTGTGCTGGAAACTCCTTTCTTTGTAATCATCCACCACCTCTGGCTCTTACAATCTTTCCATTTCCTTTTCTGCAATGATCCCTGAGCCATGGAAGAAGGGGCTGTTCCATCTTGGGTTGAGCATTTATATAGGTTAACACAGAGACCCACAGTTAATCAAGGGGCAGAGAACTCTGGCAATCTTAAAAAAGGCATGCAGACAACTCCAAACTACAGGACTCCTAGGAAATTAAGAAGGAAAGCTTGCCCTGCTGACCTTTCTCCTTGGCTTTCCACCAGGTGTCCACTTCCCCAGGAACTGACTATCCTTTGTGGAGTTCAGGGATGGGCAGGCCTGGAGGGAGAAAGCTTTCTCTGCTGCAGGTGTCTGGAGTGCTGGGAGCAGCTACCAGGAGTCAGAGGTTAAATGCTGCATCTAACTGAGTAGGATAAAATCTTAGTAACAATTAGCACCTCTTCAGCTCCTGACAGCAGTGTTCTATTTGCCTGACCACACTGCTCTGCTTCTGGCACCTGTTTTGAATCAGTAAGAGAGGCTTGGCAAAGCTGGCCAGTGGACTCTTCTTTCTGTGTACAGCATCCTCACATTGGCCTTGATTCAGTTTTCTGGACTATACATCTTCCTGTTTTGTAAGACCTCCCTCCTCTCATTTTTTTCCTCCTCATCCCCCCTTTTGACCTCTTCCTTCCTCCCTCCTTTTCTTTTCTCTTCCTCCCTCCCTCCTTTCCCTCCTTTCTTACTCCCCTTTTTTCCTTTTTTAGTGTTTAGGGATCATATGAGAGGCTCCAGCATTCTTGGCAAGCAAGCTCTCCATCACTGAGACACATGCCAGGACTTGTTTGTTTGTTTGTTTGTTTGTTTTCTTCTTTTTCATGAAGTCAGATGTCAGAGCTGAATGGACCTGTAGAAGTAACCCCTCCCCCTCTTTTCAGTTTCTTTTAAAGCCATTGTCTCTGTTTTCTTAAGCCACCTTGGAAAAGGAGACTATGACACAGGAAGATGGAAGACACAGCTGAAGTTCATGGGGACTGGGCTCCAAACTAGAGCAAAGAAAAAGGAAATACTTTTTAAATAAAGAGTAACCCAAATGTCAGCTGTTGAACAAGTCTAGCTTTGGAACCAAGCTCCTACCAGTTTTGAGTGGAGACATAATCCCATATTTCCATGTGAACTTTCTAAAGTACAGTTTTTCCCTTAGGGTATCATAAGGTCAGTTTGGTCAAAATGACTAGTAAAGCGAAAATAACTCAGGAGGGTCCTTGGCCTTCGTTTAGAGTTTACTTTTGTTTTTGTTTAAAATACCACAATTCCTGCTGCTCAGGGAAGCATTGCAGACAGACCTGAAATAGTTCTGGTATTTTTTCCTATTCATGTGTTTGGTTATTTTTTCATTCATTGTTGGCTTAGTTAGTGAAAAGTTCTAGATGAAGAGAAAAAGAAGTTAAAAATAAAAGTATAGCCTATGAAATAGACATATACATGCAGAGAGTGGGAGAGAGTTTTCTTCAGGATTTGTACACTGAGTTGTAGCTAGAAGATGGGGGATTATAATGAATACTTAAAATGTTTCATATATGTTACATGCTTAATCATTCAACATCCTTATGATATAAATCTAACTGATGAAAATACTGAGAGATAGAAAGGCTAAATAAATTCCTTAAGGGCCATATTGGGACTGACCCAGATTCTAACTCACGCTGCAGAATTATTGTGCTATTTTGTTCCTGCCTCTGCCATGAACTGCCAGACATACAGTTTGGGTCCTGGGTAGGTAGATATGAGCATACACACAGCTGTCCTTGGATGTTACAAAGAGGGTGGGTTTTAGGATTCAGCTAGATTGCAGCTCTACTAACTAGGAGGGCAGTCTCATGGATACCTAGAAAGGGAGCCATAGAAGAAACTATGTGTGCATAGATCAGTAGGGAGCTGTCACTGTGCAAGGTAGGGCATAAAAGTATGATGGAAATGATAAGCGTAGAATGTCTGTGGACCTGTGTGCAGTTGTGTGTGACAGGAAAACAGGGAATGTCTTAAGAAATAATCATAAATGAGAACCAAGTAGAAATGTGTAGCTAAATAACAGAGGGTTCAAAGTTACGTTTAGTATAAGAGGCTGGGTATTGCAGCTGTTTTGTGCTGATAGCCATTTGTCACAATTTCACATATGTCCGTCACTCAAGGGTACAATTGACCTCACTAAGACATTTTTTCCACATATTCCATTGACCTGGTTCGATTGCTGACATTGTCCCAATTTTTCACAGACGGATGTCAAATAAGCTGCTTGCCATTCTATTGCAATCACAATAAGCATTAACACCAGGGGAGGGGGAACCCCATGCAGCATTAAAGCTTCTTCCTGGTCCCATTTTTCTATAACTTTTACTGGGACATTCCCTATCTGAAGGCATCAGAATCAACTGTTTTGCCCTCAGCAATGATTCTCCATAAGAACAAACCACTATGAACCATTAGACATCCCTCACACCTTGTCTCTCTCACCAGCCTATCATTGTATAATCTCTTCAAGAATTCCTCTGTAACCCTTTTTGCTTTCCTAATCTCTTAGTCAGCCACCTCATGGGGAGCACACACTCTGATGTTGGTTCATTAGTCCTCATTCCAGATAGTTACTTAGTTTAAATTGATGCAACTTAATCAATGTTGTGATTTGTAAGTGACTGCTTAGAAAGTCATGAGATTAAAGGTAAATTGCATGAAATGTTCTCCATACCCATCACAATCTTAAAGGCAAGACTTTAATCTGATAGGAAGAGAAAATGTCACTGAAGACAATGATCTTTGGTGGAAGGGAAAAAGGAGACTGCTGTAATAGGAATGAAGACATTGACTCTGCAAATAGGAATTCAGGATGATCCAAGGTAACTAAATTGGTACATTCATGGGGAGAGATAAAAGGTCTACAGACCTTGATGAAAATTTTAGTTTAGGATGGGGTTAGGACAGGGATTGAGAATGTCTGTGTAGAGATGATGTCATTCCAATTAGACTATAAGGGATAAGTCAAAGCAGGTATGGAATACTTGGGATGACAATAAGGTCTGGCTATAGGCATTCAACAACCACTAGATAAAAGGAAACACTGAGTTCTTCTTGCCATTACTAATCTTTTCTATAGACTCTTCCTTTTCTACTTGGACAGTAGAAACTAAAGTCCTCAAAGCTCAATCCTTTTTTTTCTTTCTCTCTGTGTCCTCTCCTTGAGTGAGTCCAGCCATGCCTTGTGTCGGTCATACCTATTTTCATGAAATGGTAACAGGTCCAAGTCTGTTCAGAGTCTGGCCTCTCACTCAGACTCTCATAATTATGCTTTCCACCTAGATTTTCAAAAGGACCACATTTCACTTGAACCTAAGCCTATTTTTTTTAAACCCATGTAGCTCATCCCTTGTCTACCCTGAATTTCAGTTTAATTTAATCTCTCCAGGAATCTGAACTGTGTGGTAGACTGGAGAGAATATGATTTTCTTACATCATAGAACTAAATAAACTTCTGCTTTGCTGACTTGAGAACAAGGGTGAAGGGATCAACTCTTAGAGATAATAGAGGAAATGAAAGTACGAATCTCCAGTATCTGGCTCTTGCTGTGGTCATTTATTCTCTGGGTCTCGATGAAAACCTGGTCCAGTATCAGATAGGAAGTAGAAATAGGGGCTCAGAATAAAGCTAGATTTCCAATAGTGGAATTTACTGTGAAGTGAAATAAGAAAAACTAATCTACTGCTGAGGGAGATGGTGGAGATACTTACAAGGTTTTTCATGGCTGTTAAACTGGACAGGAGGTGTTAAAGATTTGATTCTAGGTTCATGATCTGAGAAAACAAACTTTAAATTTAAAACAGATATCTAATGTAATCAAGGTCAATCATTCATTATTTAACCTGTAGTAGGGAAAACAAACAAACAAACAAACCACATTTTGCCTGATGAAATACTGGTCCACACTTCAGTGAATTTTCACAGATAAAATAATATTTAAAATAAAACAAAACACATGAAGGGCTGAAGAATAAGATTAAGCAGAACGCTTAATCAGAGATGTTTATACTGGGAGTATAAGTGACAGAATACTAAATTTTGTCTAAGAAATACAAAGAGTTTGTATTGAATCAGATACAATGTGTGATAAAATAAGGATAGTATATATAGTTTCTTGACAGATAAGGCCAAGAATGGCATGTACTCTAGAATGAATACAGCATTCATAGAAGATGTGTTTTAATATAGGTTAGATACAGAAAGATAGACAGTTAATATAATGCAGGACACTAGAGAACTAATGAAAGGGAATCTTGGAAGCAAACCAATAGAAACCACACAAAAATGGCAGAGATGGAAAAAATATTAGAGTCTGAGAAAATTAGAGGAAAACTAAAGAGGACAATACAATTCTAGTTAAGAGTCCTAAAGGGACACTGCATTTTAAAAAGTTAGTATTCAAATTACTATGGCTTAACTCCTTGATTGATAAAATATACAAACCACCAAATATAGAAAGAGCAATAACCATACCATAAAAGAAGTAAAACCAAATTTATTTTCTACTGTTGTGATTTCTCAGCTGGGCTCAAAAAACAAATAAAAGAGAGAGACAGAGAGAGAGAGAGAGAGAGAGAGAGAGAGAGAGAGAGAGAGAGAGAGAGAGAGAGAGAGAGAGAGAGAATTCTCTGTTTAGATCTGTTTCCCATTTTTAAATTGGGTTATTTGGTATTTTGATGCCTACTTTCTTGAGTTCTTTATATATTTTGGAGATCATCCCTCTTTCATATATGGGGTTGGTGAAGATCTCTTCCCATTCTGTAGGCTGCTGTTTTGTCTTATTTACCACATCCTTTGCCTTAGAGAAGCTTCTCAGTTTCAGGAGGTTTCATTTATTAATTGTTGCTCTCAGTGTCTGTGCTATTGGTGTTATATTTAGGAAGTTGTGTCTTGTACATATGCATTCAAGGCTACTTCCCACTTTTCCTTCCAGGTTCAGTGTACCTGGATTTATGTTGAGAGTTTTGATACACTTGTACTTGAGTTTTGTGCATGGCGACAGATATTAATCTACTTGCAATATTCTACATGTTGATATCCAGTTATGCCAGTACCATTTGCTGAAGATGCTTTCTTTTTTCCTTCTGTAACCAGATGGATGACCATCCTAATTGTCATCATGCAATCTTCATCCAGCAAGTGATGGAAGCAGAGATCCATAGCTAAGCAGTGGGCTGAGCTCCCAGAGTCCAGCTGAAGAGCGGGACAGATAATATGAAGAAAGGGTGAAGATCATGATGGAGAAACCCACAGATGCAGTTGATCTGAGCTAGTAGGAGCTCACTAACTTTGAACTGACAGCTGAGGAACCTGCATAGCACTAGGCCTTCTGAATGTGGGTGACAGTTCTGTGGCTTGGGCAGTCTGTGAGGCCACTGGCACTGTGACTAGGATTTATTCATAGTGCATGAACTGACATTTTGGAGCACATTCCCTATGGAAGGATACCTTGCTCAGCCTTGATACAGCAGGGAGGGGCTTGGACCGGCCTCAACTTGATATGGCAGACTTGGTTGACTCTCTATAGAAAGCCTTATCCTTACTGAGGATTGGGGGGGGGAGGGTTTTGGGGGGGTTGAGGAGAACTGGAGAAGGGGAGGGAGGGGGAACTGTGGTTGTTATTTAAAATGGAAAAATCTTTTAAATAAATAAAAAAGTAAAACATTTATTTTCTAATAAACAAGGAAATGTCCTTTAAAGCAAATATAAGAAAAAAAAAAAAAAAAAAGACATACTTACTCTGTGATGTTCACATTGTCGATTTTTCAAAGATAACACGGGGAGCCAGAAAAGAAGTGAAATATTATCTTCAAAGTTAAAAGAAGGTGTTTTCCTTTTAACACCTTTCTTTGAAGCTCAAGAAAGCAAGGTGGTATCTGCAGATGAACTGAAATAGAAACAGTTTACTAGTAAATCATCTTCACTAATGAAAGTCTGTACTCCACATCAGAAACAAACAAACAAAAATATTACCAGGTGACATCCATGTTACAAAAGGTAACAGAATGATGTAAAAGACCAACCAGATAGATCTAAAGCATCCGCTATTTCAGCCATAAGGGTAACTGTAGTGTTTGGTAAAAAGCAAAAAAGGAGATGGAACTAAAAATACAAAGAAACAAGACAGTCCAGAGGAGATCAGTTATCAAAGCATTTGAAGTGCTTGTATTGTTTTCTGCCAGGTTATATACCAGAGTGCTTCGTGATGATAAAAAACTTATGTAGATTATTCCAGTACACACTAAATTATGAACTTGAGATGAGATGTTACTAGGCATGACTGGAGAGCTTAATTTCTAGTTGCATTTAACTTTTATTAATTTAAACATAAACTTTAGAGTGACTGATAATTATAGTCTCAGGGGATATTAACAGACTGGAAAAATGGTATTATGGGCTACAATCCAATAATCAAAAATAAAAAAGCAGTGAGAAATTTAGAAAAAAATCATGTAATTTGCTTTTTTCACAACACATGTAGGTCTTATCTCAGTGAAGTCCCTTCTGATATCCTCCAATCAATCCAGAGTCCCTGTCAATGCTTCTTTCATCTTTTAAAAAATTAAACTTTTTATTTTGAAATGTTTGTAGATTCATACAGAGCTATAAGCAACAATGCAGAGAGATTCCATGTACTCATTTTCCCCCATATTCCCAATGTCAACTTTCATCAAAATTTCAGGTGGGTATTATTCCCAGTATATTATTACAGATAACATCATAGCACTTTTAATTATCATACAGTCAAAGGATGGGAACTCTGCCTAGCCTTAGATTCTGAAGATTTTCTCCCATTTTATCCTAGAGTTTTCACAATTTTTCATTTACATGTATGCCCATGATTAATATACCAAATAGAGTTTAATTTTTTTAACTATTACTGTGTGTGTGTGTGTGTGTGTGTGTGTGTGTGTGTGTGCACGCACACATGTGCGTGCATCTGTGCATGTACACATTTGGGTCTGTGTGTGTGTTAGGGAGGGTTTGAGGGAATCTTGCAGGAGACTGTTCTCTCCTCCCTCCACATAGATTCCAGTGACCAAACTTCTTTTGTCAGGCTTAGTGACAAGCACCTTCACCCAGTGAACCACCTCATCAGCCCAAGACTGACTTACTTTTAATGTATCTTCATTTGCTTTTGAACCTTTATGAAGAATTAGGTGCACATTATTTTCTTGTTAGATATATATTTCTAATATATTTATTCTGTTTTACTGATTACTCTAAATTTCCTTTGATCAATATCACTTATTATTGGTTATTATAGAGGTCTTGTTATGAAATACAGTCTCCCTCTTACTTTATTCTTATTCATCAAACTTAAAGAATACTCTTGCTTGTGTTTACAAAACACCTTGCTCAACTTTTGACAAGAATAGTTGCAAAATTATTAGCTACTTTGAAAGAATTAACATCAGTATTATAATGAGTCTTCTAATAAATGAATATAGTATATTCCTCTATTTATTCAACCTCCTTTATTTTCTTTTGTTAATATTTTGTGTATGTCAACATCTATGACACGTACATGTTTTGTGAGATTACTTCTTAATGTATCTCTACCCAATTATAAATAATATTATACTGAGGGAACAAAAAATCTAAAAATTCAGCTGGGAACTTGAGGAGTTCATTGTTCTTTCTAAACATTATTTTATACACTCTTTAGAGTGTAAAAAATTTATTCAGTTTGCCCATTGCAGAGAGGTATAGTCTTACTTTTCTTTTCAGGTATGTGTGACTTGTATTTCTGTTCCTTGTTCTCTTGTATTGTTTGGAATACACAGTACTATTTACAAAAATGCAATTGGTATATATAAATATTCTTGTCTTGATCCTGATTCCAGAAGGAATGTGGTACATGGTTATTAACAAATTATTTTAAATCAATTGTAGATGATCTTTGAAATGTAAGATGCTATGTTCTATATTTTTCTGAGTGATTTGAGCCAAGATTGGTTACTGGATTTCAAAAAAAAAAAATCTTTCTCTGCTCTGGCTTGTACAAACACATGCTTTTTCTTCTTTGGTCAGTTAATATGTGGGATTACAGTGATTTATTTTCAAATATTTAGCCAGCCTTACATCTCTGCAATAAACCTCTCTTGGGTCTGGGATAAAATATATCTATCTATCTATCTATATCTATATCTATATATATATATATCTGAATCGTGCTTGCTCATATTTTAAGGATACTTATGTCTACATTGATGAGGTTACTGGCTTGTAATGTTCTGTTTTTCCTTTCTTGGTATTGTTATTGTTTATGTGAGGTATCAGCATAATACTGGATTCATAAAATGGATTTGAAAGTGCTCTATCTATTTTCTGGAAGAAATTGTATAAAACTAATAATATCGGGTCCCTGATAGGGTATACAATTATCCAGTGTAACCATCCAGGTCAGATTTCTTTTTGAGGATTTTTAAAATTATGTATTTAATTTCTTAACACTTGTAAGGCTATTATAACACTTCTTTCATATTGTGTTATAATTTTAGCCATCCTAAAATTTACAGTTGAATGGTTTTTATTATGTTACAAGGTTATACAACCTTCAGTGTCTAATTTCATAGTATTTACAGCATCCTAATAACGAACTCTACTCCCTTTAGCACTTTTTACATATGTTGCCCTTTTCCTGATACTGGACAATCATCACTAATCTACTTGTTCTAACTCTCTGAATGTGTTTTCTGAATTATTTCACATAAATAAGAAAAGCCAACGTGATCTTTTTATATCTTCATTTTCCTTAGTATGATTATGGTTTTGGTATTTATATTGCAACACACACCATAAATTTTATACTCTTTTGATCAATAATACTCCATTGTATGAAATGTATTCTCCATATTCTTATTACTTATTCTGAAAAAAATAGGATCTTAAGCAGTCATTTACGAATTTAAGTACATATAAACTGTGAGGAGTGAAAGAAGTCCTGAGTAAATGTGTATTATTGCATATCCATGGCCATGCTTCAGACCCATGGAAATTGCAAAGTCTTTCCTTGGTGAGGCTAGAGGAATGGCCAAGTCTTCCTCTGGTTCAAGAAAAACTGTTAATGAATAATTGATTTTTTTATTTAATTTTATATAACAAAGTCCAATTAAATGAAAACAAACATTTATACACAATATTTGGGAATTTGGGCGTCTTTCTTTCCAAACTACTTCCTGCTGGTAAGGGGCGCTGTCTTGGGGGATTCGAAGAAGATTCAGAGATCCTGGCTGTAGTCTGTAGGGCTGTTTTGTCCAGCTGTTTTGAATGTAGGATCACCTGGTACTCTGTTTCAGGCGGTCTGGCGTGATCAAACCACATTAGTCTGGAAGGAATCCACATCTTTTCATTTTCTGTGGAAACAGAAATAGAAATCCTTTTCCCCAGTAACTTGTCCTTGAACTTAAATTTTGGAGTAAAAGCATTTTTTTTAATTTATTATTTTACATGTCGATCCCAGTTCCCTCTCCCTCCCTCCCTCCCCCCCAGCCCTCCCTCCCTCCTTCCCTCCCTTTTACCCTCTCTGCCCTCTCACATGCACTCCCCTCCCATACCCCCACCCCAATTCCATAGGTAGGGGAATGCCATCCAGTTGGGGTCATGTAGATCTGACAGGTCCTGTGAAGTAGGGACTAGGGCATCTCTCCTGTCTCTAGATTAAGGCAGTTATCCCTCCATGGGGGATATGTTCCCAAAGTCCTTTTGTGCACCAGGGATACATCCTGGCTCCACTGTCTGAGGTCTCTTAGACTGCTCAGTCCTTCTGGCTGAGACCCATATTCAGGGGGGCCCGAGTCAGTCCCATGCTGGCTTCCCAGCTATCAGTCTTGTGGCCCTTAGCTCCTCCTTGTTCAGGTAAGCTGTCTCTATGTGTTTCTGCGGCATGGTCTTGTCCTCTCCATCTGCTTCTGGGTTCTAGTTTGACTCAGTGTCGATGTATGGGTGTTTGCTCCTATTTTCAACAGGCATTAGTTGAGGGCTCCATGGAGAAGTTAGTTGTTGATCTCACTCTCTGGGAAGGGCATTTATGATAGCCTTTCCACGGAAGCTGAGATTGTTAGTTGGGAGCAGTCTTGTAGTTCTCTCGACCTTTCTTTGTGTTCAATTTTATCTTCAAACCAATATTTGCTCCCTCTTTTATGTTCTCTCTCTCTGTCTCTGTCTCTGTCTCTGTCTCTGTCTCTCTCTCTCTCTCTCTTTCCTATCTTCCATTCCTAACCAGGCTCAATCCTCCTGGTCGCACATGCCTTCCTCTCCTCCCCCTCATTTTCTCCTACTTCTCTCTCCATTCGCTGTCCTCCCCCACTTCACCTGAGCTCTGGGGGACTTGTCCCTTCCCAGTTCTGTGAGGGACTTTATATGATTCTCTTAGAATACACCTTGTATCCTAGTTCGTCTGGTGATGTGAATTATAGGCTGGTGATCATTTGATCTAGGTCTAAAATCCATATATGAGTGAATACATACTGTGTTCCTCTTTTTGTGACTGGGTTACCTCATTCAGGATGGTTTCTTCAAGTGCCATCCACTTGCCTGCGAATTTCAAGATACCATTTTTTTTTTCTGCAGAGTAGTATTCCATTGTGTAGATGTGCCACATCTTCATTAACCATTCTTCAATTGAGGGGCATCTAGGTTGCTTCCAGGTTCTTGCTATTACAAATAGTGCTGCTATGAACATAGTTGAACAGATGTCTTTGTTGCATGGATGTGAATCCTTTGGGTATATGCCTAAGAGGGGGATTGCCGGGTCCTGTGGTAAACTAATTCCCATTTTCCTGAGGAACCACCACACAGACACTGAAAGAAACAATTAATAAATGGGACCTCTTCAAACTTAGAAGCTTTTGTAAGGCAAAGGACGCAGTTGACAAGACCAAACGGCAGCCCACAGACTGGGAAAAGATTTTCACCAATCCTATATCCTACAAAGGGCTGATCTCCAAAATACACAAAGAACTCGGGAAACTAGTCAACAAAACACCAAATAACCCTATTAAAAAATGGGGTACAGAACTGAATAAAGAATTCTCAATGGAGGAAATCAAAAAGGCTGAAAGACACTTAAGAAAATGCTCCACATCCTTAGCTATCAGGGAAATGCAAATCAAAAAAACTTTGAGATACCATCTTATTCCTGCCAGAATGGATAAAATTAGAAACACCAGTGATGACTTATGTTGAAGAGGATGTGGAGAAAGTGGAACACTCCTCCACTGCTGATGGGAGTTCAAACTCATACAGCCATTTTGGAGATCAGTATGGTGCTTCCTCAGGAATAATTGATCTTCAGCTAAAACCTTCAGCATAAATTATGAGCTGCAGCTTCCTCCTCCAGGTGACTGCAGGAGACTGCTCCCCTACAAAGACTCCTACTGTGATTAGCTAAGACATCCCCTCCATTCACATGCTGTATATAATCAACAAATGTTTGATCTTCCATGAGAGCCCAATGACCACCTAGCTTTACTGTGTGTCTGTCTCTGTCCTTCCTTCTTTCCCCTGTGGTCTCAGAGCAATTCCAAATCTATTCAGGTCATATAAATACATTTTTTAATTCCTTGGAAGACACTCATAGGAGACAATTTATGACTCATAGAGTTTGGAGGTTTTTGAGGAACTTTTTTTTTTTTCAAAGGAAGTGTGCCCATTACAAGGTGGAAAAGCCACATGGTGGGGAGGGAAAAGTTAGAAAAAGAGTAATGATGCCCAAAGTACTAGCAAAATCATATTTAAGTTTGGAACAGCATCTGTAAGAAAATGGGTAATAGAGAATAGAAAAAGAAAATTTTGAGTCTTTCTCCTTTAAGTCCCAGAAGGCAGGCAGACCAGCCCCATGTCATGGTATCTTATAGGGACTATGCTAGGAAGAGGAAACCCTAGAAACAAAAAGTACAATATCTCTTTAAAGAAAAATGTGTTCTAATTGTACCTTCAGCATGGCTCAAGGGAAGCCATCCTTCTAGGGCTGGACCCTTGGCAGGTGGATTGACTTGACCAGCTGGAATATCATTTTTTTCTTCACAAACCTCAGGGATTCTATTCTCTTGACCAGAGGGGCTTTTCCTTAATGGGTCATTATGACACTCCCGAACTAATTCTACTACAAGTAGAATTATTGGTTGGCATAATTTTCCTCTAGCACTATGAATATGCCATTACATTAATTTTCTCTCCCCTCTTTTTTCTTTCCTTTTCTTTTCTTTCCTTTCCTTTCCTTTCCTTTTCTTTCCTTTTCTTCTCTTCTCTTTTCTTTTAAGTTTGCCTCCTTTCATCTACCTCCATTCCTTTCCTAACTCTTTTCTTCCTTCCTCCTGATCATCCATCCTTGCTCCCTTCCTTGTTATCAACTCCTGGATTTCTATTTTTTTTCAAAACTTCTCTAACTTTAGGGATATTGTCTTTTGATGAAGACCTTGTTCATTTATGTTCATTTAGTTTTTGAGCCTTTTAAGGAGATTTTGAACATATTTAAGTTGTTGATGTATAGCTTTTGATAAATTCAACATCAAACATTTAGGCGATGATTTCTATTGATTCGTTGTGTGTAATTTGTACATCCCTTTTATTCCTATTAAAAACCAGATGTTGATACTAATATTATATTACAAGTCTCCTCTCTAGGTTTTCTGGAATTTCTTGTTGGGCAATTATTTCAATCCTGCCATTGGCAGGCACGAGATCCAAACAAATCTCATGAAATCCACCCACTGTCATTCTCTGAATTCCTAGCCTGCCTGTCTTCCTTCTTCTCTCCAGTTTTCAATGTTCCTGTGTTTGTCTTCTGTAGAAGGTGCCAATGTTTCAGTTACTAATAATAGAGAAGGGGAGATGGTTAAAAAATATATCTACTTCCTTTTCAAACAAGTAGAACTATCCTTGATTCTTAGGGAGATAATGGGGGAGTTGAGACAAAGAGGAGAGGATACATATGGTCAAATTTTATTCATATGTGTATATAATTATCAAAAGTAGAGGATTTAAAAATATATTTGTATACATTTTCAATGATTTTTGGCTTGTGTCTTCTATGAGATAACGAGCTGTATGGAGCAAGAATCTTGTCCCTTAGTTTTCTCATCACTTGACATAAAATAAAGGTTCAGCCCATGACTCAGATACCTTAAAAATCTCAGTGAAGGTTTTTCTATCTTGTTCCACAAAATAGAAACAGATTCATTGCCAAACTCTTTTTATGAGGCCACAATAACCTTGGTACCCAAGCCTCACAAAGACACAACTAAGAAAGAAAACCACAGACCAATATCCCTGATGGACATCGATGCAAAAATACTCAATAAAATACTGGCAAACTGAATTCAAGAATACATCAGAGAAATCATCCAACATGACCAAGTAGGCTTCATCCCTGAATTGCAGGGATGGTTTAACACACAAAAATCCATCAATGTGATCCACCATATAAACAAACTGAAAAAGAAAAACCATATGATTATCTCCCTAGATGCTGAAAAAGCCTTTGACAAAATTCAACACCCTTTCATGATAAAGGTCTTGGAGAGATCAGGGATAACAGAAACATACCTAAACATAATAAGAGCAACATGCAGCAAACCAACTGCCAACATCAACTGAATGGAGAGAAACTTAAGCCAATTCCTCTAAAAGGCTGCCCTCTCTCCATATTTCTTCAATATCATACTTGAAGTTCTAGCTAAAGCTATAAGACAACAAAAAGAGATCAAGGGGATCCAGATTGGAAAGGGAGAAGTCAAACTGTCTCTATTTGCAGATGATATGATAGTTTACATAAGCAACCCAATAAACTCTACCAGGGAACTCCTACAGCTGATAAACACCTTCAACAAACTAGCAGGATACAAGATAAACTAAAAAAAAAAAATCAATGGCCCTACTTTTTTCAGACGACAAAGAGACAGAGAAAGAAATCAGAGAAACATCACCCTTTACAATAGCCACAAACAACATAAAGTATCTTGGTGTAATGCTTACCAAACAAGTAAAAGACCTATATAATAAGAACCTTGAGGCTCTAAAGAAAGAAATTAAAGAAGATACCAGAAAATGGAAAGATCCCCCATGCTCTTGGATAGGTAGGTAGGATAAACATAGTAAAAATGGCAATCTTGCCAAAAACAATCTACAGATTCAATGTAATCCCCATTAAAATCCCACCACAATTCTTCACTAACCTTGAAAGGATAATAATCAACATTATTCTGTTCTGAAAACAGCCTGGTATTGGTACTAAAATAGACAGGTAGACCAATGGAATCAAATTGAAAATCCTGATAATAACCCACACACCTATGAACACCTGATTTTCAACAAAACAGCTAAAATTATACAATTGGGCAAAGACAGCCTCTTCAACAAATGGTGCTGGCACAATTGGATGAGGGTGTGTAGAAGACTGCAGATAAACCCTCATGTGTCGCCATACACAAAACTCAAGTCCAAATGGATCAAAGACCTCAACATCAACCCAGCCACATTGAATTTCTTAGAAGAGAAATTAGGAGGTACCATTGAACAAATTGGTATAGGAGACCGCTTCCTGAACATAACTCTAGGGGCACAGACACTGAGAGCAACAATTAATAAATGGGACCTCTTCAAACTTAGAAGCTTCTGTAAGGCAAAGGACACAGTGGACAAGACCAAAGGCAGCCCAGACTGGGAAAAGATTTTCACCAACCCTATATCCGACAAAGGGCTGATCTCCAAAATATACAAAGAACTTAAGAAACTAGTCAACAAAACACCAAATAACCCTATTAAAAATTGGCGTACAGAACTGAAGAAAGAATTCTCAATAGAGGAAATCAAAAAGGCTGAAAGACACTTAAGAATGTGTTCAACATCCTTAGCTATCAGGGAAATGCAAATCAAAACAACTTTGAGATACCTTCTTCTTCCTGCCAGAATGGCTGAAATTAGAAACACCAATGACAACTCATGCTGGAGAGGATGTGGAAAATGTGGAACACTCCTCCACTACTGGTGGGAGTGCAAACTCATACAGCCATTTTGGAGATCAGTATGGCTGTTCCTCAGGCAAATGGGAATTAGTTTACCACAGGATCCCGCAATCACCCTCTTAGACATATATCCAAAGGATCCACATCCATGCAACAATGTGTTCAACTATGTTCATAGCAGCACTATTTGTAATAGCAAGAACCAGGAAGCAACCTAGATGCCCCTCAATTGAAGAATGGATAATGAAGATGTGGCATTTCTACACAATGGAATACTACTCTGCAGAAAAAAAAACAGTGGTATCTTGAAATTTGCAGGCAAGGGGATGGCACTTGAAGAAACCATCCTGAATGAGTTAACCCAGTCACAAAAAGAGGAACATAGTATGTACTTATTCATATATGGATTTTAGATCAAGCGCAAAGGATCAACAGCGTATAATTCATGCCACCAGAGGAACTAGGGTACAAGGTGCATTCTAAGAGATTCATACAAAGGCCCTCACAGAAGTGGGAAGGGACAAGTCCCCCAGTACACAGGGGAAGTGGGGGGGCAGTGAATGGAGAGAAGAGTAGGAGAAAGCAAGGGGGAGGAGAGGAAAACATGTACAACTAGGAAGATTGAGTCCAGGTAGGAATAGAAGACAGGAGAGAGAGAGAGAGAGAGAGAGAGAGAGAGAGAGAGAGAGAGAGAGAGAGAGAGAGAACATAAAAAGGGAGCCAATATTGGTTTGAAGAGAAAATTGAACCCAAAGAAAGGTCTAGAGAACTACAAGTCTGCTGCCAACTAACAATTTGAGCTTCTTTGGAAAGGCTACCATAAATGCCCTTCCCAGATAGTGAGATCAATAACTAACTTCTCCATGGAGCCCTCATCTAATACCTGTTGGAAACAGAAGCAAACACCCATACATAAACACTGAGTCGAACTAGGACCCAGATGCAGATGGAGAGGACAAGATCAGGCTGCAAAAACACATAGAGACAGCTGACCTGAAAAAGGAGGAGCTAACGGCCCCCAGACTGATAGCTGGGAAGCCAGCATGGGACTGACTCAGGCCTCCCTGAATATAGGTCTCAGCCGGAAGGACTGTGCAGTCTTAGGGACCTCAGACAGTGGAGCCAGGATGTATCACTGGTGCACCAAAGGACCTTGGGAACACATCCTCCATGGAGAGATAACTGCCTTAACCTCAAGACAGGAGAGAAGCCCTAGTCCTTACTTCAAATGACCTGTCAGATCTACATGACCCCAACTTGATGGTATTCCCCTGCATATGGAACTGGGTGGGGTGATGGGAGGGGAGGGTGGTTAGGGTGATTGTGAGAGGGCAGAGAGGATAAAAGGGAGGGAGGGAGAGAAAGAGGGAGGGGGAGGAAACTGGGATCAACATGTAAAATAGTAAATTAAATAAAAACAAAACAAAAAATATCAATGAAATAAAGTTGTAAAGTAGCTGAAATGATACAAACTTTGTCACGTATTGTTGCTGCAGATGAAACTCCAGAGCTTAACCCTGAAATCCTATGCATGTGGAGTTCTTTCTGGATGCAGTCAGAATACATCAGTATGGATGCTGTGAGGTTGTGAGCTCATGGATGCTTCCATAGGCCCGATTCCTCCATGAAGACAACAACACAAATGTATTCATGAGTGGGTGGTGCTGTCTGAGCTACTCTGTGACTGCAACACAACATAGAAAAGTGAGAAACAATATCCCTAATATTTAATACCTATAAAATGATTCAAGATGGAATCAGTAGAGGACAGTGAAGTGTTACTAGTCTGCATATTTGTCTCATATTCCTCCCTAGGATTTCACAGATATAGATGGTGGCAAACTCTGCTTTTAAAAGCTTCACAACCAGATATCACCTACAGTTGTATAAGACATGTTACACATGGCTCATACACTGTTCTTTTTTATCCTGTTTAAGAGTTATGAGACATGTTAAAGTAACACACATACACCTGAACTTGAGAGGTAGCTTATACATGTACACATATATATTCATGTGTATTTCACTTATGCAGATTAGAATGTGATAAAAAAAATCAATGGGCCTAAACTGTGACAGGCTATAGAATATCCAAGAATTAGACACAGGAGTCTAGAAGGTCTCTGTGGTCTTGATTTTAGGAAGAAGAGCCAACATGTACTGGACCTAATGGAAAAATTATTCCAGACTCCAGTAATACTGTTTTTCTGATAGGAACAGAAAGACATAGATGCTGGGCAATGGTGGCACACACCTTTAATCCCAGCTCTCAGGAGATAAAGACAGATGAATCTCTGTGAGTCCATGACTACCTAGGGCTACAAAAGATTGAATTAGTCTAGAAAAGAAACAGCTCACAAGAAGGAGATCTCCGATTCTATGCCTTTAATCCCAGCTCTCTCGGGGTATAGAAAATAGGAGCAGATATCCAGTCTGGGGCATTTTGGTCTTCAGTCATGTTTGGACAATTAGTATCCAGTCACATTGAGGGAAGTATTGCTTCAGCCTGACATAGAGGTAAGAGCTAGTGGCTAGGTGCTTTGCTTTTCTGATCTTTGGCTTGAATCTTAAACCCCAATATCTGTCACTGGGTCATTTATTTTTCATGTTACAGTATATGGTTCATTGAATGGATTAAGGGAGAAGAATGAGGAGAGATTTGTTATTGATGTGATAAAACTCTTGCTCCATAGGATTAAGTCATTATAGTCCAGACACTCTCAGGCCCCTGTGGCTACTAGAACTTACCCTAATAAGTTAGATGACTGCAAGTGTGGGTGGAGATCCTGTTTATGGGCCATAGGTTCCATTTAACTGGACAATATATAGATTAAACTTTTAAGTTCACTTGATTTTTTCAGCAAGATACTTTCACTTGAAGCTCTGATAAGATTCAAAGAAATTCAATGCAAAAATACTATGAAACTTTGTTCAAACTATCACAGCAAAGGAGTGCTGATTCCATGTAGATGTTCACAAATAAAGGTCTAAGCAGGGTACAGACAAAATTGATCACCAGGACACTCTAGAAAGGGGTAAGCATCTGCCTCATATCCTAGAGGAGAATGAATTTGTCACAACCCAGTTCCTTGTGGCTTCCCATGACTTCTTGTTATAAACCAGAGTACCATATGGAAAGATCCAGTGTATTACCTGCAGACCAAGAGATGGCTTCTCTTAGCTCCACCTTAGTGACCCTATCCTCTTCCTTATCTGAAATTAATTTGTGCTCAAACCATTAGGAAAATCTGGAAGATGTTCTTGCAGAAGCTGAAGATACTGGGAACTAAATATCCACATCTACATTTAGAACATCTGTTCATGCATCTGGCAGCCAGCTAGAAGCAGTCCGACAGACTAGTACACAGGAAATATGACATAAGGTTGATTGCAGTGACTAAACTCTGCTCAGTGTGAGTGGGATGACAGTAATGAGAGAGACAGAGATAGATAGAGATAGAGATAGAGATAGAGATAGAGATAGAGATATGCATAGATGGGGGAGTCACAGATCACAGAGCAATCCTCCTATTTCCAGGATGCCTTTTGTGTTTGCATCTATTGTTTAAAGGGATGACTTGAGGCAGATTGATATTTTCTTTTTTTTTTTACTTTTTAAAAATTTTTTAAAATTTATATTATATAACAAAGTCCATTTAAATAAAAACAAACATTTATAGACAATATTTAGGAATTTGAGCATTGTTCTTTCCAAACTACTTCCTGCTGATAAGGGGCGCTGTCATGGAGGATTCGAAGAAGATTCAGAAATCCTGGCTGTAGTCTGTCAGGCTGCTTTGTCCAGCTGTTTTGAATGTAGGATCACTTCATACTCTGTTTCAGGGAGTCTGGCGTGATCAAACCACATTAGTGTGGAAGGAATCCACATCTTTTCATTTTCTGTGGAAACAAAAATAGAAATCCTTTTTCCCAGTAACTTGTCCTTGAACTTAAATTTTGGAGTCAAAGCAATTTTTCTTAATTTAATTTATTATTTTACATGTCGATCCCAGTTCCCTCTCCCTCCCTCCCTCCCTTCCTCCTTCCTTTCCTCCTTCCCTCCCTTCCTCCTTCCCTCCCTCCTTCCCTCCCTCCCTCCCTTCCCTTTTACCCTCTCTGCCCTCTCACATACTTGATATTTTCTAAGGACTTTTTATGTTTTTTTTTAAGTTGATCCTATTTTCTAAGGACTCTTCATTTTTTTTTTAAGTTGATCCTCAGTGGAAAGTAAAGAAAACAAGAAACTGACCAGAAAGCCAAGAGAAACAGGACATTGTTCCCTCTGCAGAATTTGGCATTGGGGGTTGCCAAATTCTTTATGGAATATTTCTCTCCCTGGGCTAACCACGGCATTGTTCCTTCTGTTTTTCCTTCCAGCAAAAACTTCGACCACTCCTCCTTTTCCTTAATGGCATCTTCTTTCTCATTTTGCAACAGAAAATGCAGTGTTTTTGTCATTCTTTCTCCATATGTATTTCATAGAGGCAGAAGTGAGGACCTGTAAACTCACTTCCAGTGACGTGTTTGTGTTCATGTACTTCACATGACCATTGATTTATTCAATGCCCATTTGTTTTCAGCTTTCACAAGAAGAGCACCAAACCTGGGAGAAAAGCATGATGCTTTCAGAAAATGCCAGTCACAGAATGGACAGTCTCTGTCTTTCCTGCCCTCGTACAGTCTCAGTGGTTGCTTATTTGTCCTAATTTGTTGGGGTCTGTACTGTAGTGGTGGTTAACTATTTTAACTATTAGGTTAGGCTCTTCTTAGTGGGAGTATGTCAAATCATAGGTGATGCTAATGTCCAAAACTGACATGGCTCTTGAATTTGAATGTAAATTCTGCTGGTAAAATTTCATATTGATATTGTAAGTACAGATAACTAGTTATGAACAACAATGAAAATCATGATTTGAAAGTGTCAGGTCCATTTCCTTTCAAAATGTTAGTCATGCATCTCGGAGCTAAGAAAAATTTCAGAAAATGAGCTGGATTCTTATGTTGAAAATGAGAAAGAATCCCTCAGCGAGGGGCTGTGACTTGCCCAGTTAGGCAGCTGACTGGAACCCAGATCCCCTAGCCCTGTCTTCAACATATCAGCAGTCTTAGGGATTTGGAAGAATTTTTCAATTTCCTACCAGCTGCCCTGGCATGCAGACACAATAATGAGATTCTCTAGTAATGAGATTCTCTAGTGAAGACGTGCCTATGCATTATCAAGAAGGTGTGAAGGCAGCATGTGAGAACAAGTGTATGCTTGGTGATGGCTGCAAGGAGACAGTAATGGCAATGCTGCTCCCAGGACAATCCTCATGCTGCCACATATTTAATCTGCATGTGTTTGGTGCCATTGTTTGAATTTTCCACATGCCACTTCAACAAGGTCCTTTGGTATTGCCATGTTAGATGTTAGACAACAGTACGTGCAAATGTCTAAGGGACATTGTTATTTCAGACGATGCTCCTCAGACATTTTGAATATTCAGACACTCAGAAGATACTTCAAATTGGATCACACGAAACATTTGCATATAAGCACATCCATTCAAAATATGACTGTCCTCTGTTAGTTCTTCAGTCCAGATATTTGCATAGCAACATATGAGCACCGTACTCATTATAAATACAGCAGAGAACAGGAAACGGGAAGACTGACAAAAGATAAATGACAGATGACAGTCTAATAGCAAAGAAAGAAAAAATATATACCGTGGCAGTGAAGGGCCATACTGAATAGTGACAAATTGCTTGTCACATATCAATATTATATGACAGTAAGGAGGATAATGGATATTAATAATGAAAATTCTGGAACACCAATGAAAAATTTACTGGTTTCCTATTCATTTTTTAAAAAAACACTGAATCACACATAAATACGGATACCTGTGCATGTTACAGGTGTTTAGGAAAGTTTCCACTGAAAATGTCTATGCTACTTGAAAGGTACTTTAAGATAATGATAGTACCACTATGATATTGAATACAGAGAGGAGTAGGTGATATCATAGCTTTTCTCTTTTTCTCTATGGTTACAAAGGATTGTGCTTTCATTTACATTGCCAAAAGAGACAGTAAACATGTATCACACGATCTGTTATTGATTAGAAGATGCAATAGTGTCAAACAATAACATGAAAAAGGATTTGTGAATCACCCTTCTGGGGACTATTCCTTCTGGTATGTCTCAAATCAGTGGTATCGACTTTCCTGGATCCCCCAAATAGCTACATTTGATGGACTTATACTCTAGGGTTGGCTGACCCACAAGCAATACTAGATCCAAAGTTCCTGTATTTTTTTCCCTTGAGGCAATGTAGCCATTTATGCTATTTTGTTTCAGTATTCATGCTCTGCTTTATTTATGCTGCACCTTTGAGAAAATTCCACGATATCCTGTCTGATATTGCAGTTATATTCTCTCCTCAGACAATGAGTAGTAGGCACTATAGGGTTATGACAGATGCAATTGTATTCCAACAGAAAATGCAGAGAGCTATCCATTTTCTCAAAGTCCACGTTAGCACTTCACCTAACACTGAACATCACATCTCTATTCTACATTGCTATGGTGCCTGTTCTTGATTGTCAACTTGGCCATATCTGGAATTAAGTAACGCCAAAATGATTAGGCATTCCTGGGAGGGATAATTGTTTTAATTAAATCATTTGAAATGGGAAGACCCACTTCTATCCTGTATCTTTGGGTGGGAAGATCTACCTTTAATCTGGGCTAAACTTCTGCTGGTAGCCTATATAAAGAACACAGAAGAAGGAAGCTTGCTCTTTCTCTGCCTGCTTCTTCTAAGCAATTACATTTCTTTACTGGCATTATAAGCCTGCTTCCTTGGGATGCTAGTGTATAATGAAGCCCAGATGAGATATCCAGCTTGAAGACCCAAAACTACTGTATTGTTGAAACTTCTGTTGGTAGATATCCATTGCCGGGCTACCTGCACAGCCTGTAAGCCATTCTGATAAATTCACTATTATAAAATATATATTATAGAATATATATATATATAGGATATATATATATTCATATGTGTGTATGTGTTTGTGTACATATATATTTTTATCACTATATATAATTCTATAAGTTCTGTTCTTCTAGGGCAGTAATTCTCAACCCATGGGTCACGACCCATTTGAGGCCACATATCAGATATTTCATTAAAATTCATAACAGTATCAAAATAATGGATGTGAAGTAACAGCAAAATAATTTCATGGTCTAGGTTACCACAACACAAGGTACTGCATTAAAGGGTCCCAGCATCAGGAAGGTTGAGAACCACTGCTCTAGGGAACTCTGGCTAATACAATTGTACTCTTTAGAGTGTTGAGACTGGTACTGCTGTCCATTAATGTGAGAGAGGTCTTATTCATCAGGAAGCTTGTCAGATCTGAAATGTGTGGTCATTTGTCATTTCTACCAAAATCCTTAGTTCTTACAACTAAGATTATGTTTGGTCAATCAGCCCTTGAGATGGGCATGGATAGCTTGGAGCCTTAAAGGGCAACAACAGTTCTGATTTTTGTATGGGACAATTCTTAAAAGCCATTACCTTTTCCCATTGAATCCACCTTGCAGCAACCCTCTGGTGGTAAATAGTTTCAAAAATATTTCAACCAGCTCCACGAAGGTGCTAGAGATGACACCTCTGTGTAAACCACTGAAAAATGTTTCTTCCTTCCATTCCCAGACTAGTCTGAATCGGTTTCAGCCATTTCCTTAGATGCTCCTGTAGGATTGAGCATGGGTTCCCTGCAGCAATGAGCAATTGAATAATGCACTCACACATGTGTTTTCTCTCCTTTTACTCCTCTGTTTCTTCCTCCCTGGGACCATATCCCAAATAAACCATAATGTCTATAAGCTTTTGTTGAAAGTTCTGCTCACAATGAGAGAGTTAGGGGAAAGAAAGAGGAAGTACAGTCTAAGTTAAGACATTCATACTCAAGGTAAAATGGACTTATTAAATAAAGAAGATCCAGTTTTTGCTGAGCACTTACCATGTGCTGATTGTAGTTGACATTTTTCAGGTTTCAACAAAGATAATGCAATGTGTGCATTTCACAGCTGAAAAAAAAATTGTGATCCTGTGTTGATATGACTGTGCTGGTTATTTCTGATTTCAGGGTTAGGGGATGAAGAAAATATTAAACCTGGATTCAAAGTCCTGGCAATCATAGAAAGCTTATGGCAAGGCTTCAGTTATTTGGAAACTTTGGAGAAGTGTATCACTCATTCACGCTTCCTGCTGTGGAAGGACCCCAGGGCCTCATTCATACTTGGCAAGTGCTCTGCATTTGAATAACATCCCGGTTCCAATTTTTACTTTATTTTTTGAGGCAAATTGCATTCTTATGTAAGCAATGGTAGACATAGCTGTGTGGAGTCAGGATCACTGTCTAAGCAGGCTAGTCAATGGCAACATACTCAACCTTTCTCTGGTCTGTGGAGTGCTGAGTCTCAGTGTAGAAGATGATCTTTCTCTGGTCCCCAGGAATAATAACATGACTAATCCATCCATATCAGGAAGGATATAGGACGGGATTTTCATGGTTTTGTCTATCCTTTGATGATACACTAGTGCTGGTCTCTCTCTCTCTCTCTCTCTCTCTCTCTCTCTCTCTCTCTCTCTCTCTCTCAGACACACACACACCTTAAAACTACAAGTGGAAATACATTCTACCCTGCATGTTCCCAGGGCTAATTGAGCTGTTCAACAGCCTCCTTAAATTTGGAATGAGGAGCTCTCTTCTCAAGTGCATTGAGTTCATAGCTTCCACCTAATCCACAACCATTGAGCTTGTCTGTTTAGAGACAGATTTTATGCCTTTCACAAACCTCTGCCTAGACCTTCACACCTCAGAGACTGCAATGCTTTGTGCTGGATGGGGTTCATATCCTCCAAAGCTGTCTTACACCTCCATGCAGAAATAGCAGCCGGCCATGCCACTGGTTGGTTTATGATACAATAGCTTCCTTGGAGTGTGCTTATAAATATTTATAGCATCAACAAGCAGTAATGGGCTGCTATTCAAACACACCTGCTGGGAAAGAAAGAAATAAAGAGGAAAAGAGAAAAACACATACACACTTACACAAACTACAGGAAGGTCATGTGGGCACTTTGACCCAGAGAGCATATGTGCAGAGCAGTGACAATAACCACTGCTTTCCCTGGAGCTGTGTCCACAAACTCAGGGTCCTCTACAAGGAAATGGGACAAGGACTGTTTTTAAATGCTGCATTTCCCTAACAGTGAACATGTTTGTTGAATTATGTTTGGAGAATATTGAACAGAATAAAGCATAAAAATATTACTTACATATTTTGCCTCTCAGAGACAACAGTGTTAACATTTTAGAATAGCTATTTTCTTGCCCTAAGAAATGTGTGCTGTCTTGACTCTTTTGAGGTCTGCTTATTATACACAGTTAATGCTACAGATGCTTCGAACAGTATAAACATCATCTTTAATTTGATAGTTGAAAATGATATGTTGCTGTTCCTATTTGTATTGATTTGATTTTTGGTGGATGCTTACTAACCCAATCAATAAAGACTGTTTTTGATGTTACTGTGTGATGAGATGATAGATAGTGTGTGAGGCAAATATGTACAGATGACAACAGCATTCTTGCTTCCAGTGGTTTATAATCCAGGAGAAAAGCAATAGACATTTCTCTGCAATGGATAAGTAATTCTGTGTTACTTGCCAATCAAGACCTTTTAAAGATTAGGGTTTTGGATTGTTTGCCACACCATTCAGGGCTTCATGGTTCATTTTGGGTGGGAGGGAAGAAGTGTGTTAGTGAGTTAGTTACTTCATTCCAGCCCTCTTTCCCACCCCCAAACCGACTTTCAGAATAAGCCATGTCATGTGTAATGTTGTTCTGAAATTATTTAAATACTGGTTTCCCAAGGCCTGGAAACAATTCCTTTGGCAGTCTTGAAATGGGCATGAGGTTTCAGGTTAAAATAAGTCAGAAGAAGGGAACAAATTAAAGACTTGTCTCAAACCCAAAAGCATATGTTTATATGATATTCTTCACGTGTTGTGTTATGCCTGGGTGATTCCCAGGTGTAGCCTTTAGTAGCAGAGCACTTAATTTTTCTTCTAATTTGTCACATGCTACATGGTTTTCTGTGAATTTCCAAAGTACCAGGTAGATCGTATTCTGCATTTAAATAGTGGGAAAATTAGCATCATTAAAAAACAAAGCCTTATTGAGTATATATTATACAACTCTGAGTCCTGAAATTAAAAGCAATGTAGATTGTATACTCTGAGAATCTCTCTCTCTTTTTTTTAAACAGCTGGCATTGCACTTGATTTCTTTCTAACTGGAGGTGTCAATGCTGTCATAAGGAAAAGACCATGAACAGATGCTGGAAGAACGTGGAATGGCTGGCCTACCTGTGTGCATGGTGTTTAAATAGCAACCACACACAATTCTTTACACACTGTGCTCATAGCTTTTTAATGGAGAATCCTAGTTGTCAGGGAATCTCAGCCTCACTAAAAGCAGGTTGAAAAGGCATGGCTTGCATCCTGTTCTGATGCAAAGTGAACTCCAGCACCTTCCCAGGCATGAGCTGTCTCCCATGAAATATTCAACCTGAAACTAATTAACTCTTTAGCTCTGCATTCTGGATAGCCAGAAAATCAGAGAATAGATAAGCAAGCTAAAGAATATTAAGAGAAGATCATCAGTCATTTCTAATATGGGATATTTATACTCAAAAAGGTAGGACAAGTTTCTTCATAGAAGTAGCAAACTAGTAACAAAAGAAGGGGTGCAAGTGAACATGGTTGTTAAACTATGCTTGGAAAATAATGTTTGGTAAGTACTGCAAATAAAGAATTTAACAGACTTGACAATCAAATGAGTTGTGTCCCTTTAAAAAACCTTAAACTGTACATTTTGAGAAGGAGTTGGAAAATCTGAATGCTGTCTGACAATTTTATAAGAAAATTATTATTAATTTTATTATGTGTGAAATTTCTATGTGGGCACATAGGAGGAGGTTCTTTTAGGGGATATGAATGATGACAAAAGAAGATCTATAAATGATGGAATAGACAGTATATATATATATATATATATATATATATACGTATATATATATATATATATATGTATATATATATATATATATGTATATAGTGTATATTGAACCTTGAGAGGCTACTTCTCTGTAATTTTTGCTTTTCTATATAGTTATGATTTTTTCATATTACAAAATTTTCTGAAAGGACTGCTTCCATGTGACCTCAAAATCCTAGGGAAATGAGAAAGTGTCATTTCCATTAAGTTTCATTTATGAAGAGATAGAAGTTGAGGTCACCTGTATGCACTTGGATTTTCTGGGAAGGCCTACCACAGTCATGAACCTTTAATCATTCCTGTGGCAGTCCTCATCCATATTTTTCTTTTCCTTCACAGAGTTAACAGCTCACCTTCTTTGTCTTCATAGCGTATTGTTCAGCTGGAAAGCACAAGTTCTTTGGAGCCAAAAGCTGTGAGTGTGAATCTACACCCCATGCTGCAGTCACTTATAACTGTTAGACCTGGGGCAGGTTACTTAAATCTCTGTGTTCTTTTAATATATATATATATATATATATATATATATATATATATATATTAGTTAATTTATTTAGTTCCAAGATTTACTATGAAACTAAAAGAAATCTTTGCCAGATTTATCTCCACATATTGGATGCACTAAAACATGCTGTTTTAGCGATAGAAGATTTTCCACCAAGAAAGCTGTGATTGACAGCTATGTGAGTGGAATAGCTGGTGGTGAGGAGACAGTGCCTCTTAGGGAAAATGAGAGATAAGGGGAGAACGTTGTACTGCTAGTATCAGGAGCAAGGGGAGGAGGAAAGATAGGAGGATGGAATACGAGTTAATAAATAGAGCTTGGGGAAATCAAGTAAAAAGTAGCCAGGAACGAACCAAACAGATGGTGCTAAATATACACATGAATATCAAAGTGGTGATGACTAATATAAGACAAGGAAATTGAAGTGGGACTGATTTAAAAACAAATTAAGGCCAGAGTGACCCAGCATGAGAAACACTCCTTGTAGAAGCCAGAATTGGCCTTGCAGAAAAAGAGGAGGAGGAGGGTAGCTGAAATAACATTCCAAATAAGTGTTCATACTTTGCTAAAGACATAAGGGAAGTGCATGATGGGGAGAACTGGAGATCAGCACTTTATGCATGTAATAGGAAAAAAAATCACAACTTTAGCTTCATGGAAATAATTTTTAACAGCTAATGATAATGGCTTATGAATAGTTAGTGCATCTGGAGCAAGATTTAAAATTAGTAGGGCTGAAGGTAGAGGGGTAGAGGGTCTGCAGAACTGTTAAGAAATTAGAAAATGATTTTATTTATCTGGTTGAACACTATCAGAGTAATTTTGTTGTAGTGGTAATTTGATTGTTAGTTTGATATAAGAATAAAGGAAAAATATCAGACTTTGCTGGAGAGGCCTAAGATGAAACAAAGCAAGAAAAGATGAATCCAGAATATAAGATATCCTGTGTGTAAGGATTTAGATGGAAGGGTCTGGGTCTGAGGGGGTTGGTAACCTGGGATGAGGAAGACGCCTACAAAAATCCTCACTCCTGAAGAAACATCATTTCCAATCTCATTTCAACCTTCCCTCTTTGGTTTAACAATGATCACTGTTTAATATATATCATTTTTTTAAATCTCTTATTCTCTTCTCCACTGTTTAGAAAGGAGGTCTCAGCCATTGCTTATTTATCAGCTACCACACATCATCAGAATACCCAGGACTTTGCTTTCCGTGGCTCACAGAGACTGCCATGTTTACCACTAAGTAGGTCAATTCCCCCATTGATTCTACAACAGCCACCAGGCACATGGGGTAGAGTCACAGTTCATGCAGAGTTCATGACATAAAAGGGCAGAATTGGAAATTCTTTCAAGAAACACATCACTAGAAATGAATACACTGCTCTTCATGGACTCAGCCCCAGCCTTGTTTTCCTCTAGTCTTAGACTAAATAATGGTTTCTTTAGCTAAATTATGAGATAAAGTCACTGGTTTACCTATATAAGCTATTTTTTAATGAAACATGAGCACTTTGACATAAGAATGACCTCAACATGGTGGGGGGCTTACACTGTCAGTGTTACTTATGAAATAACACAGGATTTAGGACACTAGATACATATCAGTTATCCTTAAGGTCACTAAGAATATACCTGCTCCATATGGTAAATAATGGTACTAGGAATATTTTGTGGTATTAAAGTTAACTTTGCAAGCTTTATTTTACCTCCCCTCCCTTGTTACATACCTATCTGTCCACTTTAAAGTAGACCATGCTACACAGCTGTAGGGCCACCTCTATCCCATTCAAAATGGAATAGAATGGACTGAGGCCAGGCAGAATAATGGCATGGACTTTGAGAGAGGAAATGCCACCACAAATATGGAGGTGGAGAGCAGAGCCTCACATGAGCCTTTTAGGACAATAAAATCTGACATTTTCAAGGGGACCATGATTTGTGTGTGGGTGGTTACCTGTAGAATAATCTTTCAGAAGTGTCAGTCAGCTGTGAGAAGTTATTATTATTATGGAGTATTAAACTATATAAAGTTGTGTTATATTTGCTTATACTGCATTTATTTAATTATGTAAAGATGTGTCACCTTGCCTGCCAGAGGCACCTGATTGGTCTTGTAAAAAGCTGAATGTCAACAGCTAAGCAGTAGAGATATGCAGGGTTGTTATTGTTCTTAAAACATTGACAGTGTTTCTACCTGGACCCTTTCTCATTCTCAAAAGCCAGCTAATCAGAATTCAATGTGATGATTGATCAGTTTGTTGATAAGCAGAAGCATCATTTAGCATAGTGAATGTGAGTCCTGAATTTGGAACTAATTAGGCATGCAATATGGTTTGAATCTGGCATACACCCTAAAGATTTGTGTGTCAAAGGCTTGGTCCTTACCTGGAGGCACTACTGAGAAAGAGTTGAATCATGGGAGAACTAAATCAAAAGTTTCATCTGTTGTAAGTTCACAAATGAGTAAGTAGACTATTGGGAGATAGAGGTGTTAGTATTTGGCATCTGCGTTGGCCTGCCCTTGGGGTTCTGACAGTATATGCCCTCAGCTGCAGCCACTGAGAGCACCTCCTGTGCATGCACATACACTATGCTTCCTTTTAAAAGGGCCCTGCCTACCTCCCATCTCTCTTTCTCTCCCTCTCTCTCTCTCTCTCTGCTTCTCTGCCTGTCTCTGTCTCAGTCTCTTTGCCCCTCTCTTCTCTTCTGCTGCTCCTGTCTCCAGAGGCCAGTCTCCCTTCTCCATTGCCTGCTTTTCCCATTCACTTTCCTCCCATAAAACCCCTCCACTCAGGCTCTGTCACATGGCATCTTCCTCTTGCACACTGCTTTTAAAAATTACAACAGGAGGCTTATTTGAGAAAGTAGGTTGCTGTCATGGACAGGGTACATTTGAGGGTACATCTTAAACCCATGTCCTTTCTCTCCATCTGTTCCCTAGCTTCCATAAAGGAAGCAGCTTTCCTACTCCATGCCTTTCTGCCCTGATGTGATCTCACCACAGATAGAGAGGCAATGGAACATGAAACAAACAAACAACCATTTCCTTTTTTGTTATGATAATAGTTTTTATGTGTTTTACACGTCAATCTCAGTTCCCTTACCCTCCCCTCCTCCCCTCCTCCTCTCCTCCCCTGTCCTCCCAACCCCCATCCCATCCCCTTTCTGCTCCCCAGGGAGGGTGAGGCCTTCCATGGGAGATCTTCAAAGTCTGCCACATCATTTATATAGGCTTAGAGAGTATCTCTCTATGTGGAATGGGCTTCCATTTTTATACTAGTACTCATGGTCCCCAGTCTGATAGCGGGGAAACCATCATAGGACCAATCCAGACCCCCTGTATGTGGATGATAACTGATAACACATCAGTTATCATAGATGTTTGTACAGCTTGCACCAGTACGCTGTCACTGTTCACTTACTTGGAAGGATCTCAGGTTCTCAGCAGAAATTCTCTTGTACCCAATTTGGCACTAAGTTCCCATCCTATCTTCATCACTATAGCTAGAGCATGGTATCAGGACACATGTGTTTACATTCTTGGCCATACACATGTCCACCCTCGACCTTGAGTATGTCTCATGTGGGTATTCATGATTTTGCAAATAATATTACACCTGGCTCACAGGAGGATGCTTAGCCTATGGTGTGTTTTCTTATATCAAATTCTAACTTTTTCATCAAATCTGACTCATTTCACCTTCCAATAAAATCTTACCTTTGGCCTCATCTTTATCAAACACCATTTGCTTTTCAACCATTTCAGCTGGCTGCTTCATCCAACATTGGAAATTAACAAATATGAAATAGTTTGAATAACTGACCCATTACCATCATCTATCAGAGATGGCTTCCCCTTCCCTTTTCTTCTGGCCTTAAAGGTAAAGGCATGCCACATAGGCCTGCCAATCTAAGGCAGACCAGTAGAGTCTATGGAGAAGATAAATGTCTCCAGTAACTTCAGCCCTTCTGTGCCAGCTTCACTTCTCCTGAGTGTAGAGAATTGAAAAACAGCTCATTAATTTGACAGTTATAGTGTTTTCTTTCTCAATGGCCTTAGTTTTGTTTTGGGGGTGATTCTTCAACATCCAAGGCTGAAGAGAGGTGCTTGCTGTAGGTTGCACATATGCATATTGAGGTAGTATTATTTGTGTGGTAGAATTGCTTAGTTTCTCTTTTCTCTTTACATTGTCTTTAGCATCCCTGATTACACAGAGCACCCCAGTGGACACCTCTATTATTCTGATTCTGCTATTGCACCCGATGAGCTGCATTCCCTTATTGGTTTATGACATACAAGTTTCCAAATGCCTTCATTATCATCTTTTTCAATATTTCAATGAGTCAAGATAACTTTCATCATTATTACCATTGGTTTGTTAATTTCAATTGTTTGACAGTTACAAAAATCAAGATTAATATAATTGCAGTGAATTAAAAGTACTTCAAATTCAGATTTCTAATCTATATTGCTTCATTTTTCATTTCCTGTATAGTTCCTGTAGACCACAACATGAACATCCCATAGTATCTTTCCACTGTGGTACTCACCTCTGTTCTCTTTTGTTTCTTCCCGAATTGCCTTGGATGGTTAAAATGCACTCCAGTTGTGCTCTGGGCATTTGCTACCAATTGAAAAGAGTGGGCAAGTGTATCAATACACAATTTCCATTCTTAGTGCAGAAATCCTATTGGTAATAGCTGTGAAAACTCCTATAGTGAAAAGCCCTTGGAGGTTTCATGGAATGACTCCTGCTTGGAGGATTCTCAGGCACAAATACAAAGGGAATTTACATGAGTGCCTATGGCTTTACAGACTTTACATCAATTCTCCTGACAACATGTAGTGCTAATGCAGTATTGTTTCTGGCTTTGCATTGAGTAAACAGAGGCTAGTATTGAAATCACTGTCCTATGAGCACACCATGCAAGGAGTAGATCCATTATTAGAGTTAATGTGGAAGTCAGAAGCCCTGTTGTAACTGCTCCTTCACCCACCACCTCATCTTACTGTAATAACATGCGTCTCAGCCTCGTAAGAAGATGGCTGTAGAGAAACACACTGAGCTGAGGGAAAAGAAATCATAGGAATGACACAGAACTTCACTGTGTGTTTTTGTGTTTAATGGGTAAAGTCAACATTAACATTTTATTTCTTATCAAGTAAATGCTTGAGATTGATTTTGCCAAAGTACCAACATCTTAAAGACTTTTTCTCAATTTTCTTTCTATTTACTTTAAGACACCCTTATAACATCCTGCATATGTTATGCAGCAATTTCCTCTTCACCATTCTGCCATAAATGGGTCAGGATCAATGAAGGTGGCAGAAAGGGAGCAATAGAAAGGAATTTCAAAGGCTCTATCAGCTGGACAGTGTTGATTGAATATTCTCTGTGTATTTTATTTTTCTTGGCAGTGCAAGGATAGGAAGAAATATAAGACAGCATAGTTTCTCCCTGGAATATTATAATGAGCTTAATTTCAAAGACTTTCATATATGATGGATAAAGAGTCATGTCTGCCTTAGGAAAGTAAAAGAACCACAAATAGATAAGAGTTATATTATGTTTAAATTACATGTGCATGCATTCCCTCACATGGACTCAGTGAATGAGATATGAGGTCCTATTTGTATAGCTCCACTCTCAGAGGTCCACATTCCTTGATCATGGTGCAGTTTGCTTTATTACCTTCACCAAATCCTGATTCTGCAATATTAAGACCTTTTTTCCTTTTTCTATAAGTAGTTCCTCATATGCTTGGAGCAGACACCATCTTCCCTTACCTTCCTCTTTTCCCATTCACCTCTCCTTCGACCATTTCTGTGGTCAGGTTCCAGAACCTTCTTTATCACCCTCTTCTGTAATCTTTTTAATTAACTAGAATTTTCTTAAACATTATTAACAGAAATAAACATTATTATCCAGTAATGGGTGACTGAGGACAAATTGAGGCAACATTGACTTCCAGTCTATGGTTCTGTGCTTCTTCCAATGTGGGTTAGGGTTATGTTATTCATTCTGCAGCTACACAATTCCCATTGCCTTATTAAATACATGCTCTCTGAAGCCTCCTTAAGTTGTAATCTCAGGAATGGGTGCCAGTTTATGGGGATTCTATAGCAGCAGTTCTTAAGAGTTATAAAGGAGACAGATGTGAGGCATGCATCTCAATTCTGGTTCCATCACCATTCATCTGTGAGTTCCTAAGGAGTTCCTACCTTTTGCTGGCTTCACATCAGCATCCTGGTCAAATAAAACCATCTTTCATGGTATTTATATCACTACATCTCTGAGCCATCACTTACATGCAAATTTTCACATTTGCCCCTATTACATTTGTTCCATTTATTTCCAGTGTATTTGGCCCAGGATTCCTGGCTTTTAACTTCTGTTTGACTTATAATCCCATAGTTGCAAGCATTAGCTCCTGTGTGCTATAATATTTCAATGGTAGCAGATGAGCAATTCAATAAAGCTCTTTCACAACATTGCGTGACCAACTTCCTCTTTGACCTTGATGCTGATAGTTCTTGATACCCTACCCCAGTCCAGTCCTCCCCAGTTTATTATCTCACTGTTTACAATCCCACCTTTCCACCTTTTGGAAATTATAAATTTTGTATTATGAGGCCTATATTCTCCTTTGTATTCTTATTTTCTCTGAATTCAGAGGCTGAAGTGTCTTACCCACAAGTGCTTTTTATCTTGTGTGATGAAGATTTTGCCACTTAATTTTTAGCTGTCTACTATTAAATGTGCTCTTATAGTTGGCAATTTCACACATTGTATATCTTACTGGGAGCATATGGTACTATATTCCTCACAGCAGAAGCCCATCATGATGCAAATTAAAGGTGGGCAATTTATACTGTTCATACCACTTGGCAACCAGCCTGAAGGCACATGAACCAGACTTCTTCAATCAGATTCTCATGTCTAGGACTTCATTTTGGATAAAGTGATATGAAGATGAACTCACCCACATTTTGGGTGCCCTCACAGAGGCAGAGGCTGAAATGGTTTTCCTTGGTTCATATGCCTATCTTTAGCTTTAATGCTATCATTACAAATACTTTCAATATAACTCAGTTGCTCTGCTTTCCACTTTTTAGCCTCAAATAGTCACATGGGCCTTACCATTTTCTAGTCCTCGCTCTTCAGGTTTATGAAACTTCCAATATTTTAATAGATTCTCCCTTTAATTTAGATAGCGTAGACTTTAGTTTTTATTTGCAATAAGGAACTTCAAGAAAACACCAATGTAGACACCACTATTACCAAGAAACTTATTTTCAAGCATATCTCTCCCTGGAGAGAATTCCACACACAGCATATTACCTATATGTGAAGTGCACGCCTATCCATAGGACTATGCTTCAAGACCCTCCCTGAGTACCTGAGACCATATATCATATCAAATTCTCCTTAGTAATCATACCAAATTCTCCATCTGCTATGTTTTCACCTACAGATAATTGGCTACATTAAAATGGAATTTATGAATTATACTTAGTGAGGTTAACAAAACTTGTAATAAAATATAACAATTATAGTATTCTGGAACAAATTATATGAATGTCTGTTCTCTTAAAATATCTTATTCTACTATATCCATACCCGTGATGGCAAGAGATTACACAATGCCTACAGAATGAGAAGGAGTGAGATGATGACTTAGGTGTTGTGGTAGTGTTAGGAAATTATACATCTGATGACATGTCAAAAGGAAGGCTTCTGCTCTGCTTGACCCTAGATCATGAACCCTTATCAATATTGATGTCCAATATTGCACCCTGGCTGATGGAAGATGACTGGAGTACAGGACACAACAAATAAAGGGTAGAGGATGTCACTTTTGATATGGGATGTTTGGTAGTCTTAATCCAGGCCAAGGATACAGCAACACCTGTGGTCTTTAGAAAGAAAATCCAAAGTGGGTGTGCAGAGTAAGGTCACAGTTCAAGAAGCTCATAGTTTAGGCTTGCATGCTGTACATCCAGGGATAAATACACAGAGAAGGCTCACTCCATCCTCTGCATGCATAGCAAACACGTGACTACAGATACAAAGGTCAGAAACAAAATGTGTTTGTCATCATATATGTTTTATAAAATGAATTTAATACTTCAAGTCAGTGTTGGAAGGGGCACAAAGAGGAAAACATGAGGCACCTGTATACACACTTTATTTCAGATATTTAACTTGGAATTGTGTTCTATATAATTATGAATTACATCCAAAATCAAGATAGAAATAAAAAATTCTTAAAATTCAAAGAACAGGAAAATAAATGAGCCTTAAATTATGCAGCATGCATAGAAATTTACACAACTATAGACACTAAAATTATTTCAACTAGATTTGCAATGATTTGTGTGCAAAGTACAAAATGTAAATGCCAAAACCACAAAAACAAAAGAAAAAAAATCACCAAACTTGGCACGGGAAATAACATGATCACAAAGGTGGTATTCTCAGGGCAAGTCTTCTCCATTGCACTCAAGATATGGTGGTCACTGTGATTTTCCTGAATTGTTTGTGTTAGTGGGGAACTGTGTCCAAGTTCTCCCTTATTAAAACAAAGTGCCTTTAGGAAAATGTAGTACTTGCATTTTCTACATTCCTCACCTCTAAGTACATGTAAAATCCCTGGACATTGTATTTATATCAAATAAGAGATGATGAAAGATTAAAAAAAGAATATTGGGCTATGGAGCACAAAGGAAGCATTTGGTAAGTGCCCTAGGAATTCCTAGTGTACCTCATGTATAGCAGATTTGGAACAGGCGAATGGCAATTTCAAAGGGCCAGTAAATTCAAACTGAGGGTCACTTCAAAATCCTGTATGTATTCTAATGAATAGCAAATGAGCATGTAAGGAAGATAGAACCTTTCTAGACAGTAAGAATCATATTCTTGTCAAAAGCCACAGAACAAGTATATTCCTACACTCAGCCATTCCAGTAAATGTCAGTGGGAAACCTAGACTCTTTTCCAATCACCCTGATGGGAGAGTGGCAGAGAAAAATCAATGAGAAAAAACCCAGCAGAAAACCCTGCCTTGGGGAAGATGAATGGAAAGGACAGGAACAGCCAGGTTTCTACTCTACCTGGGAGTGATGTGGCAAGTCCTGTTTATATTCAGTGGTGTTCTATCAGAGGAGGAACTGTGGAGATTTAGGGTGTCAGCACCCTGTATTTTAATTATGCCACCCTTACTCATACCTCATTAAGCAAGTGGATGCACCTGAAGAACACATTTTTTTTTTACCCTCGTAGCAGCAAAGGCATGGTAGCAAGCCAGAAACCCACGAATATTCCTGGCAGTAATCCTTAAAGGCAGAACAGGGAACCTATATGTCTATGGGAGTAATGAAGAACACAGAACAAATAGATTATAAGCATAATAAACAGTGTGTTTCAGAGACCTGTGGCTTTTGTCAACTGTGTGCACAATCCATGATTTTCAAATAACTTTTCAGTGAATGGTGCTGAGGAAATTTAAGCAGGCAGAGGCACAAAAGATAATAAAAACAAAAAAAGATGACAGCAAGAGAGCAGAGAAACTGGTTCCCGCACATATGGCTGTTGGGAATGAAAAATGGCATAAGTACCCTGAAACCTGCCTGGAAATTTCTTTAAAATTGAATGGGTAACTACTGCATGAATCAGCAATTGTGTTCCTAGGTAATTGAGAACTTTCCTTGCACAGCACTCTCTTCACCAAATCCTCACAGAACTTTTTCTAACAATGTTTCCCAACTAGAGGCAATCCAGATATCCTTCTGAAGATGAATATTGACATAAGCTTTTCTGTACCATCCGATATTACTCAGTAGTGAAAAATAATGATCTACTAATAAAGGTGAATTTGCTTCCAGCCAAGTTCTCACTATTACAAATAATGCTGATATAAGCATAGTTGAACACATGCCTTTGTTGCATGGATGTGGATCATTTGGATATATGTCTAAGAGGGGGGTTGTCGGGTCCTGTGGTAGATTGATTCCCATGTTCCTGAGGAACTGATCTCCAAAATGGCTGTACGAGTTTGCACTCCCACCAGTGGTGGAGGAGTGTTCCCTTTCTCCACATTCTCTCCAGCATAAGCTGTCATTGGTGTTTCTAATTTTAGCCATTCTGACAAGACTAAGATGGTATCTCAGAGCTGTTTTGATTTGCATTTCTCTGCTAAGGATGTTGAACACTTTCTTAAGTGTCTTTTAGCCATTTTGGATTCCTCTGTTGAGAATTCTCTCTTCAGTTCTGTACCCCACTTTATTTGGTGCTTTGATGACTAGCTTCTTGAGTTCTTTGTATATTTTGGAGATCAGCTCTCTGTAAGATGTGGGGTTGGTGAAGATCTTTTAGAAATCTAAGAGATTCATACAAGGTCCCTCACAGAAAGGGAAAGGAAAAAGATCTGAGCATATTGAGAGTGGGGGAGCAGTGAGTGGAGAGGGAGTTAGAAGGAAGAGGGGAGGAGAGGAAAACATGTGGGACCAGGAAGATTGAATCAGGGGACAAATAGATTAGATCGAGAGAGAGAGAGAGAGAGAGAGAGAGAGAGAGAGAGAGAGAGAGAGAGAGAGAGAGAGAGAGATACAATTATAGAGGGAGCCATTATAGGGTTGAAGAGAAAACTGACTCTAGAGAAATGTTCAAAGACTAACAATCTGAGCAACAATGGAAAGGCTACCTTAAGTGCCTTTCTCTGATAATGAGATTGATAAGTAACTTATAAGCCATCATAGAGTCTTTGTCTAGTAGCTGATGTGAACAGAAGACACCCACAGCTAAACACTGAGCCTAACTCCAGGAATCCTGTTGCAGAGTGAGAGGAGTGATAAGAAAATGGGGTAAAGACCAGGCTAGAGAAACCCACAGAGACAGCTGACCTGAACAAGTGGGAGCTCATGGGCCCCCAGACTGAGATCTGGGAAACCAGCATTGTACCCAATCAGACCCCCTGAATGTGGGTCTCAATTAGAAGGCCTGGGCAGTCTAAGGGACCTCTGATAGTGGTTCCAGGATGTATCCCTGGTGCACAAAAGGACTTTGGGAGCAAATTCCTCATGGAGGGATACTCCCTTAGCTTAAAGGCAGGAGGGAGAGCCTAGTCCCTACTCCAAATGACTTGATTGATTTTTGATGATAGTTGGGGGGGGGATGGGGAGGGGGTTGGGGACATGGGAGGGAGGGAGAGGGAACTGGGATCGATATATAAAATAAGAAAAAATAATACATATTTAAGAAGTTATAAAAAGAAAGTCATAAATAAAAGAAAGGTGAATTTGTAGAGATTATGCTACTTCATGCTTCTATTCTATAACTAGATGCATGTTCACCAGGTGTGTTAGTGAGCTTTCCTGGCTGTTTGTATATTGGCTCACATTTCAGAGGTTTCTTGGTCTCATTGCCTTGTGCCCCTGGTCACAAAGTAGTAGCCCATGGCAAGGATAGGTGGCATAAGAAGTTTGTTCACTTCATAGTGGCCGAGAAATAGATCTGATGGGGCTAGGGCCCAAGTAAGACTCAGACAAGGACAAGACTTTATTTTTTGAGACTAAGTCTCTCCTTAGACCTTGAGCTCACTGGCTGGTCAAGACTAGCTGCCCAGAGTCTTTCTGTCTTCACTTCCCCAGAACTAGGGCTGTAGGCACATGCTGTCATGCCTTGCATCTGTGTGCTCGCTGGACATCCAAACTCTGGGCATTATGTTTTCTTGGCTAGCATATTGCCTTCTGAACTATCTCCCCAGCCCCAATGCCACCATTTTAAGCCTAAATGAATTAGTGCATGAGTGCCATACTTTGGTGTCTCCAAAAAACGTGGCATAAAAAGCTGAGTGGACTATTCCCGACTGAGCAGAGTGGTAATCTTTGCATTGTCCACTTCATCTGAACAGAAAGGAGAGTCAGACATGTTCCCACCAGTGAAAGTATGTTTCATCATCTGTAGTCTTCTAGAAAAGCAAACCCTAACAAACAACTTACTGTCATTGTCAGCTTATAGAAGTTGGGATGGGGTAGACAAACCCACAAAACACATCTAGCAAAAACCACAGTGCAGCAAAATCTGCAACATTAATACTAACAACCTGTTTTGTTTTGTTTTGTTTTAAATCAAGGAAACCTTTACAAAATGGAAGAATAATCTCTAGGCTATATTACCTTTGGGGACACAGATAAAATGCAGTTTCTGGACTTTGTTTGAATACTGACTACCACAGAAAAATTAAAAAACACAAATTATAAAACAATAAGTACATTTGAGTGCTAATTAGATATTTGATGCTGTTAAAGACCTACTAAACTTTCAGATATGAAAATAGCAGTATAGTTACATTTTTAACAAGCCTTCAATTTTTAGAGATACATATCTATTTATTTAAGATTTGTATTTGCTTCTCACTTGTCCAAAGGTTGCTGGGAAAAGTAAACATAGGGATCTCCACCATACACTTTAGCATGTCACTTGATGTCATCCTTGTTCAAATCATGTTTTAGGAATTCAGGTTGGTGAGACTTTATGAACATTCCTTCTGACATTTGTAGGAGACACACCTTCTAGTTGGAGAGGTTGGGAAAAATAGTCCTCTCCACATCACCTGTGTATCCAATACCAAATGGTCACCCTGAAAACATATAAATACAAGTACATTTTGTAGCCTGAGAAGGTTGTGATTATATATTTAGGAATGTGTGTGTGTGTGTTTGTGTATCTGTGTCTGTGGAGTGTAAAACAACAATTAATGAAAAAAGAAGCTATAAACTTGAAAGACAGCAAAGACCATAACATGGGAGGCTTTGGATGGATGGGATGAAGAGAGAAGATGATATAATTATACTATAATATTAAATATACACACAATAGTTTTTAAAATGACCCTAGGAAAGGAAGGCATGCCATGGGCTGTTTTTCTGGTGAATTCTGACCACTTTCATGTTACTATTTTTTTTCATCTATCTGACAGTTTTCATAATAAACACTTCTACTATTGTCCAGATGCCTTTCTTTTCCTCTAAGGTTCACTTTCTGGACCACTGTACCATCATTTCCACTTTAAGCCTTTAGTGTATAATTTTACATGGTCATTTCTCTGGATTCAACTTTTGTCATCCTCCCATCTCTTCCCAATCCAGAAACCATGGCAATTTCCTTAATACACAAGCCAGGTCTCACCGTTTTTGTTTGTTTGTTCTTAAATGGTACCTATCACCAGGATAAAAGTGAAGGGCCTGGCATTAGCCTGTAGAAGCTGTGCACCAGCTGCTGGTATCCCTTTGACCCTGGCAGCTCATTTAGCTTTTTCTCAGGCCTCCATCCCACCTTCTTCCTACTATATGTGACCAACAACATTGCCTCAGACTTTAAGGCTTTCAGATTGATTTCTCTGAGTGCATGAGAGGTAAGAATACAAACAAAACTGTGTGGAATTGTGTCAGGGTCTTCTGCTATGTTAATTATGTGTCACTTCTGTTCACACAGAGTGCTTCTAGTTTCCTTAGTCAACGTTGCTCACAGAACAGAGCCATGAAGCTTCTGCTGTTTTATTGTACAGTATTTTAAGCATCAGTTTGTTCTGATTGGAGCCTTTCCCACTACCTCCGCAAGGGTGTGTAGTGCACCTGCTTGCACTCTCCTTGCTCATGTACATTCCAGTAGATGTTTCAATCTTTGGATTTCTCCAACCTGAGATACGAGGAAGCCCCCTCTAAGTCACTTCACACTTGAACAGTGTTTCTTCCCTTGCCATATAATTGACAAATTGTAGCATCAAAATTTCACTTCTTGAAATCTGTATCTAATTTCAAATATTCTCTTGCATTCCTGTGTATGGGAGATTTCATGTCATTTTTTAAAAAATCTCTATGATGCTTGTAACCCAAGATAAGTAAGTTACCATCTGTTTGGTATGCATTGCATGACTGTGAGTACCCACTGTGTTCCTAGCACCGTGATAGAATCCTCACACATACCACATTACATTTAGTTTTAGTAATTGTTATAATCCAACCCATACACCTGTATCTTTTTTTGTTCATTTAAATTGAAATTAGAAAGAATCTTATTTTACATATCAATACCAGTTCCCTCCCCCTCCCATCCCTCCCATGCCCCACAAATGACCCTTCATCCCATTCCCCTTTGTTCTGCTCCCCAGGGAGGGTGAGGCCTTCCATGGGGGAATCATCAAAGTCTGTTACATTGTTTGTGGCAGAAGAGAGGTGAGCAATAAAAGACATACCTTAATAAAGGGAGTCATTATAGGTTTGAAGAGAAATCTGGCACTATGGAAATATCCAGAGATCTACAAGGATGAATCTAAGCAATAGTGGAGAGGCCACCTTAAATAGCCTTCCTCTATAATGAGATTGATGACTGCCATCCTAGAGCCTTCATCCAGTCACTGATGGAAGCAGAAATAGAGATTCACAGCTAAGCACAGAGCTGAACTCATGGAATCCAGTTGTAGAAAGGGAGGAGTGATGAGCAAAAGGGTCAAAATCAGTCTGGGGAACCCCACAGAAACAGATGACCTGAACAAGGTGGAGCTCATGGACCCGACTGACAGCTGGGAAGCAAGGTCCCCTGAACATGGGTGTCAATTAGGCCTGGGCAGTTTATGGGGCCTCTGATAGTAGAACAGTATTTATCACTAGTGTAAAAATGGACTTTTAGAGCTCATTCCACACAGAGGGACAATCTTTCAGCCTCTCTCCCTCTCTCTCTTTCTCTCCCCCCCCCTCTCTCTCTCAGAAAAGGAAATGCAGAAAACCAGGAAATTTATATAGATCAAGAAGCTGGAGCAAACCTAAATTGAAGTCTCATCTCTATCATGTGATGTATTATAACTTTCTGGATCTTGTCCTTTCTATGTCTCCATGTATGCCATCCATATTATTTTCCTTTTTCTTCTGAGGAAACATGTTCGAGGCTTACAAGACAGCCTGCTTCTATCATAACTAGGCAGCTTGCAGCTCTTGGAGAGTTTGGAGAGTTAAAATTCCTCTTTACATTTTATGTTTAATTGATAATGTATATTAAGGAGAAACCAGTCATATCATTGGAGCATATAGGCGCAGAGAGTATTTGCATAGCCTATGTATCTCTGAAGTACTTGGCATATATTACCAGGTGCCTACTATCACCACCTCTTACATATGAGTAGACTTATAGTCACAATTTCCAGTTAATTTTGACTTTAAGGCAGAGGTTTGGTATGCTATCTTTGAAGCTCTATTGTGCAAAGAGCTTAGGACTCTGAAAACCCCAGTCCAATGACTAATATGTATAGTTTATTGAGCAAATGTTGTCTCCAGATGCAGCTCCCAGTACCTTTAATCAATTATTTTATTTTAACTCCTCAGCAATCTATTAGAGGTAAAACCACCGTAGTTTTAGTCTGAACCCTGGGGCAAGCCACTTCCCTTCTTTATGTTCCATAAATGGAGACATTCACTAGTACTGAACATGAAAACTTCCAGCACACTGAAAGTCCCTCATAAGTGTAATGAATTAGCATTTCCTGAAATTGGCAGTGCTGATAGTCACAACTGAAAACTTATTTGAGATACTATTTTTATGTAATGATTATCTTTGGGATTTTATAGTTCACTTAATTAGCCCATGGACTAGATGGTAAAGGCAGCATTATTCTTACAACTTCAGAGAAAAGAAACATAGATATAAAGTATATGTGAAACAAAAGCCTAGGGAGATTGCTTTGTTGGTAAAGTACTGATTGTGGAAGCATGAAGACCTGCTTTCGATCTCCAGAACTCACATAATATATGTGGTTATAGTGATAATAATGTGTTACTGCAGTCCTGGGATGCAGAAATAGGATCCCCAGGGGTCTATGTCCAGTAATCCTATTGTAGAGATTGTATCAATAAAAAAGGAAAGTTGCCAGATAAACCATACTTGAGATTTTCCTCTGGATTCTACATACATACATACACACCTGAACATATATATGAATACTTACATACACATAGCCATACACTTCCAGAAAAAGAATAGTAACACACATATAAAATACTACTAGAATATATAAAACTATATGCAGAGATAGACATATTTACTGAAAGTCATGTGTTTTCCTGATTGTGAATGCCTAGTGGAGAAAATCACTCTGGCTCTTCTTTCATACCTGGATGATGTCTTACGTGGATTATCTTAGTTTTTAAAAGTGAGACACTTTGATAGTGGGAAAGTAAAGTGGCAGGTGCATTTTTGTCTACCTACCGGCCGATCCACAAAGCTGTGTGACTACACATGATTGTCTCTAAGAGTTAGACACATGCACTATCATCTTTCTAAGATGTATTTCAAACATTATCAGAACTGACTTTCAATACCAAGACAAAACAGACTTGGGATTTCAATAAGAGGCAAGGTCTGTGTGAGAAATGGGTGAACATTTATTTGAGTAGGAATGATCTCAGGCAGGTGGTGGGACTTGCTTAGTCAAAGTATAGGTTACAGGGTTTGCAGAACCAAGTTCTTGACTCTAGCTACTTTATTAATTTGTTTTTCTTCTGTGCTCTACATATATGCCCTTAAGGTGCCAGCATTAAAGAGCTAATGGAAAGGGGGTAGGCTGGCATGCTGCCCATATTAGCAAGGATCTAGCCTTCAGTAGAAGGTGTCATTGGTAGAGAAAATGGGCAGCTTAGTAGAGCAAATGGTTGAGTAGATCACCTTTTCTCACCTCTTAAAGTGCACACTGTGATGAGAGGATTTCGGTGTTCTGATGAGATGTGATTAACACCTTGCCATGTCTTCCTGGAGTCATGGTAGTGAGAAGACGGAGGAAGATTAGCATGTGTATGGTGGAAATTATGCCTGCTGTTAGAAGGTGAGTCCCTACTGTAATGAAAACACACAGAACATTTACAGGAAAAATTGGATACAACTGGGTATCTCTTCATTGGGAAAAATAAGTCAGATTCAGAAAGATGAATTTCATGTTTCCTCTAATAGGAAGAATCTAGGTTTAAAAAGGTATGTGTGCATTTGCATGTGGGCATGCAGGACTGGGAGCAACTCTACTCCAGGGTCTCTTCACAGACTTTCAGCTCCTGCAAACTCATCTCATTTATCCAACTGAGTACACCCCTTAATATACTTTTCATTGAATCTACAAGAACAATCCTTAGCTTCTTGCTCCTGTGTCTTGATTCTTCATTGTTTGCACTTTATCGGATAAGATCTAAGCATAGTCCCTAGCTAGGAATTTAGTTGTGGTCTCCTATGTTTGGTGTTTGTGTTATGATATTTAGTTGTGAGAAGAAGTAACTGACAAATTGTTGATGCTTGTCAGAACCAATGGCTACTCCATGTCTCATGAAAGGATATCCTAAGTTCAGGAAATAGCTCATACTTTCAGACTACTTATGCAGCATGGGTAACAACTCTGAGGCAGAATTACCTGTGTTCCAAATGACATTTAGTTGGTGGTTTTAGCATACTCTGGAGGACAGGATCTGAATGTTACTTCTCTTTGGAATCCCCAGGTTTGTTGCTGCTTCTGGGATATACAAGCCACTGATACTGAATGGGAAAATGTAGACTTCTTTAGTTATGCTAGAGAAGGTTTCCTATTTGCTTTATTTTCTGATATTCTTTTCCAGTGGAACATAGGATTCACTCAACTCAATGGTGAGCTTATTAGAGACATGTTGAGTCTCTAGCCTTCTGCAGCTGATGTAAAATTCTGAAACCCCTGTACTTCCCAGAGTTATGGTACAGCATCCTTTTCTGCCATATTCCTCCAGTGGTATGGTTAACTTGGCAAGATGAGGAGCCTGATTCAGCTAGACTACTCATTGTTTGCATAAGGACAGTTGGTGCCATGTCTAATATCAGTGGTTGTTCAGGGATCTAGATGGTTATTTGTAGCCAAGGGTCTTTTGGTTTGGGTTTTTATAGCTGTTGTTGGACATGATTCAGGAGATATAAGAGAGAGGGAGAGAGAGGAGGTAGGGAGAGGGAGAAGGTGGGGGGAGAGGAATGGAAGTTAAAATAGAACAGAGCCAGGAGGATAGAGGATAGTGATGGAAGATATTTTTGCCTCATTTTGCTCTTTCATTTTCCTTTTTGTCCTGTGGGCTGTTTAGTCAGATTTAGGATTTATTTTCTTCTTGTAGCAAAAAAACAATCTGACTACCCAATACAAAAACATCAAAACCTAAAGTATAATTAGTAGCAGAGAATATTAGTGTAATGCCATGAGCATTCTAGATTCTGTGAGCAGAGAGTTCTTTCTTTAAAATGGCTGCTGTTGAGTGAGGGGGAGGCAGGCAGAGCCTGTGAGGTCCTCTCAGTTCACAGGCTAATACATCTGAGGCCCGCATGGCAGTATTTGCTCTATCACAGCTTATTGCAGCAAAGCTGTTGTTGCTATCAAACAATCAGGATTAGCTATGGCAACACACAAGTCAGAAAAGAGCTGGTTTTAGCTGGTAGCAACAGTGAGATTTAATAAAAAAAAATAAGTCATCTTAGAATTAGTAAGAATTATTAAAATCTAATTATTTTTGACTCTGTGATCTTTGGAACACCAGGATGTCACTCACAAAATTTTGTTTTTCTCTCCAGGAGGGAAAATCTAGACCCAGTATTCCTGTCTGCTTGAGCTTTTTTCCCAGCTCTGGATCAAAACACACAGCTCCTTCTGGTACCTTCTTTTTTCTGTGACTCCCTGCAAACTCACATGAAGGACACCACTTACTATTCATGAATAGATTTTTCTGAGGTCCAAAAAGTAGCACATGACTATCTACTTTCTACCATGATCAGCTTCTAAGTATTTTATAGATGCTGGGAGCTACTTAGAGACATATCCATGGAGGGTCTCACAGCTCCACTGTGCCTAGTCCATCTGTACTGGTTCTTGGTGAATGAAGTCTGAGTACTGGCTTCTGTTTATTCTTCATCATCCTCTCCTACTTTTACCTGGCTGTTGTGCACTGTCTGTTCATCCTAGGGCTGAATGGTCTTGCATTTGCAGGAGGATAGTAATAGGAAACTAAAAACTGTCACCGATCATTACAACTTGTGCTGTATGCTAATTATAGTCACAATGCTTTGTGCTGTCACAAGGCAAGAAAGGTATAAGCCCTAGATATCAGTGTGTCTCTGATTAAGAATAGCAGGTAATGTAATTATTTGTAATGGTAACTAGGTCAGGGAGTGTTTACTCATCGAATTTCATGTAAATGTACTGGTTTCAGGTCTATTTTTCTGAGCTATACTAAGCCAAACGGGTGTGTGTGTGTGTGTGTGTGTGTGTGTGTGTGTGTGTGTGTGTGTCTATATACTCCCTTGGGTTTTCCTCACCATAAATCTATGTGTTTTAATTTCCATTGTCTGAATTATGAACTAAACTTTCAAAAGTGTTAAGTAGTGTTTCACAAAGTGACCCTATAGGTAGCATCGTGGCCACTCTGATGTGATGTCCATTTCCTTGGGAACACTCAGTCACTGTGAAAAATGTCACAATTCCTGCTATCTGGTTGGCTCAGGCAGAATCTTTTCAGGGAAGGCTACATTTGAGGATGGCAGCAATTTCCCAAGTTTCAGAAAATATTGTCAGATTCACGATTGTCACAGAGTGGCAGATCAAAAACAATGACTATACTCTCTTTATAGAATAGACGGCTGTTATTTTTAACATGTAGGAATCCCTTGGTACCCATTGAGACTTGGTTTCAGGACCTCTTACAGATTTGAAAATAAGTCTCTTATAATATGTGATGGTGTTTGCATATAACCTGTACAACCCCCCATGTTGCCAATTATATTTAGATATAATACTTCATGCAATGTAAATGTCAATTAGTAGGACATGTTGTACTGTCCACAGAATTCTAAGAAGATCTGTACATATCCAATAGAAATGCATTTTTATTAAATGCCATAGACATATAAAACTGCCTGTATAAGTTTGTCAAATTCTTCATGTTACTGTTAGAGAAAATGACATGGTGAGGTTATGTAACAAATCTCTGGCCAGGCTCTGGAATGCAACCAGACTGGATCCTTGTGTCCAGTGATTATACCCTTATTCTGCCCAGCACTCATTTCTGGCCACTTTGTTGCAATGGGGTCTGAGACACACATATTACTGCATTGCTGCCTGCAAGCATTGAAGTGCTGGAGAATGATTGCCCTGGCTATAACTCTGCATTCTTGTCCTCAGGATCCAGCTTCATTTCCTCTGTTCCTCTTTTAATTTCCTTCAGTGGCAGAGCATCACAGGCAGTGTCTGAGCCCTCTCCAGTCCTGCATCAAGGTTGCCATGGGTGATGATGCTCACAGCTTGAGTGTTTTTTCCTCCTCTTATTTGCTGACAGCCTCACTTTGGAGATGGATGATACCCAGAAAGTATGATTACCCCATGACTTGTCAGAACAATGTTGGCATGCCTTAGGAAGGTCGCAAGTGTGCCATTTTTCAGCTTGGTTGGCCATTTCTGGAAAACAATTGCATCAGCAACAAAAACCCCAGCTAACATAGGAACTGACATTTTCCAAGCTTAGGATACATCCATCCCAGAGCTGCTCAAGACCATATAATGGCTAAGTGGCGAATATCACATGATGAATAAATGATAGAAACTCAGAGACTTGTCACTCAGCATGGCAAATGATTGTTGAGTGATTGATTTGGGTCATCAGTGGAGTGACTGAAGATGGTAGGAGTTTCTGAAATAATGACAAGGTTTGTGATTTGTTTTCGGAATTCTCAGTGGAAACCACATGCCATGGTATATTCTCATTGGCATAACTGAATACCGCACCTTAGAAACCTTATAAAGATAGAGATTGGTTTAGCTTGTTCTAGAGACCGAGAACTCCAGGCACATGGCAGGTGATGGGTAATCATAATGCAACATAACATGGCTGTGGATATTATATGGTAAGGCATGATAAGTATCAGCTTAGGCTCTCTCTTCATTCTAGCAAACCATGAATGTCACCTAAAAGGACCCACTCCTATAATTTCAATTCCCTAGGCCCTTTTCTACTTTTTTCAACATATCAACTTTCCGATACATGACAATATGGAGGACACATTCAAATCATCCTGTGTATAAAAGTCAGTTTGTGGTGCATCCGAGAGAATATACCTCTATGAGTAATGGGCTCCCAATATCCATTTGTACACTAGGGATAAATACTTTTCCACTACTAGAGGCCCCATAGACTTCCCAGGCCTCCTAACTTACACCCACATTTAGGGGGTCTGGGTTGGTCCTATGCTGGTTTCTGAGCTGTCAGTCTTGTGTCCATGAGCTCCCCTTTATTCAGGTCAGCTGTTTCTGTGAGTTTCCCCAGCCTTGTCTTGACCCCTTTGCTCATCATTCCTCCCTCTCTACAACTGGATTCCAAGAATTCAGCTCAGTGCTTAGCTGTGGGTATCAGCCAGTAGCTGATGGAAGCAAAAGCAGATATACAGAATTTTTTTACCTTGTAATTTCCACACTGAGTACTAACCTAAAACCCCGATTAAAAGATCAGTGTTGCAAAGCTTGAACAGTAAATCATATTCACGTACAGGTTCACACACGTACAAGGATAGAATACACATATACCTATACATAGGCATACAGACATGCACACAAGTATATTTAAGCTGTGTACAGAACTTGTTTTCTTGTGTACATACACAGATATGGTATAATGCTTCACACATCATCTGTAATCACCTAATAATAAGTGTCACTCTATATTTTATAGGCAAGAATACTGTCAGTGATCCCTATTTGCAAATATCATGACCCCAGGGAATGTGATTAGTTCATTTCTTATCAGAAAAGTTCTGGCAAGGTTCATTGAGTTTTAGTTTATTTAGTTGTTTCTTGGAGTTCGTGGAATAGACCCCAATGGGCTAATGAGGGGAAGATGAGAACTTTCACCAAAATAATATCACTAGAATGGGATGAGACTGGAATAAAAACAAACAAACAAACAAAAACCAGAATTTCAAATATAACCTAAATACGGTGTCTTGCATGACTTGTTGGCAACAGCATCCATTAGTAATGCTCTGTTGAAAGTTCTGAACTTGAAGACTTATAACATTATCATGTAAAAGAAGAGAGTACCAAGGCTAGCCAGGAATAGGGATTATACTGATGCCTAATCATTGCAATCTTTTGTGTTTTTATGGCACTTATCCTCTGAGGTGGGAAGTTGGGAAAGCACCTAGGGCAGACTACCCATCACTCAGGAGACTCCATAGCTAGTGGTTTCAACACTCAGATGCCCGAGGAAGTACAGAACCAGATGGGAATTGAGACAGGTCAAAGACAGCTCTAGTTTTGGAACAGACGTCCCTCATACCAACAGAAAAAGATGTTCAGGGTCAGAAAAGCAGCGAAGGTGGGAGTCACACTCCAGGCTGAGGAAACAAGACACATTTCACACAAAGATGGAATAGACACAAGACACACTGTAAAATGGGAGCAGCTTGATGGAGCTAGCTGTAGGTACTTGGTGAGACTAGATGATTATTGCTGAGGAAAACCTCAAGAGACTATAGAGACAGAGGCCACAAATAGCATCTTTATATTTGATGAGAAGCAGCTTGATCACCCTCTATAAGAAAGGAGGGTGCAGAATTCACCTGGCTCTTTCCCCTCTCACACCCACTCCAATGAATTAATACTGCCAAATAGCCTTTCTTTTTAAAGCCTGCTTTCTGGCACAATAACTAAAAAGAGGCTTGTGTGAAGGAGGAGCAAATTGATTTGGGAGCCACGTGCCTGCCTGCCTGCCTGCCTGCCTGCGCCAGGAAAGCAAGCCTCCTCTCCAAATGATACACCTTTTCCAAAAGCTATTTGGTGACAGTTCTGACAGCCTCTCAGTCACCAGGATGGCACTCTGGGTGCAGGGAGTGAGCAATGAGAGGGCTTTGCACCAGAGACAGAAACACACACACACCCAGGGAAGGTAAATGGTTGTACACAGGACATTTATCTCTGAGGTTGTTCTCCCAGCAAAACCAATTACTGGCCTTTTCCTTGTGAACGTGTGCTGAGTATCAAGTTGTTGGGGGCTGGAGCAGAAAGATGCTAGAATGCATCTTTGTGATATTCATGAGTCTGCTAAGAGATCCCAAGCAAAGAATTTAGTATTTCTTCAGTTTAGCAGGTGGGAGGGCGTAAAGTACATTTCAGAAGAGCTCTTAGAAACAGGGTGTTGAAGTGGCACTTTTACAGCACGCACACTTGGGAATTGCAGGTAGAAGTTGGAATCATTCTGAGAGGGGAGGGAAGAATGATCACAAGAGTACAAGACCCACTAAAGTGCATATTCACCTTTCTTTAGGGAGAACCGTGGGAAGTCTTAGTGTTGATCTCACCAGCAGATGACAAGGCCACCTATCATCAGTCACTGGACTAAACTGGGAAGAAAAAGCAGATGTTATGTAGGGAGATGGAGAAACAGCCTCCAGCAATCCCAGGAAAGAAAATAACGTGTTAACAACAGTGTACTCATAACCTGTCAAAATCAGCCATTAGCACCATCATGCCTCATGGGAAGCTCATGGATGCAGAACTGATGTGGTGACTTCATGCAACCTTACTTTCATTTTGGATTTCGCATCCCTGGTGAAGGCCAAATGGAGAGGCATTTGGTATGAGTAATGCAGACCTGCTTTGTGCTCTGCCTGCCCCCGCCCCCTTGCTCTCCGTAGGTTTCTCTGTGCAAGGAAACACCTTGAGTCTGCCAAGCCTAGTTGAGTGGTATTTTTTTTTTTTTTTTTTTTTTTTTGTGCTGTGTGAAGGGGTCACTCAAGAAGCCTCATCCACGGGGAACTATGCATCCCCATTATGCACATGAGACCCCACACCCTGGTGCCAGTTTCCCCACTAGTCCATATTCACCAGGGTGAGCAGAAAAGATCAGTCAGAGGAACACAGAAACCCGAAGCTGTGGCGAGCTGCAGTAGGAAGATGGGGACAGGCGAGTCTTGCCAGTCTTGTCACCAGAGCACATGCTCAGAGGCTGCCCCTATATTCCAAGGGAGCCTGCTTACTGAAGATAGTCAAAAGCTCCTTTCTTATGCTCTTTCCCAGGAGGCACTCTCAGCCTCCCTTGGAATGCAGTGGGGCTCATTCTTCCTTGGAGTCTGGTGATACAGCAAATTCACATCTTTTAGGAATAAGTAAAATTAGTAGATACACAAAACCATGTTAGTATTCTTAGGATCCACAAAAGAGTGCTAGCAGTCTGAATATTTAGTTATTCATAATGTGCACATCTATTTACTTGTTTTCATATGTGATTCCCTTAAGTAGGTTGTGCTATTTCCAAGCCTCCACTGGCAACCTCTTCCACTAAGTCTACCTGACCCATTGGCAAGACCTCCCCAGTTCCCAGAAACACTGGAATGAATGTGTGGCCCTTGTGCTGTTTATTGTTTATTCTTATTGTCATTGTTGTTAATGTTCTATGGTTCATACTGTATCCTTTTGTATCTTCCCTTCTTTTACTTCCTTCCTTCTCTCCTTTTTTCCTTCAGTGTTCTTTTCATTGTTATGTCACGTACATGTGCTTTTATGTATTTATATGAAATCCATTCTCTACAATGGGACAAAACATGAAACATTTATGTTTTAGTCTGGCGTATTTCATGAAGTCTCCTCCAGTTGCACCAATTTTCCAGCTAATTCTTTGTTAAGAGTTAATAAAATTCAATTGTGTATAATTATCACATATTCTTTGTCGATTTTTGTTTGTGGGCATCTATGTTGATTTCATAACTTGGCCACTGTGACTTATAGGAAATGTGGGTGTGCAAGTATTTCTGAGTACATTGACCTGGAAACCTTTGAGTATATATTCAGGAAGAGTGTCACTTGTTTGGTAGTTTAAGGAAAATAAGACTAAGGAAGGAAAACACACAAATACACATAACCTGGAATCCAAAAAGGTCTAACGCTTAACTGGGCCTCTTGGTGTAAGGACATTCCTTTCACTTAGAGACATTCTTGAGTATTGACATGATCAAACCTCTTTTAGTACATGGCCAAAGGGGGAGGTCTAATTTGATATTGACCTTAACCACCTTCTGAGTACCATACTTTCTCTCCTTTACAAAGGAGAAATAGCAGGGAGAAGAAATTCCAGCCACTTCTCTGTCAACTGAAGGTCTAAGGTAAAGAGCAGTCACAATGGTGTGGGAGTGACAGTGAGGCTGCTTCCTTCGCCCTGGATGTGTCTTGTGGTTTCAGGCCCTCCTCTGCTCTGCTCCTCCCTTTTATGTCCAGCTTAGTTTCCCCTCTTCTGGAATATTTTTCTTGTCTCTTGGTCTTGCTTAGCCATGGTTGTTGAACAACAGGAGTTCCTTTCTGCATGGCTCATTGCCTAGAAGTGGCATTCTTGTTACTCAGGCAATGTTCCCAGTTTCTAGACACCTTAGTCCCAACTGTCAGCCTTCTTAACATATGAATACATAGCTCTAGAGTGTCTGTTACCTAGAACTGTCTGCATTGCATATAGGAAAAAAATCACTTTAAATCTTATTACTCTTTACTTTCCATATGTGAGGATATTGAGTTTTGGCTTGAGAATTGCCTACAAGGTAGAGTCTGCCTACCTAGGTGGCAGGTCCCTATGGCTCAAGAACTTATTCTCTTTTGCCACATGAGCCCTGCCACAAAGGGTTTATAGTGTTATCCCGTTATGGCATCCTTAAAGAATTACAGAATACCTATCTGCCTTTCCATCAATCTATTCATCCTCCATTGATATTATTTTGTTTTGTTTTTCAAGACAGGGTTTCTCTGTGTAGCTTTGTAGACCAGGTTGGCCTCCAACTCACAGAGATCTGCCTGCATCTACCTCCACAGGGCTGAGTTAAAGGCATGAGCCACCACTGCCCATCTCCTCCAGTAATATTCTATTTAAAAAAAATCTCAGCTAGTTTCCCTCTATATATATCTATATCTATATCTATACACACACATATATGTATACATATAATGTTATATGTTATCAAGTACAATATAATACATTATAAATGTAACAATATATTATTTTAATTATATAAATTTTATGTAATCTATAAAATACATATATAAGTATATAAATATAATCTGTATTTAATAATATTAAATTTACAAATACATAAATATAAAATATACTTAATTATTTTATATATATGTATATATATATATATATATGAACTTTACAACTTGGTGTAGGGATATAGGGTAAAAAATAATAAAGAACAATGTTAAACAGAAAATAACATCAGATGTTTGGATTGAAAATTTGTGTGGAACCATGTCTTTGATTAAGAAAGAGCATTGGGGAGATGGTGATTGTCATGAAGAGTAATAATTAATAAATTATTTTCTGATATTGAGAGCAAGACCCTTGGGTATTAAACAAGCTTGGAACATTAGAAGAACTTATTAAACCCCCATGATAACAAAAGTACTTTAAATTAGAGAACTAGATACTGCTTGAGTCTGTTCTCTTATTAAATGGTCTGGACTTCTTTTCTCTGTACATAATGGAAAGATACTTGAGAGTTTTAAGAAGAACAGCAACAAAAATCTAAGGCATCCTTAAAATGTATTACTGAGAACTAGCATACAGAAAGTAGATATTAGAACTTTGTTTTCATACTCTTCCTAGATTTGACAAAGAAAATTTCCATAATAGAAAAGCCCACATGGCATGAACTAGATGGATGCCTCTGGCCAATACTTCAATTAAGGGCTAATGCCATCTCTTTATCAACCTAGAAAAATTTAAATCCTGCTAATTATGATATAAACAACCTTGGGTTCAGATGCTTAAACTAGTATCTATTGTAGAGGAGACACTAACTCTACTGAACAACTGATTACAGATATCTAAGAAATTTCTAAGACAAGATTTCAAAGTACCTTTGCCTAGACTTCTGACCTATAAGATGACAAGATAATGAATGTGTATAATCTTAAGTGACTAATTATATGACAATATACTATCCAGAAATATATAAATAGTACTAAATATATGTGTCAGCAATTAATTGTGAATGTCATAAACCAGTCTAGCTGTATACCTAGTCAAAAGCAAAGACAGTCTGGAGTTTTGAAGGGGTCATATGCATAGGAGACATCATATGGGATGTCACTTCTTGATAGTCACAGAGCTCTAATTGGTACCTGGAAGAGAACTTGTGGTCAGAAATAATCAGTAGCATAAAAGACTATATAGTTAAAAGGGTCTTCTAGAAGGTCAGTCCCCATAAATTCCTGTTATTCAGGTTCATTATGCCAGTGCCTCTTCTAAAGATCCCATCATCAAAGAAAAAACATTTTTTTAAACTGAAAGTACAAAACATTGAATACCCTTTTGAGATTTATGGAATTAAAAATCTTACAGAACAAAATTATTTTACAGTGATGGAAATAGTTGAATGTGGTGACTCATGACTGAAATCGCAGTCCTTGGGGAGATAAGACAGGTGGACTATCATGAGGTCAAGCCTAGCCTGGGCTACATAGTGAATGTCAAGCCATCCCAAGCTATAGAGTGATGGCTTACTTCAAAAAATGAAGATAGCAGAAAGATATTAAGCAGATACAATTCAGGAAATGATAAGCAGTGGGGAGAATCTGTTAAAGAAGAAGTATTTTCAGTTTTGTATCTTTATCAAAGGACCTGCCAGAATATCTTAGAAAAGGCTCATAGAGACACAGAGGATCAATGTGGGTCATTACCTCAGTGGTAGCAGTGAGCCCTGTTGGCATAGTCAAATATCTTAAGGGTATGTATCTTCCATCTAATCGAAATCACGTGAGTTTCACAGATGGCATTGGCAGGGCTTGTTAGATGGTCTGCTCAGACATAGAATAACCACTCCCACCTTAATACTCTTGCATGTGTTAGAGTGATGGATGCTGGAGCATGTCAGTAGCCAAAGCTTGAAGTTTGGCAACAATGTCTAGACCATTAGAATGTAAACAGAATTGGCATAAGTTATGATCTAGCTGTCATTTGTGTCTCTTTGAAGGGAATACAGAGTGGATGATATGGGTCATTAACAGCTGATGAAGGTAAAGGCTATTGCTTAGTGAAAAATGAGAAAAAAGATATAGGACCTCAAAATTACTTTGGAACACTGGAGAAATAGTTTCTGGCAATTCTTATCTTGTAAACATGAAAATATAAGTTTGATTCTTAGCACCATGTTTACAAAAGCTAAAATGATTGAACACATTTGAAATCTAAGTGCTGGAGAGCTGGAGTTAGGCAGATCCTTGAGGACTCCTAGTCACAGTATAGTCTACTTGTTAAATTCCAGGCAAATGACAGACTGTATCTCAAAAGGAAGGTGGATGGTAGCTGCATAATAATGACACCTGGTGTTGTTCTCTATGTTATGAATACACACACACAAACACACACACACACACACACACACACACACACACTCGCATACTACCACCACCACAAAGAAATTCGAGAAGACTGCTGGGGTTGTAGCTCAGCTTCAGAACTTGTCTGGCTTGTTTTAATCCCTGGGAACCCCCAAACAAACAAAATTTGAAAACAAGAAATTCTAAATAAACTATTTATTAACTCACATTTGCTTTGAAAGACACAGTGTGACCCTGTGTCTTACACAGTTTCATCTAGACCCTCATATCCAATCTGTTAGTAACAAGGTTAAACAGTAGAACTAGGAGTGGGTGGGGGAAGACCACTGTTGAGTAGTTGCTGACAGACACTTAATTGGTGCCTCACATATGTGCTTACTTTTTAAATCACTTTTATATTCAAAATTAACCATGTAGGGTTAAGCACTGTAACCAACCTCAGGTTCCAGCGATTGAGCATATTGAATGTGTATTTCCTACTCATGCAATACACAGTGTTTATGCCACAGGGTGGCCCATGTTTGTCATACAGTGACTCATTAAGGTATCCAGATGTCTTTAGTCAAAGGACACTACCCTCTTTGGATAAAGAAGATAAGTGTTTGAAGACACACAGATACTTAAAATTTTTGACCTCTAAATGACATAGATCACATCTTATGTTCATTAGACATACTGTTCACTCAGTTCCTTCTAGATGGAAGGTGTGTTGGGAAGTGTAGTCTTGGGACTTACAGTCCTTTCTCACTAACAGTTGTCTCATTGGAAGATGATAAAATTCATTGTGGTTCACTCCACATGTGTCAGATTCAAATTATCTATGAGAAAACTAGGGCTCACCATAGTTGAGTGGGGCTTATATCTTATACAGGGCAAAATAAGCCTTTGGTAGAAATATTTCAAGTAACACACTGACCACATATGAATACTTCTCCAATGCTTTGGAATTTCCAAGTCCCATAATTCCTGAGTGGAGGTGATTAAAGATGAGGAGTCTCTAATTCAGCTATCATGGTTTAAAGCTTGTTACCACTATGTGTAAGCTACATAACTGTGGAAAACTTTGATCCCTTCATTGGATTTTTATCATTTTTTACATAAACACAAAAGTGGGAACCACATCAAGTGCCTTTCACAAGAATTAGTGACTGGTAGGAATAGAAGACAGGAGAGAGAGAGAGAGAGAGAGAGAGAGAGAGAGAGAGAGAGAGAACATAAAAAAGGGAGCCAATATTATTTTGAAGAGAAAATTGAACCCAAAGAAAGGTCTAGAGACCTATAAGACTGCCGCCAACTAACAATTTGAGCTTCTTTGGAAAGGCTACCATAAATGCCCTTCCCAGGTAGTGAGATCAACAACTAACTAATCCATGGAGCCCTCATCTAATACCTGTTGGAAACAGAAGCAAACACCCATACATAAACACTGAGTTGAACTAGAACTCAGATGCAGAAGGAGAGGATAAGACCAGCTGCAGAAACACATAGAGACAGCTTACCTATACAAGGAAGAGCTAATGGGCCACCAGACTGATAGCTGGGAAGCCAGCATGGGACTGACTCAGGCCCCCCTGAATATGGGTCTCAGCCAGAATGACTGAGCAGTCTAAGGGACCTCAGACAGTGGAGCCAGGATGTATCCCTGGTGCATAAAAGGACCTTGCGAACACATCCCCCATGGAGGGATAACTGCCTTATTCTAGAGATAGGAGAGAAGCCCTAGTCCCTACTTCACAGGACCTGTCAGATCTACATGACCCCAACTGGATGGCATTCCCCTACATGTGGAATTGGGGTGGGGGATGGGAAGGGAGTGTGGTTAGTGTGCATATGAGAGGGAAGAGAGGGTAAAAGTGAGGGAGGGAGTGAGGGAGAGTGGGAGGAAGGGAGGGAGGGAGGGGAAACTGGGACCAGCATGTAAAATAATAAATTAAATAAATGAAAATTTTAGATGTGTCTGTGGGATATAACCCCAGGTTTCCCAGTTACTCAGGCTGTCATGGTGAATGTCCATTCCATCTCAGTGTTGTAGTGCACTGCTCTTTTACCTCATATTCATTTATTAGATCCATTAAGCTAGTTGCTACTGGAAACCTTTCTATTCACAACCTAAGCCTCCTCTCCTCCTGAACTCCAGGACTTTCAGAATGTCTCTCTTCTCAAGGATAGTTTTTAATTCTTAACCAACCAGTTCTTCCATCAAGAAGAGAGTGGTGTCCCAAGCCAGAAGAATCCCATTGTTTTCACTTTCTTTCTCTGCTTCAGCTCAACAAGATTTTTTTTTTATTATTATATCTACTTTGAAGTAATTACATGGGATTGTTATATGTTCTAAATATATTTCATTCTATAAATATCTGTTTTAAGAGTAGCAAAGCCAATAAACTCTTTATTAAAATTGTAAACTACTTTTAGATACAGGCATACTTCTAGGACAGATAGAATAAGAAAATCCAATTTGTACTAAGAAAGTAAAGAATTCAAGTTAATGAAATGAAGACTTCCTTTGACCTCCTTTCCAGTAGCTGTTTTTTGAGGATAATAATTAGCAGACACGCTATTGGTTCCTGTTGTCTTATGTGGGTAGAAAAGGCTCAATGTTGAACTTTCAAATGCTGAAGAGGTCATTTGTCATTAACTCATATGCTAGGAATTTTTCATGTGAATGTCACATGCTTCCAGTGTCAATAACCTATTCCCCCTAAGCCTACGTACACCACAGAACAAAAAGGCCCAGCCATAGGGCCATGCTATAACCTTTCTTTTAGACCACGGTCACTCATATGGACCTTGCATGATATCCATTGTAGTCTCTCAACACAGGGCCATTGTGGGTTGCACATGGAACCCAGTACTTTGATGCAGAGGTCATCTCTAAAGGACATTGGATCTTCTCAAATTCAAGGACACAATCACTCTGTGTCACATTCATATGCCTACAAAAAAAAAAAAAGCCATAAAATCCAAGACCAGAGCCCTTATTTTCATTACATTTTTTTCCTTTATTATGCATCTGATCATGTTTCCTTGGATTTGGTTGAAAATTTTGAGGAAGTTAAAAGCACAAATATCAAAAGTATCATTTAGAATCATCTAGTTAAGAGTCCCTGACCCATAAAATGCTGGCGTGGTATTTTCTCATCTGTTAAATGAAAGAATGAAACATCTTCTATCTAATACTGTAATGACATAAGAGGCACCCCCCCCAAAGCAGATCCCTCAGATCATTTAACTGCTGTATTTGGGGAGGATCAATTTCATGATATTCATCACAATATTAACAGGCATACAACTTGTGACCAGTAATTAAATTACAGATTTCTTTTTCACGCTGCATCATCTTTCATAAGAGAAAAAAAAAATACCAGTTGTTAGTTAAGGAATTAAATCATGTCACTCCCTCACATCTCAGTATTTTCCAGCCATTGACAAAATAAAACAGTGGCAAGAATAAAGTGGGTGGCAAGAATCTATGCATTAAACGGCATCAGCAAATGCTACCACGAGGAAGAGAGAATGGGACATGGGTAGGGAATAAAGGGACATAATCACTTTTCATTTATTCCTTTGTCCTACCTTTCATTGTGATGATGTTCTTTATTAACTTGATTTTAATTTTTCTAAAGACAGATTCTCATTCAGCCCGGAACAGAATGAACCTGCTGTATATCTGGGGTGATTCTGAACTCCTGATCCCATTCTTCCTGCTCTCAAATATTAAGAGTAAATGCATAAGTTACTATGCCCAGCTTGAGAATATTCTTCCCAGAGGATAAATGAGTCATTTTTATATCTTTATATATGTTCAAAGCCTTGAGAAATTGTTGTTTTTATAAAATGAAACACATGGTTCTTTGCAAAAAATTTTGAAAGTATAGATAGTGACTCATAATTCTCATACCCACTGCTTATATTATGTCATATGCCTGATCAACCTTTTCATTAGGTGTAATTGTAAGTATTCAAATATTACAGGGTTTTCTCTTTTATGAAAACAAGATCACATTGTAAGTACACTTGACAACTTAAAATAACAACTTTCAATGACATTAAGTATTCCATTTTTATAACAGTTTCAATGATTACAGGATAGTAAGCTCTCTGGAAGTTTTATTAGGGCACCTGCTAACTATTGCACATTGAAATTGTTTTCTGGAGTCTTTTCTTGTATTTTTATTATTCATATATATTCATTTTAGTGTCACCATCACATCCTGGATAAAATCTTAGACATGGATGCATTGGTCAGTCTACATTTTGGAAAACATTTTGATAGATATGACAAACACTAAAAAAGTCCTCAATTTTCTAAGGTTATTCATTTGCCTTCAGTAAATATGAACTTTTACTTACATTCATCTGTGATGCAGACTATAAGGATATTTTAACAATCATAGCACTTCTTAATAGTTCAGTCACATTTCTGAAGATTATGTAGCTTAAATTATGAAAATCAGCTTCTGTTTTCCATGACTAATTCAATGAATGCTGTGGAAGACCAAGACATGTAGTTATGGAGGTATGTTCCTCACTCAGTCATTTCATGGATAGTTTTGAGTATCAGGCTTGGTTTTATGTCTAGGACCAGAAAGTGGGGCCAGGATGGAAAGGTGCTAAGAGACTTAGTAACAAATATCTGATAGGAGAGAGCTCTTTGAAAGGATAATGTAAAGGTCCAGTAGCCACGAAAGGAGATGCAGGAAATGTGAGGCCCTTGAGGTTGTGAAGCATGGTCCTTGTTAGTATTCAAGCGTCTGTACTGGCCTGCCCTTGGGGTTCTGACAGGATATGTCCTTAGCTGCAGCCACCAAGAGCACCACCTGTGCACATTCACTACCTTCCCTTTTAAAGGGGCCCTGGCACCTTCCATATTTCTCTTTCTCTCTCTCTGCTTCTTTCTGCCTCCCTCTGTGTCCCCCAGCCCCACCTCTCGTTCTTCTGATGCCCCTGTCCCAAGAGGCTAGGCTTCCTCTTCCCCTACCCCTTCACCATTCCCTTTCTCTTAATTAAAGGACCCTCCACATGAGCTCTGTCACATAGCGTCTTTCTTTCTCTCTTGTGCCACTTTTTAAAATTACAATAGTCTTGACTTCATGGATCATAACAAAAATTATGTCTACAGTGAAATAAAGCAATGCTTCAAGATGAATTTGATTCTGGCGGGGAAGAAGACCTGGGTCTTTGTAAGCCATGGTAAGAAGTACTGATAGCAAAGACAGACTTGGTGAAGTCAATTACTGGGTTATGTTTGTTGTTTCTTGTAAAGATTTCTGTAGCCTAGCTGCTGTAAAGAGACCAGAGACTTGAGTAAAACCACACAGTAGCTACACACACCAGATATCTGTAACTGGCTCCAATTAAATTCAAATTTCAAAAGATTCCCAATGCAGAAAGTGAATGGTAGAGGGAAAACTAGGGACAATGAGATTGTAGAGTTTAAGCCCAGAGTAAGTGGTGGTGGTCTCCACTACAGTGGGAATGGTCAATATGGAATGAAGGGATAGTCTCAAAAACATTCTGCTACAAGAACGATCAGACATGCACTAGACTGCATGAGGGAAGTGAAAGAAAAATAAACATGGACATGGCACCTGCGTTTGGAATTGGGACTCCAGCTCAATTAAATGACAATTTACATAGAACAAGAAGATTGAAGGAAGGGAGAGAGGGTCATCATTAGACTTCTAGGATCAGAATTCCTATTTAGGACATTAACATTTCAATTAAACTTCATTTAGACTCTCTCTCTCTCTCTCTCTCTCTCTCTCTCTCTCTGTGTGTGTGTGTGTGTGTGTCTGTGTGTGTAGTGATGTGCACAGGGCATGGTACATATGTGGAGGTCAGAGGATGACTTTCGGGGGTTTTATTTTCCGTCTAGCACGAGACCCATTGATCAAACTTGGGTTGTTAGGCTTGGTAATAGATAGACTGAACTACCTCATAGGCTCATATTGCCTTTTTGCTGTAAAATATCACACACAAACATGGATAAAGGCGATAGGAGGAAGTGTAGACAGTTAAACAAAGAGTTTAAGGCAAATACCTGGCCAGTGTCCTCATCATCATCCAGAAGGTTGGCTTTGAGTCATTCTACTTGGTGGCTACCAGACCCCTGACTTAGGGATCATGCTGCCCAGCTTTCCTTGTATTTTTACCATAGTCAGTGAATATTAAAACAATAAATCTTAGCTTTTTCTGGTTTTGAACAGTCCACAAAAACAATTAGGTGCTGTACATTTGGGAATTTTATTCTCCTAGGGATAAACCTGGGGCATTGGTCTCACTACAGATGGCCCAAACTTGATCACTTTGTTGTGTAGACCTTAACTGATTCTAGCTTGAGGTGATTTGGAGCAGTGTTTTGAATGCTCATGCACAAATACATGTATGTGTTTAGTGTTTAAGGTGGATTCCTAAGAAAATGGCTGTGTCACCTACATAAATAACTTGGCCTGTTGGTGATCGTGATTGACAGGGGAAGTGTTTCACTAGTTCATACTTTCACCAGCAGTGCTGAGAATGTCTCTCAATCTATATCCTGAATCTATTTAATATTAATGAACTTTTAATTATCATCTGATAATTGTACAGAACTGTTTAATTGTGGCTTTAGCTTTTATTATTTCTTAAATCCACTTTATTTTTAATATTTGGAATTATCTATCTTTCTCCTTTCTACATCCCCCTCCATTTATGAGAATTCTGTCCTAGAACTTCTCAGGAATGTTTTAGGTTTTCTATTGGACTTATGCCTTTTTAAGAGAAAGTGTTCCTTTACTAGGTATAGATATCAATTTTTATTGATTATGTATTATAAAATATTTTGTGTTTACACTCTTTCTATGATGCCATTCAATGACTGGTTTATAACTTTATTTATTGTTTTTTATCTATCTGTTTTATTTATTTATTTAATATAATTTTATTAATTTAAATTAGAAACAAGCTTGTTTTACATATCAATCCCAGTTCCCGCATCCTCCCATCCTTTCCTGTTTCCCCACCAATCCCTATCTCATCCCCTTTCTGCTCCTCAGGGAGAGTGAAGCCTTCCATGGGGAGTCTTCAAAGTTTGTTGTATCATTTGGATCAGGGCCCAGACCCGCCCCCCATGTGTCTACGCTGAGAGAGTACCCTCAATGTGAAATGGGCTCTCAAAGTCCATTCATATACTGGGATAAATACTGATCCACTATTAGAGACCCCACAGACTGTCCAGTCCTCCTCACTAACACCCATGCTCAGGGGGTCTGGGTCAGTCCTATGCTGGTTTCACAGCTATCAAACTGGTGTCCATGAGCTCCCCCTTGTTCAGGTCAGCTGTTTCTGGTGGTTTCTCCATCCTGGTCTTGATCCCCTTACTCATCACTCCTCCCTCTCTGCAACTGGATTCCAGGAGTTCTACTCAGTGTTTAGCTGTGGGTGTCTGCTTCTGCTTCCATCAACTGGCATATAAGGTAGTCATCAGTCTCATTATAGGGGAAGGGTATTTAAGGTAGCCTCTTGACTATTGCTTAAATTGTTGGTTGTAGGTCTCTGGACATTTCCCTAGTGCCGATTTCTCTTTAAGCCTATAATGGCTTCCTCTGTTATGGTATCTCTTTTCTTGCTCTCCTCTATTCTTTCCCTGACTCAATCTTCCTGCTCCCTCATGTCCTCCTCTCCCCTCCTCTTTTCCCCTTCTCTTTTTCCTAATTCTTTTTCCCTTCCCTCCATGCTCTCAATTTTCTCCTGAGACCTTGTCCATTTACACTTCTCTAGAGGACTATATAAGTCTCTCTTAGAGTCCTCCTTGTTTCCTAGCCTTTCTAGTGGTGTGGATTGTAGGCTGGCAGTCCTTTGCTCTATGCCTAAATTCCATATATGAGTGAGTACATACCATGCTTGTCTTTAATTTATTATATGTAACTGGGTTACCTCACTCAGTTCCATCCATTTGTCTGTTACTTTCAAGATCCCATTGTTTATCCCACCACTGAGAGTACTCCATTTTGTAAATGTATCACATTTTCTCCATCCATTCTTTAGCTGAGGGGCATTTAGGTTGCTTCCAGGTTCTGGCTATTACACATAATGCTGCTATGAGCATAGATGAACAGATGTCTTAGTTGTATATATGTGCATATTTTGCATATATGCCTAAGAGTGGAATTGCTGGACCCATGTTCAGGGAATCTGTGTTGGTCCTATGCTGGTTTCCCATCTATCAGACTGGAGTCCTCATGGACTCCCCCTAGTTTAGGTCAGCAGTTTCTATGGGTTTCTCCAGCCTGGTCTTGACTCCTTGATACTTACTTGGGGAACGCCCTGTGATCACTAAGCTATTTATATTCAGGGAGTCACACTAAAATGTGGTGAGAAGGATAGCTGCAGATTTTGTTGTGTAAGGAGTCTAACTCCTTACTGTATGGCAGTCCTTGTCCATAATCCAGTACTCAATGGATGGAGCCACAGGATTAGGAGTTCAAAATCTGCCTCGACCACTCAGTGAATTCACGGTCTACCTGTGCTATAGGAGACCAAAAGAGGACACAACCTGGAGTCCTATGCTCATGAGGGACTTCCTGCATTTGCATTTGGACAATTCATCCTTGATGACACGAAGTGTGATAGTTGACTCTGTTTTGCACTGTTGAACACAAAGAGAAAGTAAAGTGAAATGAAAAAGTATAGGCTTTCTTTTCCTTTTTAGCTCACAGGAGATGGAAAAGAGTCCCTGGTTTAGAAATGTTAGCAAGCACTACTTAGTCAAAAGCAAATCTCTTAAGGAAGCAAGGGCAGGTGCGTCACCAGCCTGCTCTGCCACTGTGATAGCTGCTTGCTAACTTACTCACCACCCCCACCATTATTTCTCAGTCTGTTTAACCAAATCCAAACCTATTTCTTCCAGCGTTTAAATCATTGCCTGCCATTCAAATCTGTGTAGGCGAGCTCAGGATGGCATTTGGTTCTGAATTAATGCATATTAATGGGTGATAATACATTTCCACCAATGCATATATTTTCTTGAAATGCAATTTGCCATCTAATGCTTTTTATTCATATCCCTGCATGGTAACTGCATCAAGAATAATATCCTCTTGTGATTATTTATTATGGAAATAATGTACTAGTACCAAATGGCACCTTTTAAGTGGCTTCATATTCCTTTTTCTTTATTACTGCATAAATAGAATAATCTTATTATCTTTGCTAACTGAAGGTGACAGCTTTCTTGGAGTCACTTTCATAGAAACATGTCAGATGGAAACTAGGGACTCTTGCTGATTGGGAATGACATGGGAGTTGGGACGGGAAGGAACTGGTCTTGGGGAAGATGTGATTTTGGATATGAATTTTAATGTGAGATGGCAAAGGAACTGAGATATGCCCGGTGATGGCAGTGCTCAGAGCAGAGTGTGTGCTCTCTGACATGAAAAGGCCATGCAGAAAGCTTGAATGAATATATATTCTTGAATTGTTGGATGTGGGCATACGCCATACACTCTTTCTTCTCTTCCTATTTCTGAAAATTAACTGCTGGTAGCCTCACAGATGAAAGCATAGAGAAGCCTGTCCATTCTCATGAGGCCTTCAGATGTCACTCCTATTTTAACTGTCACTCATGCCTTCATACCAAAGTCATGGCAGGAACTTGAGGAGAACTTTTAGCCTTCTTAAAATTTCATTTAGAGAAGGCCACTGTAACCAATATGGTATAGAGGTTAGAATATCAAATATGTGACTGACTAATTTCATGGGAGCAACCTACATTGTCTTCAAGATTTCAGATTTTCCTCACAAGACTTACAAAAGTAAAATCTAATTAAGAAGGACTTCAGTGCTAAATCCAAGAGATGGGACTCCACTGTATTCACATGTTTAAATCACCTGCTTATTCTAATAGAGGATTAGGACAGGTACTCTCTGATTTTCAAATTGCTCAAGGTTTGTTTTTAAAGATGAGAAAAATCAGAAACATAAACCATAATGATAAATATACCAGAAAGTGAGCAGTTCAGTGTGACCCCAAAGCCACAGGTAGACCCAAATTCCAAGGTCAGGTACCTGCAAAGTTAGAAGCTGAATATCAGCTCTTTTGTCATGCCCAGATGACAGGTTAGGGACTAATGAAAAGATAATTGAATTATTCAATACTCCCAAGAGAAAGCCAAAGACAGTTTTGTTTTTTCTTTTATACCTAGATTTTCTTTTACTCTCTTTCTTATTTCTATGTGTAAGTTGTTAAGACTCAAAATGGAGTTGGTTTGACCACATCCTAACGGGTAGTGGTGGTGGTAGTTATGGAGTAGTAGAATCTCATGTATTTATCACATATATCTATCTATCTATCTATCTATCTATCTATCTATCTATCATCTATCACCTATCTATATATAATTTCTTTGTGTATTACCACAGAGTACCATGATAATATAATCACATCACTTCAAGAAATATACATATATTATCACTCTACTCCAACCCAAGCCCATACCAACCATCACTACATTTCTGTTAGTTTTGTATTGTATTTTTCATTAAACCCCCAAGAATTATCCAGCTATCACTAGTGTCTGCCATGCTCTTGATAGGTGATGTTCATTTTTATGGATGTTATACTTTGATCCTTATTCATGGAAAACTGTTCAATTTCTTTCCTGTTTGTGTTGATTATGAAGAAAAATTGTATAGGTATCTATAACTTTGTGCATGTAAAATAAACTTTTTAACTTTATTCTCTCTAGGTTGTTATGGTAAGTACATGTTCAAGTGTAAGATACAACATACTTGTTCCATGTCCTCCTCAGCACTTGGTATTGGAATTTTATTTTAATTCTAACAGGTATGTTGGATATTCTGTTAATATCCTATGTTATATTATTTTTCAATACCCATTGCTAAGTGCTTTGTGTGTATTTCTGCCTTGATGTTTTAATTTACTTTGTTTAGCCACTTTAGCTGAACTCATAGAATACTGCATGTACTCTCCTTTCTAGCCTTAGGCAATATAGGCATGTTCTCTGTCTGTGACATAATTTTTCACTGCCTTTCACAGAGAAAGCGTCTTAAAATTCGGTTGTACAGTAATTTACTATTTCAGGGTATGGTACACTGTTTAAGGATACTTTGCCTTCCTTCAAGCCATGGAAGTTTTCTTATGTATTAAAAGCTTTTGTGGCTTACATTTAAAACAGAGAGATTAGATTAAAATCAATATTCAAAAACCATATTTTTACATGTGGAAACTTATGGTTATAACTTCATTCATTCATTCAAACCAAGAAGCAAACTATCAAATGACAGTGCTCTATGGAAATTCTTTTACATTGTTTCATTGGCAAAATCAGTTGTTTATGCCTGTGTGATTACCTGTCTGGATTCTACAGTATCTTACTGGTCTGGGTGGTGGTCCCTTTACCAGCATGGCTTCCTATAGGAATGTAGGAATGTAGCCTACCATAGTTTCTGACATTGAATAACATGATTCTTCCAATATTATTCTTGTTTTTTAAAACAAAATTGTTTGTGTTAAATTAATGTATTCATATTTCAAGCAGTTTTTAACATCAGCATGTCCATATTAGTGAACATTAATTCTTCTGGGATTTGGCTGCATTAAGTCTATAGGCTTATTTTGATATTTCTATCATTTTGAGTCTTTCAGTCAATGAACTTGTCATTAGCCCTTATTCAGACTTTTAAAATAAAATTCTTACAGATTTTATGTTAGGGATTTTTAGCACATCTTTCTTTTCTCTTCTGTGGAAGCTTATTCAAATGTTTTGAGGTTTGCAACTATTTTTCTTACTTAAAATTTCCAATTGTTTATTAGTATAACATAAAATTATGGCTGTATAAATGGATCCTTCAACCTGGGCCATTACCAAACATATTTTATTTCTAAAAGTTATGTTTTTGAAATTTCTTAGAATTTTCTGTATAGGCAACAAAGTAACATTAAATATAGACAATTCATTTTTTCTTTAAAAAGTTTTTAAATGAAAACTTAAATTGCAAATACTAGGTGAGTTTTGATTTTCACTCTCCGATGTTTATATTGTTGATTCCTCTTAGTGTAAGCTTGGACTGGGTATGATTTTCCTTTGTTGTTCTCTTAATGTGTGCACAGTCTATATTGATATTTCCAATATCTGTTCATTTATAATGCTTTCCCTTTTATCCATCTTATTATAATTCTATCAATTCTATTGATTTGTAATGAGAACCAGCATTTGGTTCTATTTTTGTAATGTGTTACACTTTCATTTTCCTTGGTGTTCTTTTTTTTCCTATTTATTATTTCTTTTTCTTCTACTTGCTTAGATGTAGTTAGCCCACCTTTGTCTTGTTCCTTGTTGATTTAATTAAAATATAGTTTCATTATTTCCTCCCTTCATCATGATTTTTAAGGTGAAAGTTTAGATTATCGACAACACAATTTCTTTTCTGTTTTCCCCCCTCATTTGTGCATTCAGTGATTCAGAGTTCTCTGCTACCACTGCTTTGGGTTAACTTCAAATGTTTGGTGTATTGCCTTTCCATGTTTGTATTCTATGTAGATATTAAAACTGGCATTTCATATTGTTATCAGATTTTAATTCTATGTTGAATGAAGTGTGTAATTAGATTTCTCCATGGTTATTATTTCTAATAGTGAATTTATGTGTTAATTAATTAATATTTATTTATTGTGAGTGTTGTTTATAGATGCACACATGTACATGTTGTACAGGTACATGGTATGTGCACTCATGTGATGGCCAGAGGTCCATGTCAAGTGTCTTCTATTGATTTCTATCACTGTTGTTAGACTAAGACTTCATTTACCTAGCACTCACTAATTTGGCTAGACACTAAGCTCCAGGGATACTTTTGTCTCTACTTCCCCAGGGATAGAGTCCAGGTGCAAGACAACACTACCACCTTTTTTGTTCTAGGGTTCTAAGCTCAGGTTCTTGTGTGTACATACAAGATATTTTATTGGCTGTGTTCTCTCTTCCCCTGTGAGAAGTTTATAATTTTTCACTCAGTAAGAGGCTATTGTGGTTCAGGCATGTTTCAACTCTTTCAGATGCAGAACTGAACAACTAATGGGAATCCTCTCCCCTTGGAAGTTTGGGTTTTCACTGGCAGGCAGATAATAAACAAAGACTGAAATTACACCTGCAGGTGAGATGTATTGAGCAGTAATATTCTCCAGCAGGAGAAATTAGGGCTATTTTCCTGGGGAGGTGTCGCTGGGAGACACCTGAATGAAGAAGTAGGGTTATACTTGGTCTTCTAGGAAGGATCTTTAAAACACATGCAAAGATGATGTTGCAGTTCAGGAGTATACATACGTACATGTATATACACATACCCGTGGGATACTGATTTTACACAATAATGTAGAGTGAAAGCCTTGTGGAGGGTATAGACACGGGCATTTCTCAGTGTTTTGTTCCAGTCACCAGAAACTGCTTCCCTTGCAGGTCTCAGTCTGCTTAGAGAATTTGTTAAAGTTGCTAAGTTCCATCCTAGTAATTCTGACTTAGATAAAGTTAGGTTGAATCTATTCATTTTAACTTTTGGCAGGACCAGGTGATTCAGGGTTTGTTGACAGCAAATTGGAGACTGGTAAGTTTCTCATCTTCACCCTATCAATGGGATTTACTTTTGCTATGTGGGTTTACATTTGGCATTTTCATGCTATCACATAATTTATTATTACTGTCTTCCTCCCCACTCCATTACCTCTACCTTCTTTCATATCCCCTATGTCCAGTCTTCTCCCCCCAACAACCTCCCTGCCATGTATTTACTCCTGTTCCCTTTGTTTTTCAGATACTTTTGTTTCTAATCTCTCTACCCTTGGATGTTCTAAGGTTATGGGTGGCAGGTTAGTGTGACCCCACCACAAGGCCAACAGCAGTAGTCAGCTTACAGTGCGATGAACAGCTGTGGTAAGTCTTCCTCTTTCTTTCAGGAGGTTCAGTCAAGCTCGTGGCAGATAAAATGGCAGTGTCCTGTGATGAAGGACTGCTGTGTCACATTGCTTCTTTTTAATGGTCTGGAAACAATGGCTATTTTCACAACAGGTTCTTATTTGCAAGGAAAGAAATGTATGCCTTGGAAGAGAAATAAAAACAAACAAATAAGTGGGCAGTCAAGTACAGACTAATTAGTTAGTAGCAAAATAATTAGTGACAAACTGCCTCTGGGCAGGCACTGGAGCAAATCTCCCCATTCCTATGGTGAGGTGCTGACCCCACTAAATGCTTATTATTCATAGTTTTCCAGGAGCCTCATTGATACTGTATCACCAAGACCTTAGGGATCCACTATGGCTATTTCCCCACAATTTACAGGGAGAACGGAGCCCAGTTGCTTGAGAGATTAATTAACTTGTCAAACAATTAAGCAGACAGGCTGTAATCGAGGTTTCCATTTCATAATTGATTTATCACTTTGTAGCTTCTTAAGTCCCAGGGCTCAGACTGAGGGACTGCTGTGCAGGGAAAACCTTTCAAGGAATGCCAGGGGGCTGTGGGAAGACAGGGTGAGGCTCTCTTCATTCTGAATACACGATGGTGTCCAGCCTAACTTCTGACCAGAATTCAGACACAGTGGGAATTTCATTTGCCTTTCCAGGGAACTAGCCTACGGTTTATTTTTATGTTATTCAAGCCCTATCTAATCCATTATTGTTTGATGAAGCAAAGCCTCCAAGAAACACCCACAGAGAATACACCTGTAGTTCCTTTGCCCTCTTTTCCTTTGATGAAAGTCCCTACAGAAACGTCACACATTTGGAATTCATCATGAGACTAGGACTCCAGCCTTCATTACAGAGACATCACAGGTTCATTTGGGGACGCAATGGGTCCAAGTAGACACTCTGCACACCAGTAGCAGTACTGTTGTGAACATCAGCATTACTGAAGAGCTTGTCAAACAAGTGAGTGCCCAGCATCCCTGGATGCAGAGACGGTCTTAGCAATTCTGAGGTGGGCTTTGAAATCTGCCCATTGACCATCCCCAATGGATTTTATTGTAGGTGCTCAAAAGACTTCATCTTCATATTGTGTTTAATTGCCAAGTGGCAGGTATCATTTTAGACTTGACCACCAGGTGTCTCACATCAGAAGCTGGAGTACAAAAACACAATCACAGGTGTGTGTGTGTGTGTGTGTGTGTGTGTGTGCGTGTGTGTGTGTGTGTGTGTGTGTACAGCCTCAGATATTCTACCTCAGGTGATTTCCACATTTTGTTTGAGAAAGGGTCTATCATTGATCTGGAACTTTACCAGGTAAGCCTAAGTTGGTGGGCAGTGAGTCCTATGCATCCATTTATATTCTGGGTATTATCATCCTTCTATCCCTCTTTCACAATTATCCCTAGCCTTTGGAGGAGGTGTTAGGACATTGATGTTGTATTTAAAGCTGAGAATTTCAGTGCCTTCTTATATCTATCATGACCTGTTGAGGGTGCTTGTGTTAGTCACCATTTACTGCACATAGAAACTTCTCTGATGACAGTTGAGAGATGTGTTGCTCTATGGCTATAACAGTAAGTCATGAGTTGGTTTAATATTGAATCAACTTAGCAAAGTGACAACAAAATAATAATAATGTTATTCTTTTGGTCCTAAGACCTATCTAGCCATAGGTACTTGGCCCTAATAATAGTGCTCACATATGGATTTCATCTTGTAGAGTGGGCTTTAAATCCAATTAGAGTATGGCTGGTTACTACCATGATTGTTTCTGCCAATATTATGCCAGTTACATGTCTTGGTAGACTTGTCATTATTGTATCTCTCACGATTGACAGATGAGTAAGACTGATGATGACCTTTTCCTCCAGTAAGATACATAGCAATTTTATATATATATATATATATATATATATATATATATATATATAATTTTATGTATTGATCCCAGTTCCCTCTCCCTCACTCCCTCCCATGCCCCCTGTAACCCCTCCCATCCCATTCTCCCCCTCCAATCCATAGGGAGAGTAATTTTCTATATCATGACTGCTTTTAGCCAGTAGGGAAGAAGCCTATAGATCATTACTAATACTAACTTGATTTTTCCCAAGTTCTAAGTTCAATTGTATCTTACTACCAAATTTGGAAGGTAACCAAGAGCATTGGATATAGCTTTGAAGTTTAGGAATATATGAGTTCACATTGGCCAACAACTCCAAAGAGGTAGTAACCCATTCATGGCACTGGGTTTTTTTATTTGTTTTTCTCTGATGCCTAGTGGGGACATTGGTACTCTATTATAGGGTAACTCAATTTTAAATATATATATATATATATATATATATATATATATATATATATATAAACAGAGATTTGCCCGGCTAGCTCAGTCGGTAGAAAGCAAGACAGGTGGGACTAGGAGACAAGGAAGAAAGAGGAAGGAGTAAGGAGGAGTTAAGATGGAGTCTGGAGAGAGCAGGGTACCAGCCGGCTCTTCGGTAAGAGGAGACCACGTAGAAATACATAGATTAACAGAAATGGGCTAATACTTAAGACAGAGATAGCCAATAAGAAACAAGTAACTGGCCAACAGCATTATATCAAATACAGAGTCTCAGTGTGTTAATTGGGACAAGACCAGCGGCGGGAGGAAAAACCTTACTCCTTACACACACACACACACATATGTTTTTCATATATTTTGCCTCTACAGTAGGAGATTTCAATATAACCTTTTCCAAATCTCATGCTATTTATCTCTCCTGTGTGTCCTCCTTAATCCCGCCTCATTAGGGAAATGCAAATTAAAACTATTTTGATATTTCATCTTACTCCACTCAAAAGGGCTAAGATAAAAAAACATACATGATGACAAATGCTGAATGTGGGTAAAGGGGAACATGTATCACTTCTGGTGGGGGGTGCACATTGTGTAGCCACTATGGACATCAGTATGCCTGTTCCACAAAACCTATCTTGGATATATACCACCAAAGGACTCTATATCCAGCTACAGCAATACCTGTTCATTCATGTCCATTGCTGTTCTATTTACACCAGCCAAGAAATAGGAAAAGCCAAGCACTCCACCAACTAACTAGTGGGTAGTTAAAATATAAAATATTTACACAACAGAATATTACATAGCTATTAAGAGTAAATGAAATTATGAAAATTGCAGATAAGTGGATGGAACTGTAATTACTCTGAGTGAGATAACCCAGAATTCTAAAAGACACATGTTTTCTGTCATTTATGGATGTTAGCTTTGAATCTTTGGATTTGTTTGTTTCATTTAGAGTTCCCACATATGTCAGGTAACAAGTAAATCCTCATAAGGGGCATGCAGAGGGCTTCAAGGGAAGGGAGATATAATTCAGTGGTATTACGGGGTTAAAGGGGGCATGGTGTAATACTCCCTGCTTTTTACTTAGATTCTGTAGTTCAAACTAAGTCTTTGAACTTGGGAGACAAGCGCTTTATAGACAGAGTCGTCTTTTCAGGTCCCTTCAACATGCTTCTTATGTGCCTCTGACTTTGTGCCATATAGCTAGACACTAGTTTGGGGATCAGGACAGACAATCAGGTTGATCTCTGTAGAAGTGCTTCAGCTGCCCACTATGAAAAGACAGAAGCAGTGTTTTCTTCTGCTCTTTGGGTTAATTAGGTGTATATGTGTATGCTCCTCTTGTGTTCAATGTGTTTTGGCTGAAGTTGCACCTATTTTGCAATTACTCAATTAGATTATTTCTCCAAACCTCTTAAATTACTTTTTCAAAGAAGGCATTCAATCAGCATTCTTTTTACCTGACCTTACCCTCCCCCCCCCCCAATCTTAAGTCTCTCTCATCCTTCACTCTCAGCTGTGTCCCTAGATGTCTGTCCTAAACCAAGTGTACTCCATAATCAGCTCTCTGATGTCCTGCATGAGTGACCAATCTCAGCTGTCAATCACCAACAATAGGCATAGAAAAATGGGCTTTGTAGAGAAGATTTCCCATTCCTGCAGTCTCCGTCTAATTAGGAAGCTCAAAACGCTGTCAGAGCTGCAGAGGGAACTGCATTTATTCGCCTGTTTCATTTTCTGATGTAAAGCATTACAGATATTTCCGCCTCCTCCCTCTCCTAACCACTCCCCTCACACCCTGCAGTGTTTGTTACCTTTGTGCTGCTGGTGTGCACTATATCTTTGCCCTGTGCTAGGAGAGATTTACCTCCTCTCAATTCATACATATAAGAAACATGTGATATTACTTCCTGATTTGTTTTCTAACCTGTTTCAGGTGTATTGTTAAAGTATCCCCCACCTGTCACTTTAAGCTCTTATCTCTTCAATTGTCCTTTTATGTCTAATACTTTACTTTCAAATTCAACCCCCTTTCCTTTTCCTGGGTTTAGATTAAATTCTTCCATGCAGAGCAGCCCTTCATTTGTGCATGGCATCACCCTAATCATGTTCTGTGAGTTCGTTCCTTAGCTTACCTGTCTGGATAAAAAGCTCTCATAGCCATAGCCATCCCCCTGTGCACACACCTGCAAGGGCTCCTCCTAGGTAAACACTTGGGGGGAGATATTGTGGAATCTCAGGCTATAGGGACTTGGATTTAGATTTGGGCAAACATTTACAGACTTTCCTGTTCAGTTGTAGCAATAGGGAAAGATGAATGGGTTATGTTTTCTAATGTCTAAAGTCTAATGTATTTTCAGACTTTATAGATTTCCAACAACCATGGCTTATTCTCTGATTGAAGCAGGTCTGGGATGAATCCTGAACCATTCCTTCTACATTGTATTTAAAAAAAAAAAAAAAAAAAAAAAAAAAAAAAAAGGATCCACATTTCAGCTGGCAAATCAACAAATGAAGGAATTGGATGAATGTGAATGTAACTAATACAGGTGCTCCCAATGCATGTTCTAAGATTGTAGTAAAACATCATTTATTGAGCTGCCCTTTAAAATTTAACAATTCCTAAAAAATTTAAAAGTTTAGTTTCTAAATGTGACAATATGACCCAATGACCACACTATGAGTTTCTGGGTCTCACTTCTCTTAACTCTTTTGCATTTTGGAAATATGTGAAGCATAAATACAATCATGAAATTAAAGGGAGGTCATTTGTGGATGGAGAATTTTCTTTATTGACATTGCTGGAGTCGACAATACTCAATTTTGCATAGCCAGACACATCTCCTTCTCTTTTTGGTTATTTCACCAATCTCTCTACCCCCATACCAACTCTTCTTCTGAACAAGCACACAAAGACAAACTTGGGGTGGATTCTCACTTGAATTATCATTCTGTCTGCACTTGAGAAGCCTATATTAATGAGGACTCCAGGAAACTGAATAATTGATGCTTGTGTATTTCTGAGCTTAATTATCAGCAGAACTAATTCTCTTCTCTCTGTTTTTCCATCTGAGTTCATAGACACTGCCTTAGTGGTGGATCCTAAGGTCACACAGCCAGACTTACCCATGGGAATGTTCAGAAGCTAGGGAACACTTGGTTACCTTCACCTCCCCGATTGACTAATGGTATGCAGATGTTTGCAGCCGAGATTCCTCTACTTAGCCTGCTTCATAAGGAAAGAAAGGGTTACAACCAGAGATATGCAGGGACTGATGTAAATGAGACCTCTATCCTCCTGGTGTTCTGAACATGACAAAGATGCCAAAGCATATTAAAATCTCTCCATCATTGGCAGACAAGTACTGGCTGAAACACCAGTCGGGATGTGGTAACAAAATACCCACCTGCAACTGTTCTCAAGTCCCATGAAGAGGAATAATTTTAATGTAACACCTGCAAAACCACTTGGTAACTTGTAGCTCACTAAATGAAAGGAAAGCACAGAAGCAGCCAACTTCTAGTGCAGGTTGCCAAGCCTCTCCAAGCAAAGCCACAGGGAATCTAGAACTAGAATCGCAAATGGTGTCTGGCAATGTGTGTTTTGTAGCTAAATTTCCCTGAACCAGTGGTTCTCAGGAGTCACTTACATAGGAATCACCTGGAGAGCTTACTAACACAGGCACAGAACACTGGGCTCTGATCCAGTTTCAGATCCAGGGCCCCGGAATGAGCCAGAGAATCTGCATTTCAACCCATTCTAAACTGCTGAGGCAGCTATTGCTGCTGGTCTTGGTCCAGGCTTTGAGAACCACTCCCTGAGAAATGTGTACAAATAGGAGTATTTGTAAACCACCTAGCTGAGAACTACCTTGCTTTAGGTGTGTCACCAGAAGATAAAGATAGAAGGAGGGGGAAAAAAGCAAAGAGAAAGGAAACTGATACAAAAGTGAAGTCTAGCCCTTCTGAGAGTCCAGTCAGCCTGTAAATACAGGGTTTTACTAAGAGAAAAAAGCATGCCCGGAGTCTTGGAGAGGTTTAATCTAATGGGAGACTTCAGCAGACAACCTGTGGTAGAAATTTAGAAACACAGCTGAAGCCTGCTACATGCACTCCATACAGAGGGGAAAGGCCCCTGGAAAGATTTCATCATTGTGTTGTACAAACATGCTCTCTGACAGTGGACCAGGCAAACGGAATCCTATTCCTCCCAGCAATGTTTCCATAGTGAGTTTCAGTCCCTTGCTGTTGAGATAAGATTTTATTCCGAATATAAATGCTTTAGGCCCAGGGACCCAGTGAACATATTGGAATAATATCACTCACAGATATTGGTGCTAAAGATGTAACATGTTAGGTGTGGAACAGAAAACAGATAGTCCATTATTTTGTGAAGGGATAATTAGAAGTTGAAATGAAATAATAGGCACCTTAAGATAAACCCAAAAATAAAGAAGAGGGAATGTATTATGCACTGTGTCACACAAGTAATGCCATTTCCTATACTGATATCTCATAATGGAGTGACATTAAAGTATGAGGTATTATAAAAATGGGTTATGAAAGTGAGACTCTCACAAACAATGTTAGTCCTTTATAAAAATGGATATGAGAGAACTTTCCCTGTTCATCGTCATTGAGAATACAGCAAGAAGATAGCCAGGTATGGAATGAGGACAATACCCTTGCCATCACTGTGTCTGTGAACATCTTAATCTAGGATCCAGACATGAGATAAATACATTTCTGTTCAAGCTACTCACCCATGGTTTTGAATTATAGTATCTAACACTTTATAAGGTAATGATGAGTGGGAGGCAGAAATACTTCTGTGAGGTGATCTGTACCAAATGGATATGAGGGAGAGACCAGAAAAGAAAGAGAGAGTAATATAGTCATTTCACAGATATAAAACTAATTAAAATTAAAATTGAAAAACTAAACAAAACGAGGAAGCAACATGCTTAGAGGTGATGCTAAGCCTGACCCATTGACTGACCTTATTAAAACCTGCAGTTGCTAAATTGTCAGATTCTCTGGCCTCTCTTTAGCAAGAATTCATGTTATGGGAGAGGGGCACTTAGACAATGATCTAACCTGATGTACAGTGAACTCCAAGTCCCTGGTGAAGTCCATTTAATATAAATACTCATGTCTTAGAATGCCACTCTCCCTTGCTTATTACAGAAACAGAAGACATGCAGATCATGCTCAGGTACTCTGTTCATTTTAGTTCTCTGTCCCTGAGAAGCAGTCGACACAAAGCAGAGGTGGGAAAGGGACCTTTGGAGAAAGAAGTATGGTGGTCCATCATAGATCCTATCCCAGTTGACTGGCATCTCATAGGCACCCTTCCTAGGTCTTCATGTGCTGTGGAGATAACAATGAGTAGCTCCCACTAACAAAGGATATTGTGGGGAGTTTGTTAGCATATGTAAATCACTTGGAGTGGTGCCTGAAGGAAGCAGTGTCAGCTGTGCAGAGGGGCAATGACTCTTATTTCATAATCTGTGGTATATCTTGAAATTCTTACTAATTTTGAAGAAAAGGTATTGAATTTTCCTTATTCATTAGGTCCTACAAACTATGTTATCTGTTGTGGGAACAGTTCAAAAATGTGCTAGCAGTTACACATTGGCACTGTTCTAACATTTTATCATGTTTAAATCATTGATATAAATCTGAAAGTCATCTTGGATCCAGAATTGTCTACCACAAAGATTTTATGGAAAATCTTATTTTTTTTAAACTAAGCTTTGCAGGGAAGACTCGCCATGACAAGAGGTGTTTTCTGGGATCCTTATATGCAAAGGGGCTTTGCTGGCTCAATCATGCATCTTGTACTTGTTTCCCACTGACTGTGTGCAGTAGTTGCTGGCTCTCCTCTGCCATCCTGTGTGATGTTTGCAAAGATAATGCTTTTTCTAGAGCTCTCTTCACCTAACATCTTTTCACATGAAATATCATATAAATGCACAGATTTCAGACCCCAGAGTTGTCCCCCAGAGTCTCTGACTCATAACTTTGAACATTCATGTTTTAGTGACTTCACTAGTCTTCAGTGACAACATATCTGACCAGAAGCAGTGGAAGTGAAGAAAGGTTTATTCTGACTCATATCATGAGGGCACACTCCATCATTGTGGACACAGCATGTTGGCAGGAGCATGAGCCAATTGATTCTGTTATCTTTGCATGCAGTGATCAGAGAGATGCTAGCATCTGATGCATTGTCCTTTTTTTGAACAAGTCTAGTACCCCAACCCAAGTGATGGTGCTACTTGAGTTCATATGGTTTTCCCTCTTCAATTAAACAGTTCTAGAAACAAGATGCCTGTGGCACAGATGTGCTGAATATAAACCCAGTCAAGTTGATAGTGATGATTAACTGTCACAAGTAGTGACAAGCTACCAGCAAAGCTTTTCCTGTGTGTTCTAAGAAATTTTTTTTGAATGAGGGTTGCCAGCCTAGACTCTTTCTCAGCTGACATTGTAACTTTGGTGTCTTGTATATATTACTTCAAATCCCATTAGCCAGTTCTGGAAAAATAAATCTTCATCTCCCAGAAAGTACTGGCCTCTTCTTGAGAATCATTCAATCTTTCTTTCTTTCAGCATCCATTTTTGGAACCCAGTGTTCTCAAAACAGATAAACTCAACAGAATAATTGAAAATTCTTCATACACCTGGATCCAGGATAATGGTTCCTTGCATTTGAGTAACCAATGAGGCTCCTAGATCAATGCTTTGATGGTGAGTAGGTTTCTTTGGCTGAACTCAAATCCTTGTCTCCTGTTCCTCACCTGTTGGTTCTAGCACAACCTGTGTTTGAGTTTGTAGTCACCTAAATCTCTCTAAGGGCTTGTAGACAATATTTCTACTTTTTGGACTTAAGTGTGGTAAGTAACAGAACCAGACAGTGTCTTACCGGCTCTGATGTTTTCTGCAGAAGCTAGATCAAACTACTGAATAGTTTTTCTGTAGTCATTCAGGGAACCTCAAAGGAGAGGAGGCAGAACAAGTAGTGGAGAAAAGGGGAAGAAGATACGAGGAGATAAAGGCCCTCTAAAACAACTGAACAAGTCTTATATGAACTCAAAGAGATCAAAGCAGAAATCATGGGGCCTACACTGGTATGCACCAGGTCCTATGAATATATACTACAGCTTTCAGTCTAGTACTTTTCCAAGAATACTGAACGTATAAATGCATGGGTCTATGATTCTTGTGACTTCTTTTGGGGGCTTTTTCATCTTTATGCTGGCTTGTCCAATTTCCATATGACCGATTTTGTTTTATCATATTATATTTGATTTTGTTATGTTTTGTTGTTATCTCTTAGAAACCTGCTCTTTTCTAATGAGGCGAAAGGATTGGGCCTGGGTGGGAAAGGAGGTGGGGAGGAACTGGGAGGAGTAGAGGGAGAAGAAACTGTATTAAGACTCTAATATATGAGAAAAGGATCTACCATTAAAAAGGGGGTGACTATTGAATAGTCCTTGTAGACCTTAAGTGTGTCCTTGTTCTGAACCCTGACCTGCATTCTTGCCCCCTCCCTGAAGTGGTCTTCCTGTTTTCCTTGGTGTCTTGCTGTTTTCTGAGCAGTCACTGCAGTTTTCAGAGAGACGCCACATCTGGATGATGCATGTTCTTGCAGAAGCATAACTTGCCTTTCAGCTGAAGAAAGGGTGGGGAGAAAAACATACTTTGTGTTTGTTTATTTTTCATAGCCAACTGCTGGAAGTGAGCCTGCCACAAAGCCCATTTCAGCCTTGTCAAGTGAACAGGGCTGTGCTTAGGCTTTCCAGAAACATCAAGTGCTACTGTGACTTCCAGCCTGTGTTTGGTGTATTCCAGCAAACAAGTGGAGCTCACAGGACAAAACTGACCCCAGTGGCCAATATGAGAGACTTTGATTCCTTCAACTCTAAGACAGTACCAGATATTTACTGAAATTTGCTTAAAAATGAATAAGAACCAAATTCTTAAAGTTTTCCAAGATAAAAGACAAACATGGTATGCACTCACTCATATATGGATTTTATACATAGAGCAAAGGATCACCATGGTCCCCCGGAGAAGGGACAAGATCTCAGAAGCAAATTGGGAGCATGGGGGGGAAGGGAGAGGGAGTTAGGAGAAAGAAAAGGGGAGAAGAGGAGAAGAAGACATGAGGTAGCAGGAAGATTGAGTCAGGGAAAGAATAGAGGAGAGCAAGAAAAGAGATACCATAACAGAGGAAGCCATTATAGGTTTAAAGAGCAATCTGGCACTAGGGAATGTCCAGAGATCTACAAGGATGACCCCAAACTAACAATCTAAGCAATAGCAGAGAGGCCACCTTAAATGCCCTTCCCTTATAATGAGATTGATGTGTATTTTATATGCCATCCTAGAGCCTTCATCCAGTAGCTGATGGAAGCAGAAGCAGACACCCACAGCTAAACACTGAGCCAAACATCTGGAATCCAGTTGCAAAGAGGGAGGAGTGATGAGCAATGGAGTCAAGACCAGGCTGCAGAAACCCAGAAAAACAGCTGACCTGAACAAGGGGAGCTCATGGACCCCAGTCTAATAGCTGAGAAACCAGCATAAGACCAAGCCAGACCCCCCTGAATATGGGTGTTAGTTAAGAGGACTGGGCAGTCTATGGGGCCTCTGGTAGTGGATCAGTACTTATCCCTAGTGTATGAATGGATTTTGGGAGCCATTCTACATAGAGGGATACTCTTTCAGACTAGACAAATGGGGGATGGCTTAGGCCCTGCTCAAAATGATCTGACAGACTTTGAAGATTCCCTGTGGAAGTTTTCACCCTCCCTGTGGAGCAGAAAGAGGATGGCATGGAGGTTGCCTGGGGGGGGGTCAGGGGAAGAGGGGAGGGAGAGGAAACTGGGATTGACATATAAAACAAGCTTGTTTCAAATTTAAATACTTTTTTTTCCTAGATAAGGCTGAATGATGCTCTGTAGACCTCACATACTCATGACATTACACTGTCTGCTGCCCTTACTGAACATTTTTCTTTGGGATGGTCACCCATTCTGCCTTATTCAGGATGTATTCCTTTTCCTCATAGCCTTCTATTCCCACCAATGTAGATTGACTGAGCTTCCTCAGAGCACAGAAATCCCTCATGGATCCAGAGCTCCTGCATGTATTTATGGATGCTGGGCAAATAATTCCCCTAATAATGATTCAGTGGGTACCACACATGCAGCTGGGCAGGGAAAAGTGACAGGCAGAAGGGATGCACTCATTATTTTTCCATTCCAAGATCTTCCAAGGTCATCATTTGCTAGTGAGGAGGCTTCAGTCAAGAGGAATCAATTATAAAAGTTTTTAAGAATAATATTGACTCATCAAATCCCATTTTTGTTGTTGTTGTTGAAGGATGCAATAGGATGTATAAACAGTATGAGCAAGAGAGCTTGGGACAAAATACTTCACACTGTACTATACATTGTAATCAGTTGGCAAGTTGGCCAGGGGATGAAGCTTCATTTTCCCCTTAGGACCATAGTTAACAATTATCTTAATGTTTATTCTGGTAGCATTGTTTATTTACAGGGGATGATGTCTCCAGGTGTTCAGTGTCCAGATCTTCCACTAAAAATGCACTTCTGTAGGATTACACTTGAAGCATTGTTCTACTCTGCCCACATTGTTTAGCAAAAGCTATGTGACAAAAGTCACAGGCTTTTTTCTTCCTAGACATACAACAATATCTGGACCAAGCTAGGGCCAGCTCTTACACATGTGCTCTATTTCCAAATCAAGCCTTGCTACTTTGACTTTGGACTTTACATCCCATCCATTGTATTTTTCTGTCCTAATACAGGCATCTGACTGTGCCTCTCTCTAAGTTTACATTCTCAGGCATTTACCCTGAAAAGCAACCTCAGATTTTCCTAACATCTGATTTAGTTGTGTTTCCCCCAGCTTTATTACCTCAACTACGTGCACTTTCTTCCTTCATGTATCTGGTGGGAAAAATATTACAATGAGCAAATGAAAAATTTTAGGGCTCATATATTTGACTGTTGTGATGACATTTGGAGTAATAAAGGGAACAAAAGCAGATTTACATCCCTAAGGCTAATCGTGAACGAAAGGATGATTTCTCTACTATCCAGCTTATAGATTCTGGAAAATATGCAATACCAGTGTCTGGTGGATGGGAACACCCAAGCAGTTTGCTTGTCCGACATCACTGACTTGAAGAGAAAGCCATTTTATCCTCTATTCATGTTCATTCCTCCTCACACCTTATAATCACACCTTATGATCATGGAGACTTTGGGAAAAGATTCTTAAAAACAATTTCCATAGCTTTCCCCTTCTTTGAAACCCACGCTGAAAAAGGTTCTCTTTGACAAGCACAGCTTATGACAGATAGAGAAAGAATGTCTGAGTTAGGCACAAAAATGATCTCAGGTTTATTATAAGTATGCCATGATAGAGGTGTTTCAATGAATATAGTTGTTTTTTGGAGAAATTAGCATGGCTAGTTAAGATGGTCACCGTATTGCTGAGCTCTGGTTGGAGGCTAACTGTACAGGTTCTCTGTTCTGCAATTTAGTGAATTCATGCTTGACTTAGAGGCTCCTATCGCTTTCATTCCACACATGGTGAATGTAGAGCACACAGAAGTTAATACCTGTCTTATTGCTGTTTCTGGGGTATGAAACAGGGCAAGATTTGAAGCCAGCTTAGTCTGACTCATGAATGTGTCTACCACAGTCATGTTTTTTTTTTCATTCATAAAATGGCTGTTTTCCACCTATTAGACCCAGGGTTAAGTATAGAGCCCAGAGAGATTAATAGTAAGGCACAATGTCTGTGGTCAAGCCTCATAGTGTAATGGAGATACTGAAAGCCTACTTGAGTTTGTGATCCACTATTGTCATCACTGTGTCATCCGATGTTGTCCTCCCTCTCTGATTCACACATTCTAATCTCAGCCACCTAAGCCTCCTGCCTTCATTCTGCTGACTGTCAGTTCTATGTCATAGGCAGATGGAATGTACAAAGAACCTGTCTGTGAGTGCAGGGCAATAAGAGGAAGGAGGACATGTGCCACAGAGCCGGAATCTGTTGGACAAATGATGTGACAGCAGACATGGTGAGGGCGACAGCTGGAAAATAGCAGTTAATAGCCCCTGCCTAGGCTGTGTTTGAGGGATGCATGCTGAGTGACATCATAATGGCTTGTGGAAATACTACTGCTCAGGGCCCACTGGTGCTGTCACAGAGTGCCCATCCTGTAAATTTCTTTATCACATGGCTAACGCTCACTCTTCTGGAAATAGAATCTGTTCTGGCCCTTATCTGGTAGTGCATCCAGAAAGAGCCATACAGGGAAGAGCAGAGGGACCTGATGTCTACTTAGCCACAGCTCTTGTTAATAAACACATGCCATAATGGACTGCTACAGTCAGCAGGGAATGGGTGAGGTGTGTAGCCAATCATGATCCATGTCTCCATTGCTCCTGAAGATAATTATAAAGATAACACTGGTTAAAATAGCTAATGTTTTATTCAATATTTCGGTGAATTTCAATTACTCCCAATTATAATTCAACAGCTCTTTTATTTAAAACAATTATTGCCCTTTGCAATGAATTTTGAAGCAAATAAATGGTTGGACATTATTAATCCCTGATCTGTCAGAAGTTCATCTCTCCATTCCCCTTCCAACTCTGCAGCCTTTCAATTTGTGGCTAACTATTGTTAGCTTTTGGTTAACCCTTTGCCTGCTCTCCTATTAACAAACAAGCTACCTTATATTATGGGAGAAGAAGAAAAGCAACACCAGTGACCCTTGAGACAATTTACACTCATTAAAAATCAATGGAATCCAATTCCTAGAGGCTGCACTCTGACTCAGTTCAAGGTGTATTGACTGACAGATATTCATTGTGGAATCTTTCATCTGTATTCAATTCCATTTTCCACATCTGAAGCCACCTCCTCTGTATCATTATCATCACCTTCTGTTTATTGTATAATTTCTTTGTAAGCTAAGTGTTAAGTGTAAAGTAAGCTACAAGGAGTAATGTTACTCTCCTGGCTGTAGCTAAAAAAGATCCAATGTCTACAGACATGGATTTTTGTTTTTATTAAAATGGTACACGAGCTGGAAAACACAAACCTGAACTAGGAAGTGTCTTATAGTTTTGGAAAAACATTATTTTACAGCAATTATTTTACTGAATCCTGCTCTTGCACCAGATAATTGAAATTACATCTGTCCTTGAGGAATCTGCCATGAAAACTGTGGTTTGTATCTTGGTTATAATTGCCAAATCAACTATCAGCTAACTATTTACTAAATAAACATGGTAGTTATAAAATCCTAGAACTACAGAATGAGGGGTGGCTATTGTTGGTATCAATATTGGGAACCACTAGTGAAACATAGCACCTTTAATAATTTGTGCTATCTAATTTGGGATCATTAAAATTGGCTCTCACCAAAAATATCAGGATAGAAAGGCCTTCTAAAGTATTGTAATTATGTCTAAACTGGGGTTCACATTCATGCCCCATTCTATCTCCTCCATAGTGCTGGTGTATTAGCCTTTGACATTACATCAGGCACAGTGAGCCACAGGTTCTATTTTCACCATTCCTTGCCAACTTTTAAGTTCAACTGAGCTTCAAGTTCTAATAGGTATAACTTTTCTTGATCTACCTTAGAATTAAATATGAAGGTAAAGGAGAATCTTCATTCACTCAGTAGAAAATGGTAGACATTTCTGGAAAGGATCCGTCATGTGATTAATTAGTAATGAACCCAGAAGTACTGATGATCAAATGTTAGAGTTGAGCAATCACACGAAAAAGACAAAGATCAATACATCTATCTAAAAGTTATGTTATTTTAAAACATAGATATGAATTTGGGAGTACCCCTTAATACAGAGGTTGAGTTTACAGTTAAGTACAGACCTCTTACGCTCTATTGGGGACTTTCCATCTGCAAACATGGTTTGGAAATCATGGATATTGTAGTAATGGAATAGCAACAGCTCACCTTGGAGAGGGCTCCCTTCAGGAAACAGTTGATGGTTGATGGCTTTGGATCAAAAAGACTACTGAAACTTGTCGAATCTAAACAGAGGACAAAGGAGCAGCAAAATAGCCCATAATGAAGAAGGAAGACTAGAATAATATGAAGTTGTTGTATGACATAAGAGAAACTATTTCAAAATAGGAAATCAACTTTCCCTTAAATGCTACAAGACAGTTAAGAAAAATTAAGACTGAAAAGTGAGTCTGGCCAGGCATGGTGAAACATGCCTTTAATTCCAACACTCCATAAAGGCAGAGGTGAGGGATGGGGGACAAATAAGGGAGAAAAAGAAAGGGGGTCTGAAAATGCTCAGTCTCAGTGCAGTGATTATGAGAAAGGTTTTTTTGGAATGATTCACTGAACAGATAGATAGAGACAAGAGAGTGTATTCTGTGAGTCAAAAGAGGAAATATAGGCTAAAGGGTCAGCAGCCATATCTCACTTAGCCAGACTTGTGTCAAGGTAAAAGGTGTAAAAAAAAAAAAAAAAAAAATTACACGTGGATTGCCCAAGAAGTAGATGGAGCCATTATGGGTTTTAAGGGAAATCTGGCACTAGGGAAATCTCCAGAGATCTACAAAGATGACCCCAACTAAGAATCTAAGCAATAGTGGAAAGGCTACCTTAAATGCCCTTCCCTGATAATGAGATTGATGACTACCTTATATGCCATCCTAGAGTCTTCATCTAGTAGCTGATGGAAACAGAAGCAGATCCCCATAGCTAAACACTGAGCCAAACTCCTGGAATTCATTTGCAGAGAGGGAGGAGTGATAAGTAAAGAGGTCAAGACCAGGCTGGAGAAACCCAAAGAAACAGTTGACCTGAACAACTGAGAGCTCATGGGCCACAGACTGATGCTGGGAAGCCAGCATAGGACCAACCCAGATTCCCTGAATGTGGCTAGTTGGGAGAACTGGGAAGTCTATGGGGTCACTGGTAGTGGATCAGTATTTATCTCTAGTATAAGGAATAGATTTTGGGAGTCCAATCCACATTGAGGGATACTTCCTCAGCCTAGACACAGGTGGGAGGGCCTGGGCTCTGCTACAAATGATCTGACAGATTTTGAAGACTCCGCATGGAAGGTATCACCCTCCCAGCAGAGCAGAAAGGGGATTGGATAGGGGTTGGTGGGGGGAACAGGGGAGTTCAGGAGGGTGCAGGAACTGGGATTGACATGTAAAAATAAGCTTGTTTCAAATTTAAATTACACACACACACACACACACATATGTATATATATATGATCTAGCTGTACTAGAATACTCCTTAAGGAGTATACAGATAAAGTCACACATGGAAAATTCAGCTATTTGTGAACAACATTCATATGTGGGATCTCAGGATGTTTGATCTGACAATGGCTCCAGAAATCATGTAGTAGGATTATTTGCTAACGTATTCCTTCAATCAATCAGTTTTGGATATATTCCAGGAAGAAAACATGATTGGAATAAAAACCTTTGTGCTGAATATATAAGGATATACTCTTAAAAAAAATACAATCACAGAAAACAATATACAGAAAATAAAGCTTCTTGCGTGCATTCAGCCAGAGATAGAACAGAAATTAATGCCTCTGCACTCAACCTCTTGCTCTTTTCAGTTTGCTCTTTAAGTACTGTACTCAATACTCATATCATCACTTAATACACAGATTTATGGGACAAGTATAACTGATCAGGCAATTTCTATGTTAGATTTACAAAACAAAGTGAGTATATTCCATGGGATACATTCCATGGCAGAGATGCTGTGGACAAAATTTTGTGAAGATAAAATAAAAATAGAATATGATATTTCATGGGAATATGACTTTGTTAAATAAGCACAAGTACTCTGACATACTTATGTGGACATAGGGATTGACACAGGAAATAGTTAAAACACAAGAGTATTGTGTTCACCTTGATTCTTCTAAACCTCAGACAGAAAAATGAAAATGATTTTAATATAAGTATTTATAAAATAGTAATAAATGTAATAACTTAAAAGGGCCAGCAGGTAAATAAAAGCATCAAGAGAAACATTAACAAAAAATTGTGTCAATCATGAATATTTTTGTTGGAAAAATGTTATTATATTTAAAAAGTCACAATTAGGCTTTGCAGTTCTTTCTTGAGTCTCTTGAAGCAGACATTGTCTACCTTTAAGATTAGCAGTGAAACAATCTCATCAGTTCAGGTGAATGCCAGATCTGTCTGTTTTATCTTCTCATGACTATTTCAGTCATCATACTCTGTAGTAACAGAACTGATAGAATGCATTTATAGATTCCTAAATTGAATCCACTAGACTGGTTTAAGCAAATAGGAGATGGGTAGCCTTACAATGGTTGTGTGTACTAGGGAGTCTGAGGACATGGTAGCTGCTCCCACGATGAAGTTGGATGCCTCAACAATTTAAATCCAGTGGTGGAAGAATATGAAAGAGTCTTAAGGAATTGCTATAGCTGAATCAATGTTGGAAGCTGAAGAGCTAGAGTGTATGAATGCAGGGTGGTGGAAATAGAGGAACTCGCTAGCAGCAGTGAAGGTGGGCAGGTAGCATGGTTTTAGCTTAGGAATTCTATATCTGGGTCACCCATTAGATGATATTCTCTGCTCAAATATATATATATATATATATATATATTCTTTTTTTATATATTGATCCAAAATTTCCCTCTCACTCTCTCCCTCCTATCCCATCCCCTCCCCACTCCACAGGGAGGGTGATGCCTTTTTTGTAGGGATCATCAAAATCTGTCAAGTCAAGCCTTTAGGCTAAGGGAAGGAGAATCTCTCCTTGGGGAATGTGCTCCAAAAGTCTTTCGTGCACTAGGCATACACTCTGGTTCCACTGTCAGAGGTCCTTTAGACTGCCCAGGCCTTCTAACTGAGATCCATGTTCAGGGGGTCTGAGTCTGTACAATGCTGGTTTCCCAGCTATTAGTCTGGCGGGGGGGGGGTGGTCTATGAGATCCCCCTTGTACAGGGCAGCTGTCTCTGTGGATTTCTGTAGCCTGGTCTTGATTCCATTTTCTTAACACTCCTCCTTCTCTGCAACTGGATTCCAGGAGTTCGGCTCAGTGTTTAGCTGTGGGTGTCTGCTTCTGTTTCCATCAGCTACAAGATGAAGGCTCTATGATGGCATATACGTTAGTTATCAATCTCATTATCAGGGAAAGACATTTAGGGTAGCCTTTGCACTGTTGCTCAGATTGTTAGTTGGGGTCATCCTTGTCGGTCTCTGGACATTTCTCTAGAGTCAGTTTTCTCTTCAAACCTATAATGGCTCTCTCTATTATGGTATCTTTTTTTTTTTTTTTTTTTTTTGCTCTTGTTTATTTGTCCCCTGACTCAATCTTTCTAGTCCCACATGTTCTTCTCTTCTCTCCTTCTCTTTCTCCTAACTCCCCCTCCACTCACTGCCCCCCTCCCACTCCCAATATACTCAGGAGATCTTGTTCCTTTCCCCTTCTGTGAAGGACCTAGTATGAATCTCTTAGGTTCCTCCTTGTATCCTAGATTCTCTGATGGTGTGAATTATAGGCTAGTGATCCTTTGCTCTATGTCTAAAATGCATATATGAGTGAGTACATGATATGTTCCTCTTTTTTGACTGGGTTACCTCACTCAGGATGGTTTCCTCAAGATCCATCCATTAAAGAGTCTTCTCTTGGCAGCCAGTCTCTTCTGGGAACTCTTTCACAGATATCTGTCTTTTAGTTGATTCCAGATCCCCTTAAGTTGATAATGAAAATTATCCATCACAGAATCTACCATCAGAAACTTCTTCAAATTTTGAGAATGACAGTCATTTGTCAGATAGTTTACCTACCTTCAGCCTACCCTGATCTAGTCCCAAATGGTAAATAATCCTGACCCCAAAATAAGTTCTTCTATATGTTTTGCTGCTAGATTTCTGCAAAGGAATTGCTATGAACCTTCTATAAAATTGAGAGCCACATTGATAAATTGTTTAAATTCGTAAGGAAGTGGAGGCTGGTTTTCTAGTGAGAATAGGTTTGCTTCCCAGAGGACATGAAAATATCTGGAGGCAATTTTGGCTGTCACATTAGTAGAAGGAGTGATTATCTACCATAGTGAGTAGGGGTCAAATATATTGTTTAAATATCCTATAATGTGTAAGACAACCTTCTACAATAAACAAATATTGGGATCCAAATGTTAATAGTACCTTGATCAAGTGGAAGTCTAATTAAATGAAATTAATTATAAGATTTCTCAGCTACTTACAATTATCACAACTGCTTCCTTTTAAACTTATGCTGTAACCAAGTTGGAAAAAATACATTTATTTAGGTACATTTCTGCCTCAGTTTCTTGTCATACCTTAACCCCGTGCACTAGAGATGTAAAAAGGTTTTTACCAACATAAAGATTCCTGGGCCCTGTTGATGTTTCATTAACTCTGACTCACTGATAGCACAACTCAGAATCGAAACTTAACTAGATTCTTGTACTGCATACTAAAGTATTAAACACTTTTCTAAGTCTTATTCTAAAGGTCCTGGTTTTGTTTTGTTTCTTTTTCCCAAAGCCTTTAAAATACATCCTCCTGGTATCCTTCTCTTCTGTTATTGTAAATTCCTCAAGATCAAACTCCAAATTGTTTATTACTTTCAGACTAACCAAAAGTGAGTCACATTATCTATCAAAGAGTGACCAGAGGTAACTATACATATTCCTTATTTTCATGCAATTCTTATGGAACACTGTTACAATTTTATACCAGACATTTCCTAGGAACTGAAATTTCATAACATTCAAATGGAGTGCCCAGCTTGATGTTAATCACACATGATCTCTCAAATGGTGAATCAACAAAGTTCACAGGATCAGCAAGGATAAATTAGTGGCAGGTGGCCTCTCAAACAGTCCAGGTGAGCATTCCTTGTGCATTCCTCAAACTCTGACTTATTAGCCAGTCAACATTGGTACATAAATGTTATGTGCTACTGGTTCATTGAAACAACCTGCATCCTGGCTGTAAGCCAGTCTTTTCCCAACAGGAGTCAAGTTATGAGAAATACATGCCCAGAAATTATAGAATGGCTATTCTGCTGTATTGCGGTTTAATGAGGATCAGGATAAACAAATAGGCCGAATAGATGTTTATTCAGGGAGAAATAACTTACAACCTAGACAGATGAACACCAGCATGTTCCACTGGATGCTCTCCTCTCCACGTCCCACCAGCCAGAGAGCGTTCCCCCCCCTCAGACCTAGTTCCACAGGTCACCTCCGCCCCTGGCTCCACCCCCCAATGGGCATGGTCAGTGCCACAGAAGGAGACAAAGTAAATATCCCACTACACTGCTGGAACAATCTCCAGAAAATGAGAGAAACTGTGCTATCAACAATTTTAGAGAGACAGGGTGTTGTTGTGCTATAGAGTTGTATGCACAAAATGAAGGAATTGAGAGTCTGTCAAAGGACTCTAATATGATGATGTGGTCTAGGGCAGGAGGGAGACAAAACTGACAATCAGAATATTTGCTAAACCTCTAATAGGGATGATGTTAGAAAATGTGGAAGTTTGAAGACTTTCAGTGAGACTCTCCTCCATGACAACAATAGGATAATTGACCTAAGTGCCCAGCACCAACATATTCACAGCTCATCAAATGAGCTAAAATCTTGCTGGCCTCTTGCAATGGTCAATGTAGACAAATGTGCAGAGTGTGTAGGAACATGTCCTCATTCACACAGCTTTAAGGTATCTCTGAAAGAAATGAAGATCAAGAGCTTGATGGGCTCTAATGGAGAAAGAACATAGTTGCAGATCCTTCTAAGCCCCATTCCCAAAGATTCTCCATGGCTTGTTACTTCCCAAGAAAAAAGTCCCTCACAAAGGTGTCTTAAATTAACTCAACTTAGAACTTGCTTTGTGCAAAGGTTTTTTACCCAATGAATTATTTATCAATAATATTCAGAGGCAAGTATTTGACATCTTGGTTACTGAAGTGATATTTATCAATTGAGGCAACAGAGTAGGCTGACTAAAAATTCCAAAAGGAAAATCTGGATAATAATGTGTCCTTAGGAGCTTTGACAAGCTCTTGTATATATCTGGGAAAATATAAGGCCATATGAATATTTGAGATGCTTTGTTTAGATGCATCACTGGATATATGCTCATAGAACTGAGAATATCTTGTTTTCACTATTTGTCCACCTTAGAATTGGAGAAAATGCAAAATGAGAAGGTCTGGATAGAGCTGTAGACTACCTGCCTGAGTGCTGAAGCATAGGCACTTGTGCAAACATAATTTAAAAAAAAAAAAGATGATACACATCATTAGCTATATAGATAAAGAGAAAATGTCCTTGAGCAATTCCAGTGTTCTAGTTGGATGTAAAATACTCCTACAGGTGCATTCATTTGAAGTCTAGACCCAAAATGGTGCTGCTGCCTTGGGAATTAGTCTTTTGGGGCACAGGGTTTAGTGGTCAAAAGTGTGTCATAAGAGTGATACCTACTCCTGATTTCAGTCTAAGATCTCTGCTTCCAGGTCTGCTAAAATGTGAAGAGCTACTCACCAATTGTCTTGCTACCCTGATGAGAACTTCTACAGCAGCTAAACTAGTGTCTCTTGGGTTGCTTCACTTAGGTATTTGGTCATAGTAATGAGAACACCCACCAGCATGAGGGGTACTTGTTTACTAGACAAAGATGTTTCAAATGTGTTTAGGGAATGAGAGGAAAGTGGGACTACTGACACCACTGTTAGGAGACTGTTGAGTCACTGCAATCCCTAGAGAAGAGGAAGGTCCCTTAGCAGAAAGGTAAATTCTTCAGTAGGGATGCTGGAGTGTCTGTGTGCTAGTATCATGTAGACACACAGAATATTTATTATACCCAATGGATACTCTTTGAAAAAGGGAAACTTAGTCTAAGAAAAAAGAACACACAGCAACATTTCATTAGAAGTATGTCAACAAAATCCAGAGATTATTCTAAAGAAAAGATAAATTTTGAAGTTTTAGTATTAATGACAAATTATTAGATGATAATAATATCAATGAAGAGGTCAACAGCAGAGGTGACTTGGTTGAATCAGCAAGTTTTTATGTTTCCAGATTAAACACAAAGTTGCCTAGTTAGTCATAGAGAAGAAAGATGAAGAAAATTACCTGATCCTTAGAGACTGAGACACCATCGAGCATACAAACATGACCAGAGTAAGAGTTCTTGAAGACATGTGAGTGAAAGGAGCAGACTGAATAGTGGATAACTTATGATTGAAATGTCAGAAACTCAATAAAACATAAATCTACACATACAAAAACCTCAATAAACTCTAACTGTGCTCAGGTCTAAATTGTTTATGCTTAGACACATCAGATTGAAACAAGCCAAAGAAAGATGCCAAAAGCATTCATAGAAAAAACTCAGCATATTCAAGGATTTCTCATGATTGTAAAGGTAGTTTCTGGTGAACAGTTGTGGAGGTCAGAATGCTCTGGGATGGCATATTCTGAGTATTCTCAACCAGAATTCTATAACCAGCAAAGCTATCCATCAAAAACGAAGGAGTAGGACTGAGCAGTCTAAGGGACCTCAGACAGTGGAACCAGGATGTATCCCTGGTGCACAAAGGGACCTTGCTAACACATTCCCCATGGAGGGATACTGCCTTAGCCTAGAGACAGGAGAGAAGTCCTAGTTCCTACTTTAAATGACCGGTCAGACCTACTATATGAGAAGCTTCCCTTCCCAAGACTGAAAGCAACACAAATCTACCAACATAAACAGCAGTATTTAGAAAACAGTTTGTGAAAATGATCATTAAGTAAAAATAACATAAAACAAACAAACAATAATAATTGGTTCTCCCTAATACCTTGAACCTTCTTTGCCATCATTTTAACCATGTTTACTGAGTCAGGCATATTATCTCTCTTGTGGAGTAGACCTGTGATCCAATCAAGAAAGTGCTTGATCAACTCCATGATTATTCTTACCATTACTGCATCAGTGGCATATCTTGCCTGATAGGATAACCAGCAAGTAAGGTCCAGCACTCGGTAACACCACAGACATCTTTTCTCCCTCAGAAGTCTCCATAGCACTTAAAATCATTATGAAAATCTACCCAGTAGAGAGATAGAAAACAATATTAGGAAATTATGTATCTGGTAAGGGTCCATTGTCTACATGTGTGTGTGTACATGTATATATGTATGTATATATGTGTGTGAACATATATATGTATATAAATATATATTCACTATGAAAAACAATTATAATTAGCAAATAATTTTAGTAGAAATTTCTTGATAGAGGAAACTACAAATCTGTAATCATGCATTAAAAAATGCTTAACAGGATGAGAAGACCATAATAGGTGTTTATAGGATATGGAGAAGCAGGGATGCCCACACGTTTTTGATGAGAGTATAAAATGCTACAGAAAACATCCTACCAGTTCTCTGAAGGTTAAATATACAATGCCATTTAACACAGAAACATCATGCTAATGAATATGACTAAGACAAATGAAAACATATATCCACATAATGTTCTCACAAACAACTGTTATCAAAACCTTTATATGAATCCAAAACACCCATGAGCTGAGGAATGGATATTATAAAAAAAACATGTTATGCATGTACAGGATGGTATATTATTCAAACAGGACTTAAATGAGCCTATGATTCATGTACCAGCATACACAGAACTTGAAAATCATCTGCTAAGTGAAAGAAGCCAGACACAATAGTCCTCATACTTTGTGGTTTTTATGGACCGTCCAGAATATGTGAATGTACAGAAATCAAAATATATAGTAATAGTCCACAATGCCCATGAGAAGAGGCCAATGCAAATTAGTGTGAATAAGCAAAGACAGTATATTTTCTTTTTGTTGTTGTTATTTTAATCTGTATGAGTGTTTTGCTAGTTTATATACATGTGCGCTGCTTGGTTCCTGACCAGTCCAGCAGAGAGTACCAAATACCCTGGAAGTGGATTTCCAGAATGTTGTAAGCCTCCCAGTTGGTTCTGGGAACTAAACATGGATGATCAGTTAGAATAGAAAGTGTTCTGAACTCCCAGGATGTCTCTTCAGTCCCCCAAGAAATTTTCATTTTTTAATTTGATGAAAATGTGTTGGTGCAGAAAGTGATGCTGAGTACACAGTGTAGTGAGGATTAGAGTGATGCAGAGTGCTCATCATAATGAGAATGGGAGTGATGCTGAGTGCTCAGGGCAGTGAGGATGAGGAGTGCACAGTGTAATGAGCATGGTCAGAACCATTGTGCTGCAATTTTAAGAGGTAAATTTTGTGCTGTGTGAAGTATATTTTAATAAAATGAAGTATCATTGCAAACTAGCATTTATTCTGTTAACCCAGAACTGCCTTCTCATGATGGGTAATACTGAATTTTTGTGATTTTTTTTAAACTGAAAAATATTATTTGTATGTACTCAGCATATATGTATATGCAGCACTTACTAGATAACTTCCTAGAACCATTCCATCTTTAAGTGGCTCCTGGGAATTGAAATCAGCTTTTCAACATTGCAGTGCATGAAACTTAGCTGCTAAACCATCTCATTCATTGGCCCATTGTGGTGTGTGTGTGTGTGTGTAAAAATCAACTACTGTAATATACTACATTGACAGAATAAGGATAAACTCATACACGTATCACAATAGGTACATAAAATATTTACCTAATATCTAAAAATAATCACTCATAAACTATGAATTGATGTGAAGACCCTCAACTTGGGGAAAAGCCACCTATAGACTATCCACAGTCAGCAGCAGGCTCAGATTAAAGGGTAGTAGTTTTCTTCCCACAATCAGAAATAAGGCAAGGGCTCTTGCAACTTCTTTCAATGCACATTTTTTTATGTGTTTTTGTTTCAAGTGCATTAATGTGTAGTTTAGTCAAAAGATGTTCAACTATCTGAATGAGCAAAGCTGATAATAATTACAACCAGAAAAAACTTAGGTTTGGGAGCAAACAAGGTATTATAGCAGATGGCAAATAGGAGGAAGAGAGTTTTATCATACAATCTTGGGAAAGATAAAGAAACTGCATTCTAACCTGTTGGGAAGTAGAAAGCTGAAATGGGAGTTTTAAAGAGGCCCATAGAATTAAGTCAGAGTTTTCTGTATACTCTGGCATGAAATTATTACAGGCCATTTGATCCTGAATCTAAATTGGAAAGGGTGTTTGGAAATCCCAGTAAGGACCCAGGGGGAGATTTCCTCAGTAAGGCAAAATTAAGTATGCCAGGGGTCTCCAGAGAAAATTTAAGATTTCTATGTCAAGAGGAAGGTGTTTTTTGTTTGTTTTGTTTTAATCATAAGTTCAGGTATTCTAGAGTGCTTTCAAGAGATTCCAATAAAAATATCTATTGATAGACTTTCTAACTCCTAATTCCATTTAGGGAATAGCATCCCCAGGTAGCAGTGCCTGCCTAAATCAGTTTCCCATTGGGAATGGGGTATGTGCCAGAGTGATTTTGTTTTTCTTCTTGTTGCTTGATGTTAGCAAAAATCACAGTTTTTATTGACGAGGATTACATCTTGGAAAACATCCAAATTCCCCACCAAGGGGAGTAGCTAAGCAAACTGTCAACACAGTAAATGTCAATATACAACACTTTCAATATATGTAAAGCTCTAAGCAATGAAGCAAATTAACAAACACAAATTATATGTCACAGATTATACATTTTCAAAATTGTGTTTATTGTTTAAGAAAAATAAATGGAAAATATAGGAAGAAGAACCTGATTCTTAGACCCCTGTCAGATATTTTCATAGGCTCTGAATAACCTCTAAGGTTGATAATTATATTTCAATTTTATATATAAAACTTACATATGATATAAAATTAATTGTCTAACAAAACAACCAGTACCATGCTTTACAAATCATCTTTTAATTTTATCGATCAGAAGCATCCTTGAGACTCCTCCCAAACAGTGTAGGATATTGCAGTTTAATAAGCTATTGCTGTTCCTTATGGTTGTTTCTTAGTACCTTTACTTCCCTATTGTTGAAGATACGCAGGTCTTGTCAGAATGGATTTGGAACTGGCCTGGATATCTCCTTTCTGAAGATTGGCTTTCGCAGTACTAGAAGGAGCTGTGCAAGCTGCCAAGGCAGGAAACAATTAATAGTTTCACCTAGATGTGTCTCCTAAGAACAATAATATTAAGCAGCACTGAAATATATCCACAAAAGTAAAATAGTGGCTGGCACCTATACCTGGGTGGTAAGCAACAGCTATCTCAATAGACTTAAAGCCTTCTCAATAGGAGGAAAAGCATGCCTGGCACCGTTAATCTAGCCAAATATACTCATGGCTGGTTAAGCCATAGAATCTAGAGAAGAACCAACTACTTCCACTTTCTTTAACCAATTATACTACATTCAAACGCTTAACATTATTCTTACAGATAAGTGTAGCTATCACGCCTCATCAAAGTCACTTAATTTTCCCCAGCAGATTGAGCTACTACTGAGATAAACAATTGGTCAAAATGACCAATAAACAATTGGTTAAATGGTCAAAATAACTGATTTGGGGTGCCTGATCCCAGATGAGACCTCTACAACATAACTACTGCACCTAAGACTTGGGGAACATCATGGAAGAAGATGTGGAAAGATTATAAGAGGTAGAGGGTCAGGGCATTTGCTATATCATAGTGTCTGTACTCACAGTGCTGTACTCATGAAATCTCAACAGCCTGGTAATTTAAACAAGATCTGAACAATGACTAACACCAGAAGACACACCGAGTTCGATAAGGAGAATCTCACAAGACTCCACACCTAGAAGAAAATCTGAAAATAATTAATAGTTGCTGAAAGAGGGAGAATCAGTAGGAAGGAATTAGAATCCTGGTTGGTTATTCAAGCTATCCAATACCAAATGGTTAGCCCTAAGAAAATACACATAGGTGTAACACTAAATTTTATATATATATGTATATATATATATATATATGTATGTATGTATGTATATGTACATTAATGTATTTACACACACGCACACACTTTTGGTAAGATAAAAAGTAGGGGATGTAAATGAAGTGTATCTTGGAGAAACTAGAGGATGTGTGTTGTAGAAGGTGAGTATTATCAAAATATTGTATGAAATTATTAAAAATTTTAAAATATTGAAACATAAAGATCACTGTTGTTATAATTTGCCTAGCAACACCATTGAATTGATAAAGAAGAGGGATAAATTTCAAGCCCAAATCTTTTGACTCACATTTTTTGATCCAAAATTCATTGAAATAGTATTTTATAATTTTTTAGTTCATTTCTTGGGTTCTATTGATGTCTGAATATGGTGTCTTGCCAATATCGATTGTTTCCATTTTTTCTACTATTTCTCTCACGTTACACTGAATCTGTCTTTCTGTTTCTTCATAACAGCAGATCCCAGAGGTACCTACCATTTTTATCACTTCAAGGTCCAGTCAAACCCAATTTCCTCTAGGTTTAATTCCCCTGCCCTACTCCCTCATCCAATATTTTTTAACCTTCACATTCTCTGGTATCTATCAGACTTTAGGACAGTGGTTCTCAACCTTCCTAATGCTGTGAACTTTTAATACAATTCTTCATGTTATAGTGATCCCTAACCATAAAATTATTTTTGGTGCTAAATCCAGCTCTAATTTTGTTACTATTATGATTTGTAATGTTAATATCTGATATGTAGGATATGTGATAAATGACACCCAGAGTGATGATGATCTATGGGGTTGAGAATCACTTCTTTAGGAGAAGGGATTCACAGTGCAAGGATAATGTCAGGTTCTGCACACAGGTGTGTTCCATTCTTCTGCCTTCTTGTTTCAAGGTCTCGTAATGCAACCTGGGAAGATGGAAGTGAGAGAAGGATGGGATTTCTCTCTGTAACTAGTCTCCTCTTTGTGTTCTTATTGTAGCACTCTGTCAGCTGGTGCACTTGCATGAATGCTGGTTTATTCACAGTATGCACGAGATCTGCTTCAGTTTCAAACCATCCTTGCCCTTTCCCCACCCTGATTCCTCAGCTTCTGTCTCGGTAAGTCCACTCAATCCTTAGTGACTGGCACAGCACTATTGGTTAATAGAGCAGCAAGCCAGCTTAGTTCAGACTTCCTCATATGATATTTACACATCCTTTGCTACCTTTTTTTAACCTATTTTATATTTATTTTTGCTTCTATTAAATTAAATTGAGAGAAAAATTATCAAATCCTTTACATAAACAGAAATAAGCAAGTAAAAGGTCATTTTCCTTCTTTTTATTACTAATTTTTCCAACCTCAAGAATTTACTGTCCAGACAGTAGACTCACTTTTCTTGTTCCTTTTGAAAGGAATCTTAACTTTCACTACAGTGGCGGAAATGTGAACACACCAGGTTAATGACTCATGTCTCTGAAGGTTATCCATTTCTTTCTTTCACTCCTCACATCCTTCTTCCCTGGCCTTAAATTCATACAGACTTTGATTGTGGTAGCCAAATCATTCTGATGTTAGAGCAATTCCATACCCTCTGGCACAAAAGTAACATTTTTTTAAAAAAAGATTTCTGCCCCCTAATAGACTGAATCTCATTCTGAGCAAAGAGTGCTTGACTCTTGTATGTGTTTGGTTTGTATCCTTATCTGGAGTAAGAAAGCCCCTTCAACCAACAATTGTGTGCATGTTAGACTACCAGAGTACAAAGGTGGCACAGAAAAAGGTAGGAGATGTAGTAGTTAATTAGGAGAGCTCCTTGTTACTCTTCTTACTAATAAAACATGTTAAGAAAGGGTAGAAAACAGTAATTCAAAATAGACTAAGTTTCTTAGAGTTTCTATCACCATGATCAAACACCATGACCTGAAGCAACTTGGAGAGAAATGGGCTTATTTTACCTTAAGAATTTAGTTAGCAGTCTACCATGAAATGAAAGGCAGGGCAGGAACTCATCAGGAACCTGGAGGAAGCTTATTAGCTTGCTCCCTAAGGCTTGATTAGCTTACTTTCTTGTATACTCTATCACCTCTCAAGGGATTGTGCCACCCATAGCTATCTAGGCCCTCCCACATCAATCACTAATTAAGAAAATATACCACAGATTTGACCACGGACCAATCAGGTTGGGTGATTTTCTCAATTGAGGTTCCTTCTTCCCAAATCACTATAGCTCCTATAAAGTTGACATAAAATTAGCCAGCATAAAAAGTCATTTAAAAGTACATGTCCGGAGTGTATGAGTTTTGTGTTTCTGAGTGGGAGAGAGTAACATTTGCTGCAGATTAAGAAGTTAAATATTTATTCACTCACACACACACTCACACACACATATATATGTATATATATACATACATATACATACATATATATATATATATATATATATATATATATATAAAACTTTTTCAAGTAGCAGGACAACACATGTCCTTCAGGCTGGATGGTCTCAATAGAGGTGATATCATAACGTGAGTATCAAGCTTAAATTCTATTAAATACTAGCTTAAATTCTATTAAATTACTACGATTTGAGATTAAGAACCATTCTAGGCTGCTATATTTAGAATATTCCATCTAGGTATCCACTCACCATTTCTAAGCATGTCTGGAAGTTTCTTGCCTCTCTGGTTTTTCTCATACTCTTAAGTGGTTTAGCTATCCGATTATCATTCATGTTATAATGTAACACCCCATTTCCTAAATAGGAAAGCCACCTCACCACCTGTTTTTTTTTCTACCATGATTTTGGGGCCAAGATTGGTTCTCTCAATTTTTATTCTTCCTAAAAATGATGTGTTGTCTTGAGTTTTGGTTCAGGACTTCTAGGAATGAATTTACATGATCACCCATGGATGATGGCATAATATCTAAGATTATATTTACCTTATTATTGTTGGAAAAGCACAAGAGGGGCACATTTCAGGGGGCTTACTTTAATGATCATCTAAAAATTATTGAAATGTGTGTTCAGTCACCTGAATGACAAGCAAATACATGGCTAACTCTTTAAGATTTCATGGTCCATGTAAGTTTGTAGGTTGTAAGTGTGCTTACAGTGGCACCAGAAACCCCCAAGAACACCAGTTTAGCATTCATCTAAGGGTGTGAAGAATATGCTTATGTTAAGTGATTTGGGTGGCTTTTGTATAAATTGGTAGAGTAACATGGCAGGAACAGCTTCAAAGCTCTTTCCTGAGGGTTCTTATCAGTGTTCCAACTGAAAGTAGAATATTTTAAACAACATAACTAGACATTAAAATATTTTTTGAGACACAATCCCATTATATGGCACAGTCTGGCTTGGAAGTTACATGATAGTCTAGCATGGCCTTGAGAAACACTCAATGAGGCATGAAAAACCTACCCAGTGTTCATAGTCCTAGAGAAAAGGGACCATCTCAAGCCCTGTAGTCACAGCATAGTCCTATCACAGTAATCCTCCTACCTCTGCTTTTGGAGGGTGTGTGCCACCACCCAACTAGTAAATACCAACTCTTTATTTTATTTTTAAAATTGAATTTTGTGTGTGTGTGTGTGTGTGTGTGTGTGTGTGTATGTGTGTGTATTGTGTGTTTACAGGTATGTGAATACCATGACATTCATGTGGAGGTCAGAGGACAACTTGTATAAGTCAATTCCCCCCTTCCACCATGTGGGTCCTGAAGATGAGACTCAGGTACCAGATGATCTGTCTTGCCAGCTCCAGTTTTAAATTTTATCTTCTACCTCTAAAAGTAAAATAACACCCATGATAAACCTTTTTATATTTAAACAGTGAACTCTAGCTAGAGGTGGAGTCTTAGGGTCCCATCTCCAATCAATGTTGAACTTGTGTAGGTTTTTTTTGGACAGAAACACAGTTGCTGGGATAATTCATGTGTGCGACAGCTGTGTCCCATCCAGAGCACATTTCACAGCACTCCTCCTGCTCTGATTATTAAATTTGCTCTTCCACTTTTTCCATGATGTTTCCTGAGCATAAGTGGGAATGGAGGGTGTCACAGTAGATAGATGTCAGTCTATGACTGAGACTCACAGGCACTTATTCTGAGCACTTTGAATGGCAATGTCTTTCTGCACTCAGATCAAAGGTGATATTTGCTCATGATTTCTGTTTTGTCTTGTTTGTATCTCTCACTGTAGCTAAAAGAGAATCTTGTAGTATGAACAATAAAAAGCCAAAGACAGATATTGGGGTTTAAGCTGAAGATCAGAAAGCAATGAAGCCAAGCCACCATAGAGCTCTTACCTCTATCAAGGATGTGGTGACCCTGACCTCAACCTGGCTGGAGACTAATTGCCTGCTGAATGCTGAATACCACATGAGACCCAGAGATCCTCCTTATATATCTTTCTTGTGCTGCGATTAAAGGTATGAGTTGTTTTTCTGGATGGTCTTGAATTCACAGAGATCCATCTTTCTTTGTCTCATGAGTCCTGGGATTAAAGATATGTGCCACCACGGCCTGGACTCTGTGGCTGTAGCTAGTTTTGCATTTTAATCTCCAGGCAAAATTTACTATATCATAAACAATATATCACCACGGAATTTCGTGCATAACCTTTGTCCAATAAAATTTAGGGTCATCATACTTGTCCTGATGTATTCTTTTTGAACACTTCTTCCTACAAACCTCCATTTTTGTATTCCATAAGTCTGATTACTACGGTTGCTTTCTAGGCTTCTTGTTCTAAACAGTTTTCAGACAAAGTAGATTGCACAGAGGTTAAAGAAAAGTGTAAGGTAGAGAAGCATTTTCTACAAAGTTAATACCCGTGGTTGTGCATGTTCCAGGATAGCTTGGCTTTTCCAAATAGCAGATAATGCAGGTCTTCTCAGGGAGCATTAACTTCTGACTGCCATTCCCTTGCAACGAGGCAGCTACTACCCTCTCATTTTTCTTGTGCTCCTTTGTTGTTGTTGTAGAATTTCTCCTTCCAGGAGATAGGCATAGAAGAATAGTGATGATCAAATTTTGTTTGGTTCTTACAAGTTTCCTGAAGAAGCCAATTAGTAAGCCAATTGAGGAAGCAATATACCCTACAGTTTGTGAATGTGCTTGGAGAAATATGAAAAGAGCGACATAAACATTAACACAGAGAAAAGCACTGATATTTCAGCTGAGAGTTGTAGCGCTCAACTCACCATGACCTTGCAGTGTCTAACCACGCCTTCTGGCTTGGCTTTGACATATGCACATTCTGTAATTAATTAATTAAATATCTTGGATTTTTGTTTTTAAATATGCTCAATACATTTAGGCCAGAAAAAAGTCTTTCTCTCACATGGGGTTTACTATCAAAGAGTTCTGAGCTAGAATGATAATGTGTTAACTAGGGATATTCAACATTGGGAAAATTCCAGAACCTGAGATATAGTAGGAAAAACATGTGGCTCTGTATCTAAATGATATGGGTCTTAAAATGGTGGACATTTAATATCTGAAGGAATAGAACCTGATCTGATTCTAAAAGGGACCCTCTGCTCTACTAAATGACCAACATTATAAGATATAATTTATAAATCTTAATGGATTACTACTCAGCAGAAAAACGTAATGGAATTCTGAAATTCACAGGGAAATGAATGGAACTAGAAGAAACCATCCTGAATGAGGCAACACAGTCACAAAAAGACACACATGAGCCTTCATCTAATAGCTGATGGAAGCAGAAACAGACACCCACAGCTCAACACTAGCCGAACTCCTGGAATCCAGGTACAAAGAGGGAGGAGTGATGAGCAAAGGGGTCAAGACAAGGCTGGAGAAACCCAGATAATCAGCTGACCTTAACAAGGGGGAGCACATGCACCCCAGTTTGATAGCTGGGAAGCCAGCATAGAAGTGACCCAGACCCCCTGAATGTGAATGTAGTTAGGAGGACTGGGCAGTCTATGGAGCCTCTTGTAATGGATCAGTATTTATCCCTAGTATAGGAATGGACTTTGGGAACCCATCCCACATAGAGCCTACACTCTCAGCCTAGACACAAGGGGAAGGACCTAGGCCCTGCCACAAATGATATGACAGAATTTGAAGACTCCCCTTGGAAGGCCTCACCCTCCCTGGGGAACCAAAAGGGAATGAACTGGGGTTTGTGGGGTGATAGGGGAAGATGTGAGTGTGAGCAAGCTGGAATTGATATGTAAAAATCTTTGTTTCAAATTTAAAATAAAAAGTATATTTTATATTATAATCTCAGAAAATGAAAGAAAAGAAAAACACTTAAAGTTTGAAATGAACAAAATGAAAGTAGAAAGCTAAAGTAGAGCCTAGGGATAGATCTGTTCAAGAAGCTATTGATCAGGTTTAACCTAGAAGATGGGGTCAAGCAGAGGCTTTGACATGAAACAAGTGCTCAGTGCAAGTCTGTTAAATGAATTTTAAGCAAATCTCTTCTGTCACCCATGAGTGATGATGACATTGATCCTAGTGTTATTTAAACTGATCATCCAGAGGTCAAACCTGAGCAAAGCAACATTTTTAAAAATTATCATAAATTAACTGGCTTGGGGGTAGTATATAACTTCATACAGCATACACTACATACAGCTCAATTCATAACTTAAAGTCTTCGTCACAAAAACAGTCCTGTCTCCAGATCTTACATGATTTCCACCTGTGTTTTCTCAGAACCAGTTACCATGACATGTTTGTTGCTACAAAAGAAAAATGTTGCATATTAAGACCAGGGTTTATTACACAAGGTAAAGTTCCCTTCTTCTGTGAGGCTGTTTTCCTCCTGAATTGTCTGGTGTAGAGCTCTGCATAATGAATGGTAACTTGGAGCAATACAAAACATTTGTAGATTGATGTTCATTCTGGCAGAACATGATGATTTGAGGCCTCTAAACATATGTTTATACCCATAGCAAAGACTACTGTAGCACAAATAATAAAAACCCAGAGAACGATCCGAGAAGCAAAGCAGCCAGTCACTAAAGACTTCTCACCTCTACCAGTGCTCAGATCAAAGGTGCAATCCTCAGACTGCTCCCGTCTTCACTGTTCCTCAGACTCACTCAGACTGCCCTGAGTTCCTTTTTCCTCTACCCTTATATTCCTCTCTCCTCTCAGCCATATCATTCCTGTCTTCATCGCCCTAGTGTTGTGATCTGTTATTTTTTTTGATTGACTCTTATGTAGGTCTGAATGGCCTCGAACTCAGAGAGATCCATTTACCTCTGTCTCCTGAATCCTGGTATTAAAGGTTTGTGCCACCGCTGCCCCAGCTTCTAGGCTATGACTAACTTTGCGTTCTTATTCTTCAGGCAAGCTTTATTAAATCATAAATAATATATCACCACAGATACTCTTAGTCTTAATGAGAAAATCCACTCTATGTAGAGAAGACTGGTGAATGCTGTATAAACTACAATTATGATTTCTCCAAGGTATGATTGCGTGGAATGATTTTACTGTATAGCCAGAAGCTTATGGAAGAATCCAAAGCAGAAAGAGAAAGTAGTAAATTAAAAATAGCCAATAGACTAGATGGGGCCATGAGAGCAGAGAGAGACAGAGAGAAAAAGAGAGGAAGACAAAGAGTATAAACAAAGAAAACCAAGATAGAAACAGAGCATAGCAAAACCCCTAGGGTTATAAGGAAATGAGAAGTGGAGGGTAGGAGTGCTGCCCTTGAGCTAGAGAAATTTAGATTAGGGGACTGGTGAGTCTTAAGAGCCACAGGTATTTGTGATACTGAGAGAGCCTGGAGGCCATTGGTATGTTAACAGGCAACACAAATGGCCATTGGTCCCAAGCTTCTTTTGGACATGACAAATTCGAAGATTCAGGGCTACTCTGGGTGATAAGAAAAAGTGACAGTTGAGGGCTCAGCCCTAAGAAAGATATATAGACCACCCCCTCCAAGACTTGGAGAATATCAAGTAAGAAAGGAGAGAAAAAAATGTGAGAGAAAATAGAGAAAAGGGCTATGACATGAAAAGCCATCTTTTAGGCATGACACAGCTATTGCTATTTTGAACTCACAATAATTGGGGTTACCTGTACATGACCTACACAAAATGGGCCTTATCATTAATTAGCTATGAAGGAAAGAGTGACTTCTGTAGACCTACCTCTGCCTGTTGAAATATTGCTATGGAGACATTTTGTCTGAGTAGGGTGGTGCGGGGTGGGGGGTTCATCTTTGATGTTGTGCCTACTGGTTAGACCACCAAGTTCCAGTGATAATTTCAAAAACAAAGTCAGTCATACAGATGCCATTGGTTAAACTCAGTTGGTCACAAAACAATACAAAATTATATAAATATAAGGAAAAGATGGTAAAGAGGAGGGCAGATGACAGGGCTGGAGGTGAGAGTAGTCTGAATGCATTCTATATATATGTGAAAAATGTCAGATGGCAAACAATAAAACCGGGAGAAAGTTAAAAGCAAAACATAGATTTTGGTTACTAGTAATTTATGTATTCAAACGAACTATAATGCATCCACTAAAAGAGATGGAAGCAACTCAAAATACTATATGTCATTATATTGTAGGACATAGTTTTATAGACTGAGGTTTATGACCCTGTTTGGGGTGATGTAACTAATTTTGGGGAAGGTTGAAAAAATTTGCAACAGTAACTGGTGTCTGAATAAGCAGTAACTATCCATTCAAAATCAAATGAGAAATGAATCCAAGGTGTTTCCCGTAACAATCATTCACATTTCAAATTCATTGCAGGCTTAGTAATCTACATACAACCCATGTACTCTGCATTACACATGCTATCTTCTCCTCTAACTACACAATGCCAATTTCCTGAAACATCCCAGTGAAGATGTGAGACTGTCTTATGTAAAAAACTACGGAGCTTTCACTATATAAAGATTTCTGTTCTTATAGAGAAATAATGATTCCATTATTGAAAGCAAGAACTTTCAATATGATCATGGCTCAGCACATGAACATCATATTATCAACAGTACAATTTTGTTTTATATTGTAGTAGAGCATTTGATTATGCATATTTGTTTACTTTATAAAAATATTAAATGACATTTTCATTGAGATTTAGACATATCTTCTGACAACATCTGAAATGACCTGAAATATACTTCTGCTATTTTGTCCTATTTAGTTTCTGATTAGTCAGAGGCCATTTACTGTTGCCATTTTTTTCAACCCTCCAAGATTCAGTTATATGATCTCAAAAAGGGTCACAAACCACAGTTTAAGAAACTTTGTCCTACAATATGGTGGCATGTGGTATTTTGAGTTGTTTCCATATCTTCTACTGGATTCATTAGAGTTCATTGGCTTCATGAGTTATTATTAACCCAACACTTCTACAAAGTGGCATCTTTCACTTTGATGATTATAAAATCAAAATAATTCACAATTCAGAAAAACATCAACATGTTCCATGTTCTGCAGGATCAAATACTCAAACAAGATTTAACCCACGATGTAAAACTAAAAAAGCTCATCTCTCTTGTTAGTATGCAAATTTGCTTATCTTTACAAATGATAAGACTTTATGTATTTAGAAATTCATTATAAAGTATATTCTTTTAGAATGATTATCGGTAAATGTTTATATATTTCCTTTATAAGCCTTAAATACTTGCATAAAATTTTCTCAGGGGTTGATGGTGTAGAAATTTTAAGAAGTCCTGTTATATGAAATAAAACACAAGATGAATATGATTATGATTAAATTAAGCATTTCTCCTAAATCTAGAAATGAAAGACAGAGTTACATAAAAATATTCAATATTATTGGATCCCACAAATATCTTCCCAGTTGAATAGCCTTTTCTTTATCATATATTTTTCTAATATCTCCTAACAATATCTACCAGAAAAAAAAGTAATTTTCTCCAAGGATTGCCCTCCAGCAATAGTGTTCAACACAGGACTCTGCCTCACACTTTCAATGCTTGGAGGGGTGCCTGATGACTACATGGAAGCATTATAGAGACCCTAAGGATTTTAGAAATCCTTCCAGCTTGTTGCATGAGAAATGAAAAAAAAAATGCTTTGTGCTACCATTAGCTCTGTGGAAAAAAAAAATGTTGAAATTTGCAAGACACAGAAGACACTGAAAATAAGGATTTGATAGCTCTTGTAAGTTTGTATGCGATGTAAGCCAAATGAAAGAACAAACAACAAACAAGGAATGACTATACAGGATTAATTTGTATCTCCATAGGGTGTGCTACTGGGGTGTGCTGCTGTTGGTTTAATGCACTTGTCTTTGGGCAGAACTCCTCTGCAGGAGCGGACAAAACCTAGGTGTGGGTTTTACCATCTCAGGCAATGATCAGGAGCCAGGGCTTTTGCTTCTTAGATAAATCCCCTATATGTTTCTCCAGGAGGTGGAGGAGCAGGGCTGTTTTCCTTAAAGTCAAGTATTAATAATATTTCAGAATAAAAATTTCAATGTTTGAATATGGGAATATACATTTTTAATACAAAATTTTCATATGCATCCCTTAAAATGAAAGCTGATTTATGTAGCACTTGGATTATGGTAGACTTGTAATATTCCTTGACATCATATCCTTAGGGTGAAAAACAGCTTAAAAGACCATGGTAATTATATTTACTTTAAAAGCATTTTGCTGATTGGAAAACTAGAGTTGAGACAGAAAAATGTGCTACACAAACACAAAGGCATAGATTGAAGTGTGCCGATACTATAAATTAGAACTAAACTCTCTACTACAGCTTAGGCACATTTTCCCACACAGGTTGGTGTTTTGTTTTATTTTGTTTTCTAAAATTACCTGAGTAAAGACTCTGTGTGTTTTATAATGAATAATTTGGAAGAAGATTCATATACTTTTGATTCCAAACAATAGTATCTTTTAGGTATAAAGAAAGGGTAGACAAAAATAAGAATTAGTAATTATGGAGCTAAAGGACAGTGGTTCAGTGGTACCACAGTTACAAAACAAGTTTGTTTGTTTGTTTGTTTGGCAGGTATTATACATCATGTGCTCCAGAAAGGTATCTTAGACACCACTGGACTCCTGTGAGCATAAGCCTGACAGTCAACCTAGCAGATTCTCAACTGTTTTGTTTTTCCACTAATATATTCAACAATATTCCCATAACACGGAATCTGTAGTCCTGGTGTTATATAAGATAATTTTCAATAGTACTTTAAAATGTTTATAGCAAGAGATGCATTTCATTATGTATGAAATTATTAGTAGCACTTTCCGAAAGATCTGTTTGCAGTCTAAGAGCTCAGTTTTGCAGCACCATGAGATAACACCTTCATTAAATGGCCATAGAAGATAACCTTTGACTCAGACCTAGACTATTAGAGAAGTAAACACAATCTAAATGTCCATCATATTTGATTGATGAGACTTATTGCAGCAACAGAGTTGTCTATTCACTAATTTCAATCAACATTAAATATTTACGTTCAAAAAATTGTAAATGTGCACATGGGTTGTGTAAGCAAATCATGGTATCACAAAGTTTTTAAATTACCTTTTTACTATCGATTTATTGTACAGTTGTTATCCCATTCATATTCCTAGACCTTCTGATACTTTTTAAAAAGTGACATCTGGGCTTAGGGGAAATCACGTAAGAAGCTCACTAACACAGGGGAAAAATGAATTCTGCAATTGAACTGCCTACCCTGTTGTCACAGAAACTAAGGTGGATGAATAACCAAAGCAATGTATGGAGGAAACTTCCAAGTGTCCCATGACTTCAGATAGGCCTTTTGGGGTGCACTGTGGCCCCAGTCACATGGAAATATTAATGGCTATTGTACAGTGAGTGTTGGATTTAGGTGCTATGGTTCTTACGTCCTTCCAAGTAAAGTATAGACTTAAGCATTTTAGGCATGTGATGAGTAGTGTTAATTACCAATTTGACAGAACCTAGAATCACTAAGGAGGTAAACTTCATAGGAAACACAGTAGGGACTATTTGGATTAAGGCTAATTTCTGAGTTTACTTGTGAGGGATTATCTTAATTGTATTAGTTGACCTGTGAAGAGCTATCTTACTTCTAGTGGGGAGTATTTCCTGTACAGGGAATCCAGGATTATATAGAACTGAAAAAATCAAGCTAAATGCCAGAAAGAATGGATTAGTTTATCTCTGCTTCCTGACTGTGGATATGATGTGAGCAGGTGCTTCAGTCAGCCCCCTGCCTACTCAACTTCCCCATCATTACAGATTTTACTTTGTGCCTTAGCTTACTTTTATCAGGGTATTTTTATCTCAACAGTAAATATAAAGGCCAAGGCAGAAGAGAGTTCTAATAAGCATTATGGTTGAAAATAGATGGTAAAGAGGCTATATAGAATTCTAATGTAGTTACTATTTCATTGCAATAAATATGCCTGCCTGAAATACATACACACTGCCTGTCTCTGTGAACCTCTCCACAGCATTTGAGTATTAATTCTGTAGGACTTTGTTCCTGAATTCATGCTGACTACTGAATACCTACAATGGAAATTTATTTGGCAACTAATTAGGAGGAGTTATATACCACTGTATTTGATTGCTTTGCCTAAAGATGGTATTGTCTTGCATCAACTGGAAAAAATTAAAAGAAATTGCAAACAAACAGATTAATTTGCCTCATGAAGTGAAATTTTCCATTCCTCTAACAGCACTGTAATCACTTCTTTATTTATGAATAATTTCAATAAAATTCATGACTCCTTACTTTTATTAACCTTTTTTAATTTCCTTTAGAGAATAATTTCATACTTCAAGAAACAAAATAATGTTTGAGTTAAAAAGTATGTGTTTCAATTTAAAATAAAAAAAAGAAAGATTTTGATCTTATTTCTATCCCAGTTAATTGCTTTATTCCCACTCCCTGTGAAGAGTCAAATTATTTTCATGATTCTTGAATTCAGAGACAAAAAGTCTGATGTTCACTGTTGTCCTTTCCTATCACATCTGAGCCACAAAGATGAGTGGATGAGTGTTACCAATCAGTCAGCTGAATTCCTTTGCTCCATTTATTAGGAATTGTGGGTAAGCAAGGACATGCTCTCCCATTTTTGATAGTCCTAGGCCATCCCATGTCTGAGGTTGAGGGTGTGCTTTGGCAGGCCTATAGTCTTAGAGATGTAAGCCCTTAGAACTAAAGGACTACTGTTCCAGGCACAGAAGCTAGACACTTTCTAGCTTCTAGACTTTTAGGTTGGAGGCTTATGGTCAGCTATTGGTGTTTTTCCCCCCTTTATTATACAAAGAACTCAAGAAGCTAGTTACCAAAACACCAAATAATCCAATTAAAAAGTGGGGTACAGAGGTAAATAGGGAAATCTCAATAGAGAAATCCAAAATGACCAAAAGACATTTAAGAAAGTGCTTAACATCCTTAGCCATCAGGTGAAATGCAAATCAAAATAACTCTGAGATACCATCTTACACCTGTCAGAATGGCTAAAATCAAAAACACCAAAGACAGTTTATGCTAGGGAGGATTTGGAGAGAGGGGAACACTCCTCCACTGCTGGTGGGAGTGTAAACTCATACAGCCACTTTGGATGGTGGTTCCTCGGGAAAATAGGAATCAGTCTCCCTCAAGATCAAGTAATTCCACTCTCAGGCATATACCCAAAAGATACATATTCATACAAGGACATCTGTTCAACTATATTCATAGCAGCATTAATTATAATATCCAGAACTCGTAAGCAACCTAAATGCCCCTCAGCTGAAAAATGGATGGAGAAAATGTGGTACATTTACACAGTGGAGGACTACTCAGTGGGAAAAAAAAAAGGAATGGAATCTTGAAATTCACATGCAAATGAATAGAACTAGAAGAAACCATCCTGAGTGAGGTAACCCATTCACACAAAACAAAACAAAACAAAACAAAACAAAAAACCACAAAACAAAACAAAATCACAGTATGTATTCACTCATATGTTGATTTTAGACATAGAACAAAGGATTACCAGCCATACCTCCTGAAAAGTTAGGAAACAAGGAGGACCTAAGAGAGACATACACAGGTCTCCTGGAGAAGGAAAAAGGGGCAAGGTCTCAAGAGAAAATTGGGAGCATGGGGATGAATAGGGGAGAGGGAAGTAGGAGAAAGAGAAGGGGAGAGGTGGGCATGAAGGATCAGAAAGATTAAGTCAGGGAAAGAATAGAGAAGAGCAAGAAAAGAGACTCCATATAGAGGGAGCCGGTATAGGTTTGAAGAGAAATCTGGCACGAGGGAAATGTCCAGAGACCTACAAGGATGACCCCAACTAACAATCTAAGCAGTAATGGAGAGGCTACCTTAAGTGCCCTTCGATAATGAGATTGATGACTACCTTATATACCATCCTAGAGCCTTCATCTAGTAGCTGATGGAAGCAGAAGCAGACACCCACAGCTAAACACTGAGCCGAACTCCTGGCATACAGTTGCAGAAAGGGAGGAGTGATGAATAAAGACCAGGTTGGAGAAACCCACAGAAACAGCTGACCTGAACGAGGGGGAGGTCATGACCTCCAGTCTGATAGCTGGGAAGCCAGCATAGGACCAACACAGAACCCCTGAATGTGGGTGTTAGGAGGACTGGGCAGTCTGTGGGGCCTCTGGTAGTGGATCAGTATTTTCCCTAGTATACAAATGGACTTTGGGAGCCCATCCCACATAGAGGGATACTCTCTCAGCCTGAACACATTGGGGAGGGCTTAGGCTCTGCTCTAAATGATATTACAGACTTTGAAGACTCCCCAAGGAAGGTATCACCCTCCCTGGGGAGCACTAAGGATATATGGTGGGGGCTGTGGAGGGAGGGGAGGACATGAGGGTTCAGGAACTGGGATTTACATGTAAAACAAGCTTGTTTCACATTTAAATAAATTATGAAAAAAAGAAAAGAAAAGAAAAAAGTAAATAGACTTTTTCATACTATTGTAATGACTTCCAGAAGCAGTGAACTTCAACAGAAGGCAGCATCAGGCAGCAGCTGATAGTGTTATAGTTGTCATATAAAATCAGGCATTGGCATCCTAGGCAACACAGATGAGGGTTTAATGGCTAATTATAGCCATAAAATGGGTGTGGCAAGTATGTGGTACTTACCACAACAAACCTTCATGAATATCTAAGACTATTTGTATCAACCACAGCACAATCTCTCACAAAACTGTAAGACTTTATCAATATGTACCTTCTGCTGGGCCATGAGAGGTGTCCTGCTCCCTGCTTTGGTCTGAGTAAAAATGGCATAAGTTGCTTAGAGGTACCTAATAGGGCTGTTCAGGCTATTGGGAGTGGTCCTAACTGAACCATGTCTTCAGCTATAGTTTTAGAGGGTCCTCTGCAGTTTCTGGAGTATACTCAGAGTGTTTATGTTCAAAGTAGCAGGTTACCATGAGGCCAACAAAGGCTGGTTGCTTAGAAATCAAATAATGCTAGCACTCAACATCTTAAATGTGTTTCAAGAAAAACAAAAAACAAACAAATAAACAAACAAAAAAACCCCCAGAACTTAAAAGGGGTGTGTACAATAAATACAAATCATCAAAAGTCATTTAAAAGTATTTCATGGTCCTCTGTCAGTGCTTAATGCCTAGAGAGACACAGGTCTCACACCCACACATAAATCCATTCTAGTTGAATTAAATTTCCACTTGTAATTATTAAGATCTATCAAGAAGGGGTTATAGTTACAGTTCAGTGACAGTGTACTTACCTTACATCCTCAAAACTGTGGGGTCAATTTTAGGGGAAAAATATATCATAAACAAAAAGCCTTGCTAGACATCTTATGTCATTATCTTAGAAATTAATACCTACAACTAGAAAACTAGTCTCCTCTTTGAAGCAGCTTATAGTTTCAGACAGGCTTAAATATGCTGTACATTTCTAAGATGTGGCTTTTCTAAGTAATATTTTTAAATTTTTGATTTTGCTTTCATGGATCCAAACTTTTTGTTTCCTTTGCACATAAGCCTCAGGATGGTAAGAAATAAATATTGTTCATTAAATTTTCAGGTTTGCAAACATTCCTGCTGTGGAAGAGGTTGAGTGACTTACAAAAATAGGGGGTTACAGAAAATAGGGAAATGATTCTATTTGAATAAAAGAGAAAAAATTCCATGAATGTGGTTGTACTGGAGTTAAGTATTGAATGATGATAGCAAACAAATTAAAAGAAATAAAAAGATGTGTCTGGGGTTCTGTTCAGTTTGTAAGGATTTAGAAGAGTTAAGTTAAACAGGTATCTTAATTAAGGCACCTGGGAAGGAAAAGGTTAATCCCACCCTACAACAGGCAATTCATTATCCAGGGAAGTCAGGGCAGAAACTCAAGTTGGACATGAACTGAAGCTAGAGGTCATGGGAGAGTGCTACTTACTGGCTTGCTCCCTGTGGCTCTCCCAGCCTGCTTTCTTATAGCACCTAGGACCAAAGATAGCCTAGGGAATGACACCACCAACAGTAACAAGGGCCCTCCCACTTCAATCATTAATCAAGGAAATGCGCCACAGGCTTGTCTACAGCCCAATCTGCTGGGGCTATTTTCTCGATGAAGGTTTCCCTTTTTCAACTGGGTACAACTTGTGACAAAGTGATATAAAACCAGCCAGTACAACAGGGCTGTAGGCAGTATGCTTCAGAAGTGGGAAAAGTTGGACTGGTTTCTAGAAGATCTTGCTGTCATGCTCAAGAAGGTGACCTTTATTCCACTGAACAATTCTAACTGGTAGGTCAGAGTGTCTGTCCCCAGAGACTTCATACAAGGCTTTTGGTTCTCTCCCCCCCCCCCCCCCCGTTTTGGATTCACTTTTCTTCTATTGCAGGATGCTCATTTTCCATACAATGTAGTGTATATATGTGAGTTACTGCTCCTCAGCTGCCATGAGGCAGTAGGGCATGCAGGCCTGGCCACTCTCCAGAGAATGGCATGGCTAAGTTTGCTGCAGAGGTGATATGGTTAAAGCTCTAATGTCTATAGTATCTACCATCCCACCCCTTTCTGTCAAAAGCAATTAATTCGGATTACATATCGTGAAAGAAGAATTTCTTTCATTTCAAACTTTGGAGCATCTCCAGTGAGGATTAGGTAGGAAAATGAATGGCCTCATTTGCATAAATTAGGGAAATCTGAATAATATTTCGTATTTGGAAAAGCTTGCTCAGACTTTTCTCAATACACCGGTGCCATATGGCTCATCAACTAAGTGTGACCAGAAAGAAAGAGTTCCATATGATATAGTAATCTTAGGAGCCAAAGCCTCCATTGTCATGTTTCATGCGCTTTGATGCAAAACAGAAAACAAGTAAATTAAAGCAATTATATTTTAGTTTCCAGCTATATGGCAGAACAGAACGAATCTCCAGAGCTACAGGTACAGAAAGGAACCACACTTTACTCAGAGGACAAAAATGAGAACAAGGTCAACAGATGAATTTAGAGATTTGAGTAGTACAAAAAAAAATAAATAAAAATAAAAAATAAAAAACAAGTACTTTCTTCAAGGCATCTTTTTCTCTCAGAACAATTAGAGAAGTCAAAAATAGACCAACAAACTTCACATGGACTGGCCGCTCTACTGTAGTCATCTTCTGGAGCACAGGCAGGGTGGTGGCTTACCATAAGTAAATCTGTGGTTTGAGGAGTTTTGTGTTTGCTGGCGGACAGTTCACAAGTGCCTTTCACAGTTTTGACCAGTAATCAATGACAGAGGTGAAGTCACCTCACAGTTTCTCCCCAAATGAACTCCTGCTAACGTGGATGACATGTTTGCACGGAACCCAAGCGATCCTAAGTTTACAAAGTTGCTCTGGCTTGTGAGGTACCCACAGCAAAAGCATACAGATTTGAGTCCAGACCTCTGTCACCCATGCCAAGGCCCTATGTCAGGCAACATGTCAGCAACACTAGTGCTTGCTAGGGCTGGAGTCAGAGAATGGAAGGAAGAACCAGACAGACAGATCCTCAAAGCACGCTAGAAAGAGGATCTAACAAACCAGTGACTTCCTGTTCCATGGGAGACTATGTCTCAAAATATGAGTTGGAGAGTGATAGAAGACAAAGTTCTTTCACCTCCACATGCAAGTTAAGGCACCCTTATGCACATGTACACACACTCAGGTACACACATACATATACTCTACACATGCAGACACACAAATAAAAATATGGCATTTTAAAGTGTAAGTCTTGCGTTGAATAACAATGACCACCTGGTGCTTTGTTGGAAATCTAAGACTTGCTTTTCTGAATATTCTCACAAGTTTCCCTCTGCGGCTTTTTCAGGTTGCAGAGGGATGATGTGTTGGTGGGATGCAGTTGTAATCAGCAAGAAGAGATTAGCTTTTGAAACCTCACAGGATGGCAGGAGCCATGATGTGGAATCAGAAGCTTCATATGAGGATCCCAGTCTGAAATGAGGCATGGAGGTTCTGAAGGTTCAGTGAGAAAGAGAATGGGTTATTTCTAAACCATTTCCAGGATGTCTTTAGCTTTGTCTGTTAGCATGCTGGGTCACACTGAAAGATCTTCAGGAGTCTTATATAAGAGGAGATATTATTTTTAAATAGAAGCAAATGAAAATAGAGAAAAGGTGGAGATAGGCTGTCTGATGATTTTACTTTTGTTTGGTCCACCTGAGGTTCACACCAATCAATGATGGTACACACTGAAGAGCGTTTCAGTCCTTCTTAGAAGCCTGCAATCAAGATGATTAGCAAACACAATTTAAAGTACAGTTGGGTATTATTGCTAAATGGGAAGATATACATATAAATAGATGGTGAATCTGATATTTTATATTTAATTTGGCTCAACTAGTTAGCAAACTTAATTAGTTTCATTTGCCAAAACAATTTGATCAAATGGATGATTTTTTTAGGAAAGTATCCACTTTTTTTTTTTGTTAGAGTAACATCCCTCCATGGCTTCTGCTTCCTGTCTATGTATCTGTCATAATCTCTCTCTCTCTGTCTCTCTCTCTTTCCCTCTCTCTCTTTCTCTCTCTCTCTCAAACCCCTTTCCACTCTTCCCATGGCATCCATTTAATTTATCATCTTTTCTATGCCTGTTCATTGCACTCTGCTGCCTTTACTGAATCTTGCTCCCTTTACATAGAATTAGATTTCCCCCCAAAGCAAAGATCTTGGGGGAAGAATGTGGCCTATTTCAATATTCTTCTGACATTATAATCTATTCTGTCTCCAACCAGATGGTGAAAGTCCTTGTCCCCTGAGGCCATTTGCTTCTGGCTATCCCTTATTTAGTTCCTCATTGTTTCAAGCAGCTTATGGTCTTATATTGATCCTCACCCTAAGTCAGTATATATTTTGAAAATTCACTTTCTCTGCATTCTGTGGAGAATATATGCCAATGTCTCAACATCTTTCTTTTTCAGGGATCTGGATCTCATTCCATTCAGATCTCTTATTTCCATAGTTTTTCCCTAGACCTTACATCAATTCCCAATCCTCTACCTTTTAGGTTCACAATACCCACAACTTACCATACTGACTGTATTATTCTGTCTGTCTGTTTCTGTGACTCTGTTTCATATTTTTTTTCATAACATACAGAGACAAAGGCCCTTCCTCCAATAAACTATATTCCATTTCCAAGCTAATCCTAGCAAGATCAACATCAGGAAATGTTGCATGTTGATCATATTAATTTGCTCCATATGTTTTACTTACATAGTATTTGATTTGGGCACCAAAAATCCTAAATTGACTTTTGTAATTCACATGTCTCTGGACTACTAAGTAGCATCATGCCCAAAAGGTGGAATTTGGATTAGTATGTCATAGAGAGCTATAGGCATATTATTTAACTTTATTTAACTTTGTTTTTGAGAAAGGACTAAATGTAATTGAAAGTTTTCTGGTTTTGATTTTTTTTTTTGAGATTTCATTAGAACAATCTCAATAATTTTCAGAAATCCTACAATGGAATATCCTGTACTAAGGAATCATGGGTCATCCAAGGCAGCAAAATCTGCAAGAGGATTCAAACTTCAAATAATGACATAAAGAAGAGACACAGAGTTCAGATCTACAGGAAATCATTTAAGGATAGAAGCCACAAAGTAAAAATTTTAATATTCCTTTTTAGCACAGCTTTTTATCTGACCTCATTAAAATGTCTCAGAATTGTTTATTCAACATACCATTTAATCAAAAACTGTCTGCTAGATTCTTCCCAGGGTTCATTTGTGATCCATATGCACAAACATTCTGGAGGACTATAATGAAGAGAAATGTAGAGAATTATCACAGCTTTCTTTTCTCTTTTGAATAGTAAATATTTTATTAATCCATCTCTATTTCTTGAAATTGGTTTATCTTTGAGTCATGTATTACTTTGCTTTAGATAAAAAGCACTGTACATGTCTGAAAATCAAAAAAGACTGGGAGTTCAGAGTTATGTGTCTTAATATTGCTCCTTACTTCTTTCATACATGCATCCAATCTGGGAAAAAAGCAACCATATCTATCATTTTTATAAGACAACAGTTTGCTCTGCTGTGTTCTAAGAAAACAGCTAGCAGTTGTGCATTTTCTAAAGAGGGTTTGATATGATCATATTTATTTTAGACTCAATAAATAATGCAAGAGATCAAGTAAGGTCATTTGGAATATGGTGCCTTCATTTCACAGATGAGTCAACCAAAGCTAAGAGGCTCAAACAGTAATTACTGTATGATGGCTTTTTGTGTGGGCTTCATTTCTTTCTCTGATTCATTCTCTCAATATTAATTGTCTCAATGTTAGGAATAATATTTATAGTGGTGATTATCAGGACTATATTTTGAGATTTATCCCAATTATGTCAAGTGCTACATACCGAGTTATCATTAAATTTATGTTTATTATGGTTGTTTGGACTCAAAAATTAAGAAGGTGGAAGGGTTCAAGAGCCGGTTTTGTCTTGAATGTTGTGGTTGCACCTGTGGAAAGAAAGAAGTGTTCTATTTCCTTCCCTTCTGCTCTTGCATGATGAAGGGATGGGCTCTAATCCTAGCCATTTTGAATATGGGTAGACCTTTATGACTTTTGAAACAATACATAAAAATGGAACTTATGTTGTATTTACTTCTGCAGCTGAATTTTAAAAAGCTGTGCCATGCTGCTTTGCTCACTGAACATTTCCTCTTGATGCCTTCACCTGGTGTGTTAGCAGCCCTCTCATAACAATGCCACACAGAATAACTACCCAGGGCTCTGAGCTGAAAGTCCCCAGCAAGTCCGACTTCTTGTTCTTCTAAAGTTATTCACTGCTTTAATAGCAACTTCCAGAGAAATCTCAAACAATAAACATCTACTCCAAATCCCCCAAATTTTTGGCCTTATATATCTTGAGACAAAGTAAGGGGAGTGATTTTCCTATAAGCAACTATACTTGGGAGAGATTGACATGTAGTAATATATCCAGAAATTATTTTCCATAGGTTTCCTCCCTTAATCTTGGGTTAATACTGGTCACAAAAGAGATTTGAAAGTAATATGGGAAATATATGTTTCTTCCTCTGAAGATTGGCAAAAGATGTAGTGTGTGATGCATACACATTATTTCTGATCCAATGTCATGTGGAGTAATCCTTAAGCTACAGCAGAAACTCTCACTGAATCTTTTCCTTCAGTTTCTTTTTCCAGCTCTGAATTACAGAGCTTGCAAGTTCAGGGCAAGAGGCAGAAGTTTCTCCAGCACATAAGACATTGACTCTAGATTTCAGGTGCTGAGCAATATGTGTTATTGATTTTTCTCTGGGTATCAATTCCTGTTTAGCTTCTGGATTGCCATCCACTCTGGTGGGCTCTAGTTTGTCTTGGTGTTATAGATTCACCTTTCTTTCCTGAGACCCCAGCCAGGTGGCCAGTTTCCAAATAGTTGAAGGTATAATCTCTAAAACATTTTAATCACTCATGGTGACCCCATTTGTGAGAAATCCTGACTGATGAACACTTGAACAATGGTGTGCCTCACATGTTGGGCTTAGCCCCTTGAACAGTGTTGATTTAATTGTAGTTAGAGTGGCTACATGTACCTATAAAGACAACACAGCTTAGATATCTATATAGTCTCCAAGTTTTACATAACACAGCTGCAATGACTGCTATCTGAGGAGTCAGCAAGGAGTCTAGAATTTTGAAATGCTCATGAAAAGATGTGTGAATTCTGCAAAAGCACCTAGCATAAGACTTCCATTTGAATGAAGTGAGTTCTTGGCAAGAACACGTATTCATGATTTCATGAATAAGACACTGATGATGTACCCATTGTTTCCATCCATACAGCCAACTTTTATTTATTTTGTGGCTAAAGACAACAAGGACCTCTGCTCAGGATTGAAATGCTGGAAAATACATATGGAGGTTCCCCATTGGTAAATAAACTGACTTTACAAAAATCTGCAGGAATTGATAATTCAATCACCATTAATGGCAGGCATAGCAATAACTTTCTATACTGCAAACATAGATGATGCTTAATTATTAGAGGAGGCAGAGGGGTAGAGAAGGTACCAATATGTTAATCAGGTATTTCCAGGAACTGAGGAAAATAACAGTGTGATATGTATTCTTTGGTGCTAGGATTATTGTACTTTGAGGAAAAGCTGTTCTTTGTAGAGGATTGTTCTCATAGGCAAGCCAGCTGTATGAAAAGTCAGCAAAATAAGAAATCCCACTAAATAGTACCACAAGTTACTTATTTTTTAAGCAATTAAGAAATAAGTCAAGATGCAAGTTAGTTGAGGATCAATCATCACTTTGTTTTCAAAAAAACGGTCAAACTAGAAGACATAGATTGACAGGATATTTAAATTATCCAGTTGATGGGCTGAAATCAACACTGAAAGACATAAATAAAACCTTGTGAGCTGCAGAAGGTCTGGGACATAAGGGCAGTGCTTGCGGAACACTAGAAGACTGTGTTTGCATGAACCATTTTGCTCTTAAATGGCCGGTAGAGCAGATACAGCAAGCACTGATCCGAGTATGCACTCTTGCTGGAGTAGACTAAAGGAGGAAATGAAAAGAGACTACAGTTGCTACACAAATTTCCTCCCATCACAAAGCAGGAAACAAAAGGAATGGAGAGAACTCTGCTTGATTAGTATGAATCAACTGCACATTGCTGTCCTCTTTGGAGGAAAATTTTTAAATACACTTTCACAGCCTTCTTCCACTGAGTCTCTTTCTTTATCTTATATATTTTGTAGCATGACTTCCATTAAAAGTGCAAGCAGAGACACAGGCAGTCATAATAACACCTTCCTGAATGCAGCGTTTTCTCTCAGCATCTGCCTTCCCCACATGCACCCTCACTTGGATGAGGATGACTCCTGGCAATGTACCTTTAATGCCTTACCTTATATTTGCACATTAACCTACTGAAATATATACTTCATTTATACTGTTTTGCCACTAAAATGAGCCTGCATTAAGTCCTACAGATTCCTGAACTTCTGTGCTCACTTGTGCTCTCTGCATTGCCTGGCATCTCACTTCTTACTCTCTTCACTGACCCTTGTTTCATACTACTCTCTTGCTTTTGCTTCTTATTCTCTGGTTGTTTCTTTTCCCAGATCCTCCTCCTCCTTCTCCTCCTTTTTCTTTGAGAATTTTCAAAACAGAGATTATTTTTTCATCATGGACCACCACTGAAGTCCTTGTGCCTCACTTAGTATCTGAAACCTCTGAACGTGATAACATCTTCAAAGTCATTCTTCCTGCATTTATTGACTTATCCAGAATTATGGATTTTTATAGCTCTGTGTGTGTGTGTGTGTGTGTGTGTGTGTGTGTGTGTGTGTGTTTTGGGGAGGGAACATTGAGTGACAATGACTCTTTCTAGTTCTCAGCATGGATTTCTTTAAGCCCACCTTTTTCGTTCCTCTGATTGACTTAAGCAGGGATTTATGATTTAATTGTGAGAAATCAAAATAGAATTTATAAGATTTTTCCAAGCAAAATGTTGAAGTATGTTGGCTTTTTACAGTTAGGGCTACAAACTACTATAAGCTAAGTGGCTTATGATAAAAAGGTTTCAGAGCCCCAAGCACTTGAAGTTCAAAGTCATGGATTGGTACTGTTGGTTTCTCTGAGAAATATGATTTCTCTCCTTTGTTTCAAGATAGCCATCTTCCTATTCATGTGACTCTCCAGATGCCTGCTTATCTATACTGAATTTCTTCTTTTTATGAGGGGACACCTAAGACCGAATTTTATCATGATTGCTTTCTTTCTTTTGTCTACATGCTTGTATATAAAGTGTATGTGAGTGAGTGTGTAGAGGGCATGTTTGTGCCAAAGCAATTAGCAAGCAGTATGGCCTTCTAACTTTCCCTTCTTCCTTCCTTCCTTCCTTCCTTCCTTCCTTCCTTCCTTCCTTCCTTCCTTCCTTCATTTTGGGGGAGGGAAGGCTCTATTGTTTGGCACCACATGCATCATGTTAGCTAGTTAGCAACTTTTCAGCAATTCTCTTGTCTTTACCTCCTATGTAACTAAGGGTTGTTACATTAATTCAGCAAGAGCTTTTCAGCTGATACACCTCTTCACCCCTTGATTGATTACTTTTATAAAGATCCCGTCTGAAGTACTGGGACTAGAACTTCATCCTAAAAATTTTGAGGGTCACTATTAATCTTCATGGAACAAGCAATCTTTTTTAGCATCGATGTTGCCTGGAGCAGCAGAAGCCTCATGGGAATCATGAAGAGATGCAGCAGTTACCCAGATCTATATCTCAAAAGTGATCAAACAGTAAGAAAACTCATCAACTACTTGACTCAAAATATTGTCTGAAGAAAAGAAATTGTCCTGTAACCAGTATTCCATCTGGACTGGAAGAGTGTGACTTCATGGACAGGAGACTGGTTATAGGAATATCAAAACATTCCTAGTAACAGCTTGAAGTAGGATAGTGAAAGAAAGGCATAGTCAAGAGTGAAAAGCATCTTACAGGAAGATATATGGTACCCAGAACTCTGCTTAGGACAGTCTCAATCTTCCTAGTGATCAGACCATCAATTCTAGTAGCTAGGGGCATTTCAAGAAGTGTTTCAAAAGCAACAGAGCCAGCTTCTACTAATTATTTTATGACTACAAGGTGCTTGTGAGTTAACTTTCCCTTCTTCCCTGTGGTGCAATTCTTGATATTACCTGACAGTCTAAAAATGGGCTATTACACTGGTGCTTTAAATCAGTGTGCTCAGGAAGTGCTAGGTCTCTGAGCTGTTAATATATCTTAAGACAATCAAAGTTAAGGAAGGAATTGTTCTATGTGGAAACATTAAAAAATTGTTTATAAAAGATCCTGCTGCAGAACTTCTCAGGGCCTTTAGCATTCTGATATAGAGTATGAATTGCTAACATAGGGGTGTAGTGGGCAATAATCTCAAAAATCTTAACTTATGATGTGTCAATAACCATCTTTCCCCTCAGAGTATCTTACAATATATTCTGTGGAACACACCAGGGACTCGCTGTTTTTAAACAACTATATCACTTTGGGCTTTATTGCATTTCCTCTGATACATCCCACCCCAGCTATCCAGCCCCCTTAATATTAAGAGCCCATTACAGATGGAATGGTCAATACCCTGGAGACCTGTAAGCTTCTGTGCAGGAGGATATTGGCATCTCTATAAGAAACACCTCAGTGAATGGAGACATTCCAGGAGTCAGGGAGAAGAAAAGAAAACCTATTCCATCTCAGGTAAGTAGCCCAATATTCAGTCAGCTAGATGTATGGGATGTTGCAAACCCATGCTTGTAGCTGAACTCACCTCCTAAAATGCTCTTTGCTAAAGGCACCAAAGAAGGGAACTATCAGGTGAGAAAATGCAGTGGCAACTTTCCCAGGGAGTCAGACTTTTTCCCAGATTTATATTTCCATATATGCCTTGATCCTTATTTCATGTCCTCAGGTATTGGTAGAGTCGGAACTCAGCAGTAATATATCTGTCCATACCTGAGAATGCCAATGCTTAAACCCCCACAGAAAGTGTGGTGTAAGGATTTTTAAACACATGCTCAACTTGGTTCCAATCTCTGAGCCTTAATTTGTTTATCTATAAAACAAGGATGATTGCAATAACTTCCCTAAAACAGTCCCATAAAAGGCATGTTCAAAAAGTGTAATAAATGATAAGAAATGGCTAATTCTTTATGTCTTCCAAAGTGGGCCTCAAGACTTCCAGATTAAATATTTTCCTAAATGTTCTTAAATAATATTTTTAGAGGAGATTAATATTTACATCATTGGACTTAATAAAGTGGCTTTCCCCTGTGTGGTGTTATTCTCCTGTTCAACTAAGACCTTAAGTAGAACAAAAGGCAGACCCAGGAAGAAGATCTGTCTTTGCTGCCTATGTGCTAGGTGGGAACATCTCTTCATCTCCTCTCACCTTCTGCTGGGATTGCCTCATTGGTTCTCAGGCCTGAATTACATAACTGACATTTCTAAGCCTTCCCTACCTTCATGATTACATGAGCCAGTTGCTCTTAATAAATCTTTCTTTCTCTGGAGTATCCTATAGAATAGAGGTTGGTTTATTTCATTGCATACTACAGTGGTTACTCTGGCAGAAACATAAGGCTGTATGTTTGAACAAAACTTTTACATATGACCTTCACCTTCAGTAACTTGTGTGGCAATTTAATGATGATCCTATACTTATTTACTACTAATATGTCATGGCTGACATAAAAACAACTGAAAATGGTATGTGCATGAGAATGACAATGAGTTAAAATAGTACCCATAAATTGATAGATTTTGTAAGAGAACTAGGGAATTGAATTATCTATTAATTTTTATTATTTTCAAGTAAATATGCTCTTAAAGAATATACCCACAAATCTTACAGCTCAGAAAACTTTTAGGAAGACTATTGTCTTCCTTTTACTATAATATGAACGGTATCTATATGACAATAGAGAAACTATAAACCATGCCTGAAGTTTGTAGGTTTCTATTTTTATATTTTTATATGTGAAAATCCACTTGGTCATATTTGTACTTCTGAATAGACATTGCACATCAGATTTCTTATATTGGCACTCCATATACCTGTAGATCCCATGGTACTTTTTGTCAAGGAATCTTTCCTGTATTCCCTAATGCAAGCATGGTTCTCATGGCTCTTACAAAAGTGAAGTATATTTCTGTTAAAATTACTTGATTTGTCATTGTACATGATCAGTACAATTAATTCCCAAGCTATTCTAACTCTCTCCATATGTCTCTATTATAGTTTTTCTTTGGAGTTCATAGAGGTACCTATCTTCTATGCTAAAGGGGCTCATTTACACCATTTCAGAATTCCCTATATGCCTTTGAGTCTATATCCCTTTGTTACCATTCAAACTAGGTTGCTATGTTAATTAGTCTTTACTATCAACTCAACACAGCCTAGAGTCACCTGAGAAGACATTTTACATTTGGTTACTTTAGATCAGGTTCGCTGGTGGGGATATCTGTGCCTTGGTTGTTAATTGATATAAAGACCTATACACTGATAATGGCACCATTCCTTAGTTGATGCCACCAACAGTATAGGGAGGAAAAAGCTATCTTGGAAGAAGAAAGCAAGCAAGCAAGGGCCAATGCATTCTCAAATATACATGTGATTCTTTAAAGTTCTATCTTGGCTTCCCCATAATAATAGACTATAACCCAGAATGGTGAGCTAAGCAAACCCTTGTTCTTCGTCAAATTGTTTTTTGTCAGGATATTTTCTCATAGCAACTGAAGTGAGACTAGAATGACTGCATCACAAAAAAATGTCTGTTTCTGTATGGATCCCTGTTGAGTCTGTATCTGAACATGTGGTGGGACTTAGCACTCATGGGGCAGGACAGGAGAAGAGAAGCTGCTTGGAATCAGAAATGTGTTAGGAAGAGGACTGACCTTTCAGGGAAAATGTGTTCAGCTGAACACATGCAAAGGGTAAACGGTACAGCGAGAGATTGTTCCAGCTTGAATATATGCCAGAGCCTTTGGGAATTGTGTGAGTCTGTGAACTTTTTATTTTCTACTTGGCAAAGTAAGGTAAGCAATTAAAAAAATAATAAAACCCCAATAAATTCCTGCTTCTCAGAGGGAAACTGTGAAAATTAAATCAATGAACTTACACAAAGCACTTAACACAGTGATTGATACATAATAAGCATCCAATAAATGATGAGTAATATTAGTATACTTTGTAAATGAGAGGTTACAATGAAGTGCTCCTGGATCTTAGAAATAAATTACCCTCCACAAGAGAAACTAGGAAAAAAATCAACATATAAAAAATGAGATTAACCATCTGTGGAATTATGCTCTCCTGTGATGGCTGCCTTCTGTGAGACTATGGAGTCTTGGGAAACACCCTAGTCCAATCAAGCTGGCTGAAGCATCATATTACAAAGGCCCAGCTGGAACATGATTGATGGAATAGAAGTCTGGAGCCCAATCAATTATATTAGCATAACAGAAGAAAGGGTGTCCTAGGAGAATTAATGGACTCCAGAAAAAGGAAGGGTCAAACATGAAGAGTTTGCTATTTTTCATTCAGTGTTGTGGGAGGCAAGAGAAATGAAGATGGACAGAGGCTGGAGATCAAGAAAGATGGGCTGTAAATGAAAGGCAGGATGGCAAGAAAACACAGAAGGTAAAAAAGAGGTAACAGTAGAGAGAGAAGTACAGAGCAAGCACAAGTTCAGGCAAGAGGGACTGCAGAGTGTTAGGGGAGCACAGCTATGGCGCTCTAATTGATTCTCCCTAAAGACAGCCACTCTTCATCCCCCCCTTCTGCCAAACTAGGGTTAAGGGTTATTTGTAATGGATGCTCTCAGAGCATGTGCCACTCAGTAGCTAAACCACAGCAGACCTCTACTGTAGGAGGAGTGAGACTCTTAGGAAAGGCTTGTCCTCCGCTTTCTGGCTCTGGAATAGAGCCTGCTAAGTTTACAAGAGTTCAGAAATGAGGCTGGTAATTGCTGGTCAGTATGTCCAGATTCCTTTGTCAGTATCCTACACCAGATATATAGAAACATATTTCTCTTGCCACAATGTCAACCAGTAATGAAAACCAGTAAATTCATAAGCTTTGGGTGTTTTGTTTGTTTTGTTGTTACTGTTTTGACTGCAGTTTACCAAGTACTTCCCCTTTCCCTTGTTAGCTGGCTGTTGGCAAGCACTGATATTTTATTCCAATCTTATGAATATTAACTCTTAGGCCACACGTTACAAATCACAGGAATTATACTCCCATGTGTCATTGTGGTGACATGTTGTTTATGATTTATTAAAGCCAGTGGAGATGAAAATAGCAAAGCAGTCATACTAGTTAGCTATAGAAGCTAGGTAGTGGAGGTACACACCTTTAATCCCAGGACTCAGGATTAAGAGGCATATGGATCTCTGTTAGTTCAAGACCATACTGACTACATGAAATCAATCAATTCTTAAAAGAAACAGCTCACACAAAGGTGATCTCAGCACCTGGGATCACAGGCCTTTAATCCCAATGCTAGGGAGGTAGAGACAGGATGATATGCCTGGGCAGAGAAAGAAATACAAGGAGGAGGAGACAATCTGAGAGCCTTTTGCCTCTGAGGATTCCTGAAGACAGGATTGCCATTTCAGATGGGTAGAGGTAAGATCTATTGGCTTGGCTGCTTTGCTTTTCTGATCTATAATGGCTTTAATAAATCATAAACAATATATTACCATATGTCATCATGGGTATATATCCATTATAATAAACCAACTAAATAAATAAATAAATAAATAAATAAAAGTGCAAAAAGATGCCTCTTAAAAAATAAAAGGAGGTCTATGTTGGTCAGAAGCCACAAAGGTGTCTGGGAGTTCTCTGTTGATTCCCTGAAACATACATCAGATAGAATATATATATATATATATATGTATATGTATATGTATATGTATATGTATATGTATATGTATATATATGGCTGAAAGCTGAAACAGGGTTAAAGAAGCTATCCCAGGGTTCAGGGAGTTCAGAGAGGCAGAAAGCTGCATATAGTTGGATACAGACATGAGAAGGCTCACTGCAGGTGGCTAAATAATATATGAAGGCATCAGTTGGAGAACTGCTGGAGGCACAGGGCTGACCTGCAAGGTCTCAGCGGCAAGGTCTCAGCATTAAGCACAATCTTCCAAGATATATAAGGTAGAAGATTGTGGAGGTGAGATAAAATATTGAGTCCAGACAGACACATGAGTAGATGTAAAGACAGACAGACAGCCATTTGTGTGAGCCGCATCAAGAAGGGAAGACCTGGTCCCAGCAAGGTGGCTTGATAAGTGAAAGGACATGCTACTAACCCTTAGGTCACGTAATGAGGCCTACACCATAGAGGGAGTAAAGACTCTCTAAAACAATCCTTTGATTTCCACGCACATGCATGGGCACACACATGAACACACACTAAATAAATAAATAAGTGTGCAAAAAATGCCTCTTAAAAAGTAAAAGGAGCTCTATATTAGTCGAAAGCTGCGTAGATATTTGGGAGTTTGCCACCTGTTGTTCCCCAGATACATTTGTTAGACAGACAGATTGTTAGATAATAAACATTACACGTGAGGTGGGCCCCTTGCCAGCCAAGTGTTAACCGTTTTTTACTTTATGGGTGTAATAAGATGAAGGTGTTTCACATCTTTTTTTTTTCCACTAAGTCCTCAGACGTGTTTTTTTTTTTAAATATGCTTTCAACATTCTCATCTTCCTTGAATTTATGTACCCTTCTACCTATAGAAACAGTAATTTTTTCAATTTATGCTTTGTGGTTGGTGCTGGACAGGTGACAGTATGTACATACATAATTAGAATTCATAATCATCCTACCTCTTTATTTGCACACAAAATGGAGTCACCCAGAGCCAAGTACAGCTATAAGTCATTATTTCACACATTATAGAGTAATTTACATAAGAACACAAATGTCCATCTATGCATTTCTTTGAATGTCCAATTACTACACAACACTGGGTCATTTGGAAAATGAGTGACAGATACTTTTCTATAATGTTCAGTTCCAGGGTCTTTAAATGTTTGTATACGAATCTTGAATAATTGATGCCAGTCTTTAGACACTAGCACAGTAGGCTGTATGCAGTAGAGTTCTGTAAAGAGCCACAACTGCTTTTAATTTTATGATTACAAATGAATCACTGGTAACTTTGTGAAGGGAAATGATAGCCCATTTTGTCACAAAGTATTCAGTGTCCTAAGATATGAAGCAAGACAATGACATATTTATTATGCCAGGTGTGACTCAATAATGTAAGGGGATGAAGCAGTCCTGCACCTATATATGGAAAATATATGAAGGAAATCACCATTTTTTTGAAAACTTCCAATGTACTACATACTTCAGTTCCATTACATAGAGCCTCCTAAACATATTTCTTCAACATAGATGCTCTTCTGTCTCTTCTGTTTTGGTTTTGGTTTGGGTTCCTCATTCTGAATTGGGCACCTTGTATATAAGCTGATCTCAGCTGGAGTCCTCTGGATGTGGTTGTTGGGAGGGTTAGAATGTTTGGCTCTACTTGCAGCCCTCTGCCACTGAGAAGAAGGTGTGGGCTGGAGAGAGCAGAGAACTCTGCATAGTATATCTTCTATTTGGCTTTCACTGAACTATTCTTTATGGCAAGCATAAACACAAGTTTCATGATAGTTCTAATGAATTATATAACATGAGGAAGGAATAGTAGGAACCCTCAACTTAGATTGAGTTAGGACGCAGAAATTTGTGGTTGCTATCTGTCAGGTGATGTGAAATGAAGCCATTTGTTGATGAAGTCTGCCTTAAGCCTCAGTAGTCATTATCAGGATTGAACAGTTGTATACTTATGTGGAATTAGAGTTATGGGAGAATATAATAATTAAGAAAGGTTAACACAGGCTCACATACAGAGTAGGTCTATAACAGATCAAGCAAATGCTAACAGAGGAAAACAACTAGACATACAGTCTGGACCTTTGCACACTAGGCAAAAAGTTTTAAAATTTAAATTTTGGTGGGAAAATATAATTTCAGACATTTGTATTTGGGAGAAAATTTTCATATATATTGAAAAACAGAGCTTTCTCTTCTCTCTCTCTCTCTCTCTCTCTCTCTCTCTCTCACACACACACACACACACACACACAGCTGGAGTAAAGGAAGAGATAAAGAACTAAATTTAAGATGAGTCAAATAATTGGATTATTTGAAAACAGCAGGGACTTATTTTGTAGAAAAGTTCTATCACTTATTTTCAAATTCACCATTTTTTTTTCTCAGAATCAAACATTTCTCCTTTGTGCAAATCCTTGCCATCGGGTCTATGTGGGAAGCACTTCTTGACAGAAAGCTGATTCTGGCACAAGTTAACAAGCAGACATATTACAATTAAAATAAACACTTGAGGAATTTCCCCTCCTGGGGAGCTTGAAGATTAAAGGTTTTAAGATGCTGCTTCTTAAAATAAGGAGATGAAGTAACTTTATCTCCTGATTTATAACTATCAATCATCAAACATGCACTGACTGCTTGCAACACAGGGGGCACCACTTCCAGTATGCGGAGGGCTAAGTGAGGGGTAATTCCTAATCTAAACAAGCTTCCTGGCTTTTTATGCCAATGAAAGATGCCCTGAGAGAGAATGTACAAAGCAATAAATTGTACATTTCTCTATCAGCTGGGCTCCATTAGAGCAAATAAAAACCACTCTAGTTATTTTAACATTCGGAACATAATGTAGACTTGGGGAAACAGGTATTGGATGAGCAAAAAGACAAAAGTGCTCCATGAGATTACACAAATATACTAACATAAGGAACCTGATGCTACCAAGTAGGAAATACAATGGAAGAATGAGGGAACATTAGAACCTAGGGCTTAGAAGTAGATCCCAGATCTACAAGGGGGATAATGGTCCAGTTGTTTGAAGGGTTCCACAGGTCTGAGCCTTCAAGTGGTTGAAAATAAGATTTACAAGATTTACATGAAATTCTCCATGGAAGCTTAAAGGTGTGGTGTGTGTGTGTGTGTGTGTGTGTGTGTGTGTGTGTGTGTGTGTTGGGGGGTCTACAAATGTGTGGAGGCAGGAGTGTGTATGGAGGAAGGTGTATGTATGTGTGTAGGTGTATGTGTAAAGATACATGTTCATATGTATAGAAGTGGGTGTATATGTGTATAAAAATGATACGTGGGCAGAGGGCACTGCATATGTTATTATTTGCTTCCACAAGGGAGAAGAACCATTTCTGGAGTATGCACCTAGGAGCAGGAAGCAAACCAAGACATTGTCTTCCAAATCTCCCTTCTTCTTTCTCCTCTAAGGTTCTCTATTGACAAAATAAGGAAGGAAATTGCTAAATTTGAAGTGGGGTTTTCAGAGTCCTGAGTTGACTTAGCACCTCAGAACAGAGTAAAAGAAAAGTATGCTAAGAGATCTAAGCAATACATTAGAAGAGGTTGAAAAAATATGCTTACGGAATGTTTAAATATGATTTAAAAAAAACAATCTATATTTGACTTTTAGGGAAAGTTTCATGGACAATCATGATCAAATAGATTTGCTAAAACTCAAGAACATTCCACTGAATTGCACTCATTCATTCATTCATTCATTCATTCATTCATTCATGTATTCATTGAACAAATATATAAAGCCTTCTAGGTTCCAGTCACATTTTAAACATTGAATAAAGAATGAACAGGATAAAATAAATATTTGTGTTCACAGAATTTTTATTAAAAGAAAGAGAAAAAATTGTGAACAACAACCCAAAGTACAGGTATTAACAAATCCATGCAGGAAATAAAACAGGATGAGGTCATCAAGAGACAGAGGAAGCACTGGAGGCCATGAGAAAAGGAATCTTAACCTAGAATCCAGTTGCAGAGAGGGAGGAGTAATGAGCAAAGGGGGCAAGGCCAGGCTGCAGAAACCCACAGAATCAGCTGACCTGAACAAGGGGGAGCTCATGGACCCTCAGACTGATAGCTGGGGAACCAGCATTGGATCGACCCAGACCCCCTAGACATGGGTCTTAGTTAGGAGGCCTGGGCAGTCTAAGGGACTTCTGACAGTGGAACTACCATGTGTACCTGCTTCATGACTTTGGGAGCACATTCCCCATGGAGGGATACACCACTAACCTAGAGACAGGAGGAAAGGGCTAGGCCCTACTCCAAATGATTTTGATGATCCCTCCTGGAAAGCCTCACCTTCCCTGTGGAGTGGGTGGGGAAAGCGATAGGAGAGGGGTCAGAGGCTTCAGTCTCCTAAGTAGCTGGAAATATAGGCTTGTGCCACCAGGCCTTGCAAATGTGTAACCCCAGTTGGCCTCCAACTCATGGTACTTCTGTGGCAGGGCATATCCTGTCTATATTCAGTACCACAAAGTTTCCCTTCTGAGGCTTTGGAGAAGTGAGATGGTCATGTCTGATGTTTTCTTTTAAAGTCTGCTGAAATAATGAGTTTTTTTTTTATTAAATTTTAAGGGGGCCTAAGTCAACACATAGATTACAATATTTTTGGTAGATTTGAAATTATCTCAAGAGGAAAAGTGAAGTCAGGGTATGTGTGGTAAGTGTATAGATTCGAGGTACCTTTTCTTCAAGTAGAGGAATTTAGTAGCATGTTGATTGTATGGCAAGCACACATTTTATGAGTGATAGAGGGCTGGATTTTGTTAGAAGAAAATATGGAAAGGATTAGCTCACAGATAGGTGGCATATTTGTGTTTATGGCTTCATTATTTATATTAGTCAGGATGTGGAATAAATGAGATGTTCATAATAGATGAACGGATGAAGAAAAAGTGGTACACACAGTCAGTGATGTTTTCTTCCTTCACAAAGAAAAATAAAGTTATAATATGTGTATAGTAATAGATGGAACCAGAGATTCTTATGTTAAGTGGAGAAGTCAGACTCAGAAGTATGAGTATTGCATGCTTAAATGTGGAACCAATTCAAATTACACACACCGATATGTAAACATATAATATACATACATATACAAATGTGTTTGTGTGTTTATAACATTGAAGTAGAAGGGGGTATTTGTAAGGAGGAAAGAGATATGAAGGGAGAAGAGAGGAGGACACCAGACATAATGGAATATATATGAAAAGAAGGCAGAAGGAAGAAGATTTGCGGGGTGGGTAGAATAGTTCAGAAAGGGGGTCATGGAAGGACAAATGAAAACTAAAGGGTTTAAACAAATACAAAACAAAAGGGGGGATTAGCTCTTAGCATCCTTAGTTTAATTTAGCAATAGGAAACTCTCCATCTGATTGGACCAGTGTGAACAAAGAGAGGTCTGGGTGCACTTTGACTTTGCCATTTTTACTGTTCTATGAGTGCAACATTGTGGTTACAGATAGCCAGGGTATTTTGTGCTTTGGTGGGGGGTGCTTAATGTAATTACCACTAAGCAATATAGGTAAATGAAGGAAGCATTTTTAGTGTGGAAAGCCCCTGAGCAGAAAATAAAACAGAAATTAATAAAAATATTCTGTGGAACAGAGATCATGCTGTATCTACACAAGAAACAGAGAAACGGGGTAACTCCTGAGCAACCTATTAATATTATAAAACTTCTTATAAGTAATTCCTTCCAACTTTACATATAGACATGAGGGGCTGAGGTTCTAATCAGTTAATACCCAAGTCAAGCTCACAGTTACTTAGTATCCAAGCAGTGATTCTAACTCCATCCTGTGTTCACCCTCCCGTTAGATCATGAATATTGTATAGTGTGTGCTGTGAAATTGCAGTTTTAACTTCCAGTAAGAGAAAATTAAAAAAGGCATTTAAACATGAAAATGGAACAAGGCTAGTGATGCTCTGTGCAAAATTAAGACTGAAAGTCAGGGAAACAATAAAGATCCAGGCAAACTAAGTGGCTGGCTTTGGTTTGGTCAGGACTCAGGGGAAAAAGCACAAATGAGCACAGCCCATAACCTTGTCAATCCAGGTGCATAGCTCTGAATTAGACCACATACAAGCAAACTGAATGCATGGTCAAATGTGCAATGCAGCTGTTCATCTTTATTGTCATTGTTAACAAATGGAATGCTTCTTTCTTTTGCCACTTATGCAAGAAGGGATGAGCAGATGGAGGAAGATAGGATGAGTTTGGAGAGGACGTAGGAACAGATAAATATCAGGAAGCCATCATGTTCATAGACTATCAACTGAATCTTAGAGTTCTTCCTTTCTAGTAACTTAGGAGAAGGGCTACATTAGTGTATTATCTTAGTTAGGGCTTCTATTACTGTAATAAAACACTGTAATAAAAATAACCAAAATCAACTTGGAAAGGTCGGGATTTGTTTTATCTTTGAGGTCCACAGCACAGCACATCACTGAGGGAAGTCAGGGTAGGGACTGAGGCAAGAATTGAGAGAGGTCATGGAGGAGTGCTGCTTACTGGCTTGTTCCTCTTGATCAGCCTGATTTCTTCTTTCCTTCCTTCCTTCCTTCCTTCCTTCCTTCCTTCCTTCCTTCCTTCCATCCTTCCTTTCTTTCTTTTTCCTTCTTTTCTCTCTTTCTTTCTTTCCTCCTTTCTTACCCTTTTCTTCTTATTTTTTTTTTTTACATGTTGATCCCAGTTCTCTCTCCCTCCCATCCTCCCATGCCCCCCCATCCCTCAGCCCTTTCCCATGTCCTATTCCCCACTCACTCCCCAGGGAGGGTGATGCCTTTCAGGAGGGATCATCAAAATCTGCCAAGTCATTTGGAGTAGGGCCTAGGCCCTCCCTCATGTTTCTAGGTTAAGGGAGCATCCCCCCCCCAATAGAGAATGGGCTCCAAAGTCATTTTGTGCACCAAGGACACATTCTGGTTCCACTATCAGAAGTCCCACCGACTGCCCAGGCCCTACAACTGAGATCCATGTTCAGGGGGTCTGGTTTCCCAGCTATGAGTCTGGGGGTCAATGAGCTCCCCCTTGTTCAGGTCAGCTGTCTCCGTGGGTTTCTGTAGCCTGGTCTTGACCCCTTTCCTTCACTCCTCTCTCTCTGCAACTGGACTCCTAGAGTTCAGCTCAGTGTTTAGCTGTGGGTGTCTGCTTCTGCTTCCATCAGCTACTAGATGAGGGCTCTAGGATGGCATATAAGTTAGTTATCAATCTCATTATTAGGGAGGAGCATTTAAGGTAGTCTCCACTATTGCTCAGATTGTTAGTTAGGGTCATCCTTGTAGGTCTCTGGACATTTCTCTACTGTCAGTTCTCTCTTCAAATCTATAACAGCTCCTTCTATTATGGTATCTCTTTCCTTGCTTTCATCTGTTTGTCCCTGAAATGTTTTTTCTTGAAACCTAGAGTTCATGTTTAGTAGTATGGATAGTTAACAGTTGTCACTAAATTTATAAAGTCCACATTTCTTTCCAGTTTTAGGACTATCATGAGAAAGCATTTTTTTAATAGAAGATTTTAGACTTTGGGATATAACAGACCTGCACACAAATCTCAACTTAGCAAGCAGATTCAGTAACTTTGCACAATCCATTTAAACCTATATAACCAAAAGCTCATCATCAAGTCATTCTTTACAAGGCTAATTTTTAAAACCTTACCTTGAGGGACCACCCTCCTTTCAGAAACTCCATGCTCTCACCCTGTTGTCTATGGCTTGAGTTTGATTAGTAGAGAATAATACCTACTTTCTGAGTTTTTGATGATGGTAAAAGAAAGGCTACATAAAGGGGATATTTTACTTCAATGTGAAATTGGGCTCTGGAGATGGCTCAGTGGGTAAAAGTGCTTGCTATGCAATTCTGATGAGTCAGCTTTGGACCCCAGGATCCACATAAGAGCTGTACAGTATCCAGGAGTGTTTTCCATCATATGGTGCTTTTGGGAAATGGGAGACAGAGAGAGAAGGATGTCAGCAGCTCACAGACCAGCTAGTTTTGTAGAGAAGAAACCCTGTCACAAACAAGAAACCGAAGACTGATATCCAAAAGTTGTTCTCTGACCTTCATACATGTGTTGTGATACTTGTACCCACATACTAGAGCACATTCACATATTTTGTTCAAACCAAGTGTATGCATCCTGAGTAAAAGCACTTAAATAACTAGAAGGAAAATACCAAACTGTCTATATACCTACCTAACTACCTATCTATGTATCAGTTATCTATCTATCTATCTATCTATCTATCTATCTATCTATCTATCTAATCTCTGTATTCATCTTTCTGTCCTTGATCTATCTTCTCATTTATCATTGGATTCATTCATCCATCTTTCCCTATAGGATCCCTATAGGATAAGTAATGCCATCCACGTGACTTTTTCATACATTACCAGTGTGGGCTCTATATAATTATTTCTCTTGAACCACTTTTTTGAGTGTGGAATATGACAGTTTAAAACACTAAAGGTGACAGTAACATTTCAATTAACAGTGACATTGCCCAATAAGATAATTACAATGTTGTTACATACCTACAATGATATTGTAGGTATTATGCACACACATAATAAAATCTGTGTAATTAAATCCACCACTGACTGTAGCAAATGCATTTTTTACCAGGTTTCTGAAATCCACACTTCTCTAGTACCTTAAGAAACATTGACCACATCACACATTCTCAGAGGAAGTCCAATTCTCCCTCTGTTTCTCTTTTTATCTTTGCTTCCTTTTCTTCAAATGCCCTAATATTTTGATGCCATTTTACAGTTCCCATGAATTTTTCCAGTTTACCATTATAGTTGTATATTTATTTTACATAGCAATTGAACTAGAGATCAGAAAGTTTCATAACTTGCTTAACATTTCTTAAGTTACTGACAACATATACCTTTTAGTCTAGGAATTGAAATCAGGAGTAATTTTGTGATATGCTCATCGTAGGGTATCAATGATCATGTATAATGCTAGATATCTTCTCTGATGTGTTGTCTTCTTTTATAAATTGCTTTCTCTTGCTCTCTGTTTTTCACCTTGTGCCAGACTCAGTAGGATTATGTACAGATATACTAGCACTGCCTACATCCTGGAGAACTCTGGACACCCAAATGCAAACATACCACTTCTCTGTTATATAAGTATGATACTTGGACTGATGCTAAAGTTAAAGCTGTCTTCTCTAGGTTTTCTCTTTAATTATTCAGTTATAGAGATGCTCTCTAATGTGAATTTGTCTAATTTAGTTTTCTTTTATTATCAGGTGATTTGAGTGGAGGGCTTAGCATAGATCCTTTTAGAGAAAATGTAGCATTGACCTCTCTGGGCCTCATGAAATATGAGGGTTAGACTACATTACTTTTAATTGCCTTCTGGATTCTGGAATTTGATTGTAAGCTTGCTTAACCTTTTCAGAAAGCAGCTGTGGAGAAGCTGGCTTTGGTCTAAGGCTTCAGAAGAACAGACTCATAGTTTCACCAAGGGCCATATAATCTAATGTTCGAAGTAAGGAATATGTAATCATTTTCTTCATTCTAAGTACTTTGCAGTCTACTAACTCCATTTCATATTGTGCTATCTGGCAGGTCACCCTTTTAGTCTGAAACGAGAACTTTCAGATGCATCACTTGAGCATGCATAGTACTTCCTATGAATTTCTCAGTAGAAGAGAGTGAGTATCACGTAACAATCTTGGGGTTCCTGGCTCTATTTAGCATTGTTTTCAATTATCTTCATATCAATTCACATACCATGGTAGCTTTCGTTTGTTTCTGTGGTTCTATAGCTCATGAAAGCATGAGACAAAGGAATACCAGTTTCCTTGAAGGAGATAACTGTGTTGATGCCCCTTTAATCAGCACAGAGGCTGTTTTGCACAGTCCTTAGCAGTCTGTGAATTGTTGAATGTTCACTTGTGCTCACAAGAGAAGATAGTCACAAATGACACCACCAAGCCTCTATGACACAGCAATCTAAAGATGGTGACTGTTCTGCTCCCCACTCACACCAACACCCCTCAGTCATCACCTCTCACTGCTAGAATACTGGCTAAACCATCCTGAATGAGGTAACCCAGTCACAAAAAGAGGAACATAGTATGTACTCACTCATATATGGATATTAGACCTAAAGCAAAGGATCACCAGCCTATAATTCACACCACCAGAGGAACTAGGATACAAGGTGGATTCTAAGAGATTCCACCTTGTATCCTACAGAACCGGGAAGGGACAAGTTCCCCAGAGCACAGGGGAAGTGGGGGGGGCAGCAAAAGGAGAAAGAAGTAGGAAAAAACGAGGGGGGGGAAGGAAAACACGTGCGACCAGGAAGATTGAGCCCGGTTAGGAATAGAAGATAGGAGAGAGAGAGGGGGGGACATAAAAGAGGGAGCCAATATTGGTTTGAAGATAAAATTGAACACAAAGAAAGGTCTAGAGAACTACAAGACTGCCGCCAACTAACAATTTGAGCTTCCGTGGAAAGGCTACCATAAATGCCCTTCCCGGATAGGGAGATCAACAACTAACTTATCCATGGAGCCCTCATCTAATGCCTGTTGGAAACAGGAGCAAACACCCATACATAAACACTGAGTTGAACTAGAACCCAGATGCAGAAGGAGAGGACAAGACCATGCGGCAGAAGCACATAGAGACAGCTTACCTGAACAAGGAGGAGCTAATGGGCCACCAGATTGATAGCTGGGAAGCCATCATGGGACTGACTCAAGCCCCCCTGAATATGGGTCTCAGCCAGAAGGACTGAGCAGTCTAAGGGACCTCAGACAGTGGAGCCAGGATGTATCCCTGGTGCACAAAATGACCTTGCTAACACATCCCCCATGGAGGGATAACTGTCTTAACCTGGAGACAGGAGAGAAGCCCTAGTCCCTACTTCACATGACCTGTCAGATCTACATGACCCCAACTGGATGGCATTCCCCTACATGTGGAATTGGGGTGGGGGGATGGGAGGGGAGGGTGGTTAGGGTGCATATGAGAGGGCAGAGAGGGTAAAAGGGAGGAAGGGAAGGAGGGAGGGAGGAAGGGAAGGAGGGAAGGAGAGAGGGAGAAGGAACTGGGATGGACATGTAAAGTAATAAATTAAATAAAAAAATGTTTTGACTCCAAAATTTAAGTTCAAGGACAAGTTACTGGGGAAAAGGATTTCTATTTTTGTTTCCACAGAAAATGAAAAGATGTGGATTCCTTCCAGACTAATGTGGTTTGATCAAGCCAGACTGCCTGAAACAGAGTACCAGGTGATCCTACATTCAAAACAGCTGGAAAAAGCAGCCTTGCAGACTACAGCCAGGATTTCTGCATCTTCTTGGAATCCCCCATGACAGCAACCCTTACCAGCAGGAAGTAGTTTGGAAAGAACGATGCACAAATTCCCAAATATTGTCTATAAATGTTTGTCTTCATTTAAATGGACTTGGTTATATAAAATAAATTAAAAAATAAAAAAAGAAAGGTATCTTAGCTACTTTTGTGATGCTTTGAGCAAAATTTTCTTGACCAAATCAACTTAAGGGAGAAAGGGTTCATTTTGACTCATAGTCTCAGAAGCCTCTGTCCCCATGGCAGAAATCCAGGGGGTCACATCTCAGTTCCAAGTGGAGGGATCTACAGTATCTGTTCACACTGTGGGCCAGGGATCAAAGAAAGAAAGACAAAAAGGAGGGCCATATTAAACTTCAAAGGCCCATTCCTATTAACCTACTTCAGATGGCCAGTGTCCCCTTCTGATGTCTCAGTAGACTTCTGAATGCACCTATCAGCTGAGAAATATGTACTGAACATGTGAGACTATGGAAGACATTTAGATCCAAGCCACAATAAAGAGTGTTAATAAATGCATTCAAAATAAACATAAATATTTAATAATAATAGTAATAATAATAGTAATAATAATAATAATAAAAAGATTTACAGTATTCCCAGCTTAGAGAAGACCTGTGCTGCAGCATAATAAAATGCCACTCACTGGGCCTTTGAGATGGAAATTTTAAGGACTTATTGGCTCTAAAATGTAGTTCATCCTTAGGAGTACAGTTGTCAGTCCAACCTGCTCACCACTTTGGCAATGATGGATTAGTGCAGTGGTAATAAGCTGGGTCTGGGAGACAGCTCCCCTGGGCTCTTCCTGACTCCTATTCTAGCAAACTTTCTTTTCCAACTCCATGAAAGGAAAGAACCGTATCATCATCCCACAGGTGAAAGGAAGGTCTAGAACTCTGTGTCTAAAATGTGTCTTTATACATTGCTTCCTCATTCATTTACTCAGTCATACTTCCTTGTAAGGAATTTCTGTGTACCAGGAAATTTCAGTGCCAAGTGTAATAAACCTTACTTTCATCATTGCTCCCATGCATAAGACACTCTGATGGAGAGGTCAACACAAACTATTTTCATTAATTGCAATATTTCAGGGTACATGTTCTGTGCAAAGCTTCTACGGCTTCTCCAGATAGTCAAGCGGGAAGAGACTCATCCTTTCTGTTGAAGTAGGGGCTTTTTCTAACAGAGGTAACCTTTGAACAGTAGCTGCTGTGAAGAACATTAGCTTTGAATAGCTAAGTCCTTTGTCTGTTGTTCCTAACCTACATGCAATTGCACCAATAATTTGACTTCTCCAAGATTCAGACTCCTCATCTAAAAGCTGGATATAGGAAACGTACTTGACACTTTGGGATGAACATGAATGTGAATGAGATATATAAAGCACTTAGCAAGGTGCCTGACACAAAGTTAACTTTTTCAATAATGTTATTTTAGCATCAAAGGACAAATGAATGAGAGAAAAAGGGAAGAACTTCATAGAATATAGAATGACACATTCAAGGGCATGAGGGATGATTATACTCATGCTATCCTTGAACTATCAGAGTTACAAGATCAAAGATCTGAGCAGGCATAGACTCAGAGGGGACTGTTTGGGTATTTACAACATAGCAGACTTACCACATCTGCTGTTCAAAAACCCTATTTTTTGCAGTTCTTACATTGACCTCCAAATTAAGGTATCTTTTCCTCCCTTCCTCATTGGACCATGTCATTCAAAGCCTAAGCTTTCTTCTACCAGAACACTTCCATTAGATTACAAATGGATCAACTGATTGCTATCTCAGTATTTGGAAATCATTATTGGCTTCCTGAAAATGACTTCTTTTTACAAAGCTGGATGTACTTATTCATTTCTGTGTCAAGGAACCTATTTTTCTTCACTCTGTAGAGATTTTCAATTTTGGCTCACAGCAATATTGAGAGAGACACATATAAACACACATACACACACACACACAGAGAGAGAGAGAGAGAGAGAGAGATTTGTATAGAATATAAGAGAAAGTTCCAATGTGCAGTCATAAAAGTAATAAAATCAAACATAACATATTCTGTTGATCATGGGGAAACACTAGGAACATTGATACAAGATTAACCATAGGCTCTTTGAAAGTGCCTACTGATTTTTAACATCCAGAGAGAGCTATATTGTCATCAGCTCCAAATCCTATGCTGCAGTGGATGTTCTGGACAAGAAAGGTTGGGGGAAGAAGAGAGGAGAACATATTTAAAGTGGACAGAGTTTCTCAACAGGAGGCAACCTGGAGTCATATGTCTGGGTACATGTTTTAACCAGCGCTAAGGATGGGATTGTTGAGGAGGACACATAGGTGATTTGTACCAGTGAGGAAAGTATATAATTTTGCACATTCCAGGCAGTTCCTTAATAGTTAAAAGTCAACATGATGTTGGGATAAGAAAAGGTTAATGCCACAAGCAGACAAAAAGAAGTTCTGGTATTATAACAAACCTCCTGAGGTCTAGTCCAGCACCTGGGGAAAGATTTGGGTTAATCTTCTTCAATTTGATTTTATTATGGGTTCCCTTTTTGTTTTTAGATGAGTTCAATTCCTCTTTGGTAGAGAAAGCCTCACTGTATCAAATGCCCTCTCTGGGCTTTAGAACTTTATTAATTAGCATCTTTTAAATGGTTGGGTAATATTCTCTTCTCTCTTTCCAAGCCATTTCCCCAAGCCCTAATTTTAATAAAGCTGCTGTTCATGAACATTTGAATTTTAAAGCCCTTGGTTATAAGAAAGACAGAGGATGCATTTTAAAAGAGAGTCAGTCATGGATGACTCAAATGGAGATCAGGAATTCTGTTTCTGTGAATCTGCTTTTCAAGATCCAATATTATCTTAAGACATTTCCTTCTTTTTCCCTTCTTGCACATACAATAGAGAACAACCTAAAAAAACCTAAAAGATCTGTAGGCTTGATTGGGAATAGGACTCTCCGAGAAAGAATTAGAAGAGTCACTCAGGCATATTTTGGTATCCATGATGATTCTACTTAAAATGAAACAATAACATATTTCTAAGTAGATAAGCACTGTATTTCAGGAGGCAAAGGTGATTTGTTAAAGAGGGGTTTGTGTGTGTGTGTGCGTGTGTGTGTGTGTGTGTGTGTGAGTGTGTGTGTGTGTGTGTTTTGAAAAGGAAATATGCTACTAACCACACTTTAAGATACCAGTTGTTCATAGAATGTATGTAATCTAGCAATGAAAGCATTTGTTTGTATAGATTGTTAGAGGCAGGATGGCTGAAAAACTGACTTCATGGTTACCCATTTACCTTGTTGTTTCCTCAGCAACTGGAATAACATCATAACCACTTACAGTGCTGCAAAGCCTGCAAACCTCCCCCTCCCCTCTGGGCAGCTTCAGGTAGTAGTGATGCTATCTGCTGTTGCTAGGGCAACACAAAACCTTGACCTTCTGAGATCTGCCAGGCAGAGTGGAGAAATACAGAATTTGAGTCTTCTTTAGAGTTCTGCTGTTGATTAAAGGGACAGAATTCTGTATCTAGCTACAACAGAATTATTGAACTCATACACACATGTAAATATATAGTATTAAAATATATACTTGTTTACCAGATGCCACCTTTCTATAGGTAAAGCGTATTCATACATTTATGAAAGTGATGAATTTTTAAAACATCTCCTCCATGGCATCTACCAGTTAGTAGTTGAGTGGGGCTTATTTCTCCTTATCCTGTAATGTCATCAATTCCTCAGGATTTGTTTCCTTTTGGTTCAAGAGGAGATAACTTTGCTGTCATACCTAAAACACTGAATTACACAAAACATTTAAGGTCTGAAGTGTGACAGGTTCTTCCCAAGGTCATAGAATTGGGGAAAGAGAGATGAGGCTGCCTATACCTCTCTTGTCAGTATCTCACCCCATTTCTCCCTATACTGGCAGCTATCTTGGGCTTGAATGAGTTTTTTGTTCTGGACCCCTTTTAATTGACTTATCTGCCGAAAAAAAAAATCCTGTGCTTTGGAGACACCAACTTTTCTGAAATCTTACTAGGTTATTTTTGCCTAATTCATTATTTCTTCTATCTTGTGTGCAGAAGAAGGGACAAGGTCTCTGGATGTATATCTATTGGCTTCTCGTGACCTTAAATGACTCTATATAGGTTTTGGAGGCAAAAGATCAAATTCATTCCCCCCAAAATCATGGTGTCCTTTTGTCACTATGGAAAATTCACAGTTGACTTCAAGAATAATCTCCATGTCTTTTAATATGCTGCTTATTAGAAAACCAGTTGGAGAGAGAGTCATTTAACCATGTCAATGTTCATCAGAGAAATAAATTTGCTGAAGGGTATTTGTAAGAAGTGGTTTAGGGATTGGAAAATCAACCTTTAATGGAGGCCCAATTTCCTATCTTTCAGCAATATACTAGGGGTAATATTTCCATCTATACACACATGCAAAGATACTCAATGACATGTTTATACTTTTTTGGAAAACTGTATTCCAACTCAGTTATTATTTCTCCTTTACAAATGTTATTTTTATTATTGTAGCAACTCTTTAACATAAAATAGGGAAGAAGAATATTGCAAAGCTCACTGCTCAGAACAAACAAATATTAATCATATTTATTTGCAATCACTCTTAGTACTGGTATAACAATATGGGGGTTGCCTAGGAGAAAGGGGTGTGGTGTGTCTCTCAATGCAAATGATAAGGTTCTTTTGCCCTCACTGCACACACAATAGAGAGAATTAGACCATTACTGGGCATCAAAGCAGGATAAACTGCATTTCAAGTGTACCTTGCTTATGGTGAAATATCCTTTTCATGATTCCATTCCTTACAAAAGAGACTGAATTTTTATTCCTCTCTTCTGGTAATTGCATTTTTGGGGCACAATTGCTAGCTATTTCTAGACATCCCACAGGTGGGGATATTGGATTCCATTGAGGATTTGGTATAGCAGCTCAGCTCTAGGCTTCTTTGTGGTGTAAAATGCCATTTTGCTGACTAATCAGCATGTTTTCTGAATGAATGCAGTCTGCCATCTGCAATTTGTTTACCTAACTTCCATGAGACCCATTCCTTCAAAGGTGAAGTATGGTGATTTTAAGCAGAGTTTTGAAATGATTTATCAGATTCTTGCTTGTTACTTACAGAGGCAGGGACTATCAAAAGGCAAAGAACTGGAAGAAAAAGAGAACTTTGTCACTTTGTTTCACTGACGATCATCCCTGAATTGATGTAATTTACTTAAATTGCTAAGTGGAACCTAGAGTTCCTGGTTTTGCATTTAGCTTATAACTATTTTTATGTTTCTGGCACTTAGACTCCCTCTAAAGCCACTGTTTGACTTTCAAAGGTGGATTTAGTGTAGCCTAATGAATGAAAATCCAAATTTTCAAAACAGGTCAATTAATAGACCAGAATTACCACTATAAAAAAATTCCCAGCATGGTTCTTTAAGTAAAATAATTCTTCCCTGGCAAGTTTGACATAGGATTTGATTGCCCCCTCCATTGAATAAGTGAAGAAACTGAGATTAGAACTGTCTCCCAATATAAAAATTTGATTCACACACAACCTTTTAGGCATGCATGCATTATGGAAAAGATGACATGCTTTGCACTGCAGAGAATGATGTCCGTGACACAAATTCTCAGTGGGAAAACTGTCATAGATTTGAGATTCTATTATAAAAATCCATGAGTTCCCCCAAAGTTACTGTTATAAGTGAAACAGACCATTAACATAAAACTGAAGACTGTGTCTCCAGTTTCCTCTTATATTAACACACTAAGAGAAGCCAAACTGCCATCTTCTGGAAATACATTAGTACATATTCACAAACCATAGATTCAATATAGGCAATTAATAATACATAAATTTTATACAGATTGCTACATTCTTGTTTGTTCTTCCTACCAAAACATATCACCATCCAAATTGTTCCCATTGTAATTGATTCCATTTTCTGAGCTTGAGTGTAATAGCCTAGGAGTAGACCTACTCCAATTAATTTATTTATATGTCCCCTTTATCAAATTTGTCTCAAATGGCATAGAAAAAAATCCAGCCATAGTGACTACTGGAACCAAAATATCATGGGGACTTGGAACTTTGAACTATTGTTAATATATACACCCTAATAAGAAATAGAGCTAATGTACAGATGTTTGGAAAGGATGCTTACAGATATGACGTCTAGCATCCATGTTACTGGGAGAGCTCCTGCTTATAAGTTTTCAGTACTTATATGATCATAACTCTACTTCAATGTAGTCATTTCAATTCATGTAGCTTCATGATGAACATTTTGCTGTGTTAGTCATTAAGGAGTTTGCTGTCTTGTGCAATTTAAGGAACATTGTGAATCCTTTATCTTGTACCTTGTTTATACAAAAATAAACTTCTTTATTAAACTTCCAGGGAGTTTTGTCATTAACACACATGTTAATTATAAAATCAGATTATAATGAATATTTTTCACTTGGAGCCCCCTAGATCTTATGAATTAACTTACTCTAGGGACTCTCAAACAATGACTTTGGAATCACCTAATCCTTCATTTTATTTTTTGAAAATACAATAGGACTTACAATTCCTTTAAGACTAATTTTAATGTAATTTAATTTTAATTGTGTGTGTGTGTGTGTGTGTGTGCTTGTTGTTCTGTGGTCCTGTGCACAGGTGCCCACAGAAGACAGAAAGAATTGGATTTCCCTGGAGATGGTGAGCCATGAACCATGGGTACTGGAAACTAGATTCATCCTTTGTAAGAGGACACTCCAGGACTAATGACCTCCCACCTCCTTCCCAGGTCTGGATGTGAAACTGAGCCCTTTGCACTTCCCAGAGATAATTTACTCACAGGAAAGTCCTTCTAAAGCAGATGTGTTCAGCAACTGGATCAAGGAAAGAGTTTCATCATGCAACACTTTAGAGGCCTGATATGCAAGTCTTCTAAATCCTTAAGAACACCATCAAGGATATCCTTGATTCATGAGCTGCCTTACAGACACTCTGCCACCATGATTTCAATTTTATTAGTAATTTTTATTTGTAGGTCTATTCCAGAGAAAGCCTGAATGCAGAGAGCAGTTGGACAACACTAACTGGAGACTGAGTGAAGGAAAAAAAAATACTCAGGTAGGTGTGGACGTATAGGTGAGAACATGGATATGTGAATTGGGGGAAAGAAAGAAAATAGATAAAAGTATATTGAATGACATCTCAGAGATTTAGTAAACCAATTATTGAAATTTATCTTCTTTTTCTTCTATATTTTTATTTAACTTCTTTCCACTCATCAATTCTTTCCCTTTCAAAAGGAATCTTCCCTGTCATTCAGATTGATCCTCTTTGAAAGCTTGACAATATCTGATGACTAGGTAATACTTCCTCAATGTGGATTTAATGGGTCCTTTCTCAAAACCAGTGCATCCCATAAGCAGAAGCTTAACACTAGTGGTTAAGATGACAGTGGTGGAGAAACTTTAGTTTTCCCATGGGAAACTCATGCCACTACTTTCATATGTCTGATAATGTCACTTAAAGTCCATGGTATCAGTTGTGCAACCAGTTCTTCAGAGTGCTAAGATTAAGAATGTGACTGTGTTCACCAGATGTCAGGGAAGACATGGTCCCCTCTCGTCTACCTCATCCAAAGTGTAAAGAGTGAGTTGCTTCACACAATAAAGACCTATGTAAGAATATTTTTGGAGACAAAGATCACACTGCTAAAAATAGCTTATATGCTCCTGGGGTAGGAGAAAAATAGAAGATGATACCAAAGAATTTTAAAGTGGGACAGGGACAAGATTTAGTCTACTGTACTTGGATTGAGAGGAAAGACCTTAGGGTTACAGCCTTTACATACAAGTTTGAGATAACAACCCAGTACGATAGTCAATTCTAAACCGTGGTGACATCTCTCAAGAAAAGAGGTCTGTTTCTTAGGAACAGTTTCTAGATTTAGAGGTCAATGTGACATTGAGATCAAAGTCATAGGACAACATGGCATATCTACATTTTTGAATTAGTGACTAGGAGGTTCTTGTAACCACAGATGATAAGCTGCTTCACACAATATAGCAGGGAACAAATAGGAGAAACTGACTTTGAAGTTTGGGCAGAATCTAAATTTGAATTGAAATATTTAAAAAATCATCTTAATTTCTGGGTAGGCCTCAAAAGATGTCCATCCTACAGCTCAACTTGTGGTCCTCTTGGGTAAGAGAGAGGTTGTATTAGAACCAAAGGTTTGAGATTCACTAAGGAGAAAAGCCATATTAAGAACAGTATAGGGTTTAGATGGGACTTACCCCTGAGAATTTGGGCTCATGAATATTTAGTGCCAGCACAAGAGGCAGAGAGGGAGCAGAGGAGCCAGTAAGACAAGAAGAGAAAACATAGGAAGGTTGGGATGGATAGGGGGGGATTCTAACATGAAGGTGTGTGAGTTGCTCTCTGTTACATGTTTGGAATTGGGCTGTAAAATGTGTTTGCTGCAGAAAACAGTTGAGTAGAAATGTGTCTAGGAGATTCCAAAATGGAAGAAGTGTGTGTGTGTGTGTGTGTGTGTGTGTGTGCGTAAGTATGAGTGCATATGTGTAGACTATGGGAGTTCTCAAAACATCCTTAGGAACATAAGAAAATCAGTGAAAAGAAACAAGATGAGTGAAGAGTGATGAACATGAGGTTAAACAGTTAAATTAACTGGGATTAGAAGAACCACCAAAGGAACTCAGCATAAAGAGGATTTACATATTGAGGAGACATTTGGGGATTTTTACCATGCTTTTCTTTCATTTGCACTCAGAATGTGTTGCTATTATTTAAATGTTTGTGTCTTCTTTATCACCAAATGTGTAAGTTCAAACTTATGTCCCCAATGTGATGGTCTTAAGAGGTAGGTCTTGGAAAATCAATCTTAAGAGCTCTGTCCTTTTTAAAGGGATAAGTCCTTTTGTAAAGGAGCTTGATGATCTGGGCATGTTGGATCATGCCTGTAATCTAAGAATTTCAGGAACTGAAGCAGGAAGATATATCAGGAGTTGGGGGCCAGCCTGAGCTTCATTGTGAGATGAGAGCAAATTCAAGTGTGAGTGGAGTGGGTAACAGAGAGATCTTTTTTGCCCTCTTTGTTATGGAGGACACAGAAGGCACCACCTTTGAGGCAGAGGAAACCCACACCAGTCCCTGAATCTTTAGACTCTTTTGGTGCCTTGTTCTTGGACTTTCTAGTCTCAGAATGATGAGAAACACATTTATACAGTTTGTGAGTTGTCTGGTTTGCTTTCATAGACCAATAGAACTAAAGTAAGTTATTTGAATAGACTCCTTTAAGACACATTGTTACAGACCTGAGTTTATGGCATAATTATGCAAAATAAGAAACTTATCGAAAGAAGCATGATGACCAAGACCTCAATATACCATCACAAGGAGGTGCTTGTGAGTACTTAACATTTTACCCAGCAGAAAAGCCACTCTTGATGGCATTATCCTAGCAACCTATGCAAGCTGAGTGGTCACCAAGAAGTTCAGTGCCAGTCTGGTCACCTGGCAGGTAGAATTTAATTGACTAAAAGAACAGGTCCCATTGCTAGGGTTTCTGAGATAGTTTCAGAAACCCTAACCCAATGGGAACAAATGAGAAATAAGGTTGAGGCTGAGGTGGAAGTCTAAATCAGTTTTTTAAGGGCTGTGGAAAGTGGCCCAAATTAAACACATTAGGGCATTTGTCTTCACTGTCCACACATCTAAAAATGGGTATCATGCAGAAATTGTCACTTTATTTTTATTTTGTATAGTGAGGGATGGCGGACAGAGTAGGGTTGAGAAGGTTTACTGAAGAGAATAGGGTGATCTGATAAAATGGTCCTCACAGAAGTTTAGCTTAGTGATGACAGCAGCACACAATAAGAGTCTCTCATTCTATTTTGCTTAGTCAGGGCAGCCACCATGAAACAACTGGGGATTTGCTTATGACTTCATAATCCACACAGTTATGTGCCTGCCCTTGGCATATCCAGGAATGCTAGAAGGTTTGCTTATTTGGTAGTTTTACAACCAAAATGCATCACACTATTAAAACAGCTAAGCAAAGATTAGTATAGAACATTGTGTTTAAAGAATATATGTGGACGAGGCTTAAGAAATTACACAGCGTGATTAGGTATTTTTAAATTTTGACTTACATTTATCAATACATCCTTCATTAGAATGATCAGCCACATAACCTAGTAATGCTCTTACATGACATTCTGATATTAGACATGATCCCTTGTGCATGCTTCACCTCTGCCAATACCTTCTTACTTCTTGCCCAATCCCAAGGAATGTCAATAAAAAGTCCAAATCCCTCCATGTGACTCCTGACCATTGGATTTTGGAATGCCATGTTCTAATTAACACTTAGAGAAAATGTTTCTACCCTCTTCGGGAAAATTGATCCCATGACCAAGGAACCCTAGTAACTGGTGGTAAACATGCTTCATTGATCAATGGCAGTGTGCTCAAGCAAACATTTGAAACCTAGACAATCAATGGCAGAGCTATGTTTCTGAAAATAGCCTTTTGGCAGTAGCTTCATTTTAGGGACCACCTTTATGAGTCAGTCAATCAGAGCCAGCCTAGTTTGCATGACCAAGCTGTGCCTCTGACATTCAGTCATTCTCTCTACACATCACTGCTGCTTGAAGTCTACAGTGCACACTCATCAAAATCCTGCATAGAATCTGCTCTCTGTCTTGCTCCCTGAAGTGATAACATAAACAGTTTTTTTTCTTGCATAGAGAATATCTGGCTTCTGAGTAATGGAATCTTCCCACAGGACTCTGAATCTCACAAGTGAGAATTAGGCATGTCCAATGATGATACTGGAGGGTGCCAGGCATTTCCAGCATTTCCCTGGAGTTCTTTCTCTTAGTTGACTCATCTGACTACACACTATTTGCTTTGCCTCAGTGTCTCCTTTCTTTTGCCTCCAATTACTGCCCCCCAGAGAGTTGTGAATAAATAAATACCTGATTTTTCAAATACTGTGTGGGTGATAGAGATGGAAATACAAGGTTACTGAGAGCCAGGGACTATTTCAAAGCTGACATGAAGAAACAAGTTGTGTGCCTTCTTGGCTTTTTGATGATAGTTACTGGAGCAAGAGGCTTTGTTGGGAAATACATAACTACAGAGGTAGGTTTCAGAGCATTTTCCTTTTCTTATCTCTACAACATATAATTGTGGCATAGTAACTGATTTTTTCTATAATGGGGTGTGAACGTGTGTGTCCTGGAGATTGATCACAAGACTGTGTGAATACTAAACACCCCTCTTAGGACTAAGTTATGTTTCTAGCTCATGTAATAGGTTTAGATGTTTAAAATCCAGAAGGAACAGTGAACCAAAATATCTGTCAGAAAGGCTGCTGACCAGAGCTCAACAAAAAGGACTAATATGAGAGAAAAAAAACAATTTTAGCAAGATGTCCTCTGACTTCCACATTCACTATGGCATGTACACATACACATGAATAAACATGCAAGTAAATAATGCAATAGATATTCACCTCCTATTAATTCCCATGACTCCTCACAGATCCTCCCCCCTCACTTCTACACTCCCCCCCCTTGGAATTTCTGTAATTTTTCATTAGGAACACACTTAGTCTGTGTTATCTGTATAGTAAGTACTTCTACTGGTGCCTGGTTGACTTAATAGGGACACAGGTGAAAAGAAAATTGACTTCTCCTTTCTTAGAAGTCAGTCATTAATTGTCAGTAAGTCCATCATTAATAGCAGGGTCATGGGTTCTATCCCCCTCCATTGTAGAATGTTGACTGGCCTGATCTTGTATAGGTCTTGTGGAGGCAACCAGAGCTTCTGTTGAGTCCATGGGTACAGAAATTCTGACACATCCAGAAGATATTTTGTCCTGGCACAGACCTCTAGCTTTTACAGTCTTTCTGCCACCTCTTCTAAAATGGTATCTAAGATGTTAGGTGAGGGCGATACAGATGTCCCATTTGTGAATCAGCATTCCATCTACATTTATTCTCTATGCTTTGACTAATTGTGCATTTCTGCATTATGATGCTTGAAATGAAATGGGAGGAGCACTATTAGGAAGTATGGCTTTGTTGGAGTAGGTTGGCTTTGTTAGAGGAAGTGTCTCACTATGAAGTTGGGCTTTGCTGTTCTATATATGCTCAAGGTACTGCCTTGTGTCCGATGCCATTTCCTATTGCCTGTAAGATATAGGATTCTCAGCTTCTTCTCCAGCACGGTGTCTGCCTGCTTGCCATCATATCCCACCATAATAATGGACTAAACCTCTGAAAATGTAAGCTACTCCAGGTAAATGTTTCCATTTGTAAGAGGTACCATGGCTGTGGCATCTCTTCACAGCAATAGGAACCCTAAATAGGACATGCATTAACCACCATCCATTGTAAAAATAAATAAATAAATAAACTTTTCTTATGAGGTCTGAGACCTGCCCTATTCTAGGGATAGAGAGACTGGAATTTAGAAGGAATTTTGATACTATATATATTTAGCAAAATTATAGTATTAGCTTCATCCTGGGATCTGGGAGCTCCACAGCCGTGAGTTTGTGACTGGATTTAAGGTACTAGGCATGTGTTTCTTCCGATAGAATTGCCCTTGCATCTATCAATAAAATAGTTTATTATCCTCATAACATCTATGCCACTATAGCACCCATGGGTATATCTTACAAGGCTAGTCATTATTATAGCTCACAGGCTTCACAGCTGGTGAGATTGTTGATGACTTTAAATTAAAATCAGGAGAAAAATTCCCCTGGGACTACAAACACTGTAAACTGTCCTCTTCTGTAGCTATTCTAGAGCCATCTCCTGAGTTTTAGATTTGTGGAACCTCCACACATTCAAGTTGTAGAATTAACTGAGCACCTTATTTTAGGATTAGTCTGTCTGGACTTTTGCCATCGCTGTGCAATTTTCCTGTTACCTCATTAGAACCTGGGTGATTGTCTCAGAGAAGAGTATTTGGAGATATTTATATAAGTGGCAGGAATGAGGAAACATTAAAAACTCTGGTTAATTTTTAGTTGAGATCCTGTTTAATAAGCACTTGCCCAGATCCATTTCCTCAGATGTTCTGCATGCAGTGAGTGGCAGCAATGGTCCCAATTGCCCAGATGGAGCATTTGGGAGGGGAACCTTTGCTGCCTATTTCTTCATCTTCACTTTTCACTTATTTTTTGATGCTGTTTATTTCTTGAAACTACTTCCAACAGCTTCACGAATGACTGTGATCTTTTCTCACTACCAGCCTGTTTGGACAAATTTGACTTTCTTTTGAACTATGTGCTGGTTAAGTTTTTGTCATCTCAACACAAGCTACAGACATCTGGGGGAAAAAAAGGAACCACACTTGAGAAAGATGCCTCCATTGGATTGGACTGTTGTGGGTGAAGGTAGTTCTTGATTAATGATTGGTGTGGAACTGACCCCACACTGTGGGCAGTGTTATCCCAAGCAAGATATAAAACTGCAAGTTAACTAAGCCAACAAGCAGCATTGCTGCTGGTCTTCGCTTCAGTTCCCATCTACTGTTTGAGTTTCTTGCCTTGGGTTCCCTCAGAGATGGCTGTGACTGAGATCTTTAAGTATAATAAACATTTTCCTTCCTTGAGTTGTTTGTGGTCGGTGTTTTATCTCAGCAGTAGAAAGTACACAATGACAAACTATGAAGAGGTATTTTGGTTTGGTGGGCCATATGTATGTAACTGCAAATATCTGTGTGCATATATGTGTGTGGGCACCTGTGTATGTGTGTATGTGTGCATGTGTGCACGAGCATGCACATATGGAGGCCAGAGATTGATATCAAGTGTCTTCCTGGCTTGCTCAGGGCTTTCCATTTGAAAGGAGAGCTAGCTGATTTTGCTAATCTAGCTTCCAAATTTGCTCTGGTGATCCCAGATACACTTAGGTCTGAGATTACAAGCAGATGCCACATTTGCCCAGAAGTTATGTGAGTTCTGGGGAACAAAACCTGGTCTTCAATCTTTCACAGTAAGTAGGTTCTACATTGAGCTACCTCTCCATCCCTTTATAGTTTCTTCTTGTGTTTCTGACTCCTGTCCTATGACAGAGTCCCCAGAGTGCCTCCTGCTTCCAGAGTCATCTCAGTCATAAAGTGGACTTTACTGGCTTGCCCAAAGCTTCTCATTTCAGTTGTTCCTGCATTATTTTCTAGTCTTTTCACATGATACATATATCTTGTTCCCTTAGCATTTGATTTCTTATTCAAGTCTCAACTTGATGCCCTCCTTGCACTATGTACAGCCTCAGTTTGGACTCCCTTTCATGTCCTTGGTTATGCTTCACTTTCCAGAATGCTCTCAATGGATAACTGTCACTGTGAAAGTAGGTGGGAATGTTATGTGACCTCCAAGGAGATGGTGATTATATCAAGAATCCCCTTGGTTCTAGATTCTCCTGTCACACGGTAAAAATGCTCCTTTACGTGCCGTGGTACATTAGCCAAAAACCCATTTTGAATTGAAAACAGCAAATAAAATGTACTTTGCCTGTGGAACATTCCAGCTCTGCAGCACAGTTCTTGAAGATTATCAGTTGTTTACCTCAGTGGTCATATGAGTAATTGGGAGCACTGGCACATTGCTGTGCTGGACACTGAGAACATATTTTACTGTATATTGGCAGCACAGGAAAAGATCAAAATTTAAAATCTGAATTGTGGTTTATATGGAATTTTTTATCAATTATTTTGGATGAAGCCTCCAAAGATGAGAATGTTCAGTACTTAGTTATTCACAGGGTAGCTTGGAAATGACCAGGCATCATTATCTTTTTAAAGGTCATCAGCAATCACCAGATGAGTCAGAATCTTACAACAATAAAGTGAACCAAAACTCAGGGACTCACTCTGAAATCTTTGTCCAGCCTCTTCCTAAAACCCATTTCACCTCTGTAAAGCTCTCTTTGATTCTTGCCTTTTTCTATGCTTTCATTTAAGCCATTGATTTTCACAAGGGATTTGGAGATGGCCTTGGCAATTGGAGTGATATTCAATAGGAATTCTCTCATAATACAGTCCTATAAAACCGAACAGAGACCCAAGCTCTCAATACTATCCAGTCTCTGCTTTGACTATCATTGGGCTTTAGTGCGCACTCAAATTATGAATATTTCCTTTACAATATGTTCATAATCAGCAACCACACACTTGCTCATTAATTTTCCTAACAGCTATTTAAAATATTGAGGTTATAACAACACCCCCTCTATGTGTGTGTGTGTGTGTACCTCTAAATAAGAATGCAAATTATAAAAACCAATTGTAGTATGATGGGAGATGTCATTCTGTATATGTTTCTCATACTGGTTAATAATAAAGCACTGTTGGCCAATAGGAAAGGAAGATAGGAGGGACTAGGAGACAAGGAGGAAATAGGAAGTAGTTAGGAGGAGCCAAGATGGAGAGTCTGGAGAAAGCTGTATGCCGCCGGCTCCCCGGTAAGAGAAATACATAGATCAGCAGAAATGGGTTAATAATTAAGGCAGAGCTAGCCGATAAGAAACAAGTAACCGGGCCAACAGTATTGTATCAAGTACAGAGTCTCTGTGTGTTATTTGGGGCTGGTGCGGCAGCATGACAAGACCAGAGGCGGCAGGCAGAAAAACCGTACACGTTACAAATGGCGCCCACGTGGCTAATAAGAATTTACACTTAAGTTAAAAAAAAAAAAAAAAAAAGCTTAAAAACACGGTGTTAGAAACAAAAGAACACAGACAAGCAAGGTTTCTTGGTAGCAGCATTTTCTCGGTTGGAATCTGCTTTGCAAGAGACAAACAGATATTTGTGCGGCTCCTTTAAGCGAGGATTCCTGACTCAGCAAAGCCGCAAAAAAGCACAGGGCTTTTAAGAAACTCTGCTAACAATTTATTGGTGTGTATGAGAGATGGCAATGGCAGTGACCACATCTCCAAGCCGGCAGCATGCTTGCTGGGTGGCAACGCAGACCAAGGCGGTGAGCACAGCTCTCAGTGCTGGCAGTAAAAGTACCCGCCACCATCTTTGGTAAACTGCGGCAGAAACAAAGACTTTCATTTTAACAATGTTGTTGTTTAACAGATAAAGACTCATGGCCAGAAAAAGATAAAGATTTACAGTAAAGACAGATTCATATTAAGAAAAACCTCTAAAGGTTTACAGTGTGTTTTAAAATATACGTAGACATGAAAAAAAATGGTTTTAAAGAGACAAAGAGGAACTGGGTGTTGTAGCACACGCCTTTAATCCCAGCACTCAGGAGACAGAGGCAAGCAGATCTCTGTGATTTGCAAAGTAAACCTGGTATGCAGAGTAAATTCCAGGACAGATAAGAGTTACACAGTGAAACCCTATGTCAAAAAATAAAAAAATAAAAGTAAAATAAACAGAGTAATAAAGGCACGTAAAGATGAAAAGCTCAGAGAGAATCTGGTTACTGTATGCTATTGTGTTGTCTCTACATTGTTTGACTGCTGAAAAAAAATAACAACTGATAAAGGAAATGCTGCTGGATTAATTAAATTTATATATTTTAAAAATGCTTTGACTCAAAAATTTAAGTTCAAGGACAAGTTACTGGGGAAAAGGATTTCTATTTTTGTTTCCACAGAAAATAAAAAGCTGTGGATTCCTTCCAGACTAATGTGGTTTGAGCAAGCCAGGCCCCCTGAAACAGAGTCGTTGGTGATCCAACATTCAAAACAGCTTGGACAAAGCAGCCTTGCAGACTACAGCCAAGATTTCTGCAACTTCTTAGGATCCCCATGACAGCACCCCCTATCAGCAGGAAGTAGTTTGGAAAGAACGACGCCCAAATTCCCAAATATTGTTTATAAATGTTTGGTTTCATTTAAATGGACTTGGTTATAAATGGGTAATGATCACAGCCAATTATTTTTAAAGGTAAAAAGGGAATTATGGTATTGATATGATTACTTTGTTTTGGAATGGATTTTCATTTATTGATACAATTTAATGTCAATTTTGTGAGATGTGTATTTCTCCTCTTGTTTAGGTATTGTGTTTATATAGAAATATAATGTAGTACAGATTATAGATAATTACCTATGATAGTCAAAGCTTAGAGTTAAGTTAGTTAGGTTTTTCAAGATACACAGAGATGTATTTGAGATAGATAGGAATTCTTCAAACCTTTCAAAGACCTACAGAATATGGCATTTAAAGTGGTTTAGGGTTTTTGTGACAGTGAGACATAATTGCTCTTGGCAATACCACCTGCACCAGAAAGGAAGATGGACATCGAAGAAATGCATTATGAAATTTGCTTCCAATATGGCAAGACTAGCCATTTGGACAAGATACTGCTCTTGTCTGGACTGTTTGACTTTGTGATGTATAAACTGGACATGCAGGACCCACAGGAAAGTGACTGCTGATTCAAGATGGACATTGCTACAGAGATCCTGCATCATGGAAGAGTCTTCGAGACAGTATGCAGGACACGGAGAAAAGTGACTGACAAACTGCCAATAAAGAAGACAGTTTAAAGTTTTCTGCTTTACTGGAGAGTCTGGCAGACACACTATGGCCTATGGGCTGAAGATGGAAGATTACAGAAGAACTTCGGGTGACTGAAAAGGCAAGATGTCTCTGTCATTTCTAGAGCTTATATATTATCCTTCTGTGGTCTTTGAAGGAGTTGAAGACAGATAGTTATAGTTATAGTTTTCCTTAGTATTAAAGATAAGTTACTTTAGACACACAAAGATAGGATAGATGATGGAATATTTTCTTCAAATCTTGCTAAATGTTAATGGACTAAATAGTGTTAACTGTGATTATTTGATAACTGTTATGTGATATATTTTGCTATGTTAAGGTTAAAACTCTTCTTTTTATTTAGACAGAAAAGAGGAGATGATGGGAGATGTCATTCTGTATATGTTTCTCATACTGGTTAATAATAAAGCACTGTTGGCCAATAGGAAAGGAAGATAGGAGGGACTAGGAGACAAGGAGGAAATAGGAAGTAGTTAGGAGGAGCCAAGATGGAGAGTCTGGAGAAAGCTGTATGCCGCCGGCTCCCCGGTAAGAGAAATACATAGATCAGCAGAAATGGGTTAATAATTAAGGCAGAGCTAGCCGATAAGAAACAAGTAACCGGGCCAACAGTATTGTATCAAGTACAGAGTCTCTGTGTGTTATTTGGGCTGGTGGCGTGGTAGCAGGACAAGACCGGGCAGCAGGCGGAAAAACCGTACTCGTTACAGTAGTATTAATAATTAAGGCATTTTTCCAGAAAAGTTTCAACTTCATTATTGGGTTTAATTAGCAAGTAAGAGGATAGATATAATACAGTGAATGTCCCCAATCTTGACTTTATTAATGCATTACTTTGAGCACTTCACAATACATAGCACATCGGGCACATATTGGACCTGGAGGTGAGAAATTGCAGTGGCTGAAAGTCAGCTGCCTACATGCAGAGAAAGGGGAGCAGAAGTGACAGCCTTTGAAGGACAGTAACATGGACCCTATCTTATTCAGCATCTTTCCTAATGATGTGGAAGGGGAAACACACAGTGTATTAATTAAATTTGACAAGGATGCTGAGCTGCTTAGTAGAGTGAACCTGGAGGGTTTAGAAATATAGTGATGAAATAGAAAGAAGAAAAATAGTTTGGAAAAATGTAAATAATGCATTCTTGGAGAAATAAGCCACGAGAAACACTCAGGGATCTCAAACTCAGAACGAGGGCACAATTAGGGGAGATAGAGATGGAAAGGCCACATGTGTTTTCTTTTCCCAAAGGGAGCATGGAGCGATATTCCTCATGCTTTCCCCAAGGCTAGAAGCTGTGACACTGATAAGGTCTCAGCAACAGATCATAACTCTGCTGAGATTAAGCTATCTGGATCTCAGTTTCTATGGGCTTTACTCACAGCTCTGTGGCTTGGCTATACCCTTCAATCTTTATACATCATTGGACATTTAACCCATCACTTGTCATCCCTCTCCATTATTGCTTCCAGTTAGAATGAAGCTGCTTCTGTTTGCTTCATCTACAGCCAAGCAGGAGATTTCAACAGCCATGAGATTGTCTGCTTATACAACATTTGTTTTTGTTATAATAATTAAAATAGTCAACTTTACCCAGTTATGCTTAGTTTCCTGGCTTCTTATGACCTTCAAAACTTGACTATCCCAGGAAGATTTCAGAAGACTTTGACTTACCCTCCTCTCATCTCTATACCAATTAAAAAACACGGCATGCCTTCTCTGCTCTCTTTCACAGCCTGTTATCTTTCTGTCCCAGTTTCTGTCAAACACTGTTGAGCCTGTTGGCTGAATCACATGGAACAATGTCAATATTATTGGTTCCGGTATTTGTTTTATTTGCTTTAAGACATGTGATCAAGGTTTAGTCATGAGTTTTTTCCAATCTGCTGATGAAGTTCTCTACAAGGTGAACATGAGATAGTGACCCATGGGTTCTAGTAAATGACTTTCTTTGAGAAATCAACAGTACTCACCGTTGATACTTGTGGCTCTGTTGGTGATCTACAATGATTAAATAGGCCAGTGTTAGGGTCCTGCAGACATACAAGCTGCCTCTGATGAGAATGCTAATCCTGTCCCTCTAAGTATAACTACATCAGTTCATCTCCCTCTGCCCAAAGAGGAGGATGGGAGCAGATGGGGGGGACCTCAAACATAAGAAATATGTCTCTGAGCATTACCAAATGTCTATTTTTGTAATTTCATTTTTGTTCCTGTTCTTAGACCTCCAGACACTAGTCAAATAAATATTTAGTAGCATATCACTCTTATTTTCCAATGTCTTTTGTATTCTAGGTCTTCCTAAAAGTCTGCATATACACAACGAGAAAGAAAAGATATGTTAGTTCTTTTGATCTGAAAACAGAATGTATTATGAAATAATTTCTTGGCTTATTGACTTAGCACATGTTTTCTTAAAAATATTTTTTGGACAAGGAATTAAACCCAAGACCCTCATATAATTGAACAAGTACTCTTCCATTGACACACATACCCAGGGGACATTGCTAAATTGTTCTTGAAATTGCAACTCTCCTACACTCTCCCAAGTATCTGCAATTAGAGCCAGGTACCACCATACAAAGACAAAGCTGCCAGTTTTGTAATGCTCTGGGATTCACCAATCCTTATAGTTTACTTAAGTCTTCATATTCATCTGCTTAATGGACACAATAATAACTGACATATACAATATTGAAGATTTAATCAAGAAGTTAAAACTGTATTCTAATTAAGAGTCATTAGAATGTAATGATCTGTCACTCACCTCTTCAGAGACCCCCATCCCCACAATACCATTTTTGTAAAAGGTGGAAAATATTGATAGTACCTTGATTTGGTTTCTTGAAATTGTCTGGGTCAGATTTAGTGACCATGAAAGCAGAAGCATTTCACTCATAAATTAGTTGCATTTGCTGTTCCAAGGTGCTGTAACCACATACCTGGGGCTTTCCCCCTTGGTTTTATTTGAAGAAAGTAAATATGTCCCAGATTAGCTAAGAACATCAAGAATACACTTAACTGTTCTTTTGCAAGTCCTTGAATATTTTCACATTTGCATCAGTGTTGACAAACAGAACAATTTGCTTATCCCCCAGGACTTGGGTTGCTGAGCTTTGATTGGACAGAGTCAATTAGTAAATATCCTAGGTTTGGCAGGCCATAGGTGGTTGTTGGCAAGTATTCGTGTATGACATCATGGTGCAAAAATAAGCATGAGAGCATTTCAACAAAAATGTACTCATGGATTGAGGTGTCAGTTTTGTTTGTGCAAAAGGCACAGTCTGTGCACAACATTGTTAGAGTAATTCTGAAATTATATTATTCTTCATGTATTAAAATCCTTCTGAATAAATCTAGGAAGTGATGGGGCCATCTTTCCTTACACCAGTTCCCCCGGGATGAAGAACTTTGAAATGAGCCCTATGTGGTTGGAGAAGTGTGTTAATGGTCTTATTCATAAAGGTAGATGGGCAAATGAAGGCTGCAAGAAACCTGTAGTGAGTGTTAGGTTTGTGGATTTACAGGGATCCTATCACTTGGATTTCCCTCTGAAACCAGTGCTCCAGGGTCCTGCAGACTCTCTGACACTAAACTTGGGATCATCACTGTCATAGTCTTCTGCAAGCCAGTTTCATGTTCTTTTACCAATAAAGCATATTTAAGTGAGTTCAGGAAGGCTAGGACAAGGCAATGGGAATGAATACATCTCTGGAGAATAAGACTTGTGAAGAGTGCATCTTGTAATTACAGTGACTCAGCTTAGAAAAGAGAACACATGGCATTGAAAGAACATTAGCTATAATATAGTCCTAATGCCCTCTGAGGCCGTTTATCTCATTGGTCCTGTTCCTACTCCCTCATCTTCTTGTTTTCCTTTCCAACTTGTTTCTTAAGAGTCTACTAAACTTAATGAGATTGGGGCAGTTCAAGGGACCATAAGAAGAGAGTTTGACTCCTTAGATACATCATTATATACCACCAGTCTCCCAGGAGATAAATAATTTTTTCTCTGAATCAAGAAACTGGGTCCCATCGTCATCATACAATGTCCTAAAAGGACTCCACTGTCTGATGTCCATGCTCGACTCAGACATTGAAACTCCCAGTTCCAAAGCCAATGGTGTTCAAGTCCAAAGCCAATATTGTCACAACCCCTAAAATGTCTTTTTTAATGGCGTTTGCAGTTATCTGTGCTCTGTGTCTTTAATACCTCTGTTTATTCTCACATTAGTTCTGTGAGGCAGTTAGCCTTGTGGGCTAAGCTTTAGTCAAGGTTTCAAATACAAACAGGGTTTATCATTTACCACCTCAAAATTCAGTTAGCTTTATTCAAATTAAAAAAATATTTAAAACTGTATTTAGCATCAAGACCCTTTGGTTCTGAAAACTTACCAGTTGGGGTGGAGGTAGGCAAGCTAGTTCTGAGGGCATAAGAGCAGGAAAACTGGCCCAGCCCCTTGCTGCCTGCTGCACTAGGACAGTGCTGGAAAGCTGACTCTGGTGGCAATGATTTTGAGAGCTGGTGGGCTGACCAACCCAGCTAAAACTCAGGCCCAAAACCAGGGCTATGTGTTGACCTACCCCAACATTCACCCCATCTATGAATTGCTGGAACTCATAATGGATCTGGACCTGCAGATCTAAAGCTGCAGGATCTCCTTGACACAAGGCAATTATAGGATATCCAAACGAAGGTCCAGTGAGGACCCAGTGGCAATCGTGTGACAGGAGCCGGAGGACTCAAATCAGACCAATGACTCATTGCAATGAACACTTGAAAGTACAGATGTATGAACAAAAGGTTTACTGTGAGTCTTAGTATATCACACTACAGCTCCCATGATGAGACTTTTTTCTTTTAAATGTTACTTTATTTTATTGGGGTGAGGGTAGGAGGGAATATACAAGGACAGGAAGATAAAGGGACTGGGGTGCATAGTGTGAAATCCACAAAGAACCAGTAAAAAGCTAAAATGAATGAATAAATGAATGAATGAATAAACTCACCTGTATTTCTAAGGCTGAAATGTTTATGTTAACAAGATCAGTTTTAACTTTGGAATTTAAAAACAAATTTTAGAGAACAGAGAGAGAAAAAAATGTTATTTACAGAAGATATTTGTACTAAGGTACAAATCTGCTAGCAGAAAAGACTACAGAAAATGCTGGCATCTCAAAAGCAGTCTTCAAGGGCTTTGTGTTCTCAGATTCTCTCAATACCTAAGACTCTTTCATCTTTGATCTTGGAGGCCAAATAGTACTTTACATGACATATGTCAGCAATTTCATACTCCTCAGCAAGGGCTACCTCTGCAGACATACTGGGTGTTACTGTAAGAGACAATATAGTGGCTTTTGTGAAGAAAGCTAGTGGAACTTGCTACTTTATCTCTATGGTAATCGCTTTCTCCTCTTTATCAGCATTACTTGCTAGGGAAAATTTAATGTTCCCTTTTCCAAGTTCTCCACTTGCTGGAAACTTTACCCAACTCTTGCTCAGTTTCTTATAAGAACATCACCAATAAGATTAAGGATTCAGTATATATGAGCAGATTCACCAGAATACATATTTAGAAAACAGCTGTATTCCTGTTCTGGGATTCTAAGATGCTCAATATCTAAATCCATTTACTTCATCTCATACTCTGCAACTTTTTCTTGGATTGGTGTGTAAATATCAGCACTAAAGGATTCCATTATCTCCATTCATTAGTGTAATGAAATGTAATTACTACCACATTGAAGTAGTTTGCACATTCTGGGGAGGAATATATTCATGGCCAGTTCTGTGTAGAAGTGATACCTATCAGAAACTTCAGAGCTCAGAGTACACTGTACCAAGGAGACACAAAAGTCCATGCTCTGCAGGAACACACTCTCTAAGCTATTGTCCCTGAAAAGCTCATAGATGAATTCATTGAGGTTGTTGTGCCTGGTAAGCATCTCCAGGATCTTCTTCAGACCCAGGACAAGTAAATATTTAGACATGGTGTCAGAGTCACAGTGGGGATGAGGAGTGAAGCCTGGCCAACTTAAGGGTCCCAGGTCATGAAACAAAAGCAGGGTAAGAACTCTAAAACAGAGGACTACCATACACTATTACTGTGATCACTTAAATCAATTATGATTCAAAGGCAATATTTAACATCTGTGAACCTCCAGCTTCACTATGGAACCTTGTTATCTTGCCTTGCTATAGGAAGCTGAAGCTATAATACATGTAAGCCCACAATATGGAAGTAAAGAGCCAGCCAAATGAGAGAATTGTAGATTTTAGAGAAAATGCACGCACTCTGAAATGGAGTCAATGGCTATTCAGGATTGGGAGTATAAAAAGGGAGAGCACATGAACTGGCCTCAGTTGGATCCTTCCTTGCCCCATGCTCTTTCTACTTGATTCTCTGCAGAGACAACATGAGAAGGACTATTCTCACTTTTGGGCTGGATTGTGGCTTACTGGAGAGACAACTTGATAATCTATAAAACACTTGCATCTTTTTCATTTGCCCTATGACAGACGAAGTCAATTCTGGGTGTATATGATAAACATTAAGGACATTAGTAGAGGTTAAGTGAGTTGTAAATTCTGGACACATAATACATACAGAAGTAAGTGACATCATGGAGTATTTGCTACACATTAGATATTGTTTTAAGTGCTTCACATGATCAACAAGTTCAGGTTCACAAAACCTGAACTTAAATTCATTTTATTTCCCTTTCACAATCAAATAAACACAGACATAAATAAGGAAGTTTGGTAAATCGCCAGCTTCACACACTTTGGGAGCTTTTTGAATATAAGTATTCTCACCATAAATCTCTCTTTGAAACTGTTCTTAATTGAGACATAAGTAATATTCAGTAAACTGCATGTATCTGAAGCACACAACATGGTAAAGTTTGGCATGTGTACACAATTCTGAAGTCAACAGCACAACGATAGTACAACTAAGATAATGAATCCACCTACGACACACCCTGCACACCCTGGCTTTTCTCTCCTGTCATTCACTAAATGCATGGTTTCGTTCCAAGCCAGCTCAGTTCCAGGCAAAGGTCAATCTGCTTTCTGGCTCTAGCAAACTATCCACATATTATAGAATTTAATGCATGTGAAGTTGTACTAACAGTACCTTTTGTATTTGGCTTCTTTCACTTTGCATAATTACTTTTGGATCCATTCAGTTTTTCACAAGCACAGTTTATACATTACTGAATTGATTTTATACCCCATATGGATATAATTACAATATTTTAAATCCAATCATCTATTGATAAACACGTGAACACTTCTGGTTTGGGGCTACTACCAATGAAGCTTCTATTAATAATAGTTAAAATTCTTTATATTAATATCTGCTTTTATTATTTTAATAACAAAATCCTCTAATGTGATTTTACCTGTTGTGATTTTACCTGTGAACATAGGTTTTATGAGCTTTAAAAGAAGTTAAGGCTAGTGACTGTCCATGAAATTTCTAGTTTGAAATTGCAGAATTTATAGGAGAAAACCCTGCATTTTCATGACCTTGCTTCTTTCCTGGAGCAACAGGAGATGAAAAAGAGCTCCTGTGTTTCCGGTAGTCACATATGGAAACTTTATACGAAAGAAGAGGAGAAAATAATTGGATAAAGGGGCCAAGTAACTGGAATTTTCTTTACTGGAAAGCAAAATACAACCTACTTGTCAAAAATTTCAACCTTCTCTGTTTTTAATGTAGTTATTGGTGACAAATGGCTGGTCGCAACCATTTTACCTGCCAGAAGTTAACCTGCAAGTTCCTGTGACTTAGGCAGGAAATAGATCCAGGATGTTTCCAGGGTCACAGAGTCAATTAATCTGATTTACATGTATTGCATTTCAAGGAAGCAAAATTTCATCTGCTGCTTCTAAGCACTTATCTGGGATGAAGGCCCATTGCTTTAAGTGAAATCCTTCAGTCAAACTGTTTTTAGAGCACACAGTGGCTAACGAGGATGAGAAGCCAATAGAAGATCTCAGAAATCACAGATAACACCAAGATGGGAGAATGAATTAGAAGTGAAGACATGTGAATAAAGGAAGGATGACTTGGAAGGAAGTCCTGTCCAGCAGAGAACACACACTTGATAAGTTTCTAAAACCCAGTGATAAAGTAAAATGTCCAGATGGCAGGGGAAGATAAGAGGCTGCTTCCAAATCAGGGGATGAAATATTATTGGAGATAGAAAGGAAAAAATAAAATGCTTGGATCTTCTGGAAGGTAATCTTTTTTGTTGAGTTGTCCTCTCCTGTAGGATTTACACCCACTGATATGACACAAATAATAAGAGAGTGATGACTAGAGGGTAGGATATAAAATTAACTGTGTCTATAAAGCTGTATCTCAGAAGGTACAAGAAACAGGAGCCTGAAGAGCATCCAGGCTCTGCTCTTCCTAGGGTGGAGATAAGGACTTCTACTGTTACAATTGTCCATGCTCAAGAATCAGTGATGTATTTGGAACTTGCCAGACATCTTCCAGTATTTCTGGTGTAGATACATTTTCAAATTCATACCTGGCTATTTATTACTGCAGATTTGCTTTATCATGTGCTTGGAACACCACCAACTACGGCTTATGATTATTAATCTAGATGTCAGAACAGTGTGGAAAAAAATTCTGTGTTAGTTGTCAAGTAAGTGATAAACCATTATGATTAAAATGCTTTATTAAAATACATTGTCCAGGATGATGTTGCACGATAGAAAAGGCCAAGGACAGGAGCTGTGGCTGCAAAATTATGTCCATATACTGACTGAACTTAACTGACCCTCCAGATAATCCTAAAACTGGAATTTCAATCTTCATTTTAGCAAGCCATCACAGAGAGCATAAAATATGTAGCCATTGTTCCGTAAACAGGACTGATGTGAGAATAGTATGAGCTACATATCTAATAGACCAACATTTGGTTAAAATTAAGAGGTTTCAGTGAAGACACTCCCTACATATGAATGGTCAAGCCTCAGAAAGCAAAGGAGTAGGGGAAGGGCATCTAGGCATACAGCACAGCTGGGTGACAAACTAAAATCCAGCTATAGAGAGAAACGTTAGCTTCAACAGCCATGTAGATACAAAAACAGCAGGACAGAGGTAACAGACATCCTCTTTCTTACTGCCTGATCTCTGACTTTCCACTCCTTCTGATCTCTCTCAATGGCCAAGTCTACTTCACTCCCAAATCCATGTGATTCTTTTCCAAATACTTTTTCTTAAAGTGGAGCCATTACTACAAGCGAGTCAGAAAAGTTGGTGAAGAACTGTCAGGTGACAGCCAGAGACACAGCAGGCAGAAGTACCTGATGAAGACATCATAGAGAAGGATGATTATTGGTTACTGTGTGTTGTCATGATTAAATACCATTTCCAAAGGCAACATATAGGAGAAAGATTGAGTCAGGGAAAGAATAGAGGAGAGCAAGAAAAGATACCATAATAGAGGGAGCCATTATAGATTTAAAGAGAAATCTGGCACTAGGGAAATCTCCAGAGATCTACAAGGATGACCCCAACTAACAATCTAAGCAATAGTGGAGAGTCTACCTTAAATGCCTTTCCCTGATAATGAGATTGATGACTACCTCATATGCCATCCTAGAGCCTTCATCTGTTACATGATGGAAGTAGAAGTGACACCCACAGCTAAACACTGAACCAAACTCTTTGAATCCAGTTGCAGACAGGGAAGAGTGATGAGCAAAGGTGTCAAGGCCAGGCTATACAAAACCATAGAAACTTCTGAACAAGGGGGAGCTCATGGACTCCAGTCTGGTAGCTGGGAAACCAGCATAGGATCTACCCAGATTCCCTGAATGTGGTGTTAGTTGGGAGGACTGGACAGTCTATGGGGCCTCTGGTAGTGGATCGGTATTTATCCGTAGTATAAGAATAGACTTTGGGAGCCCATTTCACATAGAACGATACTCCCTCAGCCTAGACACATGGAGGAGGGCCTGGGCCCTGCTCCAAATGATATGACAGACTTTGAAGACTCCCCATGGAAGGCCCTACCCTCCCTGGGGAGCAGAAAGGGCATGGGATGGGGGTTAGTGGGGGGGGAACAGGGAGAATGGGAGGGTGCAGGAACTGGGATTGATATGTAAAACAAGCTTGTTTGTTTCAAATTTAAATGACACACACACACACACACACACACACACACACACACACACACACATATATATATATATATATATATATATATATGAGTTTATTTGAGACTATGAGCCCAGGTGGATAATGCAGGGAAAGCACAGCAGAGGGGCCAGAGCTTGAAGCTCAGAGATTATATTTGAACACTAAAGAAGCCAACAGAGCATACTGGAAATTGGGTGAAGCTGTAAACTGCCTAAGCCCATTCCAGGTGACATATCTATTTCAGCCAGGCTCCACGTACTAGAAGTTCCATAACTTTTCCAAGCAAAGCTACTGACTGAAGACAAAGTGCTCAAATACATGAGCCTAATTCAAATCACCACATTCTAGGCAATTATGATAGGGTTTGGTTGAGGACAGTATGTCCTTCAGAAGGGATGAGCTGGGAAAGGAGACTACACAGGCTGAGTTTTGTTTTTGTCTTTTTTTTTTTTTTTCACAGCTGTTGATGACATCCATCACACTCTTGTAGTGTGTCTTTTTTAATTTTAAAGGCAATGGCAGATGATTTTGAAAGAGATGAAAATAGGGGGGGGAATCTCACAAAATAAAATCACCAAATCTCTTTAATTTGTGTTTTTGCCCTGCTCCTGCCATGCAAAGAAGAGAAATAGCAGCTCAATTCCTGTTGGTAAGTTGCCATGGAGATGGCTCCCACGTGATCTTCAGTCATGATTTACCACTGCAGGAACCTCCAAACTTAATTATTTATTAATAGGCTTTTACCAGGGCAGTCTCCAGAGGTGGAACATCTTGTTTCCATGGCAGGGACAGCGGTGAGAAACGGAGGGAGAAAATGCCATGTAATTACAAAGAATTAATTAGAACCTCTGTAAACGTACTGATGAACATGCTTTAGGATAAACTGTGGTGGGATCTGAAGGCACTTAGGCATCTGGGGAAAACAGAAATGAGCAGCAGGACTCCAATAACCAGTTCTCCTATGGCACTTGAAGAGCCTCCCACACTATCTGTTTGTGAACTAGAGACTCAAGATGGACCAGTAAACTGTAAAGCTAGGAATAAAATCTACCTATCTTGCATAAACAAAATATACACATGTGGATATAAAATACATAATGTTTCAATCTTTGTACAGATCATCTAGCATAGCATAATAGAGGAACCTGGAAAAACCAATTCATAGTGAAGTGCTTAGTGCATAGTGAGTTAGAAGATATTGTATTAGACATATATTTGGGCAATGTGGTACTCTGAGTACCTGCTTACATGTGCCATCACATGTGAGTACTTTCTTTCATGTTTAAATCAAGAATGGACATACACCAGTAAAAGCAATACTATATTTGAATGTAAACTTTGAATATGAAATACACCCCTAGCTCCTCCCACACACACACCTCCTACTTAAGCTCTGATTGTTTTATCCTCAGTGGATGGAGATTAAGGCTTTGAAGCCTTTAAGAATGGGGGCTCACTAGTAGCATTAAGTCATGGAGATGGGCCTTTGAAGGTTACAGCCTGGATCTCTACCTCCTGGTCTTCAGTATCATGAGGAGTCTCTGCTGTACATTCTCACCTCCTCTGAACCCTTTCATGCCTTCCTCACTGGGATGGATGGAGACTCTCATAAACTGTGAGCCAACATAAGCCCCTTATCCCTTGTTTCTCACAGGTGTTTTGATCACAGGGATGCAAAAGTAGTATATATATATATATATATATATATATATATATATATATATATATGTGTGTGTGTGTGTGTGTGTGTGTGTGTGTGTGTGTAGTATGTTTTTTTTTTTTTTGTTTATAAAATTACTAATTAATTTACTGATTCATCTGGTTTTACATTCAGTCAGGCACAGAACTATTTGCTCACATTCTCATACCTATGTCATATGCATATAAAACAGATACTAATCAAGGATGTTTCAGTCTAGTGAGAGACATGGCAAATGCACATGGGTCATTACATTTATAGCATATGGTTATTAATTGTCTTCAGTGTTAAATGTGTGAAAGGCCACACAAATAGTCAAGTAAATAAGTCACAATGATGTCACAGACTGGTTAGGGATGATTTTTGCCTGAGTTTGAATTAGGTGTCTCTACTATTCCTTGTACTGTTACTTTCTCTAGAAAGACATGAACAAATTATGTTTATTCATCACAGATAGGACACCAAAACCAAACCACTGAAATGAACCCACTTAGGGGGTATCTTCATGAACCAGTGAGTTAATTGGGTTAGTTACAAATTTGTGGATGAGGGTTTACTTTCACGAGCATAGTTGACTCAGAGGTAGCAGTGTTACCAAAAGCCCAGCCCAGCATTGCGGACACCTCTATGTCCCTGGGATCCTATGTCCCTGGGATCCTGACATGAATTGCAAAGAATTCAACTGTTCAGACAGTCTCTTTTTTCAACATTGTTATTGCTTTTATAACTCTGGGGAGGGACAGTGTGGATCTTGTATATTTTAGGAGTTTCCTTGAACTTTTGATTCTTGCTTATTTTCCTCAGCCTTGTATGTTGTGTTTACTTTTTGATGAGCACCCATCTTTACATCAAAGAGGAAATGCTTCATTTCAGAGGAAATAACTACAGGACACATACCAACTTTAAAAATCTCAGAATCTATGTGGAATAGTCAACACATTTTGTTGCTGGTTTGTGAGAATAGCGCAGAAAAACTTACTTCAACCTTATTGTTGAGTCATATTCATTGTTACATGACGGAATTATTTGGTATAAGTAAATTTTTGGAAGTAAAATGGAAAGATCGATTAGTTATTTTGTATCACTATAACAAATGCATTTGAAGCTGAATAACTTATATTAAAAGAGAGGTGTAGTGAGATATTCACTTTGTCTGCTTCTGTGGGACTGACCACACCCTTTGGGGGGTGGAGCCAGGGGCAGAAGTGACCTCTGAAGAGGAACCAGGGAATGCACTTTGGCTGGCAGGATGCAGAGAGGGAGAGCATCCGGTGGAACCGGCTGGTGTTCATCTGTCTAGGTTGTAAGTTATTTCTCCCTGAATAATCATCTGTCCGGCCTATTTGTTTATCCTGATCCTTATTAAACTGCAATATCTGGTGTCAGAAGCAGGATCTGGATTTTCTTTCTTTCTTTTTTTTTTTTTTTATTTTATTTTTTTAATTTATTTTATTTTATATACCAAAGTCCAATTAAATGAAAACAAACATTTATACACAATATTTGGGAATTTGGGCGTTGTTCTTTCCAAACTACTTCCTGCTGGTAAGGGGCGCTGTCATGGGGGATTCGAAGAAGATTCAGAAATCCTGGCTGTAGTCTGTAAGGCTGCTTTGTCAAGCTGTTTTGAATGTAGGATCACCTTGTACTCTGTTTCAGGTGGTCTGGCTTGATCAAACTACACTAGTCTGGAAGGAATCCACATCTTTTCATTTTCTGTGGAAACAAAAACAGAAATCCTTTTCCCCAGTAACTTGTCCTTCAACTTAAATTTTGAAGTGAAAGCATTTTTTTAAAGACCTATATAATAAGAACTTTGTGACTCTAAAGAAAGAAATTAAACAGTATCCGGATTTTCACAGGACCTGGGTTTCACCCAGGTAGCAGACACCATTCCCTTCCCCCACCATCCCTGAACAGGCAGTTGCCTTGCCTAACCAGGTAGACACACAGCAGCTTGTGAGATGTTTGTGTCTGCTGTACAACTCCTTTTATATCCACCGTGGCCCTGAGACCACTGCTCATCTCCTGCCCATTCCCTCACATTGAATTTGCACAGAGCCCTGCTGCGCCTGTCCCTGCTCGTGTGTTCCTGTGCAAGGCCCAGCCTCTGGGCTTGCCCTGTTTGTGTGCTTGCAGCCCAGTGTGTATTCTGGTTATATTACCATCTAAAGAATATCTTTGAGTGATTTTGATGCAGAGAGAAGATATAATACTAGAATGGATATTCCTACCAAATAAACAAAATAAAAAACTAAAAACATATATAGAAAAGATCTCTGACTTGATTATAAAAGGTAAATTAAACTTCGTCAGCTAACAGGAAGGGACCCAACAGAAATTATAGTACATTCAACTAATGAGGACATTTCCTCCTTATGGAAAGATAATGAATATTGGCAGAGACCATGCAGTGTTTTTGGGGGGGAATGATTAGCAACAATTATCCCAAAAGTGAAAGAATCAAATTCATAAAGAAAACGATTTCGATCCTTCCACACATTGTAAGAAAAACACCTATCTCTGGAGTTCATACATTTTACACTGATGCAAACAAATCAGGTAAGGCAGGATATAAATCAGGAAAAATAAGTAAAGTGGTCCAAAGCCCTTACAATTCTGTACTTAATAGATTTTAAAGATGCCCTCAATATAGTTACTGACTCTCAATATGCAGAGAGTCGTCTTACACATGGAGACTGCAGAATTTATTCCTAACGATACAGAATTAACTTCATTGTCTATACAGGTACAAAATATCAGAAAGAGGACTCATCCTATATATATAAAACACACATCAGATCCCATACAGGTCTGCTGGGTCCTCTAGCACAAGGCAATGATGAAATTGATCGGTTATTGATAGGAAGTGTGCTAGAAGCCTCAGAGTTTCATAAGAAGCACCATGTGAACAGCAAAGTTTTAAAAAAGGATTTTTCTATCACTTGGCAACAAGCCAAGGAAATAATAAGGAAATGTCCTACTTGCTCATTCTATAACCAAACTCCTTTAATACCAAGCAGTAACCCTAAAGTTATAAATAGGAATGAAATATGGCAAATGGATGTTTTTCATTTTGCAGAATTTGGTAAATTAAAATATGTACATCACACTTTAGATACATTTTCAGGGTTTCAATGGACCACTGCTCTGAGCTTTGAAAAGTCTGATTCTGTTATTACATAACTATTTGAGGTAATGGCTATTATGGGCATATCTGCACAAATATAAAACTTACAATGCTCCAACATATGTCTCCAGCAAATTGAAACAGTTTTTTGAGTATTATAACATAAAGCACATAACTGGTATACCTACAGGACAAGCAGTAGTTGAGAGATCCAATTGTACTTTAAAAGAAATGCTCCATGAACAGGCAGGAGGACCTAAGATACCCAAACACAGATTACATAATTCTTTATTAACATTAAACTTTCTTAATGCCAATGAAAAAGGAAAATCAGCTTCAGAAAGACACTGGACAATAGAAAAAGCTTCTGAACTGAATCAGCCAGTGTACTTCAAGAATGTATTGACCTCAGAATGGAAACCAGGATATGTGTTGTGTTGGGGTAGGGGTTTCACATTTGTATCTACAGGAGAAGAAAAACTATGGATACTATCTAAGTTAATCAAGATCTGAGTAAGTTTCTTTTAAGATCTAAGATCTCCTCATTTATGACTATTTTTTACATATCAGGATTCCACATTATAGTACCAGCAATGAATTGTCTTTTTGTGAAGTAGGTCACAAATCCAAGCAGAGAGCTGTTTTTTCGTTTTTGTTTATGTTGTTATTGTTTGTTTTGGTTTTTAATCCCCATAACAGTTGTACCCCTATTGCAGCAGTGAATACATTTTTTCCTAAGAAGTAACTACTGCAGTTGGTAGGGTTCTCAGGTGGGCAGGACCATTAATGCCTTTTTTGTCCAATCAATTTTCACAGTAACTTCTGATTCTCTGAAAGCTAGATATGAAGGAAGAAGCTCCATCTCTGCTCTAGATTCATTTACTTAATTTTGCAAAAATGTGCACTCATGTACCTATAAACACATATGTAAAAATGCAAATGTATAAATACAAGTATACACACAGCAGCTGAAATTTAAATTTCCATTCCCTTTAAGTTAGGACATAATTACTTATCAGTACAGACTCTTATGTAATTAAGAAAGGCTGACAATAAACACAGGACACACTACTGGATTTTGGAGGGAGAAATAAATTGTAGTAATCAAAATAAACAATATTTGTCATCCCTTCATTTTTTACTTTATAATGATATTTATGTATATTGGGTCTAATATAGAAAACAATATTGGGTAAATATGATAATCTATACGTTTTCATCAATAAGGAATTTGGGCTTCAATATATCAATTAAGAGATCCAGTATCTCAGAGTAACATAGAAAAGGTAAGCAAAAATAAATAAATAAATAAATAAAATAAATGAATTGTCTTTAACCACAAAATCAGCATTTATTTAACTGGACACTAATTCAATCTTGCCTCAATTCCCTAGTTTCATAGTTAAGGAAATGAAGAGCAAGATATTTAAGGCAAGCCTATATGCATTCCTGATCAAAAGATCATATGAAGCAGGAAGAGTTTGATCAAAAGCCCTATTTAAAATTAATAGCTATCATCATAATTAACAGCTAGCCTTTAAAATAATTCTCATTGAAGTCAGAAGTGATACAAAGACTCATGCATTCACAAGCATTGTTTAACATTGATCTGAGATCCTGATGATGCAAATGAAGAAGCAAAAATTAAGATAGTTTTTAAAAAGCAGTTGGGAGGATCAAAAGTCCATGGTACTTTCTCAATAGATTCAGATGAACCAGATTTGTTCTAACAAATCAAACAGGAGAGTTAGAAATGTGCATTCACTCACTCAAAGTTAAGTTTCGAATGTATAAAGGAGTCAGAACAGAGAAAATACTTTTGAAAAAGAAGAGCAAATTTGGAGAATTCAACCCTTTTGACTTTAAAAATTTTTATAATGCTTTAAAAAACATTTATTAAGATAAACATGGATTGAAACAAAATTAAGAGCTTAGAAATAATCAACTTATTACTTTTCTTTTTCTCTGTAGCCAAGGACAGATCAGTGAAGATATGAATGGTAAATTTTGCTGCTACAGAAGCTGAAAGTACTGGAAATTTACTGTAATAATAATAATAACAACAACAATGACCTGTGAGCTGAGAATACAGTAACATGTTGTCAGAACAGTTGGACAGCATGTGCAAGGCTCTGGCTGAGTTCAATCTGCAACAACAGAAAGGAGAAAAATTGAGTTGGGTATTTTCCTTGCCATTATGAAATATTCAGTATTAAAGATTATATATTTAAATGTAAAAACCAATCTCTAAAACCATTAAGAATATGTATATCTTTCTATTTCTTTTTAATTTTATTTTCTTAATTCAAGTATAGTTTGAGATGGAGACCTTAAGCCTCTCAGGTGTTAGGATTGCCAGCCTGAGTTACCAGGTCTAACTCCCAACAAAGATATAAATCTCTGTGACATTGGATTAAGCAAATCTTAAGTCACCAAAGGTCAAGGTACACAAGGAATAGAGAATTAAACTTCATATAAATGTTTAGAAAACTGTGAGTTGCAAATGATTCTCTCAAGAATATGAAAACAAACAAAAAATAAATAAACAGGAAGAAATATTGTCAAATAATCTGTATAATGGGGGGTTGGGATCTAGAATATATGAAAGACTCTTATAACACTAAAGAAGAAAAATAACTCATATTTTCTCCAAAGAATGTACACAAATGGTCAGAAGTCAAATGAATATATCTGCAACATAATTAACTTATAGAGAATTGAAAACTAAAACCACAATATGATACCATTCCATTCCCAATGAGATAGCAGAATAAAAAGAAACTAGAACCCCTATGTGTGGCAAGTGGTACTGAAACGATGCTGTCCCTTTGCAAAATATTTCACATCTCCTTACAATGTCGAATAATGAGGGATCATATAACCTAGTAATTCTTCTCATATGTACACATATATGATATATATGTAGTCATAAATATAGATATACAATCCATAAGTAGTAAAACTATGAACCAAACTTTACACACAAATATTCCTAACATCATTATTAGCAGCTAGAGGCCAAAAATGTAAACAGACCACATTTCAGTTGCTTGATGGATGGACATATCTATGTACTATATCCTTACAATGAAATGTTATTTGGTAATAAAAAGAGTGAAAGGCTAATACATGGAGTCACATGGAAGAGCCTTGAAAAGTGAAGGAAGTACAACAATTGCCTTTTTGTTACTACATTTATAGTATATGCCCACAAAACCCAAATCTATAGAAACAAAATGAAGTTTAGTTTTTTCCAGGAATTGGAGGCTAAGAGAGTAGCTGCTAACTGGTGTGAATTTTCTGTATGGAGGAAAACTGTTCAAAATTTTAACTTGACTGGCAATTCTACAAATTCAGTAAACCATATATATGTAACTTTTATTATGTATAAATTGCAATTTCATAATTATGTGTTTTTAAAAGGCAACAGCATATGTGTGTGTGTGTGTACATGCAATTATATAAATGCAAAAAAATGCAAAAGGTTAACAAAAACATCTTATTAAAATAAATAATATTATAAGTGTTTATAAATATGCAAAGAGGAGATGCACATATATAGCCATCACTTCTTTTTGTTAATTTTACATTTATTATTTATCCATACTAGTGTGGGTCTAAACTATAGCTTTGATGTAAACAAATTGAGAAAATCTAAATACTCTATTTTTTATTTTAAAACTTCACAAGACTCCATTCGAGGCAACAAATAACACATTTCAAAACAGGAGAACTGTAATTATATTAAAAAAAAAAAATCCTGTTTCCCTGTGTGTGTGTGTCTCTCTCTCTCTCTGTGTGTATGTGTGTGTGTGTGTTTGAATGATTTAATTGTATAATTATAAATTGGGAATTTGATGAGCATATAAAATATACTCACTTAAAAATGTTAAATTATATTGTTAAGAGCTAGTCATGGTAGCACACACCTATAATGTCAGCATTCAGCTGGCCAAGGCAGGACTTTCAGTGAGCCTGGATTATGCTGTGAGGTCCTAGCTAGCTGGGAATACATAATTATACCCCTTCTCATAACAATTAATATTTACACAATTAAGTTTGTTTTAAATATTTGACCAAAATATTTTAATTGCATGTGCTTACTAGGATGGATTGTAGTTGCAAATTCTCCAAACCTTAGATTATTTTTAACTGAAACATAAAGGTTTTTCCCATGAAGTGGAGGAAAAATTAAGGCACACACTCTGCCCAGACCTCTCCATCATTGTGATGGAATTATTAGCAATGAAATTAGATAAAAATGCAATTAAAGCTTGAGAGCTGAAAAGGAAGAAATAAATTCTTACTTGATGATAATATGATTAACTGGAAATTCAAAAATGAATCAATGCCTGCCTATCACAAAAAGAAATAAAATTGAAATATTTGTGCTCATATGTGCACAAAAGCATGAATCTTCAGACATTTTAACAAGGTTGTCTGGAAAATAGTAAAAAGAGGAGAACTTACTCTACTACTAAAAAATAAATATTAAGAAAAATGTGCTAAATATTAAATGAGAAAATTTATAAAATACTCTCAAAAAACCATAAAAGTGCAGTTGAGCAAATAGAAAAATTAACATAGTTCATATTATGAGAAAAAACATTTAATATCACTAAAATATTACTTCTAAGTTAATATACCAAAATTACAGGCAAACTTTAAAACATTGTGAATTTTTTACTAGAGTTAGAAAAGTAAATTCTATTGCAAAAACAAAGGATATACAGCAATGTATTTTTGACTATAAAATTGTAAGCAAAACTATTGTGAAAAAAATGTATAAACGATAGACCACACTCATGCAACAAAATTTAATTTACAATTCTGAACATTTCATACCATGTGAAAAATGTTGTTCTGGTTGAATGGTAAGAGAACATATGAATGGCCAAATGAAAATGATTGGTTTGTTCATCATAGTTTATTTTTAAAATGTTTAAAATCAATTAGAAGTTTTAATATGAAAGTAAAACATTGCACATATTGAAACATAATATGGACAAGTTACTTTATAGATACAACTGAGATAATTCACCCAACAGTGACTGAAAAATTCACATTCTGTATGGGGGGAACTTTATACACATAGATATAATGGATAAAAGTATAATATATTATAGAATCAATAAAAATATCCATCGTACATATATATATATATATATATATATATATATATATATAAAGTATAGAGTATAAAATAAGAGCTATCTGCTTTAAAATGTATAGATGCACAGTTTTTTGCAAGCATCAAAACAACTTTCATTTTGCTTATGTCATGCTGAAAGTGTCACTAACCTGACCATAAAGATTTTCTAAATAATAAAAATAACTGTAAACATTTATGAAATTATCAGAAATATATTTGAAAATAAAAATAAGGAAAATAATCAACTGAAGAATACATAAAAACACAGAGAATTATAGAAAGTAAAAAGTAAATATTTTTAACATATGAAGATATTCAACTTTACTTATTATAAGAAAATAAAAATTAAAACAGCATCACAATACACAATTTCTCTCCTTTCAGATTGTCCAGGATCAAAAAGCTGGTAAATGGCCTATTGGTTGTTAGGTCAAAGACTCATGCAATTGCATTTTACCAATGGAAATATAATATCTTATACTCAACTTGGTAATATTCAGCAAAAATTATTTGTATATTCACTCTGATTAGGCAGGCTAATTTCTATTAGTTTGTCAAATTATACATTCTTAAACTACAGAGAGAGATATTCACAAATATGACCTTCACATATTCATAATGGAAATAGTTTTTATACCCATGCATGTATTAATATGAACTAACTTGATAAAGCATATATATATATATGTATATATGGCATATATATATATATATGCCAGCCCTAAGACTGTATAATTAAAAATCCATTTGTATAATGTTGGCATATGGGAAAGATAGGTAATATTAAATTAAAGAAGGAAAACTTTCCGTTTTCTATAGCTTGCTAATAATTAACTTGCATGAGTGTAATATGTGTTTTCTATACCATTACCTAAGTTAGTACAGGTATATAGCAATAGCCTCAATGTAAAAAATTAGGAAAACTATATTTTGGGTTTTTAGGGGAGGGAAAAGATAGCTAGAAATTATACTTTTCTAATATATCAGTTCTTTAGATTTACTTCTTTAAATATTCTTTTAACTTTTATTTTACATTCCAACCACAGTTCTCCCTCCCACCATTCCTCCCACCCTGCCTCCCATGAGGAATCAACAAAGTCTGACTCAATAAGTTGGAGCAAGACCAAGCCCCTCTCCCATGAGTTAAGGTTGAACATGCATCCCACCATAGGGAAAAGGGATCCAACAAGCTAGCTCACGTACCAGGTTTGTAGTGTGGTCCTTAGTGCCAGGGACTCTTCTCATATTCCAAGCTTCATAACTGTCTCCCACATATGGAGGGCTTAGTTCAACCCCCTGGAGTCTCTACCACTGTCGGTCTAGAGTTCATGAGTCTCCATGATATTAATATGGCAATATGGTATATATAAATGTGTTCTTGAAATAGAATTATATTTAAAAAAAAAACTTATAAGAAGAATTGAAGCAAAGGAAACTGTCAATCAAGTGAAGAGGCAACCTACAGACTTGGTAGGAAATTTACCAACCATATATTTGACAGATGATTAATTTATAGAATAAAAAAGTGAAAAACAGAGTTATCAAAAGAAAAAAAATCAGTAACTAAGCTACACTTTAAAAAGTTTTCAATATCATGTTTCATCAGAGAGATGTAAATTATTGTAGTCACCATAACCAGGAAATCAACTAAGATGTTCATCTACTGATGAATGGATAATGAAAATGTAATAGAAACACAAAATGAGATTTTGTTGAGCTGTAAAAAAAAAAAAATAAAAATATTAAAAATTCAGGTAAAACAGCTAATTAGAAACTACTGAGTGGCATAATTCACACCCAGAATAAATGTTGTCTGTTCCCTCTGATGTGTAGACCAAGCCTTGAATTTTAGATTTCTGTGATTAAGTTGGAGTGAGAGTCAATAGAGCTCAGACAGCAAGAAGCCAGAGGGTAGGAGCAGGCGTTAATAGAGAGATGTAGTAAAATACACCAGATAGTAAAGTGGTAGGGTATAGACATGGAAAGGTTTAAATGGGCATGGAGGCAGAGGGATGAGGGTAAGATGTGGAAGTCGCTAACAAGAGCAAAAGATATATGGGAAAGCAGTTTATAAACCTACTGTTTTTGTTTTCTTTTAAAATCCCCAGGGACCCTCCCAGGGACCCTTCCAGGACTGGATCATGCTATCCAGACCAGCTTTTTCTGTAGGCCCTGGGGACTGAACTCAGATCCTCATGCTTACACAGCAAGCACTTTCCCAAATGAGCCATCCCCCCAGTCCCTAAAACCTAATTTATAAGTTAACACTAAAAACGTAATGAAAAATTAAAAGATCCTGGGAGGGAGGTATCCTGAATAGGTAATTAACACTGGTGCCAGGCTCATGAATTTTTTGTTGTTATTGTTTATTGTTTGTTTATTTGCTTATGTTTTATTTTGAAACAGGGTGGTTTAACTGGGTAGCCTGGTCTGGAACTAGATCTATAGATCAGGCTAGCCTCGAACTTGCAGAGATCTGACTACCTCTGCCTTCCCAGTGCATACATCAATGATATGTACCACCATACTCGGCTCCTCCTTGATGTTCTACTTTGTCTCATTTAGGTATAAGAACATTTTTCTCAAATGCAAGAGTTGAATTCAATACTGAATACAGTAGTCTAAATCACAAAGTGATGCCAAAATGCTGTAAAGAAGAAACAGAAAAGGCTTGTAATGGCAGGAAATAATACTTAGGAGTACCAAGAATTGGGGGATGGATCAATTAGGAAGGTATTTGTCATATAAGCATGAAGACCTAAATTCAGATCTCAAGCATGCATAGAAAAGCCAGGAGTGGCAGTGTCCAGCCTAGTCCAGCGCCAGAGCAGTGAGACTGGAGGATGGTTGAATCGTGTAAGCTGTCCAGTCTAGCCAATCAGGTATCCCCATGTTCAGTGACAGATCCTGCCTCAAAAATAAGATGGAGAAGACATTGAGGAAGTCTCCTGATGTTCATACACACACACACACACACACACATACACACACACACACACACACACACACACACACACACACATCAAAAACCAATCAAGTGCTTTCTTTTTTTGTTTTAGAATGTCAAATGGTTTCTCCCATATTTCAGGTAGATGACTTGAAATCACACCATTTCCTTTGACTCCTGGGGGCATTCACCTCAGCAGACCCCCATCTACATTGCACAACACTAGTTTCTTTCTCATCTAGGACAAGCATTCCCAATGCTGCATATATGACTTAAGGAGTGGCTGCCATATTGCCCTATGTGTCTATTTCATGCAAATGAGTAACAATATGTAGACAGGTCTCTCTGAGCCTATAAATCATTTTCCTTTTGCTCAAAACTAGATGGGGGAAAAAGAAGGCTTAATTAAAAATCCCGAGAAGCTAGGAACCTCTCTGATTTCCTCTATTAACTATAGTGGCTGGTAGGCTGTAGAATCTTAGAGACAGGGATTCTCCTGTCCTCCGGGCATTTGGTTGTCATATTTCCTGCCAAAGCTTATCATTCTTTCCATTCCTGAGACTAAAACTCTCCAGGACCTTTTTGTCCTTATTATCCACCAGAAGTTTTAACACTTGTCTCCAAATGAGTTCAAAAACAAATGAAAGAATGTACAGAAGAGATCCAAAGACACCTTGAGTGAAACCTTTGTCCTGAAATGTTGTTTCACAACTTTGAGATACCATTTTAATTCTGCCAAAATGGCTAAAATTAGAAACACCAATGAAAACTTATGTTGGAGAGGATGTGGAGAAAGGGAACACTCCTCCACTGCTGGTGGGGGGTGCAAACTCGTATAGTCATTTTGGAGAACAGTATGGCAGTTCCTCAGGAAAATGGGAATTAGTTTACCACAGGACCCGGCAATCCCCCTCTTAGGCATATACCCAAATGATCCACATCCATGCAACAAAGACATGTGCTCAACTATGTTCATAGCAGCACTATTTGTAATAGCAAGAACCTGGAAGCCACCTAGATGCCCCTCGACTGAAGAATGGATAAAGAAGATGTGGCACATCTACACAATGGAATACTAGTCTGCAGAAAAAAAAATAATGGAATTTTGAAATTTGCAGGCAAGTGGATGGAACTTGAAGAAACCATTCTGAATGTAACCCAGGCACAAAAAGAGGAACATGGTATGTACTCGTTCATATATGGATTTTAGACCTAGATCAAAGGATCACCAGCCTATAATTCACATCACCAGAGGAACTAGGATACAAGGTATAGTCTAAGAGATTCATATAAGGTTCCACACAGAAAGGGGAAGGGACAAGTCCCCCCCCCCGAACACATGGGAAGTGGGGGGGGGCAGTGAATGAAGAGAGAAGTAGGAGAAAGAGAAGGGTAGGAGAGGAAAACACATGTGACTAGAAAAATTGAGTCAGGGTAGGAATAGAAGACAGAAGATAGATAGATAGATAGATAGATAGATAGATAGATAGATAGATAGATAGATAGATAGACAGATAGAAAATGCACATAGAACAGAAAGCCATTACTGGTTTCAAGAGAAAATTGAATCCAAAGAAAGGTCTAGAGACCTACAAGACTGCCTCCAACTAACAATTTGAGCAACTGTGGAAAGACTACCATAAATGCCCTTCCTGGATAGTGAGATCAACAACTAACTTATCCATCATCATGGAGCCCTCATCTAGTACCTGTTGGAAACAGAAACACCCATAACTAAACACTGAGTCGAACTAGAATCCAGAGGCAGATGGAGAGAACAAGACCAGGCTGCAGAAACACATAGAGACAGCTGACCTGAACAAGGAGGAGCTAACAGCCACTAGACTGATAGCTGGGAAGCCAGCTTGGGACTGACTCAGACCCCCCTGAATATGGGTCTCAGCTAGAAGGACTGAGCAGTCTAAGTGGACCCAGGATGTATCCCTTGTGCACAAAAGGACCTTGCAGACACATCCCCCACGGAGGGATACTGCCTTAACCTAGAGAAAGGAGAGAAGTCCTAGTCCCTACTTCAAATGACTTGACAGATTTACATGAGACCACTTGGATGGCATTTCCCTGCATGTGGAATTGTGGTGGGGGGATGGGAGGGGAGTGTGCTCAGGATGCATGTAAGGGGGGAGAGAGTGTAAGAGGGAGGGAGGGGGGAGAGGGAACTGGGATGGACATGTAAAGTAAAAAAAAATAATAATATAAAAAAAATTGTGAGAACTACCAGTGACAGGAAAGACACTGTATCACACTGCTTAAATCTTTGTTGTGGGACAGTGAATTCAGAGGTCTCCATGAAGGAAGGTGATAGTGGTGGGTTAGAGACACTGGTGCAAGGCTGATTTCCCTCAAAGGACCAAGGCTCTGTTGGCACTCAAGGTTCCTCTGTGTCTGCAATGCTGATTTGCCTCAGTTTCTTTACTTTGAAAACAGGGCTGACATATGCTGATACATGAGATTGCAAGATCATTGTCATTATGTACTTCATCTTGACCCCAGACTTAGCAAAACTTTCTCTAAAACCCTCCCCAGAGATAAGATCAGACTCATGAATTTTTAAAGCAAGAATCCCTGTGGCAGGAGCAGACCACCACCCAGTAAATTGTTGGCCAGAGAGGTCGAAGAGACCTCCCAAAGAAGACAGGGTACTGACATTGTTCTTGATTGCCTACTAGAATTTCATGGTACCATTATATTCCTGGAGACATCATATACTTTGTCTACAAAACATGGATAAATCAAACCTTTCCTTGGATAGAGGCTCCTTCCCTGCTGAATAACATTCATGGTGCCAAAAGGCTACTGGGAGAGAAAACTCATCAGTAGTCTTACTGAGCACCTTGTAGGCTGCAATATTTCCACTGGTACAGTAGTGGCATGCATGTTTGTGAGAAATCAACTCGTCGTAGTAAAGGCCCATTCCATGTGAGGGAATACACACTTGGTATTGTAAGGCAGAACAAAATGCTACTGTTGAGGGGTTCCAGTGCCCTGGGCAGTGAGGAGCCTTTTACTGCTGTTTTGCTGAATGCACATATTGGCTAGCTGCCTTACTTCCAAGTGTTTCTTTTTGTACACACAGGTTAGTGTTGCTCTGTATCTTAGACAGAGATGCTTCTTTTCACAGTGAGTGACAGTTAACACAGGTACTTATATCTAGTGAATTGCTGAAAACAAATGACAGTTGAGAACTCAGCCATAAACAAGACACTTGCATCATCTTACTCTCTTCAGTAATCAAAAAAATACCTTGCAAAAAGGGTGGGAACTGGAGAATAGGAAAGAGTGTTATGAAATACTGCCGGGTGGACATGACATAGTATTTGTATTCAGAAACATGCTACAGCTCTGTGTAACTCCACATGGCTTGCAGAAGATTGGGTCCTTTGGCATTCCATCATGACTTGGGAAAGTACCCAAAGGACCTCACCTCTTCTTGAGGAGCTGTTGTAAGACAATGGTTACCACGGTTTGGGGAGTATTTTCTTAAGCGTTATGAGTTTGCCATGCTCTAGCAAATAAGCCCCCTACCCGTGCTCATGCATATGACTGTAACTGAACTCAATAAACCAAAAAAAAAGAAAAGAAAAGAAAAGAAAAAACAAAAAAAAAAAGAAAGAAAGAAAGAAAGAAAAAGAAGGAAGGAAGGAAGTGAGGAAGGAAGGAAGGAAGAAATGAAGGAAGGAATCCACAAGTAGTTCTGGAAGACAACTAATTTGGAAAAGAAAAGGTTTTAGAGGAAGAGTGAAGAGATTAAGAGAGGGTAATGGTCGGTGAATATAATCATAATTACATGTGTTTGTATGAAGTTGTCAAAGATAGGGAAAATAAATTACAAAAAAATAACCTTCTAATTACTTTAAGTAAAATGAGCTGATAAGCCCTTAAATTGAGTAGCTAGGAAATTTAAACAGGAAGGAAAAAAGAACTTAATAACTTTAAAACAAAGCAATTTCATTGCATTCTTTTAATGGATTGCACACTAAAGATAAAAAGAGCTAAAACATAAAGCAAATATATTGTAATTTATTGCTAGTCAGTTAGGCATGCATATCTACAGAATAAATAAATGCACAAGACCTTCCCCATTTAAGAAGAGACTAAGGAAATGTGAAGAGCATACCCCTACATTTTGTAGAAATGCCATTGTGAAATAATAAATTTTCTTTGTCCAGTGGGGATGGGAGAGTAATGGCCAAAAATTATTCTCATAGTTAACCAATAATTCTCATGTTTTTAAAAGCAAAATGGGTTTTTTATTGTATTATATTAGTGTTTTGTCTGAATGTGTGAATGTGCACCAAATGCATCAAATCCCCTGAATAGGAGTTTATTAATGGTTGTGAGGCACTGTGTGTGCTGGATAGCTAACTAGGGTCCATTGCTTGAACAACAAGAGCTCTAAACTGCAGAACCATTGTTCCAGCCCCAACCAGAATTTTTTTTTTGAAGGGGAACCTTTAGTCATTTTTTTATTTTTGAGATAATAATATAATTACAGTATTTCTCCTCCTTCTCCAAGGCCCCTGATTTCCTTTAAATTCATGGCCTCTTTTCAATAATAGTTATTGTAGTTACTATTCTTAAATATAGCATGCTCAGTCTATACCATGCCATGTATGTATATCTTCAGATCTGACCATTTGGTGTCTAACAACCAACTCATGTGCTTCTTCCTGGGTAAGACTACCTCTCCTATTCTCAATATTTCTTAGTTGCCTATAGTTCTGTTTATGGTTTAGCCTTTGTGGATTTTTCCCCATCCACTCTCACATATCCATCTATCTATTGGTATGATTCTTTTTCAGTTCATGTTCAGGCAGTTATGTTGGTGTGAATTTGGTTAAATTGGTGACATTGCTAGGATACATACTCTCATAGCTAATTCCCTGATTTTCTGGCTCTTGAATCTGAATGGATACATCTACAATTCAATTTTGATTGCTTGTGGTTTTCTGTAGCATTCTCTGCTTATTACAAACATCCATTGATGAGAGATGAAGGTATATGTGGATATAAGGACACATTTTTAGATGGTTTTTGGGGTGATGATTTAGTAAAGTAATCTCAATCAAGAATTCTTCAAGATATGTAGGATTCTGTACTGAGCTAGGAAATGTAGAAAGTGAGTCTTAATCATACACAGTATGGAAACATGGAATTCTCCAGAGTCTGTTAGGATTTATACAAGAGCAAAATCTTTAGGGATTTCTGTTTTACAAAAGTGATAACCAGGGCATCAATACATGAATAAAGAAATCCGTGTTTTAAAAATCCATTGTGTTAGAATAGAATGATACCAAAATACTGTTGTTGCTTGCTTTTGGAGTACTGGTTTTGGATAGCAGTAATTATTCATGAGCTCCAGAAGTAGAGGTACTTCCTATGAAGTCAGATGACCTAAGTTCAATCCTTAGAATCCAGTAGGTATCCAGAGAAAACAGAGCCCTGAAAGATGTCCTCCAGCTTCCACTTCAGTACTATAACTTGCATACACTCAAATACACACTCCTGTGTACACATATAATAAACATTAAATAGAGTAAAATTTAGTGTAAGAAAATGGAAATTCTTTTTAGACTGAATCAGATTTTTCTAGGAAAATCTTTAAAAAGGGTTCAAGAGTGAGATTGCCAAATTTTAAAAATCAGCTCTGTTACCCACCAATTGACATTTGACCTTGGTCAAGACATTGAGAACCTCTGTGTCCCAGTGTCCTTACCTGGAAGTAACAATAATCTATTTGCAGACAAATTTTAGTGAAAAAATAATAATTTGATGCAGTCTGAAAAAAATCCAAGAAACAACATATATGTGAGATAATACTTGACATAAGTTAAAATTGTGCCTACAACTACTTTTTAGATGATTAAAAGTCTAGTATACTTTTACCTAATATAAACATACTACCAAAAATATTTGAGTAATAGAACCAATGAAAAAAATTTTGAAAAATCAAAAATGTATTGAATCAGGCAGGAAAAATTAACATCAAACAAATTCTCATTCATTTAAAATCATTGAAGGCAGTTCTTAGTAATGGAAAGATTACAAATACCTGCTAATCCCTATACCACTCAAAGTAAAGCAGCATTAGCATAATGGTAATATAGAGGTTTGCTGCAGTTTCAAAAGATTTCTACCCTTTATGCATTTGGTAATTATAGTAGAGAAATACTTAGAAAAATAATTTTAAAAACATTCTTTTTAATATGACTTATGTAGTCAAACATCATGTCTAAAGAGCTATAATTGCCAAAGTTCATTTTTGTAAAATTACTTATTATGTTTAGAATAAATGTCAGTATCATAGATAAATTATTTCACGAAGTTTAAATAACTGGTTACAAGGCAATCCTTTTGCTATGATTCTGATTTTGTATAAAACTAGTTCTGTCTACAGAATGGTGTTGAGTTTTGTTGGAGAATCTCATACATGTTCATAATGTTTTTAATCAAATCTACTTCCCATCCCCTCCCCTTGCCATTTCCACCACTTGAACCTACTGACTCTACTTTGTGCTGTCAATATGTAAGTGGTTTTATTTTCTCTTTTTGTAGTTTTTAATTTCTCTACTGTGAATTTGAACTTATTTTTATTTTAAACACAAAAATTCTCCAATGTTTGAAAAAATTAGCTATTTTATCTCTGCCAATCTGAAATGAAGGTGCAGTGATTTCTTTCCCCTAAGAAAGCAATGCTCAAACCATGACCCCTGGAGTCTCTAGAGAGGTATGACAAAAACAAAGAGGTACTCAACAAGAGACTCACAGGATCTGCCCCCCACAGAGTGATTTATATGACATCTTAAGCTGAAATAAAAAGAAATAAATGGTGAGAATGAGTTATGTGGGCTAAGCTTTTATTAACACTACAATGCCTTTTCAATCTCAAGCACAGATTAGTAAACCCTTACCACCTATCAGGGTACCAAATGTCTGCAAAGATCATTCTTCCTAATGGAGTGGACATGGTGGACTCCTGAAGCAAAGGTCATCTCTACTTTAAATCTATTGACCTTCACAGTCCTATCTATTGCTCACCTTTGATCTGTGGGGTTATGGTATTCAGAAACTTGTCTCCCACAAATTGATCATTAATACACTATATTTTTCTATCCTCTCCCAGAGTCATAGCATCATGTAAGCTGCTATATTCATCAGCCTTCCAATTGTATACCAATTACATACTATAAAATTATTGGCATCACTCCAGAAATATTTCATAACAAATATCTGATAAAAGAATAATCTTGAATCTATTTAAATGTATATTTCTTGAAACCAAAAAGATACTAATAAACTCTAAGACAAGATGGATTAAACTTTATCATATTCATACCCACTTCATTGATAAGATAATATGGGATATTAATGAGGGAAGCAAGTTAAGACAGATCAGATTTGAACCATCTTTTCCACTAAGCTAATTGCCTAAAATAAGTCACCCCTTGTCTCTCTGCAATTTTCTTCATCATGAGCAAGTAGGTGGTTGAGTAACACCAAACTAAATATGTGAAAAAAACAACTTTATGAATTGACAAATATCATAGTGATTATTCTTTCAAAAGTATTTCCTGAACACTTGTCTGCACTACATTCAGATTTTCCTAATGTCAGTCATTTATTTGCTCTCATAGAATATATTAAACTAAATTTGGGGGGCTTTGTTTATGGGTTTACATGTTGTTTGTCTTCACATTAGGTTATAAGAGAGGCCAAGGCAATAATTGTTTTCCCTAAGTTCTCAGCCACATCAGTTATGTTTAAGAAAGTCAGAGTGGTATGATGTCAGTCAAGTGTAGATAAACACTAATAGAGGCATGAAAGTAATAATTTCTTGAGTAAAGTAAATGGCAATATTCTTGTATAATATTCAGAAAAAATGTGGAGATCATAGTGTATAAAGAAAAACAATTGTGGAAGAAGGTGGCCAAATTATGAGTCATTGCTGAATTCTAGATCTATTTGCTGGGACACTTTTGAGAAGGAACACTTCAGTGACAAAGACAGAAAACTTGACAATGGATTTTTAATGATTGGAGAAGAAATCTTTGTTGCTCAAAAATGCAATTTATAGTTTCTGGAGGTAGAAGGAAAACATGTTGAAGAGGGGTAGGTGACCATTAAGAATGTTTACCTGACTATGAGCAGGAGAAATAGTACTCTCCAGGGAAGACCACACCAGATCATCAAAACTGAAAACATAAAATAACATTATACAGACTTATCCAGGTTGTACTTATGTATTTTTAAGACCACACACACACACACACACACACACACACACACACACACACACACACACTAATGAAAGAAAAGAGGCTATAGAACATTAAGGAGCAGTAAATAGGAAGGTTTGCAGGGAGAAAAATGGAAGTGACAAATGATGTAATGATAATCTCAAAAATCAAAGAAGTAATTAAAAAGTACTTGCTGAAGTACAGAGCTATTGAATATATCTGTAACACTGACCAGTGTTAGTGTTCTTTTCAATTGGACAAGAAAAATCACACATTTTGATCCATTCTGGAGCCTCATTTCTTCAAGGACAATCTCACAAACATTCCAGTATTAAAAAAAGAAAGAAAGAAAGAAAAGGAAAAGAAACCGCTGTAACATAATACCAAAAGCTAGTGACTTAAGCAACAGAAATGTGTTTTCTTATCATTCTGATGACTACATTCCATCCAAGCAAAGCACTACATGACCAATGCCAAATCAATGCCAAATGTCAAATTCAGCAGATAGAGATATCCAGGAGGGAGAAATAGAAGAAAAAAGGAAAAAAATAGAGAGCAATAACAATGTTCTACTTATGGATGATGGGAAGATCCTAGCTGGATAATAACAGATCCTCTGATGGTGCCAAATACAGCACTAAAGTGATGTATTAAGGTAGATGGGACATGTGCAAGGAAAGTTAGAATCGCTCACATTTGATCGTGGTTAGTTAGCTCTGTGGAATTATAGCTAGTAGAAAGTAAAACAGGAGTGATCTAATGCTAACTTGGGGTGGTTTAAAGGTGATAAGGAAAAAATAAATAAGAAAAAATGAAATGTGCTGAATAGGGTTTAGGATGAACTCATAAAAGCATATTACAAAATAAGCATGATTGAGATGGGGAAAGGACAAAGAGGGAGAGCAAAGGAAGAGATAGCTTGATTGAGAGAGTCATTATAGAGCTAGCAAGAGTCTTCAAATAATCTTCACCCAGCAATTTGTGGATGCAGATGCACAGATTCACAGCTAAGCTCCCAGAGTCCAGTTGAAGTGAGGGAAGAGTGATAACCTAAATAAAGATGTCAAAAACGGTTTTGGGTTACCTACAGGAACAACTGAACTGAGCTAGTGGGAGCTCACTGAATCTGGACTAACAGCTGGGCATCCTGCATAGGACCAAACTAGACCCTCTTAATGTGGGTGACAGTAATGTGGCTTGGGTATTTTGTGGGCCTACTGGTGGCGGGACCAGGATTTATCTCTAGTGCTTGAAATGACTTTTTGGAGCCTAGTCTCTTTGGAGGGATGCTTTTATCAGCTTACATATACATGGGTGGGCCTTGGTCTTGCCTCAAAGTAAGTTGCCATAGTTCATTGACTCACCGTGGGAAACCTTACCCTCTCTGAGGAGTGGATAGCAGGAGGGTGTAGCAGGAGGGAGAAGGAACTAGGATTGGTATGTAAAATGAGAAAGGATTATTTTTTAAATTAAAAAATGATAAAAAATAAGCATATTAGAATACTGGCTATAAGGCTTCAGAAGGGAAGGTTGTCACTTCAAGAATACAAAGTATAATATTTACAAATTGAAAAGTCAAGAAAGGAATGAGTATCAACGTTGTTCAATTGAAAAGAATAAAAAGGGAACACACTAAAATCTTTATGTATTTGGCACTAAATTCCTTCCATGCTGTTTAATTTTTAATATGAATTTAAGTTGTTTTATAATCTAAGAAATTAGAGATGCACCAGATGAATTAGCTGGAAGAAAACCTGAGAGAAAGGATAATCATAATTTAACCAAGATGAAGGTTAAAATCAAAATAAACAAACATAGGACCATGTAATGATGATGGATGAAGTGGATGCAGAAGACATTACTATACCAGACCAGCATGCATATAAATGATGAATATAAAAATATAACAGAAAATCAAGGAGAATTTAATAATATCCAATAAAGCATATTTCATCACCTTTTTTCTGAAGTTAGGTAGATCTACTAGGTATCAATGAGTAAGGACATGAAAGAATTCAGGGATTTAAAATACTAGAACGTAGACTTATCCATGACTAAGTATATGTTTTATAAGGTCATATAACATTTGCATGGATTATGCTGAAATTTATTATAAATAATATTTGATAGTTTACATTCTATAAATTAAACACAATATTTAAAAGATTACTAGTACAATCTCACACAGGAAGTGAACTAATAAATTTTCCTTAAATCAACAGTGAATCAAATTTCTTAATACAAATTACCACAAATCAATACAAAGATTAACAAAACCCATAAAATTTGACACAATGCATAATTTACATTTTGATGAATTTATAAAGATAATGAACACTAAAGTAGTTGATGACATTCATCACCCAATTTTAGAAAAACAACATCAGCAAAAGCATCAATCAGCAAAACAAAACAAAAGCTGGAAAGAACTTAAAAGAAAACAAATGCAAAATTCCCCATGATCTCCTGCACATGGAACCTAAAACTGCTGATTTGGTAGAAGTTGAGAGTAGGCAAGTGATTGTCATCAGCCCAGTGGCATGTGGATATAGATGGCAAGACAGTGGAACAAAGGTATTAAATTACATATGGGCTCCCCCAAAAAACAAGTGCTTTAGAGTACTGTGACCACAGATGGTGAAAGTGTACTGTATGCTTTGCTTAAGAGAGAGAGAGAGAGAGAGAGAGAGAGAGAGAGAGAGAGAGAGAGAGAGAAGAGAGAGAGAACATACTTGGAAGATAATTCAGTAGATAAAATGCTTGTAGTGAAAGCAAGTATACCTAACTTCAAATCCCCAACAGCCATATAGAAGCCGGGAATGACTTCATATACCTGCAACCCCAGCATAGAAAACAAAGACACATGGATCCACAGAGTCTGCTTGGTAGCCAATCTAGCTGAAATAGTGTGATTCAGAGTCAGTGAAAGACACTGTTTCAAGGGCATATGGCAGCAGGAAGATACCTGAATCCTTTCCTGACTTCTGTATGTATTGTGTGAACATGAACAAACACACACACACACACACACACACACACACACACACAAAGGGTAGTGAGCAGGTAGCTAAATGAAAGCATTGTAATACCCTTAAAATAAAGACATGATAAATGAAGAGATACATATACTTAACCAAACTGAACTTTACACAATATTTACATGCTCTATAACTATGGAAATTCAAATAATGAGGGTGGTATTAAAAACACACATACACAAGAACAAACATACTCACAGACAAATATATGTCTATATTTACAACCAAAGAAAAATGAGCCACATGGGAGGATTATAGGTAGGGTAGAATAGGAAGACAGATATAATATCTAGAAGGGACTGGAGGGATGGAATGCAGGTAGCAGATTATGTGATACTATTTCAGGTAAAACATGGAAACATTGCATATTTATAGAGAATGCAGTGTAGAGGAGTATTGATGTGAAAAGCAAAGCCTTCAATAGAAGTAAATGTAAAAATCTGAACAGAACATAAAATTTTCAGTGCACTATAAAAAGGAGATTCATATTTTCATATTTTGGGAAATGAAATAAACACTTTATTTGAAGCAAGAGAATACAAGTCCAACACCAGAAATCTTAGAAAAGAGATGGAAGTTTATATCGTGGAAATTGATCTAAAAAAGAAATATAAACCTAAATTGATCAATTGCCATAGAAACAATAGTAAAGTAATTTTTTCTCAACAAACCATAGTATATTTATCAGAAGCAAAAATAAATAATTAAAAACAAAATCAGTATTTGAAGATACATGTGAGGTGAAATAAATTCTTATATTTTATTATCTGGAATGTTTAGTTATTATTAATGACATACATATGACATATGAATCACTTTGAATACACTCACTTTAAAACATGATAAAAATGTATCCCAAATATGCTGTTAATCCACATCCTTTGTTTTTTTTATTTATTTATTTTATATAACCAAGTCCATTTAAATGAAAGCAAATATTTATGGACAATATTTAAGAGTTTGGGTGACGTTCTTCGCGCTGGTAAGGGGCTCTGTCATGGGGGATTCGAAGAAGATTCAGAAATCCTGGCTGTAGTCTGCAAGGCTGCTTTGTCCAGCTGTTTTGAATGTAGGATCACCTGGTACTCTGTTTCAGGGGTCTGGCTTGATCTAACCACTTTAGTCTGGAAGGAATCCACATCTTTTCATTTTCTGTGGAAACAAAAATAGAAATCCTTTTCCCCAGTAACTTGTCCTTCAACTTAAATTTTGGAGTCAAAGCATTTTTATTTACTTATTTTTTTAATTTATTATTTTACATGTTGATCCCAGTTCCCTTCCTCCCTCCCTCCCTCACTCCCTTCCTCCCTCTTTCTTTCCCTTGCTTTTATCCTCTCTGCCCTCTCACATGCACCCTAACCACCCTCTCCTCCCATCCCCCCACCCCAATTCCATATGTAGGGGAATGCCATCCAGTTGGGGTCATGTAGATATGACAGGTCATGTGAAGTAGGGACTAGGGCTTCTCTCCTCTCTCTAGATTAAGGCAGTTATCCCTCCATGGGGGATGTGTTCGCAAAGTCCTTTTGTGCAACAGGGATACATCCTGGCTCCACTGTCTGAGGTTCCTTAGACTGCTCAGTCATTCTGGCTGAGACCCATATTCAGGGGGGCCTGAGTCAGTCCCATGCTGGCTTCCCAGCTATCAGTCTGGCGGCGGTTAGCTCCTCCTTGTTCAGGTAAGCTGTCTCTATGTGTTTCTGCCGCCTGGACTTGTCCTCTACTTCTGCACCTGGGTTCTACTTTAACTCAGTGTTTATGTATGGGTGTTTGCTCCTCTTTCCAACAGGCATTAGTTGAGGGCTCCATGGATGAGTTAGTTGTTGATCTCACTCTCCAGGAAGGGCATTTATGGTAGCCTTTCCACGGAAGCTCAAATTGTTAGTTGGCTTCTATTTCATTGCGGGTTATAGGTCTATTTAAGTTGTTTGTCTGTTCTTGATTTATTTTGGTAAGTGATAGTTATCCAGAAATTTGTCCATTTCCTTTGAATTTTCAATTTTTGTGGAATACAGATTTTCAAAGTATGACCTGAAAATTGTCTGAATTTCCCCTGTGTCAGTTATTATGTTCCCCTTTTCGTTTCTGATTTTGTTAATTTCCATGTTCTCTCTGTGCTTTTTCGTTAATTTGGATAAAGGTTTGTCAATCTTGTTGATTTTCTCAAAAAACCAACTCTTCATTGCATTGATTTTTTGTATTGTTTTCCTGGTTTCTGTTTTGTTGATTTCAGCCCTCAAGTTGATTATTTCCTGGCGTCTACTCCTCCGGGGTGAGTTTGCTTCTCTCTGTTCTCTTATGTGACTATCCTCTGTTTGCTTCATATGGGCACTTAGTGCAATGAACTTCCCTCGTAGCACTGCTTTCAAGGTGTTCCATAATTTCAGGTATGTTGTGTCCTCATTCTCATTGAATATTAGAAAGTCCTTAATTTCTTTCTTTATTTCTTCTTTGACCCAGGAGTGGTGCAATTGCACATTGTTCAGTTTCCATGAGTTTGCAGGTTTTCTGCTATTTGTGTTGTTGTTGAAATCCAATTTTAAAGCATGGTGGTCCAATAAGATACAGGGGACTATTCCTATTCGCATGTATCTGCTGAGGATTGTTATGTCACCTAGTATGTGGTCGATTTTAGAGACGGTTCCATGTGGAGCAGAGAAGAAGGTATATTCTTTTGTCTTTGGATGGAATGTTCTATAGATATCTGTTAACCCCAGTTGAGACATAACTTCTGTTAGTTCTTTTGTTTCTTTGTTGAGTTTCTGATTTGTGGTCCTGTCTAGTGTTGAGAGTGGTGTATTGAAGTCTCCCACTATAAGTGTGTGAGGTTTTATATGAGCTTTGAGTTTTAGTAGTGTTTCTTTTATGAATGTGGATGACTTTGTATTAGGGGCATAGATGTTCAGAACTGAGACTTTGTGTTGATGGATTTCTCCTGCGATGAATATGAAATGACCGTCTTCATCTTTTTTGACTAATTTTGGTTTGAAGTCTAACTTGTTAGATATTAGGATAGCTATGCCTGCTTGCTTCGTATATCCATGGAAAATCTTTTCCCAAACCTTTACCCTGATGTTTAGATGTGTTTCTTGTATACAACAGAAGGATGGATTCTGTCTTCGTATCCATTCTGTTAGCCTGTGTCTTTTTATAGGTGAGTTAAGACCATTAATGTTGTGGGTGAGTAAGGACCATTGATTGTTGATGCTTGTTTGACTTAGGTTTGTTGTTGGCAGTGGTATTGTGAATATATTAGTTCTGCTTTATTTACCCTTAGTTTCTGGTGTAGTTGGATTATCTATTGCCTACATTTTTGTTGGAGTAGTTACCTTCCTTGGGTTGGAGTTTTCCTTCCAATACTTTCTGTAGGGCTGGATTTGTAGATATGTATTGGGAAAATCTGGTTTTGTCATTAAATATCTTGTTTTCTCCATCTATAGTGATTGAGAGTTTTGCTGGATATAGTAGCCTAGGCTGGCATCTGTGTTCTCTTAATACTTTTAGAACATCTATCCAGGACCTTCTGGCCTTGAGAGTTTCCATGGAGAAGTCAGGTATAATTTTGATAGGTCTGCCTTTATATGTTACCTGTCCTTTTTCCTTCGCTGCTCTTAATATTTTTTCTTTATTCTGTATGGTAGGTGTTTTGATTATTATATGTTGAGGGGTCTTTTTTCTTTGGTCCAGCCTATTTGGGGTTCGGTATGCTTCTTGTACTTTAATAGGCATGTCCTTCTTCAGATTTGGAAAGTTTTCCTCGATGATTTTGTTGAATATGTTTTCGGCACCTTTGAGCTGGGCTTCCTCACCTTCCTCTATGCCTATTATTCTTAGGTTTGGCCTTTCATGGTGTCCCACATTTCTTGGATGTTTTGTGTTAAGGATTTGTTGGATTTATGATTTTCTTTGGTCGATGAATCTATTTCTTCTAGTTTATCTTCTGCACCTGAGATTCTCTCTTCCATCTCCTGAATTCTGTTGGTTATGCTTGTGTCTATAGTTCCCGATTTTTTGCCCCATTTTTCTATTTCCAGCATTCCTTTGGTTTGTGTTGCCTTTATTTTCTCAATTTCAGTTTTCAAGTCTTGAACTGTTTCCTTCACCTGCTTAATTGTTTTTCCTTGGTTTTCTGTACTTTCCTTAAGGAATTTGTTCATTTCTTCCACCTTTTTGTTTTTTGTTTTGTTTTTTTTTTTTTTTTTTTTTTTTTTTTTTTCCTCCATTTCCTTAAGGGATTTTCTCACATCTTCTTTGAGGGCCTCTATCATTTTTATGATGGTAATTTTTAAGTCATACCCTTCTGCTTCCTCTGCTTTGTTGTTGTGTTCCATTCTAGTTGGTGTAGATTACCTAGATTCTGGTGGTGTCATGCTTGCCTTTCTGTTGTTAGGTGTTTTCTTGTATTGCCTTCTTCCCATAGCTTCTTCCAGTAGGTGTTGGTGGGGTCTCCCCCTCTCTCTATGGTACTTCCCCAGTGGGCTTATGTGCGTCAGAGATTCAATATCTGTAAGCTCTGTGTGGTCCAAGCTCTCTACAGGAGGTCTCTCTGCAGACAGGGACCCAAGGATGTGCTCAGGGCTGAGGATCCAGTAGAAGATGCCACGAGCCAATAGCTCTAGCCAATGGCTCTGGCCAATAGCTGACGTAAGAGGACAAAGTCTGAGCTGAAACTTGGGAAGGTTTTGCAGGATAGTCGGATATCACTGAAAACTGGAATTCTCCAGCTGAGTCCTTTTTCTTTAGCCAATAGGAAAGTAATTTATATACAACATGGCAATGTTATCAATCAGCTCAAAAGTAAATATTGTTTTAATTTAAAGAGATTATTTCAACATTAAAAACTGTAATAAAAACCAAAATTTTAAATATTTTTCTAAGTCTTTTCAAATTATTTTCTTAATTTTAATTTTTGATTCCAAATAGTATTTTAAAAACAAATTATCCTCATAAAAATGAAATTGAACAATAATGCTTACTACCAAGTGTGTTATAGTAAAAGCATTACACAGTGAAAAAGCACAGAGAACATATAATGTTGGCTTTATTAACATTTGGTGTTAGTAGAAAACAAATCTATAGACAAGCTGCAGTTGCTCATGGTTAAAAGTAAGAATTTGCTACATTGGGAACATGGATGTATCTCTGTCACCTTGGTGACACTTGTATAACTAACTGCACACTTGTTAAAATTTTTTGTAATGTATATTATGTTTTGTGAATCTGTAAATTGCATTTCAATAAAGATCAGTTTTTAAAAGATAAATGAATGTCAGACAAAAGCACCAGTACAATTATGTGAGAATTATGAAAACCTAAATAAGTGAATTATTAAATTTTATGAACACAATGGCCTAGCCCTCAAAGCAGTATTTCTTCCAGGAAATCAAACTGTAAAAATCATTGGCAAAATAAAGATAAATATTAATTAAATTTTATCTGTCATCAACAAGTTTTATTTTCAATAACAAATCTCTTTAATGACTTTAATTTAAATGAAAAATAAGGATATTATTTTCAACCAAAGTTTTCCTGAAAGCTATAAAAATATAATAAGAAATAGGTAAGCAAAGGGGTCAAGACCATACTGGGGAAATACACAGAAAAAGCTGACCTGAGCAAGTGGGAGCTCATGTACCAGTCTGACAGCTGGGGGAAGCATCATAGGATGGATCCAGCCCCCTGATGTGGGTGTCAGTAGGGGGCTTGGACAGTCTGTGGGGCAGTCTAATGGCAGTGGAAACAGTATTTATCCCTAGTGAAATAATGGGCTTTGGGAACCCACTTCCTATGGAAGGATACACTCTCAGCTTAGATACACTGAGGAGGACCTAGGTCCTACCCCAAATGATGTGACAGACTTTCATGATCTCTCATGGGAGGTCTCACCCTCCCTGAGGAGTGAGAGCTGCTGGGAGAGGGAACTGAGATAGGTATGTAAAATAAGATTGTTTTTAATTCAAATAAAAATTAATTTAAAAAAGAAATACAATTAAAAAGATATAAAAATAAGAGAAACATTGTAAATGATTTTATTTTGCATACAGTTATTTGTAACCAGAGAACTGTAATTTAAAAAAAAATCATTTTCAATTGATAAAGAGAACTTGGAAATATGGTTTGGCACATGATAGGAATTTTAGTAATTAATCTTTTTCTGATATGACAATACACAGTAATTAGAGCAGAATCAAAATTTTATTCATAATAGCAAAAGCCATGCAATAAAATCAACAATATTATTACCAATGAACATAACAATAAAGAAATATAACACTTACTTTATAAATATTCTAATAAACTCTTGAAAGATGTAATTAAAATCTGAACAAAGATAATTAAATGAAATATTTCCTACGTTTACTGTAAATGTCAGTTGTTCTGGAAGTCAGTATATTGGAAGTTTTTGTATGTTGTTTTAAAATTTTGTTATGTTAATAAATTTTGTTCTTTAATATTTCCATGAATGTACATAATATAAACAGGCTACTCTTTTCATTCTTTCCCAAACCTGCAAGCACCCTTCTTCCTTTATAATCTCTTTCCAATAGTCGTGGCTTTGTTGTTGTTGCTGCTGTTGCTGTTGAGTTTAAAGCCCTATCTGTGTGACCCTGAGTTTGGAACTATCCTGGGATCATTTGGAACTACAAGCGGTATCTCCAGGAGGCACACAACTGCATACTACAACTTCCATGTTCCCATAATCTATGTCACCATAGTTTAGCAGTAAGTGATAAGGTCACACAAAGCATTTCTCCATATGTAGATGACTATGAGAAAATGCAACCTCTGTGTGCCCAGTACAAATAGCTGCAGCTTCAGAGAGACTGAAAAACTGTGATGGTTATATCCTACTTTGTCTTCAGCATTTTGGAGCTCTGCTTCCTGTTTTCTAGGTCTTACATGTTTTTGGTCCCTGCCTGCACCATGCTACCTTCATTTTAAGGGGCACAAGTGCTCTCAACTGTCTTTTATTCTCAATATGAGTGCCTACATTTATTTTCATGGACTGCAAGGGGAAGCTTCTTTGATTAAGGGGGATAGGTAGCCTTTGTCTACAAGAATAAATACAGACATTAACAATGTGATTTGATCAAATCTTAGGTCCCTCCCTAGGGCCTAAGATTTCTTCCTCCATAGGTTTGGACTGGCTTTACATCATGAGACACTGATTCTCTCTAGTGGAGCATGCCTCAAATCTAAACAGAGAGTGGCTGGTTGCCCCATAACCATAATGTTACTTTTGCACCAATGAGTATGTCTTGCCTGCTAATTCATAGAATTCACATACCCATCATAACCCTCTAATCTTTATTTATAAAATTGGGTAAAATTGGCCCAAGTGTTTATATGAGTGCAAAAAATATGTGAAGAAATGCATGCAAAAGAATAGGAAGGGAATTGGCTTACATAAAAATTCTAGTACTGCTAGAGGTCTCAAAGATTAATAGAAAATGATAATAGAAAAGAACAGAAAAATAATTATGACACTCCACTTATTATGTATTTAAGGTCAAAATATAGCAAAATCATGTTCTTTTGTGCAAAACATTTCAAAACTTTTGTGGTCCAGTGACATAATTCAGCATGTAAAGGTACTCAACATTAAGTTCTATAACCTGGATTTGGTTTAATAACTTCATGGTGACTTACTCCTGCCAGAATGGCTAAAATTAGAAACACCAATGACAACTCATGCTGCAGAGGATGTGGAGAAAGGGGAACACTCCTCCACTGCTGGTGGGAGTGCAAACTTGTACAGCCATTTGGGAGATCAGTATGGCGGTTCCTCAGGAAAATGGGAATTAGTTTACCACAGGACCTGGCAATCCCCCTCTTAGGCATATACCCAAATGATCCACATCCATGCAACAAAGACATCTGTTCAACTATGTTCATAGCAGCACTATTTGTAATAGCAAGAACCTAGATGCCCCTCAAATGAAGAATGATTAATGAAGATGTGGCACATCTACACAATGGAATACTACTCTGCAGAAAAAAATAATGGTATCTTGAAATTTGCAGGCAAGTGGATGGCACTTGAAGAAACCATCTTGAATGAGGTAACCCAGTCACAAAAGAGGAACACAGTATGTACTCACTCATATATGGATTTTAGTCTTAGATCAAAGGATCACCAGCCTATAATTCACACCACCAACAGAGGAACTAGGATACAAGGTGTATTCTAAGAGATTAATATAAAGTCCCTTACAGAACCAGGAAGGGACAAGTCCCCCGAGCACAGTGGAAGTAGGGGGGCAGAGAATGGAGATAGAAGTAGGAGAAAACGAGCAGGATGAAAGGAAAACACTTGCAACTAGGAAGATTGAGCCCGGTTAGGAATAGAAGACAGGAGAGAGAGAGAGAGAGAGAGAGAGAGAGAGAGAGAGAGAGAGAGAGAGAGAGAGAGAGAGACAGAGACAGAGACAGAGACAGAGACAGAGACAGAGAGAGAGAGAGAGAGAGAACGTAAAAGAGGGAGCCAATATTGGTTTGAAGATAAAATTGAACATAAAGAAAGGTCTAGAGAACTACAAGACTGCCGCCAACTAACAATTTGAGCATCCATGGAAAGGCTACCATAAATGCCCTTCCCGGATAGTGAGATCAACAACTAACTTATCCATGGAGCCCTCATCTAGTACCTGTTGGAAAGAGGAGCAAACACCCATACATAAACACTGAGTTGAACTAGAAACCAGATGCAGAAGGAGAGGACAAGACCAGGTGGCAGAAACACATAGAGACAGCTGACCTGAACAAGGAGGAGCTAATGGGCCCCCAGACTGATAGCTGGGAAGCCAGCATGGTACTGACTCAGGTCCCCCTGAATATGGGTCTCAGTCAGAAGGACTGGGCAATCTAAGGGACCTCAGACAGTGGTGCCAGGATGTATCCCTGTTGCACAAAAGGACTTTGCAAACACATCCCCCATGGAGGGAAAACTGCCTTAACTTAGAGACAGGAGAGAAGCCCTAGTCCCTAATTCACATGACTGTCAGATCTACATGACCCCAACTGGATGGCATTCCCCTACATATGGAATTGGGGTGGGGGGATGGGAGGGGAGGGTGGTTAGGGTGCATGTGAGAGGGTAGAGAGGGTAAAAGTAGGGATGGAGGGAGGGAGGGAGGGAAGGAGAGGGAACTGGGATCAACATGTAAAATAATAAATTAAAAAAAATAAGTAAATAAAAATGCTTTGACTCCAAAATTTAAGTTGAAGGACAAGTTACTGGGGAAAAGGATTTCTATTTTTGTTTCCACAGAAAATGAAAAGCTGTGGACTAATGTGGTTTGATCAAGCCAGAATGCCTGAAACAGAGTACCAGGTGATCCTACATTCAAAATAGCTGGACAAAGCAGCTTTGCAGACTATAGCCAGGATTTCTGCATCTTCCTAGAATTCCTCATGATAGCGCCCCTTACCAGCATGATGTAGTTTGGAAAGAACGATGCCCAAATTCTCAAATATTGTCTATAAATGTTTGTTTTCAATTAAATGGACTTGGTTATGAAGTTATAAAAAAAAAAAAAAGGAAAAAAGACCTTCATGGTGGAAGAAGATAACTAGTTCCCATAAGTTGTCCTCTGACTTGCACATGAGTATCATGACATATCTTTTCCTACATTGCTCCACACATGCAAGCATGTGTTTGTGCACACACACACACACACACACACACACACACACACACACACACAAATAAATGTAATAATTATTCTCTAAAATAAACTTTACATGTAAAAAAGAGTCTATAATTAAATCAATAGTGAGTATGTAACAAAGTTTAATGTGAATGTTGTGAGTTCCATCCATTTCATAAAAAGACTCCTTTCATTTTTTTATTTATTTATTTATTTTATATAACCAAGTGCATTTAAATGAAAACAAACATTTATAGGCAATATTTGGGAATTTGGGCATTGTTCTTTCCCAATAGAAAGATTAGCAGTGTCTAGGAAGGAGTAATGTACAAAGGCATTTCTCAACAGCCACCAAATGCTAAGATACTCAGCTTCACCCACCATCAGTGAATGCAAATTATCCCTTTACACCCATCAGACTGGCATGCATCAAGCTGAGCAATAGCACCTATTGCTGGCGGGCTACAAAGAAAGGAGTATTTTAATATATTGCCATTGGAAGTGTGCATTATTATAGCCCATTTTGGAAAGCAATGTGGCAATAGCTATTAAGTTAAAAACATCTCTTAACCCAGTCATCCCATTGAGGGAACCTATGCTTCAGTAGGTAAGAATACACTGCCAGTGATAATTATCCCATTGTTTGTTTTAAAAAAATAAACTAGTAGCTAAATGGATTCTGATTAGTACAGGGATTGTTGGCTATTGTCAATAATACAGAAAATGATGTAATTCTTTACTATATAACTTTACTTAGAACAATTTCCCTGATGCATTGCTGAGTAGAAAAATCAGAATGCACAAAGTCACATTTACTATGATCTCATTTTCATTCTATATATTATATGTACATGTTTTTAAATACATATGCATTTGTTCATGTGCATATGTGTATCATGTATCTAACCTATCTATCTTTTGGTATTTGACTAGATACAGGTATGACATTACACATGAGATTGTTAAACAGCTCATGCGAGAGTGATAACAGGAAAGGGTAAGGGAGAGCAACATGGTAAAAAAGGGAAATATAAATTAGATACAACACATGTATACAGCCTATATAGTCTCCTTCCTGCAGTGTACATGTACTTGAGACTTAACTAAACAGCAGAGGATGGCGTAGTGTTGGGATGTCACCTCTAATTTCTCTCTTCCTAAATGAGTGTTGCCATTGAGTCTCCTTTTGAGACTTTCATGAAGTATGTTGCAGCTACACAGAGTCTCTAGGTAAGGGGCTGTGGAAAGCTTTCCTAATGTCAGGCTGCCAGAAACTAACTCCTGCCATCAATAATGAGAACTTGAGGATGAAGTCTGTGAAGGAGACCACAGCCTGGCTAGTACCTTGACAGCAGACTTGAGAGAACATACATAAAACTACCTTGTCTTTTGACTCTCAAGAGAGTCTGAGGTCAGAAGGAAAAGCAATCAGTGCCATCCACATAAAATCCTACACTTTTGTATTTTTATAGAGATTATTTTTAATGTAGATGTCTTTACTAAAACCAATACTTGTTCAGAAATATATTATCATATCCAAGTGCCACAACAACTCTGAAGGCAAGTACCATTGTCTTCTTTCAAGGGAGGAGCCTGAGAGTTAGTGAATCACGGGAGGCCAGGCCTTTGCTGTTTGGTCAAAGAGAGCAATAAGCCAGGATGACCAACATCATGTGCTGCTTTTTAGTTGTACACTGAGTACTTCTCTTATCCATCCAGTTGAAACACACACACACACAAACACACACACACTCACTCAAAACAAAAACAAAATGAAACAAAAACCCTAGATTGTTTTTGCTGCAGTAACCTGGTAAATTTTCGGTGTCTCTGACATTTTGCCCTTAAAAATGAAAGGTTTTAAAGCATGTAGAAATGGCCTCCAATTCCTAAGCAGCCTTGTCTTAACTCTTCTTACTGTCCATACTCCGCAGTACAGTACAGTACAGTACAGTACAGTAGAGGAAGTAGCATTTGTACAGTTCAGAGAAGATGCAAGAAAATGGATCTGTGACTGACTGATATGGACAGACAGTGGCTGGACTTTGAGAAACAAACCCAAAGTTAAAGTTTTCCAAAATGAGTCCTGAAGATGTTTTATCAGATGGTTAGTGTCTGGACCAGTTAGTTAAAACACCTGCCATCAAGCCAGACTACCTGAATGTAATGCTAATTACTACATAGTGAAGCAGAGAACTGACCCCCTGCAGGTGTCCTCTCACCACCACAAATGCCCATTCATGTGTTCTCATGCATCCTATGAAATAAACAAATATGTAAATTAGAAGGATCAGTGTTTTACTAGCTTGCAGAAATCAGAACTGAAATTTGAAAAATGACTTAAGAGCACAGAAAATTTGCAAACTAATTTATGTGTAGCATTGACACACATGAATTTTCAAGCTGACTTTGTCAGGTATTGTGTTATTAATAGTTCATTCTCTACCTCCCGGTATAAATTCCCTGCTGTTCTTTTCATTCTAGTCTCAACATCCCCCTACAGAGTCAACTTGACATTGCACTTCTATGCTACTCATAAACAGTGAGTTGATGATCAGTTTAGGGTGTTCTGTGAAGATGAAGTAAGAGTGTCAAAAACATTTGCCTGAATTATAAAAAGAATCCTTCTAAAAGCAAAATCTAAGGTACATAGTATTCCTCCTAAATAGTATATGTAAATTCTAGACATTTTTTCTATGTATTGAACAAGTGACAGGACAGTACTTCTAGAGGAAGGGCCTGGAACAATGGTGTCTTCAGTATGTTTGTTGACAAAATCATTATATATATATATATATATATATATATATATATATATATGCCTTGAATAGTATTCTTATAGTTATCATCACATTGAATTATAATGGTTCGGAGAGATTTAAGACATAAACATTAAAAATACAAAGACAAAAGAACATTGCAATTTTATCAGCTGAGGAAACTAGAACCAGAAATAAATTTGCCTTTCAACAAATTTTACAGAAGGATGCTTTAAGTGCTGGGCCACTTTCTCAGATCAATCTAGCAATCCACAATTTCTTCACTCAGCTAAACATTTTACTATTCAAACTATGCACTGAATTTTTGTTTCTTTTTTTAATTATTGTTTCAAGGTAGGACATCACTATGTAACCATAGATGACCTGGAATTCACTATGTAACTAGGCTGGCCTTGAACTCAAAAAGGATCTGCTTACTTCTTTATTTCATTTTTTAAAGATTAAGACATATCTTTCAAAAAGGTCTTAACTACATATAATTATTGCACATAAAACTATGTTTCACAAGGACATTCTCATAACAAGTATATAATGCACATTGAAAATGCATCCCAGCCCCCTCTACATTTTCTTCTTGCTACTTCACCTATCCTCCTTCCCTTTGGTCCCTAGAAGGCTTCAGTTTTTCTTTCAAGATAGCTGTATCTTATGTAGAATTTTTTGGATATTAAAGATATACTCTTTCTTTTGTGTTCTATAATTATTCTTCAGTTTTTCTCCTTTATAAAATAAATTTCAATGTTTAGATAATTATATTCTCCTGAGAGACCCCGCTTAACAGCCCCTTTACATGGCCTTTTCCCCCTCATTATAGTGCACATCGTGTTCCTCTGCTGGTTTCACCTCATAGCATTTGCTTTCTTTAAGGAAGTGACATTTTTGAATGCAAGCTCAGTCCTGGATTTATGAACTTTCTGAGGAAGTCTCCTACTTCATGGGCAGGGACTTGCAGGAAAAATTGAAGAGACGAGTTTCCAACTCCAGCATAATTTTTAAATGTATTAATCTGCTAAAAGTTTTATCTTATGAAGAAAATATAAACTTGAGCCTCAAAGAATGATATCTTCAACTCCCTAATTTTTTTTCAGGCCAATCTTTTAACACAAAAATTGTTGAAAGATATTAAAGCATGTTACCCCTTATGAACTAACCCATTGTGTGTGTGTGCGTGCGTGCGTGCGTGCATGTGTGTGTGTGTGAGCTTAATACTCATGTGTAATGTCAGCTCCCTTTCTATAGTTTTATCTCCAAAAGTGGTTTGGAGATGACTTGGTTTCACAGGTGCTCATGATCCCAACCCTGTTTCCTTTAGGCTTCTTTCACTTAACATGCTAAGCCTCCCTTCTCTCAAGCACTGATCCATCTGTCTGTGTTTAACTTGTTCCCTTATCTCTCTCTGTATGTGTAAGCAAACATATGTGTGTATGTGTGTATGTGTGCATGCATGCAATAACTTAACTAATTGTTTTTTTATTTAAACTATGTAGGCAATTCCTACTTAGCTGTATTAAATATACGTGGATCCCCTATGTCTTAAATTATATCACCTTTCAGTATTAATCTTTCACTTTGAAATTTATAAAAAAAAAATGACATTATGGAAACAGTAATTATAGCTTGTTCCTAGAAATCTCAGAAGACTAGAACTAAGAAGCAGATCATGAAATCAAAAGAAGCAATTTGAAAATGAATGAGAGGAAATACTCTGTTTCCACGGCAGGGAGCAGAGCTGTGGAATTGTGCCTCTAAGTGGTATTTTAGTTCAGTTAATAATAAGGTAGGCACCCTAGGAGGTAGTTGTTGGGAAAGTCTGTCTTTATTAAATTACAAGTATTCCTTGAAACTCATCTTTTTCAGATAGGAAAGATGCAATGGTTAACAAGCAGACATGCCTGTGCCAAGTGAGAAGTCTGGAAAATGACTAGGGAAGAATTATAGGATCTGAGCTTACTAGGGAGCACATGGAAGACCAGAGAAGTCTCTAAACAGGCACTAACTGAGACATAACCTGATGAGGGAAAAGAAGATGCTGATTTTGACTTTGGTCTCAATAAAATTGCTGAATTCTCCCATGTGGCGTCAACTGATATTCTCAGCGACTGACAATGTGCTTCCAGTACAGAAAATAAGCTCTGGATTATTGTGTATTTTATTCCTCTACTATGTTTAGCTTTATCTTCCTTACTAACATATGAACACATTCTCCAATACTAAAGTGAAAAATACACAGCAAGATGAGAGTTTGCTTTCAACTCCTGCAATACAGAACACCATGTCACCAACATAGCAATCCAGAACCTGCTATCCATGCCATTTTCCCAGAGAGTAAGTAGTAGGTACAGGCTTATATTTGATTTAAATAAAAAGTATTATATAAGCTTCTCTGAACTGTGCATTATGCCTTAGTAACATATATTGATGTTTTTTTCACAATATGCTAGGATTTATTTTTTTTCCTCTTTGTTTAGAGACAGGCTGTCAATACATACCTCAAGATGCCCCACAACTTAAAATATCTCTGATTCCTTGTTGGGATTACTGGCATGAGCTACCATGTATAGTTTTCCCCTCCTTCTAGCCTAATTGGCTTTCCCTTCCCTTTCCTTCTTCTTCCTTCCTTCCATTCTTTACTTCCTTGGTTCTTACCATGTGGTCCTATTTCATTTTGAATTCATTATACAGCTCAGTCCAAACTTAAACATGTAGACTTCCTGCCTCTGCCTCCTAAGCCTTCAGATTTTATCATACACCATCATGACTGCATCCCTACCTTTTTAACTGTCACAGGCTATTTCATTTTTTAACTCAGACAGCCCCATGGTTATGGATATTTATATTGTCTTTAATTGTTGGGCAGTATTAAAACTATGGATAACAAATATGCCTTCTAACTAATTAAGACTCTGAAGGCTTTCATGTGGTATCAAATTAATAAAATACAGTTCAAAACTTTTATGCTGTTATGAACCCATCAACATTTGATGCCTACTTTCTTCCTAGATAGCTTCCTACTTTCTCCAATTGTTGACTTTATTGTGGTCTAGGCAAACAGCAACTCTTCTTCCTCACATGTCAAATCGTCTCACCTTAGCTTTGAGTCTAATATATTATACCTTTTACCATGCTGTAATCTACAAATTCTGCAGGACTGACTTCTTCCAATTACAATTAATTTTTATTTTTTATACAAATAGGTGCTTTCCTTAATCGTTGCACAGTTTAATTATCTACAGATACTTTTAAAGCCAAAATAAGGAAGGACTTATACTCTATGTGGTTGCCATGTTAGCATTCTTCTTATGCCTCTAGTTGCAAAGAACTGAGGGCTCCAGATGCACTTTGAATGTTAAGTACTATGGACATAAATCCAATAAAGTCTAGTACCACTGCAGAGAAGGTATAAGGAACCTTTCTGTGTGAACATGTTCATCACTATTGGAAAATAACCACATGTATGACTTCTAGCATTATTCTGGACTAACAATTTAGTCACAAGTGATCATAGTGATTGTAGCATAAGTAGAGATATCACGGCAAGAAAAAAGTTATATTTTATCATTAAAAATGGCAAATGCTAGAAATTCAAGCAAGCTTTATATAACTCCTCTAATAAACTGTAAATAAAAAAAGCAGGAGAAGAATAAAGTAGTAACATAAGGATGGGGAGATGTTATAAAAACAAGTTTATTGGTGTTTCTCTATTGGATGGAAGAGAATGTTATTAGACATATTTCATACTTTATATAAGAAGTTCAGTAATGATTAAGAAATGCAATGCATGGTTTCCAGAACAGAGCTATATTTATTTCTTCCTCCCCTTCCTCCCTTTTCTCCTCCCTTTCACCCTCTTCTTCTACCTCCTCCTTTTCCTCCTCCTTTTCTTCTTCTTTCTCTTTCTCCTCCTCCTTCTTCTTGGACTACTTTTTCTCTGTGTAAACAAAAGCAGAAGCTATCTGTCAAATGATTGTGATGCTTTAGAGGTAGGGAATTAGCAAATGGCAAATAGAGTGTGCTGATTTGGGTATCTGAACGTAATTATCAAGAAATAGAAAGGTAGGAACCACTCCTAAATTGTGAAGAAGATGGCTGGAAAATAGTAGGAACTAGAATAGAACTACAAGGGAGATGAGGATCTCAAAGAACTGAGACACCAGGGAATTAGATCAGCTATCTGAGTGGGCATTTAAGCAACCCATGAGTGTGATAAGAAAGGAGAAAGCAAAAGAGGAACCAGAGACCTAATGATGAAACAGATTATTGTACAGGTGAGAGTAAGGATGACTGAAAATAATGAAAACCTCAACGTAGATACACAAGTGAGAATTTTAAGGAAAAAACAAATATCATTTTCAGCATCAGACATACAAAAGATACAGAGTTTGAGACTCAAGATTCAGTGCTTTAGGATAGAATGTGCTGAGCTTTAAATATCAAAGGCAATTCGGGTGGCCTGGGCCATAAGTTTCCAAGTGAGTATGATGATAGTACATTTCAAATGGAAAAATAGCAGACTTAAAGGTAGGGCAAGCATATTTTCCTTAGAAAAGATTATGATAGGTTGGAAGTTGGGCTTGGTATGAGAAATAAGGAACACTGGGTCACAAGTAAGTAATAGCTTGTAGTTCAATTTGACAACAATTCGCATGTAGGGACAGGGTACTTCAAGGAATTTCCTCTGTGGGTTGACCATCTATTTTGCAGCAAGTACACAATAGGCCATAGGAAAACAAGCTTAGGAAATAATGCTTCAGCTATCTGAGCTAAGTTTTCAATTTAATGCTCTAGAAAGTGGAGTCAATGTACTTATATTTTCACTGTACCTTCAATCCCCCCTTCTATCTACCCCCACAATTCCAGTTTCTAAAAAGATCCCAATAAACAAAGACAAAAGGCACAAAATAAAGATGTGTTGGAGAGCAATCAGCTTATTGGAGAACCAACCTCAGTTTTGTTGCTGTTGCTGTTTTTGTTAAAGCACAGGAAGAAGAATGATTATTTTACCTTAAAATATGATCTAGAGTAAGAATTGCTGCCTTTCACTGAGACTCATGCCCACTGCCAAGTCCTGTCACTTCACTTATATTCATGACCTCATTTAATCTTAACTTAAGTAAACATGGGTATGTTCTTCTGGTTTTTCATATCTTAGCTTGCCCATACCTGTGAGCCTGTGAATCTTTAAATAGATAACTATGTATCAGAGTTTAGCTGCATGGATATCTACAATATCACTTTTTCTTCTAGCATTTTTGCTTTTCTAAATCAAAGCACTAGATTTTGTGTGTTTTTGTTTTTGTTTTGGTTTTTTTTTTTTTACCACTTCTTTATTTTAATTTTTTATTCATTTTACAGTACTAGTTCTGAAGCCTCTCTTTCCTGAGACAAATGCACATGGTGCTAATCAATCAAACCTCTAGTTTGCAATAAACAGAATATATCCTGATGCTCTTCCAACTGGTACTTCAGGTAGGCACGATTCATTGATCAACCACAACAGGCAAGCAAAAGATGCTCACCATCTCTCTTCTGAGAGCAAACTGCCTTGAAGCATAGAAGGAAGGTGCAGTATTAAAGGAACATTAGGTAATGTACAGAAAGCTCATGGAAAACACTTACATGTACCTTTGGTAGGTGCTTTGGAATTCAGTAGCTTCTTGATACATGTATAGTTAATGCATATGAAAATGGAATATTTTACTTTTCCTTTCTCCATATTCCTTAATCTCTTAATTTTTTGTGATATTTCAATAGGGCTCATACATCATTTTTCTACTCCTTTGTTGAAAATATGAAGACTTCAAAGGCTGTGGGATGGGTGAGGGTAGTGGCCCTGAATGAGCTGTCACAAAGACTCTGAGGGGCCTGCTTCCAACTGCTGACAGATAGCTGAAGCAAGCCAGAGGTAATGATGCTGGTCGACTGGAGGGCTTTCACAAGGCCTATAATCAGTCACCTCCTCGATGCATGTCTTCCCCTGGAAAGTGACAGATGATGCATGAAGCCACAGTGGTAAAGCAAACTCTGTGTGTTCCAGAATCCCATGCCTACTGTTCTTACAATAAGTACTTCTTTTAACTACAATTTATTTTTCTCTGAAAATCTCTGTCTAGACATTGCCTTGGTTTCCAGGGATATTTCTTAACTTTACTGTGCTCTTCTGTGTTTGAGAAATGAAGTGCAGGATGGGAAACAGATCTTTCTGCTACTCTGCTATAGAAATTGTTCAGAATCAGAAGGATGGGCCATTTTGAGTATATAGTTCTTTTTGCATAGACCCAGGATGAAATAAAAGATTTTAGGAATCCCTACTTAGTGTGTGGCATTTTATTATACTACATAAGTAATACTTTGAAAGCATTTCTTATACACTCATTCTTTGAATGATATTAAATGAATTGTATCCCATTAATACAAAAAACAGGTTCTATTTCTAAAATGCAAAGTGGTACCTTTCCCCCAGCTCTCTGCTCTGGTTGTCTTATTTAGCAACACTTATTAATTCTTTATTGAATTCATATGGAAGAACAACTGTGTTCCCCTGCTGTAACCTTGAAACATCTAACCTTCATATACATATTTGTTCAGGGCTGAATTAACGACTGATCCTTTACCACATCAAACTTTGTCAGAGTCTGCTCACTTCACCCTCCCCTTCTGTATTTATGGATATGGTGTGTGTGTGTGTGTGTGTGTGTGTGTGTGTGTGTGTGTGTGTGTACATGCACACATACCCATGCATGCATAAGTATATTTGAGAGGGAAGAGAGGAGAGAGCAAGAGACAGATATACAGAGACAAAGAGACACACACACATGCATTCATGGAGAGAGGGGAGGAAGAGAGAGAGAGAGAGAGAGAGAGAGAGAGAGAGAGAGAGAGAAGAAGGGAAGAGAGTTGATCTTTCTAATTCTTATTCATATCTAAAAGCAGAGATCATAATTCTCTCTCAACCTCTGTTACAGAATCTCCCCAAGGATCATATAATGTGAAAATACCTTGAAAATTCAAAGTCCCCGAAGTACTCTACATGTATCAATTATATTCACATTACCGAACGATCATGAACTATGAGATTGGAATCTTTGATAAGGAAAACTTTCATGAGAGATGCTTTGGTTGTTGTACTATCTTTTCATCTTTTCTTTCTCCTTTATTTCTTTTCATATGCACATATACAAACACAAGCACAATTTGCTGATATAATAAAAACAAATTTCATTTAAATAAAATAAGCGACATATATATGCTACAGATCAATTAGAAACTCAAATTTTCTAGGATATTTAATTTCTTTTCATATTTATTTGCTGATGACAAGAACAATCTTGTCCAAAATCTCTCTGTTCCTAGTCAACATTTGAAATTAAAGAAGTTGCAAGGGATTGCAACAACCTTAGGTGGATAGGTAGTCTGCCCTGTGCAATACCAGAAGGTGATAGAACAGATTACATTCTGTGATCAGGGTATCTCAATCCTTAATTGTGGGATTCTTTGTTGTGTCTTCATTCTGACAGGAGAAAGAATCTTGTTTGTTTTAAAAACCAAAGTGATAATGGCTAAACTTGGATCATTTGTGCATCCAGGAAAATGAATAACACCATTGGGGTTGGATAGACCTAGTTTTGTGTATCACTCCGTATTCTATAATATATGCATCCTTGGACAATTAAGTAATATGTAAAAAACAAATATATTTATTTCATGGGAGAGGAAGAGAGGCAATCATTCAATGTTAGATCCAAATTAAGGTGGGTGTGGCTCATTTCCTTTGCATAATGATCAGTCCTAGTATACTATGGAGAATAAAATAAGTTCCTGCCCTCATGAGGTCTGATTCAGTAGACCTATATCGCCTTTTTGGGTTCCCTATTTCCCCAATATCTATCATTTCTCGTGTGGTGATCCCTATATCTAATCTACATGAATCCTGTGAGCCACTGCCATGTTCTCTTCAAGGTAACTTACTTCGACTTCCATGGTCAATGTTTCTCACACATCAATTCATCAATGTGAAGAACTTATGACATTCTATCTTAGTGGGCTGATACAAAAATGGGAGCTAGAAAATGACCCCAGGCTTCTCTCCTGGATAATTTTTAGTTAATCATTGTTTCCTCAAACAAAAAATGATGTAAGCAGCTGGCAAATAATGTGACTTTGAATTATAAGTCTATGGAACTTTGAATTTTCATTGTTACTATCCCACATATGTTGTGAAACATTAAGACTACATAACCCATCAACATCGTGACTGATTTTGAGTTTACCTTTTGAGTTTAATCTAGAAGATTTGAGATAATGATTTCTTTGAAACTAGAAGTCATGGTGCTGAAGGGTAACAGCAAGTGAGGTGGCTGAGATCATGGATGCTCCAAAAGCCTCTGTACCTGTGGGTTTACTGACACACAGACCAGAAATGTCCTATTTAGTGAAAAGGCAATTATAGGAATATATGTAAATTTTGTCTCAATATTAAAAGTGTTTTCTGTGGAAGAAGAAGTACACTAAGTTTATGTGGGTTTGCAAAGGAGGACTGAGTAGTCTATGGGGACCCTGGTAATGGATCAGTATTTATCCTTAGTATATAAATGGACTTTGGGAGCCCATTCCACATAGAGGGATGCTTTCTCAACCTAGACACATGGGGGAGGGTCTAGGCCCTGCTCCAAATGGTATGACAAACTTTGAAGACTCCCCATGGAAGTTTGGAAGTCTGCTCCCTGGGGAACAGAAAAGGGATGGGGGTTGGGTGGGAACAGAGGAGGGCGGGGGGGGGCAGTGCAGAAACAGGGATTGACATGTAAAACAAGCTTGTTTCAAATTTAAATAAAAAAATTATCACACATGCACACACACACACACACACACACAAAGAGCTAGGATAGGAGCAATGGCCTAAAGTTTCAAGTAGAAAATGTTTTATCAATTCAATACAACTTATTATTATTGCATTGTGTGTGTGTGTGTGTGTGTGTGTGTCCACATGTCTATGTGCAGATACACACATGCTGTCCTGCACATGTATAACATGTATAGGTCAAAAATACCTTTGGTGAAGCAGGTCTTTCTTTTAGCAGTAGGTTTCAGTGCCAAACTCAAATCATCAGCCTTGAGCTGCAAATACCTTTACCCACTGAAACACCTTCCTGGCCCCAAAGTGTTTTTAATACATGCAAGGATAACCATTTTAAGCATTCATTTGGAATGAGGATCTGACTGGCATGTTTTTTTGTAACTTAAGACAAATTCACAGTTTTCCTAGGTTACAGCTGTGTCCCAGGCCAGGCAAAAAAAATCTTTTCCTGCCTATTTCCTCTGCATGAGTATTGGTTGAGGTACTGTGTGGAGGCAGAGAGACAGCTCAGTGGTGAAGAACACTGTCAAGAGGACCGGGATTCAATTACCAGCACTCATGTGACAGCTACACCTGTCTGTAGTAAGCTCATGGGAGAAGTCTTCTTTTAAATCAATGTAATTTTGTATTTCTCCTATCTATAATTACTTAATATATTTCAGGATTATTTGGACTTAAATCTCTTGATGACCTGAATATTTCTACTTCCTGCTTCCTGGCTTTTGACATCCTCATATCTAAAAATCAATCATCTGGAATGGGTTATTTCTCTGTACTGCCAGCTCCTATTTCTGTGATTCCATGTATCAGCTTCCCACAATGTAGTAGGGAAACCCTTAATTATTGCTGGGCAACAGTGGTACACACCTTTAGTCTCAGTGCTCAGTAGGCAGAGGCAGGTGGATCTCTGTGAGTTCAAGGGCAGCCTGGTCTACAAAATGAGTTCCAGGATAGCCAAACCTACAATACACACACAAAGACACACACACACACACACACATACACACACACACACACACACCTGTCTGGAAAAACAAAACAATAACAAAAAGCCCTTAAGTATCAATGGAACTTTGATAGAATCTGTGTTAATACTTGTAATTTTTCCTCTGTGTTTTATTCACTTGTCCTCACTCCTAAATAACCAGCTGTCTAGTTTAGAATTGTGCCCTGCTCTGGTTTGTTGTCTGAGTGGCAAAAGGAGATGCTTTATTCATTAGACAGAAGTTTATTCACAGTGTTGGGCTTGGAAATCAACAGCATCACACCTCCCATGCTTTAAATATTTTGGTGAGAAGTCTGGTGCTTTCTGAGTTTGGGTAAAATAATTAACAGTGTCTCCTAAGAAAATGATAATTGCACATCTCACGTAGAAATTGAAACATAGATGAAAGAAGAGAAATTTTGTGGAGAAGAGGTAAAATAGGCACACACCACATTTCTTGAGATGCAATTAATATGTTATAAATTTAACCCATTTTACTACAATGGCTTTCATGGACTCAAACATCTACAAACTTCACGGTATATGACTTTGGAGTAATTTTATTTCCTTAAGGGAAACTGCACACTCACTAGAGGTCATGTCTATCCTTTTTCTATTCTATACCAAATTCCCTAACCTTCAGCAAACAAGAAAAACTTGTATTCTAAGCATTTTGCATGCATGGAATTGAAAGAGTGGTGTTCTCTTGGACAGACTAATCTCACTTAGATTATTTAATTTATTTATTTTATTGTGGGTGTTTTCATTTCCCACTTCTTTTCCTTCCTTCAAACCTTTCCATATAGTCCACCATGCTCTTTTTCAAATTCATGGCCTCCTTTTTAAAATTAATTGTTGTTATAAACAAATGTATCTGCATATATATTCCTAAATATAACCTGCTCAGTCTGTGTAATGGTATATATATGACCATTTGGTATTGGATAACCAATAGGTATGCTTTTCCTTGGAGAAGACTTTCTCCCACTCTCAGCATTTCTTGTTTGCTTGTAGTTTTCTCTCCATCCAGGATTGAGATCTGTGTGCTTTCTTTGTCCACTTAAGCATGTCTAGTACTGTTGTGTGTAGCATAAAAATAAAAGACCCAGAGACTGATACTGGGGTTCGAGCCTCAATCTGAAAATCAGAAAAGCAAATCAGCCAGCCACTAGCTCTTACCTCTACCTCAGCTCAGACCAAAGGGGCAATCTTCAAATTGCTTCCAATTTCTCTGCTCCTCACATTCACTCAAACTGCTATGCTTTCCTCAATGTGGCTAGAGTCTATGGCTGGAGAATGAATGCGAACTCTGAGACCCATTCCTGTAGTAAATACCTCTCATGAGTCTTTGGCTTAAAGGTTTGTTATCCCAAGGGCTGAGATCATTTTTGAACTGTTTTTCTTTAGGGCTGTACATATTTCATGGAGCTCAGTGTGGCATAGAACTAACAGAAATCTCTCTATCTCTACCTCCCAAGTGGTGGGATTAAAGGTGTGTACTACCACCTCCTGCCATCCATAGTTTGTGGCTTATTTTGCTTTCTGAATCCTCAGGCAAGCTTTAATAATCATAAATAATATGTCACCATAGTTGTCTTTTTTCAGCTCATGTTTGGGAATTCATTTTGGTAAGACTTAAAGAGTGTAGTGTCTGACCTTCCTAGAAGACACAACCTCACAGCAAACTCTAATCTTCAGGAGTTGTTTTGTAGATGTGTCCCTTGGAAGTGGGCTCCACCTGGGCACATTTTGATTGGTTGTGTATTTCTATAATGGTCCCTGTCTGTTGCAAAGAGAAATTTCCTTGATGAGGGGTGAGGAATACACTTTTCAGTGAGTATAAGGATAAAATGATGGTTTGTCTAGTTATTTTAAAAGGTGTCAGAATTTTATTCTTTAATGATATCTAATACAATGAATATACCATTATTCCACCAGCTAAGCAATTTTTAACATTCATCAGTTGAGAGCCATGAAGTTTATTTCTGTCTCTCTGTTGTTATGGTACTAAACAAAATGTTCACATACATGTTTTGATATTCTCACATTTTGTGCAGTTCATTATATGTTTGTCAACTACTAATGACCATGAGATGAGGCCTGCCCTGTACTGGTTCATATACTCAGTATCACAATATTGGAGAAAGCAGATTTTAATGTCCCAGTAGGTAAAAATGACAGTCAGTTAACTATCACATCAAAGTTGGACAAACCAACAGAAGGAAAATGAGTCTAAGAAAAGGACCAAGAGTAAGAGACCCACTGATTTCCACATTTATGAATCCCATAAAAACACTAAACTGGAAGCCATAATGTAAACACGAGGGCCTAGTGAAGACCTGTGCTGGTTCTATGTATATTGCATCAGTTTCTGCGAGTTTATATGAGTTTTACTTATGTTGATTTAGAAGACCTTGTTTTCTTGGTATCCTCTATCAACTCTGGATTTTAAAATCTCTCTGATCCCTCTTCCACAGAATTTCCTGAGCTCTGAAGAGAGTGATTTGATGGAGGTGTCCCATTTAAGGCTGAGTGATTCAAGGTCTTCTCTTACTGTCTGTGTAATGCCTGGTTGTGGGTCTCTATATTTTGATCTGCTGCAGTAGGAAGTTTCTTTGATGATTGCTAAATAAGGTACTGGTCTGTAAGTACAGCAAGATATCATCAGGATCTATCACATTTTTTTCTTTTTTTTAGAGTGGTATTACTTGGTTTTATCCTAAGCTACTTAGTTTGAGGTTCTTGCTCATGTAAATAGTTTTGGGTATAGGTTCTATCTTGTGTAGCAAGATTTAAGTCAAAGAAGTAATTGGTTGGTAACTCCTACAAACTTTGTCTAAAGACTATTTTAGAGATAGTATATCATTATAAATAAAGGCTTTGTTGTGGACTTAGTGTTTCTGTTTCTATTCTGACAGCTTGTAGAGTACATTCCTGTGCCAAAAATTCTGGGACACAGGGATGAAGGCTCTATGGAAGCACAAGCTCAACATCTCCATCTTCAGGGAGTTCTACAGGTTTTGTCTTCAGCAATGGAGACTTGCTGTCAACTTGTGAAGAATTACACCCTGGTTTTTTGGGGATTCCTATGGGGCCCCCTCTGACCAACAATTCAATTAGATATAACCCAACCCTAGTATTGGAATTTTTGTTTGGTGACATGAGATGGCCATTTGAGAGTCTGTCTATCCCATTATTTGCATATTTACATATTTTATGAAACTTCTAGTGCATTATTTTTCCATACTTCCCCTAAAATGTCCTTTGATTTTAGCTTTTTCCATAAAACATCCCAGGGCCACCCCTTCCTTTCCCCTTCCCACTTGATGATTCCATTATAGCCTCCCATCTATCCATATCTATTATATTTATCTTTCTTAATGAGATAAATATGTTTATCCTAGTCTCTTAGTGTATATATACTATCAATGGTTCTATGAATTATAACTTGGCACCTGTAGGTAAAGGTTTCTATCTAGACCACTGATCAGCTCTATCCAACCAGAAACTCCCCAAATAACAACACAGAGACTTAATAATTAATCATAAATGCTCAGCTGGCAGCTTAGGCCATTCTCAATCCAGCTCTTACAACTTAAATTAACCCATTTATATTAAACTATGTGCTGCACCAAGACTCATTTACCTCATCTATGAACTTCCTATGTTGCTTCTTCAGCATCTAGCTAGCAATTACTTCAACTCTGCCCTCCTTTCTAGCATTCTGTCAGCTCCCAAAAATCTGCCTGTCAGTGAATCAGCTTTTTTTTTAACAATTAATCAAAACATCTTCACAGTATACAAAAGGATAATTCCACAGCACCCCAGTGACAATATCTAGCCCTTTTGTATTTACAAAATTACAGAAAATATTATCTGTCTTATCTTTATGAGTCTAAAGTATTATACCTAATTTATCTTTTGTCCTTTTATTAAAACTAAAGAAAACTAAAAGTTTAATTATTTAGTCTTTAAGTCAATCAAAGATCCCAGAAGTGTTTAATTTCAATGTTACCTAACAACAGAGGTGTATGGACAGTCACCCAAAGTTCTTCTTCAGCATTGAGGCATTCATCTTTAGCCTGCAGGCCTAGTATATCTGACAATTTTAAAAAGCAGAGAATTTTGAAGGATTGCCTACCTTGTCATTGCAAAGTTTGGCACTCACCATATTTTGTATGCTGTTGGTAAAGTTTGGAAAGTATGCTATCAGCAATTAAGGCAATGACAATTTCTTTGCCCAAATAGCTAGCTGCTATGAGTAGGTTTCTTTCCCGCCTGCTAGCCTGGTCCTCCAGCCTCACCAGCCCCAAATAACATACAGAGACTCTGAATTTTATATAATGCTGTTGGCCAGTTACTAGTTTCTTATCGGCTAGCTCTGTCTTAAATATAAACCCATTTCTATTAATCTAAGTATTTCCATGTGGTTTTATCTTACTGGGGAGAGAGGCTGGTATTCTCTCCCTGTCCTCCATCTTGACTCCTCCTTACTACTTCCGGACTCCTCCTTGTCTCCTAATCCTGCCTATCTTGCTTTCCAATTGGCCAACAGTGATTTATTCATTAACCAATATGAGAAACATATTTACAGAATGACATCTCCCATCAGCTAGCTTTTGCCATAAAGATAGAAAACTCTAATCGGAGGTTCTTTCATGCCCATAATTCTATTTTGAAGTAGATTGGTGCTGTCAGGAAAACATGTGTCTCACTAACATGAAAAGCTTTAGGTTATTTAATATATTTAATTCCATAGTCTGTATGTCTTTAAAGTGTTAGAAGACCATCTGTCTATCTAAATATATATGTTTAACCTTGAAAACATATCTAATATAGGGAAAAGTTTGATAATTATAGTTGACTAGCTAACCTATATTTTTAATTATACTTACAGTCTAAATTAAGTGCATACACACAATATCCCAAACAAGAGTAGAAACATATATACAGCATGATAACATTAATCATAAATTTGTATCAATAAACCAAAATTTATATCAATGTAAAATGTTTTGAGATTAATAGTTGTTTGATTGAAGTAAATCCAGTAATCTACCCTTTTATCTCATCATTTTCACACCATATCTTTTTCCTTTAAAAAAAGAAGTCTTTGAAATTAACTCTTGTCTAGCTTTTTTTCTATGACAAATAAAAACTTGTAATTAACTTCTTTAAATGATGACAAACATTGATAACACATTTCTTTTTGGAATGTGGGCCTTGTTTTTTGTTAGAATGATTTCTGTTGTTTGGAGGTGCTGGTATTTTGGGGGAGAACCTTGAGAAAATCAGGGTAATTGTTAAGTCTTGGCTGAAGTATTTTGTGAGGTTGTATCATCTCAGCCAGCAGCCTTGAAGTTGTTTTGGATGCTGGATCCCCTGGACCATCCATTTTTATTGGTGCTTTGTCTACTTGCTCTGAAAATACATAAACTTTTAAAGGTAACATACATATCTGTAGTAATACAAGTATAGACTAAGTATTGTGTGCAAGTCAGCAAAGATTATTTTTGGTTTATATTTGAGCAGGTAAAATATACATCACATGTCTTGTAGTTCTTCTAAGTTTTTATGTCTATAATCTATTTTCAGTAGTGTGTTCTGTGATTGAACCTGATCATTCTTAGCCTCAAATGAATCTATATCTTTTTGTTTTGTGTGGGAACAAAGCATATGCTCTTTCCCAAAGCAACATATCTTTTGACCTTCAATTTGAAGTCAAGACATTTTTAAAATATGTAGGTTTTAATTTAGCAGCCTTTATAACCCTTCTTCTTCCCAGAATTCTCTCTATCCTGAAAATCCTGACTGTCAGTTTTTTTTTTTTTATGAACAATGAGAGCAACACATTTCACAGTTTAATGAAGGATCATTGTAATTGAACTAACAGCTTTTATTAACATATGTAAGAATACCATTTTTGTCTTTCTGGGCCTTGGATATCTTACTCAAGATGATTTTTTTTTCCAGTTACATCCATTTCCCTGCAAATTTCATGATGTCATTTTTATAACAGCTGGGCAATACTCCATTGTGTAAATGTAACACATTTTCTTTATCCATTCTTCTGTTGAGGAAAATTTCTATCTACTATGAATAAAATAGCAACAAATATAATTGAGCAAGAGTCTTGTGATAGGATGAAGCATCCTTTGGGAATATGCTGAAAAGTGGAATAGCTAGACCTTGAGGTAGACTGATTCCCATATTCCTGAGGAAGCAGCATAGTGATTTCAACAGTGGCTATATGAGTTTACACTCACATCAGCAATGGATGAGTGTACCTCTTATTCCACATCATCACCGGCCTGAGTTGATTTCTTGCAAATTCATCTGGGACTTTTTGCACAAATAAAAGCTTTGGCCATAACTTTCTGAGGTACTTCTAGGCATTTTTTTTCTTGAAAATACCTTTATCCTTTTGTATTTTCAATAGAAATTACATGATTTTAAATTTCTGAATACAGTACCCAAACTTCTTTCTTATTTTAACTATCCCACTGGAGGGGATATGGAATGATTTATCCTTCTGATTTTTATTTTCATTTTCCAAATAACCAGTGTCTTTACAAGTAATCTTTGGGGCTGTTTTTTCATCTTTTGGGAGGAAATTCCTACTAAAGACATTTGAACATTTAATTATGTTTTTTGCCTTTTCTATAATTGAATTTATAAGCTTTTTCATATAGTCTCTGCACTGACCCCTTATTTTATATGTGATTATATTTGTGAATACTGATGTCTGTTTTATGCCTGTTTAGTGGTAATTGAAAGAATCTATTGTGAAGACTAACCCTGTAGAATTTTTCTTTGCTTCAACATAAACCTTAATCCTTTCCTTCTAAAATCTGATCTTGGATCTCATTTGAGTTAATTTTTGTGTACAATGTGAGGCAGGAGTACAAAGACTTGCTTCACCATTGGCTTGCCATATTGGTCCCATAGGATTTACAAAAGGTAGTATTAATTACCTATGAAATCATTATTATGTTCCTGTTCCCTCATGTCCTCCTCTCCCCTCTATTTCTCCCTTTATCTTTCTGCTAACTCCCTCCACTCTCCTCTTCTCCATTTCTCTTTCTCCTAACTCCCTCTCTCCTCCCCACATGCTCCCAATTTGCTCAGGAGATTTTTGACCCTTTTTCCTTCTTTGTGGAACCGTGTATGTCTCTCTTATGGTCCTCCTTGTTTCCTAGCTTCTCTGTCACTGTGGATTATAAGCTGGTGATCCTTTACTCTATGTCTAATATCCATATATGAGTGAGTACATACCATGTTCCTCTTTTTGTGACTGGGTTATCTCAGTATGATTTGTTCTAGTTTCATCCATTTGCCTGAGAATTTCAATATTTCATTGTTTTTTCTGCTGAGTAGTATTCCGTTGTGTCACTGTATCATATTTTCTTTATCCATTCTTCAGTTGAGGGGCATCTAGGTTGCTTCCAGGTTCTGCCTATTACAAATAATGCTTATATGAACATAGTTAAACAGATGTCCTTGTTGTATGGATGAGCATCTTTTGGGTTATGCTTACAAGTAGAATTGCTGGATCTTGAGGTAGACCGATTGCCATTTTCCTGAGAAACCAACATACTGATTTCCAAAGTGGCTCTACAAGTTTGCACTCCCACCAGAAGTGGAGGAGAATTCCCCTTTCTCCACATTTTCTTCAGCATAAACTGTCATTGGTGTTTTTGATTTTAGCCATTCTGACAGAAGTAAAATTGTATGTCTGAGTTGTTTTGATTTGCATTTCCCTGATGGCTAAGGATGTTGAGCACTTTATGTGTTTTTCAGCAATTTTAGATTCCTCTATTTAGAATTCTCTGTACCATATTTTTAATTGAATTATTTGGTGTATTGGTGACTAGCTTCTTGAGTTCTTTATTTATTTTGGAAATCAGAATAGAAGAGAGAAAGAAAAAACACAATAGCGGGAGCCACATAGATTTAAAGGGAAATCTGGCACTAAAGAAATTTCCAGAGATCTACAAGGATGACCTCAACTAACAATGTAAGCAATAGTGGAGAGGCTACCTTAAATGCCTTTCGCCAATAATGAGATTGATGACTACCTTATATGCCATCCTAGTGTCTTCATCCAGTAGCTGATGGAAGCAGAAGCAGACACCCACAGCTAAACACTAACCAAATTCCTGCAGTCCAGTTACAGAGAAGGAGGAGTCAAGACCATGCTGGAGAAACCCACAGAAGCAGCTGACATGAACAAAGGGGAGCTCATGCACCCCAGACTGATAGCTGGGATACAAGCATAGGACCAACCTAGACCCCCTGAACATGGGTTCCAGTTAAGATGCATGGGAAATCTATAAGGCCTCTGATAGTAGATCAATATTTATTCCTAGAATACGAATGGACTTTGGGAGTCCATTCCACAAAGAGAGATACTCTCTCAGCCTAGACACATGGGGGAGGGCCCAGGTGCTGGTACAAATGATATGACAGACTTTGAAGATCCACCTCCCCATGGAAAGTCTCACTCTCCCTGGAGAGCAGAAAGTGGATGGGATAGAGAATCGGTGGTGAACAAGGCAGGAGGAGAGGGAAAGGGAACTGGGATTGACATGTAAAACAAGCTAGTTTGTAATTTAAGAGAAAAGGGAATAAAAACCCAATATTATTATGTCATTAAAGAAATTCAATTTTCTGATTGAATTTATTTATCTTGGTTTTCCTTTTAACTCTCAGTATATTCCATCAGTTAATGTCTTTACTTATGCCATAAACATTTAAAATATTTATTTTATTTTGCAAAGCATTTTTTTAGTCTAAATAAATGGGTTTCATTGTATAATATGTTTTTGTGTGTACATCACTGTGTCTTGCCCATTGCTCTCCCTTGCTCTTCTTTCTTGCCTCCTGTTATCTCTGTTCTCCCAGGAAACACTCACCACTCTGACTCTTTTGTCACAGATACATGTATATATGTGTTTATGCAGTCAGATTTCTAAATATAAGAGAAAACATGGGATTCTTTTTCATTGTCCATCTCCTTCTTGTTTTCCATCTCCTTTCCTTTAATTTTATATTTTATTTTTGTCTCTTCATAGCCCCATTTCACTGTCCTGCTCTCTATCATCTGTCCATCATCTGTCATGTTTATATTCAAATTCCAAAAAATGGTTGAATTATTATAAATATGATGGTTTTGTTTCTGAGTCTGCCTTACTTCAGTCAGTCTCTGGTTATATCCATTCTCTTTGAGATTACATGATTTTGTTAGGACTCAGTGCAGAATAAAATTCTGTTGTATTTGTATACCATATTGTCTTTTTTTTCATGCAACCGTTTATGGGTGTAGGTAAGGGCCTAATTCCTGGTTACAGAATAAACACATTCAACTATTGCTTATAGTTAAGTTTTAAAGTTAGAAAGTGTGAGTCCTCTCATTTTCTCTTTAGTAAAGATTATTTTTGGCTAACTTGAGGCCTTGAGTGTTACATAAACTTTTGGAGATCAACTTTTATAGAAACCAAGTGGAAAGTTTGCACAATATATAGATGAATTAAGAAATATTACAATTTTAACAATGTTAAATATTTTGGTTCATGGAAAGAATACCATTGTACTTATTTAACAATTTTAAATATATTTCACAAAAATATTTTGATTATCAGCATTTTCTACTAATTTTATTATATTTTTATTAAAATTAAATTATTTTTATATTATTATAGATGGAATTATCCTTTTAATTTGATTTTAGGATTCTTTTTAAGATCATATAGAAAAATGTTTGCATCGATAAATTTTATTGAGGCCAGTAGTCTTTGTGCCCCTCCTGCAACACATGACTTCAGAATCTCCCAACCCCTCCATGGCATTACGATGCCATGGATGACAAGGAAGCTGCCATTGACAATGTGGTGGCAGAGCATGTGATCAATGAGGAGAACCCTTTTCTTTATGATTTGGTGATGACCCATGCCCTGGAGTGGCCCAGTTTAACTTCCCAGTGTCTTAAGATGTAACCAGGCCTGAAGGTAGAGATTTCAACATTCATTTGCTTGTCCTGGAAACATACACATCAGATGGACAAAAACACCTAGTGACAGCTAGTGATTAGCTCTGTAATGATGACACTCAGTTTGGTACATCACATTATGACAGTGAACATGGAATTTGGAGGTGTGGGCTCGGTCCATAGGAAAATTGAAATAGAAATCATGATCAATGATGAAGGACAGGTACATGGAGCTCAGAAGGAAGTTTATGGTCTTCCTTGGAATCCAAATGTCAGAGGGAACTTACTTAGTGTTTCAGAAGAGCATACCATCTGTCTATGGGACACCAGTGCAGCTCCAAAAGAAGGAAAAGTAGTGCATGCAAAGACCATCTGTATAAGGCATACAGCTGTAGTAGAGGACATTTCCAAGCATCTGCCCTAAAAGGCTCTGTTCGGGTTAGCTGATGATCAGAAACTTATGATATGAAATACTCTTTCAAACAATACTTACAAGCCAAGCCACTTGGTGGATGTTCATACTGCTGAACTTCCTATCTTTCAATTCTTATAGTGAGTTCATTCTTGCCATACGATCTGACAAGGCTGTTGTCTTGTGGGTTCTGAGAAATCTGAAACTCAAGTTGCATTCCTTTGTGTCACATAAGGATGAAACATTCTGAGCTAAGGTGTCACCTCCCAATGAGACTATTTTGGCTTATATTATAGGCTGAATGTCTGAGATTTAAGAAAAAGTGGGGAATAACAGTCCCCAGAAGATGCAGGAGATAGCATACCAGAGCTATCGTTTCTTTATGGTGGTCACACTGTCAAGATATCTGATTTCTCTTGGAATGTGAATGAACCTGGGGTGATTTGTTTTGCATCAGAAGACAATTACATGCAAATGTCGCAAGTGGCAGAGAACATGTATAATGATGAAGACCCTAAAAGAAGTATGGATGCAGGTGGATCCTAGTCATGTCTGCACTTGTGATTTAGACTCCTCTTGTTTTCCTATGAATCTTGAGATGGATTTAACACTGGGTTGAGACAAAAACCTTGTTCAGTATTCAGCTACAATAGGTGCCACCAACAATACTATTAGCCCCAACCATGGGTGTTTTCTAAATCTTACTTGGCAGACTTAATTCAACAAAACCACAGACTTAAATCTAAATTTTTATTCAGGAATTTTCTAGTACCAAACCCAGGTCTAAAGTCACTTCAGAAATGGAGAATATTATCTGGAATTATTTTTCTTCTTATCCTATATCCCCAAGTTTTTCAGATTTTCAAGTAGAAGGCCAGAGTGGGTAAGGAATAGAATCAAATGAGATGGGTGTCTGAGCCGTGACTATAAATATTGCAAGATGTTATTTTTATTCAGGAATTAAAGAAAATCAACTCATAGATACCTACATTAAGGTCCTCACAGCTGACTTTCCAGGATGTGCATTTTGCTATGTAAACTAGACTCTTCTTGGTTTCGTTACTTAAGATTCCACATTCCTACTCCCCTTATGTTTTTGCACTAATGTATTTCTTGAGATGTCTCCACATTATTATTTTCTTTTCTGTGAAATATTTGTGTGTGTGTGTGTGTGTGTGTGTGTGTGTGTGTGTGTGTGTAACTTGGGACCACCAAGTTATAACTATGTATGTTTTTTTATGGCAGTCATACCACTAATAAGCTGTATAGTTGAGAAAGAGTGAATTGCTAGTTCATATTTGTTTTTAAACTTCAATTAATAATTGTTAAGACATGCTTATTTAGGGGTTAGTCCTTGACTACTGTGGTTTGATGTCATCTGTATTTTGGTTGACCTGTCTCACCATCAGGCTTGTTGTTCTCCATGGCTAACTGTAAGTGCTTATAATAAAATAAATTGCTTTTGTATATAAAAAAGAAAAAATTGAAATGATTTGAGTTTAATATATTGCTTATTTCAAATTTACTATCTGTATTAGTTTTTACATCTACAAAAAAATGTATGTGTACGTATTCAGACAGGAGAAGAAAGAGAGAAAAGAAAGGTACAGAGAGACAGAGAGATGAGGAGGAGAGGAAAGAATATGGATGTACAAATGCCTTTGTATGTCATTTATTTTTCTGAACTGGGGATTGAATATAGGGACCCATACCTGTTAGACAAGGACTCCCCAATTAGCAATTATCCACAGACAACATTGAATTTCTTAGTAACATATATAAACTTATATATAAACATATATAAAACTTGGAATTTAATGCTATCTGTATATATTAGTTTCTTTTTATTGTTGTGTTAAAACCCATGGCCAAGGCAACTCCTACAAGAATATATTTAATTGGGCTTACAGTTTCAAAGGAATATTGAATTTTCCTTTGTAATTTGAATGTCTGCATTTTGTTACATACTCCATGTGTTTGGTTAGAACTCCGAGTTTGGTATTGAAAACAGTTGTGAGAATATATATTTTTGTGTGTTTGAGTGCCTGTGTATATATGAGAAAAACATACATCTTTACATTTTCTCCATATATCCAATATGCAAAGGGAAAAAAATAAATACATTTTGTTTATCATAAAAGGAACTCTAAGGTATTTCTATATAAATTCTTTAATGTATATTTTAAATAAAATTACTTTATTTAGAAATTCTGCTTTGATTGGATACAAATAATTACTAAGCAGTTGTATTTCAAAGTAGATCATCCCGAATGTATTTGACCTTTTTAAAATTAAACCACCCTTTGATTCCTATTTGTTTTAAATAATACTTGGTTTTTACTAACAAGATTGTAAAGTTTAGCTGAACATAAACGTGTTAGAGATTAAATTTTAATCTGGGAGAGATGTATATATTTGTTAAGTGTTTCCCTGTGTTTTGTTATCAGCATCTAGACATGACTGTCAGTCCTAACCTTGCCTTCATTTCTGTTGTCTTGGATCTCCCTTACGCATTCTCTCCTGGCACTGTGAGAATTCTACTCATTCACATGGTGCATTTATTTCTTCATAACAGATCTGAACACCTCCAGTTCCCTGCCTGAGCTCCTTTCTCAAAAGGAGTCTTCCCTTTTCGCTTTTGTGTCTGGCACCTCTTTGATCAGGTTCATAGCAGCAGGATTAACCTGTCATTAAAAAATAGAATTGTACTTCAGTGTTCTCCTGTTTCTTAAATGGATGCTGAACTTGGCTCCAGACCCCTTTGCCAAAAAAGTAGCTGAAAAACCTTTGGCAACAGAAAGCTGATTATTTGCAAAAATGGGACTCCTAATTGGAAAATGTGATGGAATGAAAATAGTAATCTCCTAAAATGATAATTTATTCCACTTAATGAATATTAATGTGTCATATTCATGAGTCTGGAGAATTTGAACCTGTGAGATAAGAATTTCTTCTACCTAGGAACCCACAAGCTCATTCATTCACAAGTTTCCCATTCACATAGAGAAGTGTGCCATTCTTGATGGCACACCTCTAGTAGATAGCAATTAGCATGTATGCAGACGGCAAATTGGTTGTGAATTTTTTCCATGTTTTTTTTTCTGTTGCTGGGAATAATTATGCATGCACTTATGCACTATATTCTATTTCTTTGTAAATCCTTAGCAGCAAATGACTGTGTAGTTTACCTCTAATTTCACTGCCCATGGGGACTGTGCAACATATGAGACGTGACCATGGTTTAGAAGAACTGATTGCACTATTAAGAAATACAAAGGAATCCCTACTTGCAAATTTGTGTTGTGTGTGTGTCAGGACTTTGCCCAAGGCTCTACACTTATTGCAATAATGTAGTTATTGCTTAAAATATATTTGGAACTTTTCTTTGAAACTAGGTCAATTTTCCCAAGAAAAGAAGGAAATGAAACTTGTACTATGATTAGTTGGGTGGAGACAAAAGTGATTCATTTCTTTAAGACTTTATGTTTTGGTAGCAATCAGCGCCACATCTCAGAGAGCCTTGACATAATTAATGCTTTTCTTCGAGATAATGCCATCTTTCAGAACATGGGACTTTTTAAGAAAAATGGAAGTTAGAATGCAAGGTCTGGGCACATATGATTCAGTTTTCTGTCAACTGAGCACACATAAATGAATTTTAATTAGATATAAAATATGTGACAAGAAAGAAACACATATTGTGGTTAGGAAGAATCAAAGCTGTTCTACCAATTTTATGTAGAATGGAACAGGATGGCATGGGGATCTTTTGTTTTGTTTGGAGATCACAGCCAACCTTTATGTAGTGTCAATGCCCACCCCCCTCCTGTACTAAAGATTCACTATGCATAATCATGAAAAACTTGATACAAAAAGTTTCTAGAACTATGGAAGAAAGTAGAAGCTGGTGAATGGGAGAACAGCTTCAGATAGATGGGAAGCACAGTTAAAAGAGAGAAATTTGAGAAATATGAAAGAAACAAGGTGGAGGAGTACTTTACATAAATGTAAAATACTATGTTTGGAGTATCGAGAAAAAAAATGTTGGTCAGGGGATGTAGCTCACTGGTAGAGTGCTTGCCTTATATGTGCAAGTCAAACCCAGCACTATAAAAATAGTACATATATATACTATTTGAAATCTTAAGTGAAAAATCAACCTCATTTCAACTAAATGGGGATAGTGCTGAGGGATACTTTGGGACTTTAAAACCTCTAAGGACAGAGATATGCCTTGTTTTAGGGTTGGTCCTGGAGTTTATAAGACCAGATGGTTTTCACATACTTCCTGCTCTTCCTTTGGTTTCCAGCATACTCCTCTGGAGGTCCCAATAGCTTTTTACCATTGGTGCATTTCTTCTCCATCCACCTAGGTATGATAACTTTGGTATTAGTTTCATTACGATGATCTTTAAACACATCTCAAGAGAAACTGAAGTTTCTAAAACTGTAACTCATAGTATCAGTTTCATAGAAATTGTGAAAATCTAGTTAATAAAATGTATGTGAAATAAATACAAGGCATAGGGAGTTTCTACACCTTAAAATCCAGCAAATTTCTCATGACACCGCATCACACCTTCCCAAGCCCAAAGCTGAGCTTCCGTTTATCATACATGTCTGTGTTCCTCCTTTACATTGATCAGCAGTGAATGACTGAGTAAGTATTCAGATAATAAAGTTTGAAGATAGAGTTTGAACATCAGCTAGAGAGTATAGGACCCAAAGCAGGATTATAAAGCTTTCCTGTACCTCCTTTGCAAATGCAGTTGAGATTGTTCTTAGATAACAGTGTCATCATAAGAATCTAATGGTTTAACTAATTAAAAAGACTTATACTAGTCATGGCACATGGGGAGAACAGTGCATATGAACATTTTCCTTATTTCACTTTCAGAAGATTGTCAGATATATCTATCCTTCAAGTTTATTTAACATTTTATTTAAAAGAGTGCTAATTTTTTATTTAAAATATCAGTGTTTTAAATGCTTTATTCTTTTATCTTCTTAACATATTATATCAACAGATCTATTTTCTGATATTGACCATATGGTCTTTATTGGAATAAATCTTGTATGGTCATAGAGTAAACTCTTCTTGTAACTTTTCAGGATTGCTGCCATAATATTCTACTTGATATGACTTTGAACATTTCCATTGCATTTGGTCTATTGGAATTAACCTAGTAGAAGTAGATTTGAAACTTGTTTGTATTTTTATCTGCATTTGAAAGACCTTGGCATTTTCTAGTATTTACAGATTAGATAAAGTCAACTAAAAACTTACTTTATTGTACTTCCTTTTATTTTCCTTTCTATAACAACTAGAACAGTGAAATTTTTTCACTTCTATTGGTCAGTTTTGTTAACTGATATGACCCTGGAAAATCATCTGTTTTATTCACGTTTTCTAATTTATGACCAGAGAAATGGCATGCTTATGGAATGTTAATGGGGAAATGTTGAAAAATCTAATTCTACTCATAATATTACTTATTATAAATATGTAAAATTGGATGTGTGCATGGTCATGTATTAGATTATGGCTGCTAAAATTTGATTGGCTTGGGGATGGATAGTTGAGTAATTACTTTTTCCCATTGGGCCTCTGCTATTTTATGATAGCAGCATATTATTAAAAAGACAAAACACTGTGTGGTAGTTAAGAAGGGAAGCTCTGAATGTGAGTTGTTAGGGATTCAACCACTGAATGTGCAAGTTGTTTGCTGCATGAGATAGGCTATATACATCCAGACTGCTATTTTCATTTTCTTGATTGTAAAATGGGGCTACTAATAGTACAATCCCCTTGAGTTTATATGAGCTCTAAATGATATGCTACAAAGGCTCATCATGGGGATTCAGGTCATTGCGCTGTAGTAGAGTACTTGCCTAGCATAGCCTGGGTTCTACACTCAGTCACACACACACACACACACACACACACACACACACACACAGAGAGAGAGAGAGAGAGAGAGAGAGAGAGAGAGAGAGAGAGAGAGAGAACAGAGTGACAGTCACACACAGACCATGACAGACTGAGAGTCAGATAGATAGATAGATAAAAAGACAGACAGACATACAGACAGACAGACACACACACACACACACACACACACACACACACACACAGAGACACACTCACATACACACAACTCAGTTTTAAACTGGTTGTGGTGGTATATACTTATAATCCCAGGACTTTGGATTCTGAGACAGGAAGTCTGCCTTCAAGTTTGAGGAAAACCTGGTAAGTCTTTTCTCCAGGAAAAAGTTGTCAGAAAAGACAAAATTCCTAAAAGTTCAGCAACATGCTTGTAAATTATCTACAGTGAATCATAGTTAGCTATTGTCATTAAGGCAGCAGACTGCAAGAACCTAATGGCTGCAGCTTGGTTTTCATCATAATTGATACCTTTTAGGATTCCATCCATTCTTCCCAGCCTTAAGCCAGAAGAAACAATCTGTGCTGTTTACAGCTTCATTGTTAAGCTCATAGACCTTGGTACATCAAGAGTTTAGCCTAATTCAAGTTGATATGCAGATGGCAGAAAGACCTTTGGGCAGAAATGTCAGAATGACAGAGAACAATAAGGGAATAAAGAGTAATGGGAGCATGAATTAAAACCTGAAGCAATGTAAGAAGAGGCAGACAAATATCCCTGATGGAACAAAAACTACTGGTGCTCATTCTAACACTTACTAGCTGTTGCAGCAAGACGAAGTATTCTCACATTCCAGGTGGACCTAATGATAACACATTGGTTTATCTTGAAAATTAAACCAGTTAGTTCATAGAAGCAAACCTTAGCGTAATAAGTACTGAGCATATTCTTGTAAGAAGAAGCTGCTAATGCAGTGAAAATAGTAGAAAATGCAGATCAGAAAGTCGTTGCCAGGACGGGCTCACAGTTACTTGCCATGGTGAGACAACTGGACAGGAATCCTACGTGGCCTGGTTTCTTGATGAGAACGAGCATACGGAAAACAATATTCCACTCTTTGCTACCCCTTAACCTTATAAATGGATTAGAAAGAACTTGGGTAGAAATGAGGTCTTCAAAATCCAGTTGTGTCTTTTGGACGTTAATATTTTGGTAATGCAGGTAATAAGTGAGTTTTTGTTTATGTATATCCATTTAGAAAAATCATCTGAAGATAAAACAGAAGTTGTTTGTAACAACATTCCCTCCAATATGACGCTCTGGGGAAAAGCAGAAATTAGGAGAATAGATATTAAGGAAAGACTAGATGGGTAGAGCAAAAACATGAGGCAGATAGATGAGATGGTTGACACATACCATGAAGATTTTAAAGTTTAACTTAAGACCTTCATTTTATTATGCTTAATAACCAGTTATTATTTAAATTGTTGGCCTGTTGTTATTATTTTCTAAATAGATTTTTTTTAAAACTTGGTCATTATTCAGAAGGAAAAGAAGCTGACTATGGCAGCATCTTCAAAATTCTAGGATGGCTCTGAAATGTTTCTTTCCATGGACACTAAGAGAAAGGTTTTGAGTGATTACTGAAGGAATATTTAAGCCAGTTAGAAAATAACTTAGTTCCTCATTGAGAGAAGATGTGAAGAAAAGCAGGTTTTGGACTGGCCAGGAAGGTAAAAGAGAAAGTGAGAAGAGAGCAAAAAGCCAGCAGAGAAATGAATATGGCCATAATGTTGCAACTCTATATACTTGCGATTTGCCCAAAATGCTTGACACTTGTACCTTCACATTCCTCTTGTAGCTGTTGTATAATCCAAGGACTTTCAAATTACAGTTGAACTTGCTGGATTGGAGCAAATTAGGTACATAGGGGGAAAAACTCATCAGCAGAAGGCAATAAAAGAGCCCTAGATGCATTTTTACTGAAACATAACCTGCATTGCCTTGGATGGAAATCAGACCAATTGTAGAAGAGCAGCCAAGACAACTGGTTTATCCCCAGGACTGTTTCTAACACAGAAGATGTCTCAGAATTTCCAGGCAGTAAAAAAGGTTATGCCAGGGAATTGGAAGAGAATAGAGACAAAATCCAAAAGAATGAGCCTGGAGGTACAAATTAAAACAAAGATATATCATTTATCATGCACCAAATTGGCAAAGGTTTAAAATGAATAATAATACCCAGAGTTACCTAGGATAAATGGAGAACGGGACTCTAATTTACACATTACAGGTGGGAGTATTCATCAGCCCAGATTTCTTGGCTTCAGCTCTAGCAATGTATGCCGAAAGCCTTAAATGTGTGCAAACTTTCTAAATCCTTGTTTCAGTTATGATTGTTTAATCTGTATGGGATTGGAAACCAACTTCTAAGTAAGTCAAAAGTATACTAAATCTAGTCTTGAATGCTTCTACCACCCATGTACCTTGGGCTAAAACCTTTCAGTATTTTTTCTTAGTTGGTCTCAGCAAAGGCTGCTCAGAGCTTGGATGGCTGCTTTCTTCTCAACTGTACTACTAGTACTCACCAGAAAAAAGTCAAAACTGAGCGTGTGCCAATGAGTAGCAGTTGTCAACCTCCATCCCAGGTTGCAGAACTATAGGTGGAAAGGTGTCTACATGCAAGGTATCATCCATAGACTCAGCAAAAATGCTATTTGGATACTGAAAAACAAGCAAGGAATACATACTGAGGATAGTTCAGCAGCAATCCCTGACCCATTTCACTTTTGTAAATGTCTGTGAAGAAGTAATCAGGAAGTGATTCAAAAATGAATGTATGCTGATGTTTGTAGAAGAGCTGTGATGATAGAGGACAATTAGGACCCAAATTTGGGGCTGGCTCAGTGAGTTAAAACATGTGCCTGTATAAGGTATTTTCCAGCCAGTAATGTGGCATATGAAAGTATATGTCAGACATGGAAAAATAATTAAAATCCCATAGGGTAGATACAACCAATTCGCAAGATTGGTAATATCAATGGATAGTAATATCAATATTTATAAGGAAAAGGATAAATAAAAAATAAAATTCAGATTGTCTATACATTAAAATGTTAATTTCTGTAGTCAAAATAATTGGTGATTTTAGTTTTATTCTGTGTGCTTTATATTTTCTAAACTTCTCTCCAGTGAGTATAAATTCACATACTAAAAATCTGAAACCTAGATTTTATTCCTCCTTAGATCTATGACAGACACTTTTGTCATTGAAATCAAGCTTTTCTGGAACAATTATAGTATCTTGTTCCACTTTTGATATTGCCCACATCAGTCCTTCCTAAATAAAACTGGCACATTCACTGCCCCATAAGAAAACTCTTACTGCACAGGTTAGCTGGTACATCTTATATGCTCTGCGACTACATCTTGAATTACAAGAAATAAATAAAGCATCTTTCACTGTACATTCAAAGCTCTCTACCTGTTCCAAACCAGCTTTCCTCATCTTGGCAAGCCCCCCACAGTAGGCTAATACTGGTTCCAAATGCATTCCATGCTTTTCTACTTCAATGTCTTTCTCAAGTTGCTAACTGTGCCATGGCTGCCCATTTGCCTCGGTCTTTGAATGCTGATATCAAATTTTCATCGTCTTAAGGCCCTTCCCAAATGTGTTTGCCACCTGAGATGATCTTCACAGATGTCAACTCCATGCATTTTGTCATGTGTGGTGGTTATTGTTTATCTTACGGAACAGCTGTTTGGGATGTGTTTTGTCCTTTTTTTTCTAGATTCTTAAAGATTCCCTAACATTCAATCCTCTGTGCTAGTTACCTTTGTGTTTCCTAATTTTTAATGTGTTGTGTATGCATGTGTATTGGCATTTACATGTGACACACTCGTATTGTGCAGAAGTATGCATGTGGGTATTGTAGAAGCTGGAAGACAACCTTGGGTGTCATTCCTGTTTCTCGGGAACACTGGCCACTTTACTTGGGGATGGGATCTCACTGGCCTAAAGGTCACTATTAATTGGCTGTTTTTCCCAGTGGTCTTTCTGTTCCTGACAGCATTGGGATTACATGCCTGGAGTTTTTACGTGGATACTAGGGATGAAATTCAGCTACTTTACAAGCACCGTATGGACTGAGCCATCTCCCCATCCTATTTGTGTTTTCTATTACTCTTCTCGCAACACTTAAGGACAGTAGGAGCTCAGCCAATGCTCATTGAACTAAATTTAATTGAATACAATTTACATAGTGATAAGAAGGAGATGCCTGCCTGTGGGGACAGAAGAGAGAACACCAGAACACCGGGGTGTTACAAGGCTGCTAAACAAATACTGCAGAAGGAGATGGAATAGAATTCACAAACATAAAATATCATTGCACTAATTTAATGAAGAACCAGATTTAGGGATTTTTTTCAAAGCTAAAACGATAATCTTCTCTCATTATACATAAATCTTAATTGCTCCCCAAAATGACACCTGGTCTTACCTTAAGCATCTCACAGGTTAGCTTAATACTTTAGACAACTGTTGTTAACTGATGAAAACTGTTTTGTTTGTACTGAATTAAAATAAGTCCATTATCTTAGGTCATCCTTTCCTTTTCACTTCAAACCTCTGGCAGTCCTTCATGTATGTGATACTAGTCACTATGTCCTTTCTTAATCTCTCTACTCTTAAAAAGTAGCTCCTTGGAAATATTCAATTATTTCTCATACATCATAACAGAAGACTTGCAAAGAGTTTGCCTTTCCTACAGATATTGAGCTCTGAGAACATGCAGTGCCTATATTCAACTTCCTATATAAGACCTACAGCCACCTCATATCATTCTAATACTTCTGCTACATCTCTGAAAAGATCTCAACACCTTTTCAAACTTTGAATTAATGTGTCTATGGTAAACAACTGCACTTATTATTTCCCTCTGTAATTTTTCTTTCCCTCATAATTATCATTCTCAAATCACATTCTAGTGGGATTAATAGGAACACCAGAAATGGGAAAAGATTACAACATAGGAGTGGATCTTTAGGTTGTCCCATGATTGCCCAGAACCATACATGTTTTACAAATTCACCAAAATTATGCTAGATTTTAAATGCTTTCAAAACCTACCTTATAGTTGATCTTTTAATTTCATCTAAGCCAGAAAGTGATGAAGTGACCTCTCTAGAAGCTGGGAGGATAGAAATGGGATACGACTTACACAGCGCTCTCTGTGGGGAAGGACATCTTGCTTCATGATTTACTTTCTTTTCATGGGAAAATATTGAGCTCATATTTGCCCCTGTCCATGCATTTCTCTGTTGAATATACTGAAAATATCCAAGAAACAAAAGCATGCATGAATGGATGAATGAATTGGATACAGTAGTTTGTGAATTCCTGTGAAGCATCCCTTCAAAGATAAGAGAGTTTATCATCCCCACAGAGGAAATTACTAACATTACCTGAACACTTAGCAGCAAAAACAATAAACACCTAATCAATGCTACATCCTTTTCTACCAGTTTAATAATATAACTAACAAACATTTTAGTGCCATTTTGTTTGTAAAAAAAAGGAAAGAAAGATACACTTTTTTGTTTGTTTGTTTTTCAAAACAAGGTTTCTCTGTATTGCTTTGGAGACTGTCCTGGAACTCACTCTGTAGACCAGGCTGGCCTCAAAGTCAACAGAGATCCACCTTCCTCTACTTCCTGGTTGCTGGGGTTAAAGGCATGGGACACCAAAGCCCTGCTAAGACACACCTTGTAAGTCAAAAATTTAATACAGAGACACTTTTCCAAGTCCATCCTTTTGTCACAAAAGCAGAATTCTCATCTCTTTAGCTACAATATAAGAGAAAATATATTCTCTAACAAAAGAAAACATCACACTGCCATTGTATGGGCAGCAAGAGACAGAGGCAACAAAGGCTGACTCAGACTTTGGAATCCCCAGAATGCCACCTGCAGGGTGAAGACACTACTGCCTCAGCAGTTAGGGAAGAAGCAAACAAACAAACAAACAAAAATTAGGTTTTGTGGGGCTCTATTAGACCTGCATACAAGGAAAGAGAGCTGCAAATGTATTATTTTCATCTCAATGGTATCTGTAATTTGAATGCTGTTAATTTCATTGATTGAGTTAGCATTGTTGAGTAATTAAGAGCAATGAAGGGATAATCCTGAGTCCTCAGAGGAAATAGAACAGCTGCTCCTGATGGGATCACCCCAGGCTTATTACCTGCTGTTTGGAACCCTTGAAAACAGCCCCACTGTGCCAGCCAGGCTGCACACAATTGTTAGTGTCTTCACATTTCCTTAGCAGTATTAATGCAGGATAACTGTGCTAGCTAGCACAGAGGGCAGGTACTACATTCCATTGAAGACAGTCTCTTGCCTCCTACCTAGCTAGATTTTTTTTTCTTCAGTTTGCAGCTTTATTTAGGATATAGACCAGGAGTTCCTTTTCTCCTGAATCCACCACCTTTCAAAATCCTTACTGGGTCCAGGACCAGGATTGGGACAGATGTGTGACATGTTGTTAATATCTGCCAATGCTCTGTGTCCATGCTTTGCCTTCTTTTCCCTTTCTCTTTGGGACTTTGTTATACAGATAATAAAGAAAAAGATGGACTCTTATTTTTCTTCAACATGCTTTGCAAAGTGGAACTAATTAGACCATTTGGGAAAGTGGCATGTGGTTCACAGAAACAGACATTGTAAGACAGTGCCAATTTCAAATAGACATTCTTAATGTATCCACAAATATATAGCATATGCTAAAAAATTAATGCTCCTGAGTCCTGGTTATATCTTCTATATTGCCTTTTGTACAGAGCATGATATTTGTGCTATTGGTTTGAGGATACATGTGCTCTGTACACTGGACTGTAATAGTACTGGTGACAACATCTTCCCCAGATCAACAGCAGAGGTTCTGGAAGGTTATCAAGAAGGCAGGCTCTTAATCCTCACTCTTGACATCTGTGTTTCAACACCCTCTTTAAGGGATGATTTTGCATGATGTGGATTGGGATGCACTGCCATGAGTTATGATTTCAAAATTGACATTTAGTGACACAGCATACATGAAGACAAAATCTTTTGACTTACCAAGAGAGTTCCAGGAACTAATAAAATTCAAAGGTTGTGAGATTATCTAAGATGGTAATTGCAGACTGTTTTCAATAGCCCTAATTCCTCAGCTAAAAGGAGTTTCTGAAAATTCTATGGAAGTTGTTTCACCCAATGACGAATGTGTCTGTTGTTGTCCTCTGTGAGTGTATGGGCTCTTGTAGGAGAAAAACAATGGATAAAGATTAGTTTCCAAGAAGGTTAGCTTCTCAGAAGGACTAATGATTTTTGTATATCTGAGTGCCTCAGAAATACACTCAAAATAAAGAGTGTGTTCCAAAGGGTAAAGCTGTACCAGCTGTTCCCCCCAAAGCAAGAATCATACTCAAGTTGCCAGGCCCTCTATAGGTAATTGGCATCTGTTTACAGTGTAATCAACAAAAGGGATACAGGATGAATCCTTAGGCCACAGAGGCTTTGTGCCACGTTACTGAAATCCAGAAAAGATTACAGTATAGCTGATAAACCAGCTGAATTTTATTAGTATCAACAGGATGCTATGCTATGGAATTCACATTTTAAAAAGATAATTGCATTGAAGCAGTTGGGCACTTGTTTTTATTTCCATTTTATAGATGTCAAAATTGAAGCTCAAGGGTAGTATGATTTATCCAATGCCCAATGCCACACAATATACCTAGAATGGACATTAGACCCTGTTTCTGTGGTCCTTATAGTTTCATACAACATCTCTGACATGAAAAGTCAGGGACTAGACATTTTCATGAAGCTGTTGGTGGTAGCAATAAGTCATGGGGACACATCAGAGCAGAGAATGTACATGTATGTCAGCCACCTTGATGTGGCTGGCAACTTGTCTTTGTCATTTGGAGCATAAAGTCCATTGATCGGTGTCTAATTTGCAAATGTCTGGAATAACAATACTAAAAACAGTGTCTGGCACATAGTGAACAATCAATGAAAGACAAAAGAAAATGGCCATGTCATACATAAAAACTGAACTTTCACCCACAACCTGTAACAACCATACAGGAACCTGTCCCTTAACTACTGCAGTAAATAATATTGAAAGGCACATTGCTATAAGACAGGCTCTGAGAAGTCAGATTGTTGTTTATAATGATGCTAGAGGAAGCTAAACAATAACTTTTGAAACAGTTGGAAATCAAGTGCTCAGGATTTGATTCATATCTAAAATCTTCTCTAATTTTTGTTGCCACTTTCAATTTAGAATCCACTAGAGAAATTCAAACACACATCCTATACTAATCTTACAAGAATTCTTTTTCTCCTTGGCCAGCTTATACACTGAGCACAGCAACCTCTGTTCAGGTATAATTGGAGCTTCACTTTTTTTCTTCCAAAACCTTTCCCATTCCTGTGTCTGCTCTTAACTTTCTGCTAAAGCCCTAGGGATCATAACTGAACTTTGGCAGTTTCAGAGTGAGGGGGTGTGTTTTCTTATTTGGCTAGACTTTGTTTATTTCCACATCAATGATTGGTGGTGACTACAAAAAGGATTAAAGGCACCATATTCGGGAAGACCAACCACTAAATCTTATAGTATCTTATAAGAATATATTTTTAGGAAATATGACTGTTGTCCAACAGTCTCTCTCCCTCTCCTCTGCTTCTCCCTCTCCCTGATCCCGTGTGTGTGTGTGTGTGTGTGTGTGTGTGTGTGTGTGTGTGTGTGTGTGTACAGACAGAAACCAAGAGAATAATGGTGAAAAAAAGGTCATCATAGGTGATTCACAAAATATCCACAGAAAGGTATTTTAGAACACATTCAAAGTCCTTGCCAAATCAAGCATTTAATAATGTTGGATACATGAGAAGAGGATGATTACTAGAACCCCTCCACAGACAAAGAAACTCTACTACAAGGAGAGAGTGGGAATGTAAGAATCAAGAAATGCTAAGAAACTATCCCTCTGTTTACAGCATTTGTGTGCAAATCCTTAGTGTTAGCTAAAGACAAAAGTCAATAAACACTGAAAAAAAATACAAAGCAAAAAGTCCCTGAATAGAATCAGCTACATCAAAACATAACAGACATTTATTACTAGGCAAAATTCTGATTTTAGTAGAAAATAAAATGTATGGCTTACACTAAAAGAAAAAATGTGACTCAGGAAATGTTCCTCTTGTATTAGCAAACATTTTACTCTGGTTTGAACCTGAGTAAAATGGAGACTAATTAAAGCTGGAATATGTCTGTTGATGACTGTCTTCATGCCTTGGGTTGTGAACTTGCTTAAAGACCCATGTCTCATCCACCTATATTTTGTTGTTGCTGATTCAGTTCACTGAGGCCTATGCCTGCAATTTTTGTGTGCATATAGTCAATGCCTGCAACACATCTCAGTGTTGGGTCAGGCAACACACAAGGGAACTCTTGACCTTTTATGCATAATATGTGTGTATCACTCTTGAAAGAATGTGATTAAGATGGAGAAATTTAAAGGCAAATGTGAAATTTAGTTCTTTTCAAAGTGACTCTAATATGGCAAATCAATAGCAGAGGGTTATTTTTTTTACACCAGTCTTTGCTGTCTTTGATGGGTCACCCATTGTATCCAATACTATGTATTTCAGAGTTGTTTAAATAGCCTCTGACAGGTCAGCCAGTTTTACTGGGATTGTTTCATACTGGGTTGAAGCATCATGGTTTATTCTTGGCATGTGGATAGACAGGGTTTGTAGCAATGTATGATCCCTGTGATTCATTGGTAAGATTGGAATGGTAAATTTTTCGTCTGCGGGCTAGTCACAAAATGCTATGAGATAAACCAGGGCCACTATGTAGGCATTCTTTGAAGTATTTGGAAGATTTTTAGCCATGGATGAAGAATGTTTTGAGACAAGTGTCTTATTAGCAAGGGGCAGGAGGTGCAGAGATAGACCCTGTTTTCTTTCCTGAGTAACAACTTCATGTCTTAATCTGAAAAATCTCCAGACATTACCATTTCATCAGTAATTTTCCAAAGTTTGGGACAAAATATATAACAGAAACAATTTAAGAAAGAAAGGTTTTGTTGTGACTTACAATTAGAAGGGAAGGCATTGTGGCTAGAATTTGAGAATGTTGGTCACATTACGTACACAATCAGAAATCAGAGAGTGATAGACACTTACCCTCAGCTGTCTGTCTATCCAGTCTCCTTCATATGCAAACCAGGGCTCTAGTCAAGGTAATGGTACCACCCACATTTAGGGTGGCTCTTCCTATCCCAGTTAACTTCATAGACATGCCCAGAGAGTTGTCTCCCAGATGACTCTAGATCCTGTTAAATTGACAATCAGTGTAATGACTTCTCAATGCTCCGTTAATTGTTCATAAAAGCAGGCAATCTCCATGTCCAAGAACCACTAGACTGTCTGAACTTCCTAATATGTTTCTCATCTCCCTCATTTCTTCTATGACCCCCCCCCAGTGGTAGTAGGGAATCAATGTTTACCCAACTCTTACACTAAGTTCTGAGTATCTGAAGACTCCAGACTACAGTACATTTTTCTAATCAGTTAAGCAAAGTAAGACTTTTGGTTACAGTAGATAAATAGAAAATTATCAGCTGTTTAATATAGGAAAAGCTATTTTTGGGCCACAAACAAAATTCTCTGGTATCTCCTAACTTTCCCCCATCCTTGAGATATGTTCTTCAGAATCTCTGACCTATGAGATTATAATGGAAGACAAGTAGGGATAAAGGCATGAGGGAAAATTTGGTACCACATTTCCAAGTATTCCAGTATCTGGTCACATTGTCCCTTTAGTATTATGATTCCTATGTGTAATTCTCTGTGTATGGTAAATATGCTGGAATTTATTTTTTTGTAATTTATACTTGTAAGCTAATTTCTAAATCTAATATTCTATAATTCTCAGCTTACTAAGAAGAGCAGGATCACTGTGCAGAAATTTGACTTATCTAAAAATGATTGTATTTCCTGAAATCCCTGGATCCATATCAAGACCCAAAATAATATTGGGTCTTATTATTTAAGCTAGCTGCCAACCCTACAGGATTGTCCAATTTTGGTTTCATTTGAAATTGAATTATGTACCTTTGACTTTTTTGTTTAATCTTATAAAAATCACATGGAATGCTCATGTACTCAATGTAAACTTCTGCCTCCCTCTTTTGGTTTGCTGTTGCCTCCTCACGTGTGTCTGATACCAGGAGAGGAGGTTCTCGACAAGCCAGGTATTTCCAATCAGTGTAGATATTGGCTACCTAAACTTTCTAGTCAGTCATTTGATTTTATTATTTCCCTTATTTAATGAAGTGCATGCCTTCTCGGATTAATTACCACTACAAGGCAAGAGTCAAGTTAAACACATATAAAAAATGCATATAAAATAAAACAGGTGAAGATTTAGAGTCTGTACCTTAAAATACCAACTCCTTGCTATTTGTAAGGAAAACCAAGCAGTTCATAAAACAATAGGCAATATGGAGGAGCATGGAGGTGGGTGAGCTCACTGTTTGGACCATGTGAGCATCCTCTTATGAAAGTTGCTACCAACTTCCTTTATTTAGGAAATTAAAATCACATTCAAAATTATTTTATAATTAGCTCAAGTTGTTTTAACAAGATCACTGTGTTGCCTGCTATCTCAAAAATGAATGATTGAGGTCTTTCTCAGTTGGCATTTCAGAAAGAACCCCAACCTAGTTGACAAACTACTTCCTCTCTTGTCTGATTGGCTAGCAAAGACTGCAGGTTTGGGTGAACCATTTTATTAATCTTGTCAGGGGTAACTTCTTCATGAATGCGTTTAGATAACCCTTGCATAAGGCTTATTTGACTCAGTCAACTGCAGCAAAGCAAATACAAGGAAACTTTGTTGCCTTTCTCCTGTTTTTCTAAAAGCAGAACACAAATTTATAAAGTCCCCACTCCCTTCTCTATCAGGAATTAACACAGGACTTCAGAGTATTGTCAGCCTGGAGATAGCAATAAAGGAATTTGCAATAAAGCTCTTACTAAGATCCCTCATCTACCAGGAGTTTCCCCTCTATTTCCCATGATTTAACAACCCCTAGAGACTCAAGGTCCTTCCTTTGTCCTGCTACTTTTCTGAAATGCCTATTTGTGTGTCAAAGAAGCTGCCTAGGCCTCTGTGATAGGTACAAACTTCTTCCAGATTTCCCATTTTCTTTTGTTTTCTTCTACGCATGCATGATTATATATGTTGATAAGTGCACTGTTAGCTCTTGTTAATCCGTCTTTCATTACAAGGGTCCTAGCTGAGAATTTAGAGAAGTTTACACACACACACACACACACACACACACACACACACACACACACACAATGTTATTTTTCTTTATTTCCTAGACTACCATACCATGACAGGAAGAGGCAAAGAGCCTACAGAAGTTGCAAAAAATGAAGCCATATTCAGACACTGCCATTTAACAGCAGTGTTTTCTGTGAGAAACGGATTCATTATCATTGGAGAAAGGAGAGGCACTGACTAACCTCAATGGCATGGTATTTGGGTTCTTGAAGGATAAGCTAGGAATCAATGGCAGTGCCTGGTATACAGTAAGAATTTAATAACAGATACCTCAATTTATCTTTTATGTTCTGTGTAGCCTTGAGAGGTTCACTCTGCTGATTACTTATTCAGGTTCTCTGGGTCTAACTATCTCTCATTTGGTCAAACTTGCCACCATTTAGTGAATTTGACTTCAAAACACAGAAAGGAAACAGCATCTTTCTTTAGCTAAATGACTTGCCTACAGGCATAAAGTTATCAAATCACCCAGAGCCAAGGCATTAATCCCAGGTTATTGAGAAAGATGCAAATCTGGATGCATGTTCCCTTTGCCTTTGACTTGAAAGAAGCCTTGTCTGCTACTACTAAGTCCCCACCGGCAGCTGACAGGGACTCTGTGAGAGGCATGGATATTTGGGTATATTACTCTTTCTGAGTCCCCAGGGATCTTTGTCTATTGTGTCTTTTCTATGGGTATCTCGGGGTAAAGGGTATTCTCTACTACACAAAGTAAAAAGGGCTCTAAAATGACAGCTGTTGCATTTTTTCAGCCCCTGCACGCCAGGAGGCTTCCCTTCTTCCTCCTCTCAGATACCCTTTATGAGGAAACAAGGCACAACCATGAAAATATTCTGAGAAGAGATTTCAGTGAGAAATTGCTATTGTGGCCATGGTGTCTTTTATATTAGGAACATAATCCATGCATACTGGGAAGAAGGCTCATGGATCAAAAGTAAAATTTTGTTTTACCCAATTTTAATTCAAAGCATATATGGGAAGCCTCCTCTGAGCTTGGCATTGCTGTGGGTAGGGGATGAGAGATAAATGGGCTCCAGTTTCTGCCTACAAGGTTCCATAAATTGTTTCAAAGATAAATTTACAAACTTAAATTACTTATAGAACTTATATAGCACAAATTAATTAATTGCCAAAATCTTTTATTCTAATGAATAACTGTTCGGGGAGATAAGGCAGAATCAGTGCCAAATTTTGTCAGAACATTGGACACTGTTTTAGGGAAAAGATGAGCAGATTTTTAAGCATATTATGCAAGGTTTTTAAGCAGCCATGGTGTGGTGAATCTCAGCAGGACTGGAAGACAAAAGAGGTGAGGACTAGACATGGAAATATGTTTGTTCACTACATAGAGTGGCAGAAATGAGAGAAATACATTTGCAGAATGGTCTTCAATCATTTACACCATCTCCAGATATAGGATTTATATAAAACACCATATGTTTAAGTGAAATATGAACTCTAATATGCCAACCATTTTATTAAAATTTTAAAAGCAGATTAAAATATGTTAAAAACAGTCCTACATATTATACATGGAATTTCAACTTAATAGAGCATGTGTGTGCTTTATTTTGCCAACGCAATTTATTGTGCAGTGATATAAATATTTTCCTATATCTAGATACATATTGGATCTTTTGTGTCTGAGTCATGTCTCTCCCTTCTTTTGATAAAATCTTTTGTCTAATGATGGAAATGAGAATGTGCACATACAATTTAACTTCTCTGTTTCTGATGCATCTTGACAGATTTGGGTGATATTATAAGGAAGTCAAGTGTGAAACAAATTGCCCAAGTATTGTTAATACTTGGGAATAATAATTTAAACATATATATCTATGCTGTCTATACATAGTGACACACAGTATAATTCTAGTACTTGGGAGGTAGAACAGACAGGAAATTAAGGTCATCCTATGCTACACAGCAAATTCAAAGATAGCTGGCCCACATGAAAGCCTGTCTCAATAATACAAGACAAATTCCAAACAGTTATTGTTTCCCATAAAGTGTGTTTATGAATCAAGATTATGCAACTAAAACAAAATGCAGAATTAAGCTTAATGCTATGCTTAATGTAATCCCTCAAAATTACTTTGAGTAACATGCTGGTTTATTGGAGTTTGTCTTCTTCTTACCAGTTTATTATTCAACCAGTGTGTGACTACTGTATGCATAGTATAAAATACAATGATGTTGGGCATATAAGTCTTTTAATTTTATGTTGAGAATGAACATTAGATTTGTTTGGAGCAAAGGCTTATTATGAATGGTTACTTGAAAACTTCTAGCACTTCAGGAAGAAAACCTGAAGGCTAGGGTCTGAGTCTTCAGATCCTCCAGCCTTAGCAGGAGAGGGGAGAGGCAGGAGACACCTGCTTGCACATGACAGTGGTGACTGGTCTTGCCTTCCAGGTGCTGTGATATTCTATAATCTCTTTTTTGATGAAGTATTGAAAGAGTTAGCTATTCTGAAATTGGAAACATGACCCTATAATAATGGTTAGATGACTAAAACTTTAGTTTAAAACAAAAGCCTTTCTCAGAAGTGGTCCCTACCTGTCTCAGTCCATCTGCCATGGTTGTTGGAGAATGAAGCATCTTTGAAATGTGGGAAGGTTTGAATGATGAGCCCACAAGATTGAATCTAAATAACCTTAAAGGGGTTGGATGATGCTAAACCGAGGAAGGCTGGAAAACAGAGTTTGCAGCTGGAGACAATGAGAGGAAAAAATCCTAAGAAAATTTCTCGTCACTTCTGAGAACCCAGAAGATTGAAATTTAAATCAAAAGCCATTCCCTGATGAGGCCATACAATATTCTTTTATGACCAAGGAGACTTGGTCTTGCTAAAATTAGCCATATTGCTAACAAACTCTGGTATGTGTAGAAGTAAAAGAAAGGATGAGTAGTAAAGGCCCGACTCTATCTCAGCTCACCAAGGATCAGAACACTGGAGGGAAACTCCATCAAGCACGACTGCTGGAAAGCACTCATCAGGGATGATCTATTCCAGGCTGCAACGATAAAGATACATACACTCTTTTCCCTCTGGAGCTTACAGTCCTGAGGGTGCATGATCAGTGTTACACAAGTGAAGTGCATTCTGATGTGTTTCAGCACAGGCTGAGAGAGGAACCAGAAGACCAACAGCTGGCGTGAGCTTTAAGGACAAACACCGAACTGCTGGGAAATCAAGGAGGTTCAAGGGCTTTTGGTGACTGATAATGTCTATGATGTCCAAATTCCTGGAAGTAAGAAAGAGCAATGAAAGAAAAGAAAATCTGAAATGGGGATCTTTTAAGAGGGATGCTGGAGAAAAGTCTGTGTTGGTAGGAAAGGAAAAATGTTAGAAAGAGTAGATTTTATTTTCTCCAGTTTGGGGAGCCCATGAAAGATTTTAAACTAGGGAAGGATAAGAAATAGAGTTTCGAGACCAGCATAATCAGTCCTTTTAGCTCAAGGAAGTTAATTAGGAAATGTAAGAAAATCGCCTCTGTAATTTTCTTAGCCTGTACATAGTAGATGTTTGAAATATTGTTGAAATGTGGCATTGTGTATCCTCTCTCTTTGAAAAGATAAATGAGTTTTCACAGTCCACTGCCTCTGCTTGGAGGAATCTTTTGAATAAGTATTTGCCAGGATAGTCCTAGTCCAGGAAACTCACCAAAGGCTTCCCACCCCAGTAGCTATGTGTAGAAAAGGGAAGTGCAGAGAGGGAAGAGGGAGGAGAAAGAATGATCGGCTCCTCCTTTGTTGATGTGGTGTCCAGAGAATGTCTCTATTCCCTACTACCACCTTTCTCAAATTAACATCTTACTTCATTTTTATGAAATCATTTTATATAAAATATTTTATTTTTAACATTATTTCTATGTGATATGACTCCTTTTGAATAATTTTCTTTGTGCAGCCTGCAGTTTTTTTTTTTTTAGCAGTTATAGAGTATTTCTTTTTTATCCTAATTCCCTTTCCCTCCATCCCTCTTCCCCTCTTTCCCACCCTCTCATGCCACACCACCACCCTCCCTCCCACCCACCCCCACTCATGTAGGGAGATGCCTTCCAGGAGGGGTCATCTAAATCTGTCAAGTCATTTGGAGTAGGAACTAGGCCTTCTCTCCTGACTCTAGGTTAAGGGAGTATTCCTCCATGGGGGATGTGCTCCCATAGTCTTTTCGCACACCATGAATACATCCTGGTTCTACTGTCCGAAGTCCCTTAGACTGCCCAGGCCTTCTAGCTGAGACCCATGTTCAGGGGGTCTGAGTCAGTCCCATGCTGGCTTCCCAGCTATCAGTCTGGGGGCCCATTGGTTCCTCCTTGTTCAGGTAAGCTGTCTCTATGTGTTTCTGCCGCCTGGTCTTGTCCTCCCTCTCTGCATCTGGATTCCAGTTTGGCTCAGTATTTAGTTGTGGCTATCTACTTCTGTTTCCATCAGCTACTAGATGAGGGCTCTATAATGGTGGATAAGTTAGTCTTCCATCTCACTATCAAGGAAGGGAATTTATGGTAGCCTTTCCACTGTTGCTAGTTGGGGTCAGTCTTGTAGATCTCTGGACATTTCTCTAGAGTCAGTTTTCTCTTCAAACATATAATGGCTCCCTCTTCTATGGTCTCTCTCTCTCTCTCTCTCTCTCTCTCTCTCTCTCTAGATCCCTCTCTCTCTCTTTCTGTCTCTCTCTTTTCTCTCTTCTATTCCTCCTCTGACTCAATCTTCCTATTCCCTTCTGCTTCCCTCTCCTCCCCTTCTCTTTCTCCTATCTTCCTCTCTACTCACTCCCCCCATATGCTCTACAGATCTTGTCCCTTTCCCCTTCTGTGAGGGACCTTATGTGAATCTCTTAGACTCCTCCTTGTATCCTAGTTTCTCTGGTGGTGTGAATTATAGGCTGGTGATCCTTTGCTCTATGTCTAAAATCCATATATGAGTGAGTACATACCATGTTTCTCTTTTTGTGACTGGGTTACCTCATTCAGGATGGTTAAGTTCCATCCATTTGCCTGTGAATTTCAAGAGTATTTATATATTATTAAAAGGAAAAATTTTCTTTTCAGCAAAGCGGTGAATAAGGTGAATGAATGAGAAACATAGAGCCTTTGTTCTTGTGTCACAAATTTTAAGGTTAGGATAAGTTGAAATATAGAAAAATATTAAGCTCAGCCAAAGGCCTTTAAAGACCTCATTGAAGGAGAGTCTTTAGGTCCATTTCCTGGCTGGGGATATAATTGTAAAGTTAGAAATAGTTTCCTAACTTATTTTCCTCTGGAGGTTTTTGTTTGTTGTTCATTTGCTTGTTTGTTTTCTGAACTGGGCTTTCTAGTGCTAAAAGCAGGACAAAAATATTGTAAAACTACAATTGACTACTTAAGATATATGAGGGAAACGGAAGGGAACTTTTATCGTTTAAAGAAATATAAACTTCTAGTGCAAAAGAATGCCATCCCAACACTAATCTTGGAGGAATCTTTGTAATCAGAAGAATGAAGATTGACTGGCACAAATACAACCCTAAATTTTAAAATAAGAGAGGAAAGTTGAATTCTGAACATTATAGATACTGACAGGCCAGCATTTCTCTTGGGTGGAAATAGATAGCAGGTGAGTACAAGGACCAAAATTCTCTCCACAGAGGCTAGAGAAACCACAAATCTTAACCTCCACTGTCTTTTTGGAGAAATACCATAGCTGCATAGAAAGCAAGGCTATATGTGTAAGCATGTTTGTAGGAATGTAGAAACTATTCAGTAGCCCTGGGCTACCAGTGTTCTATATCAGTGACTGTACTTTCAAATTCACATACCTTTTTAGGTATTCAAAAGCAACTCAATACCTTTCTAAGCACTGTCCTAATGAAAGACCCGCAGAGCACGGACCTTCATGCTGCCACTCAGAAAAGGGCTCACCCCCCACACCCTGCCCAAATCACTCATGAGAAGCGGTCTTGAAGTAAAAGCATGAGGCCTTTTATATTCCAAGTGCACTGGGGTCCACAGTCATGCGCCACTCAGGGGCAGAGGGCTAAGGACCACGAGGGCAGAAGTAAAATAGCTTTTCTAGGATTACAACAAAGCCTGCGCATCTTAAACCAATCATCTCATAGCATCCAGAGCCCCTGTGGTGCAGACCAATCAATTTAAACCATCCAAGCCCGTGCTTTATAGACCAATCAGTTTCCTATAGCCCCAGAGGTTTACATTCGCCCAGGTTTCTGAGTAGGGCGACAAAGCTCAGGTACTCACAGGTCCTGTGAATACAGCAAAGAAATGTGACCTTTTGCCTATTTACTGGCTGAGGACAGGGTCTGGAAGTTAACTTCTAGCTTCCTGGGGTCATTGGAGAGTTAGGCTGTATTTTTTCATTCTTACACTATGTACAGCAAGAGTGCAGATTTGTCACTGATAGAGAACCATTACCTTGATTTACCTAACTCACACCTCTGGGTGTGTCTGTGAGAATGTTTCCAGAGACAATTAGATGATGATATTGTGACCAAATAGTAAGCCACTGATTGATTATTCCAAATTTAAAAAGATTTTCTAGAAGTAGCCTCAGAATGGTGGCATTATGACTTAGTTGAAAGGAAAGGGCATTAGGGATGTGTCTTTAGAAGATATTTTTGCCTCATCGCTTCCTATTTACTGTTGCATTCTCTTTCCAGGCCACTGTTATAAAAGCCACCCTGTCCTACCCTTCCCACTGTGATGGACTAGATCATCTGAAGCCATGAACAATACAGTTTTTGTTCTTGTTGTTATTGTTTGTTTTTTAATTTTGTCCTTAATGTAGTGTGGTCATGGGACCTCAGAAGCAAAACTTGGTAGTGATAAAGTAAACTTTTATTTTTCTCTCTTACTACCTAACAATGAGGTTCAGGAATCTTTGGAACAAGTTTGAAAGAGAAATTTGAGATTTGGGGATGTGTACTAAAAAGATCTAGAATGATATAAGTTTATTTTGATGGGTGATTTTGGTGAGAACTCTGAACACTGATAGGTATATGGAAAGCAAAAACTGTGCTCCTGAGGTTTCATCATTCAGATTGTGGTGTGGCCATTGCTAGCTGCTCTTAGCCAGGATTATAGTGACCATCAAAGGCAAAGAATGCTAATGTATGAAAAATCTGTTCTTTTCCCTGCAAAGCAGGGGACCCAGGAAAGTGTTCCTGCTGAAGAGATTAGGGATGTTAGAAGGAAGTCAAGTACTTTGCATAAAGACAATAGGAAAGAGTCCTTGAGGGCATTTCTGGAAGTAGCCAGTTCTACCATCACTGGCTCAAAGGTATAGTCACAAAGTAAAGCCACGAGGCCCTAAAGGATTTTCATTTTGCAAGCAGCACCAGTGTGAACCACCTGAAGAAATTGTTACCCCAGATGTGTTTAATTCTGTTCAACCATGTAGGCACTCAGTGGCCAATGTAGCTGTGATCCAAGTTTAACTGGGTGCCATTTGGGCTGGCAGCAGACCTTTGTATAATCCACATGTTGGGGTTTTGGAACTGAAAAAGAGGAAGAGAGAGGGGGGAGGAGGAAGGGAGGGGAGGAGGGAGAGAGGGAGAATATAAGAACTACTGGGTTATGAAATTTTCCACTATATTTTAAAAGAAAGCCTAGGAAGGAAAATTGTGCCATTGCTGGTTGTGGTGGTGTAAGACCCTCAGAATGAGGAGTCTTCCAGGTTCGGTCGATGCCCCAAGAACTCAATGTCCAGTCCAGTTGCTGCAAAACGCAAGAGGCTTTAATGAACAGGAAACGTTTGCGCAAACGGGCTCCTCCAGCACGCAGGCTAGGAAGAAGCCCCCTCCCCTGGGCCCAGGTGTTTTTAAAGGCAAACCCACAAGCTTAGGGAGGGGGTGGGACCCTCTGTCCATTGAGTACGTGACCCTTGGAGGCCGGATGGTCTCACTATTAGGGTCAGCAGACCTTAGGGCTTCAGGTGTGCTAATTAATCTTGTTTGGGCAAACCAGAGTTACAGCTATCTCTTGACCCTATTTACTACCTGTTGACTTACAGGAAAGGAGGGGCAGTGTGAATTCTTCTTATCTCAGGGTCTTGTGAGAGGAAGCTAGCAAATTCCAAGGAACAGATATTGGTTTCTAGGTTAGTCCATCATTAACATTACTTTTTAGGTCTTTTATTGGCACACACTGGTAGGATTTGCTGAAGGAGGCAGAGTCAGTAGGATCATGAATTCGAGGCCAGCCTGGGCTACACATTTTACAGTGGGTATCAAGGGAGGAGAGGAGAGAGAGGGAACTGGGATTGACATGTAAAACAAGATTGTAATATGAAAAAAACTATTGTTGAAAAAAAAAAAAAAAGCATGGCAGATTGGAGTCTGTACAAACAGCCCTGGAAAAAGTGGCAAGAAGATGAATATAAGCATCCCTGCTTTCTCAGGGCAAATGGCAGAAACTACCCCACGGACTTCACACTCAGGAAGTATAAGAAATGGGTTGCACAATCACTTAAAGTACTAAGAAATAAAAAAGAACCTAAAGTAATTGAGTTATTAGTCACTATGAGAAGTAGACTGGGTCAGAAAATACAAGAGGGAAAACTCACACAGGGAAACTATGGTCATTAGAAGGACTCTCCCTCCTCTGTGCCATTCTTTGTTGGGATGTGAAGAAGGGCCAGACAAGTGCTTTGGTATGGCACAGGCTGGACAAGACTCATGGGTAATGATATACACCATTTAATTTTTATTCCTGAATGTTTAATGCACTGATGTCTTAACCAAACAAAACCTTACAGAGTGAGCTGGCCAAGTCTTAAAATTTAGGGATAAGAGAGCAGCTTGAAAACACAGCTTTGATATGCAAACTAACCTATCCCCACACTTCCTCTGTGCAGCCCCTGCAGACCAAGAGGCAATATTTCTCAGACTGAATCTTTTACAGCCACTGCAATCAACAGTGTCACTAAGCCTACACATGGGATTTGACATCCTTTCTCACAACTTGATAAGCTCTGTCCTTCAATTTGGTTCCACCTGGCCTTGGATAGTGTGGTCTAATTTGTTGGCTCTGAGGCCCAGACTACCTTCTAGGAGAAGCTGGGACTTCCAACAGTGAAATTGACACAGAGAAACTGCTTTTGCTAAAAGGCTCCTCTCTTGGACCCACAAGGACAGTAGGACAGAAGAAGCCTGGAATCTTTGCCTTCATTCTGTGGCTGTACTTTGGCTAAAGGAATAGAGGTACTGTCCTTAGCGTTTCTTCTTGAGTCACATTGAATTCCATGACAATCAAAACCTCCCTGGAGAGATTATCGTCCAAGATGATACAATTAGCTATGAGAATGAGACTGAACTTTAGCTATTGAAAGATTAACAATTTATATTGGGCCACCTTTCATTCAATAAATACTATAGAGCCAGTGATGGGCAGGGTCAAGCTTGATCAGGACTGATTAATCATATATACCTCAAGAACTTTATCTAAGTATAAACCCTTGTCATGCTTGTCCCAAAGATGGTTTGGAGGTCATTAGACTCTTCTGTCTCATAGCACTGATAATAAAAAGCCAGAGACAGATACTGAGGTTCGAGCTGAAGATAAGAAAAAGAAAGGCAGCCACCCCACTAGAGAGTTCTTACCTCAGCATGACTGCAGAGTGAAAGCTGCATGAGACCTTGAGCTCCTGTCTTACATCTGTCTAGTGCTGGGATTAAAGTTGAACAACACCACTGCCCAGCCTCTATGGCTTACTAGTATGGCTGCTGGAATTAGAGCTGTGCACCACCACTGCCTGTCCTCCATGGCTGTGCCTAGCTTTGCATTCTGATCTTCAGGCAAGCTTTATTAGATCATAAGCAATATATCACCACATTATCCATTTCACAATCTGCTCAGATAAAGTAGAGTCCCTTCTTGATTTTCATGATTTCTTTTGTCTGTATTTTGCTCAATAAGGCATCTCAGCTTTGGTGGGGTGTTGGAGTTCAGGATCTTGCTCTAAAAATACCAGTAGCAATAGCACCTTGTATCAGAAGATGTTCCCTTGGGTGTCTCTCTAAAGGTAGGTAAATGGATTGTTGTAAACAAGACAGTCCCAATCCAAAAGACATTTTCCATTTGTTTTGGATGAATTAAAAGAATGATACAAAGGTAAGCTATATCAGATATAGATATAGCTCAGTCACAGTTAGAAAGCAACATGTTTTTATATGAAAGAATGCACAGTGAACAGGGCTTTGATCTTTCTACCCTGGATAATGACCCAAGAATTGTTTACCCAGGACAAGAGTCAGTGAAATATGTCCTTCACTACAAACAGCTATGGTTCATTCCATGATGTCAGTCACCATTGTCTAGGTTCTTTGTGGACTTTACAAATCTAAGATCAGAGGTAGTGGTGGACTTTCACTTCTCCCAGGAAGGAACTTCCAGGGGGGCAAAATTCCTCGATGAGATGTCCAGCATTTATAGTTTAATAAAAGAATCTATGGATAAAAAGTTCTATAGAATTTTTTGGGGGGCTTTATAATGATTATTTTGGAAAAAATAGCTAATTTTGGCTATTTTCACCAAAAACTCTGTTTCAAATGAAATAATGAAATTTCTCTTTGAGTTAAGGTGAAGGACTAGCTTTCATGTATACTGTGAATTCATGTGGATCACCCTATGCATTGTAGTGAGACTGCATCCTACATTCAATAAGAAACCTTCCAAGCTGAGTCTAGCACACACATGGCCCCAAATTCTGATGTCATCTCATTGTGTGACCCTCATAATTGACAATTCACATACTGGGTATTTTTTCTAGTATATTCACTGCTATTTTTAAGTTCATTTTATTTCATTTTTAACATTGAATGTTATTCAACATTTGTTAACTTCTATTTCTATTGAGGACATGAGCTGCTTAAGAGCAGGAATTTGACTTTTTATCACTCTTGTGTTGTTCATGGTGTGCACTCAACATCAATACAAACAACATCTCAATAGATTTGGCAATTTGATAGTTTAATAATATTTTTTGTCTTGGTATTTAAAGAAATATTCTGAAAATCAAAATTACACAAGATGGGCTATCATATATTTTCTCAAATTTGTTTTGCTGTTGGGTATATTTTCAAGGCTTGCAAATGAATAGTGTTGTTATTATAATTCTCTCAAACTGTTGGTTTTCTCCTTCAATTTGTCTTAAATCCAGTATTTTTCCTCTAACTAAATAATACTAGAATCCATATGACTTATGGGACTGACAAGCTAGGGTGTGTGGGGGGGTGGGGGAGTAATGGAGAGTAAATCTGCCTTCATGATCACTTTCATGCATGCTCAGTACTTGCTGGAAAGTACTTCGAAGACTGCTAGAGGAGAATAGAAGTGTCTTATCTTACTGAACTTTGAACCCTATGATTAAAAGACCAAACTTACAGACAAGTTATGCCTATTAGTGTGCTAGCAGTGTAGCTGTTATGGAGCTTTGGTGGTTGAATGCAAACTGTCTCTTACGAGCATGAATTCATGTCAGAACTCAATCCCCTGCTGATGCCATTGTTTGGAAAGATTGTATAACCTGTAAGGAGGAATCTGTTGTAGGAAATACATCATAGGGGTGGGCTTCCTATACTCTATCTCTGATTTCTGTAATGGGCAACAGCCAGCTTCCTGCTTTTACTGTTTTGTTCTCCTAGCCTGTTGTTATGCTTTTGGTATCATGATGGAGTATAAGTCAAAATAAACTCCTTGAGTCATTGAATTTTATCACAGCAACAGAAAAATAACTAACATGTGGGGTAACTAATTGCATTCTGAATGGATTTTTATACCCATTCTACAGGAGACAAATACTGTGACCTAGTCAAAGCCCACACCTAGCAAGGTCATTGGCTCTCAGGAGAAACATACTACTGTTTTATTGATAAATGGACATGATGTTAAAACAGGCTTACTATGATATAAGTTATATAAGTTATATGAGCATGTTTGTATGGGCCTTTTGATGAATGTTGCCATATACAAACCTGCAATGCCATCGCTATCATCAAGGTCATAGGAATAGTTCAGGAATAGTTCACTGTTCACTCTGGGTGTTTCCTTTCCTCCCCTTGCATTTCTAATCCAGTACAGTCCTTTACTAGGATGCCCAGCCACCTGATGTGAAATTATTTCATCTGTGTAAGGCCCCCTCCTCCTCCCAGTCTACCAACAGATGCCTAGATGGATTTTTGGTTCTACTGTCACCTCTGTCCTCTTCAAAAAACAAAAACAAAACAAAACAAAACAAACAGCAACAACAAACCAATCAGGGTGGTCTTCATCAGGTAATAGTGAAGAGATGCTAATGCTCCCCTCCCCCTTAGAGGTACTGATGGTTTTCACTTAACTTACATCCCAGCTTGTGGTGCCATTTGATGGCTGTGGGGTTTCCTGAGGTAGAGATTGGCTGACAGGAGTGGGTTACAAGTTGAATAAACAGCTGTTTCGAACTTTCTCTACCATGGAATAAGCTGTTCCACTGTGGCTTCCCCAACATGATGAGTTAAAATCCTTCTGAAATTGGGAAGTGGAGTCAGGTCCCCCTCCTTTCCATTGTTCCTGATAGCTGTTCATAGCAGTATGTCATTCGCTTATCACATTTGACATGCCCGTTCAATATCTTTGATTCAGTTTTAAAACTATGCTGTTCTTTTATTGAATTTTGTTAATTTTTTAAAATATTCTGAACAAAAGTCTATTATGAAACATGCGTTTTATACATGAATATCTTCTTTCAGTTTGTGGTTCATCTTTTTTTTTTATTTTGAAAAACAAGCATGCACAGTTTTGGTGCAGTCCATCTTGTCATTTTTCTTTTTCTTTCTTGAGTCATTCTTTTGGTATTGTATTTAAGGTTCCATGCCACAATCCAATGTCACAAAGGTTTTCTCTCATGTTTTCTAACAGAGACTTATGTTTTAAGTCATTTTCTGATTCTTTTCTTTCTACTCTTCCTACATATATGTTGTCTGTATTTTGTGTGTGTGTGTGTGTGTGTGTGTGTATGCACACACACACACACATGTGACATGCCTCAGTGTGGACTTTTTTTTTTTTTTTTTTCATTTTAGAGATAGGTTTTTCTTGAACCTAAAAACTAAGGTAACCGGCAAGTGAGCCCCAGGTTTCTCCGTTGGTCTAGACCCACCGCTGTGCCAGCCCCAAATAACACACAGAGACTCTGTATTTGATATAATGCCGTTGGCCTGTTACTTGTCTCTTATAGGCTAGCTCTATCTTAATAGCCCATTCCTATTAATCTAAGTACTTCCACGTGGTCTTATCTTACTGGCAGTTCTGCTCTCTCCAATCTCTCCATGTTGACTCCTCCTTACCACTCCCTCTTTCCTCCTTGTCTCCTAGTCCCTCCTATCTTCCTTTCCTATTTGCCAACAGTGCTTTATTCATTAACCAATAAGAGAAACATATTTACAGAATGACATGCCAAGCTCAGAGAATTATCTTGGATATAATTTAACAGGCATCTTGTAGCTTTCCTGTTAGAGAGAGGTTTTTCTTGGACCTAGAAATCTAAGGTAACCGGCAAATGAGCCCTAGGCACCTAACTTTCTATAGTGCTGGGATTGCAAGCATGTACTAACCACACATGTCTTTTTGTTTGCACATGGATTCTGGGAATCAAAGACCAGTCCTGCAAGCACTTCATCTAATGAAGTTTACTCATTTCTTGTTTTCGTATTACACTGGCATCACTTGTGAAGAAGACTTTCATCTATTGATATCATTTTGCGTCATTGTCAAAAATTAGTTGACTGCATTTGTTTGGCTCTAGTTCTCAGGACTTTACTTTGTTATCAGAATAGCACTGTCTCAACAAATTTGTGTGGTAAATCTGCAGATCAAGTAGTGTGTCTACAGAATACAGCAAAAATAAGAATAATATGAATAGTAATACTAATAATGAAAAAGAAGGAGAAGAAAAAAAACCCCGCACTTCACAGCTACTTTGTTATTGTGTATAAATTTTAAAATGTGCTTGTACATCTCAGTGAAAGCTCTTGCTGGGGTTTTGATTGTAGTTACTTAACTCTACAGATCAGTTTTGGAAGAACTGACCTTTTAACAACATTGAATCATTTGCCCAGTGAGCACATCTTGAAGCTTGTTTAGGCTTACTTGATTCTCCTCTTGTCTGTGCCTTCCAACATAATGATCGTATGCACATGCTTTCCTTAGATTTTTTTTCCTGTTTTAGGTTTCAGTACTATTATAAAAGGCACTTCTATGTTAGTTTCAATTATTCATTCTTAGTGTAGGAAAATAGAATTTACTTTTTTTTCTTATTGACTTTCTAGCCTATGGACTTTTTGAATTTGTTTCTCTCTTTGAAGGTTGGTTTGAAAAGCCATAGAAATTTTCTAGTTAGACAGTTGTTAGCATGTATATGGAGAGTATTTTATTTTATTTGTAACAATCTATGCAAATTTTCCACCCAGACCCCTCCTTCTTACAATAGCACAGATAGTATGAGAATGAATAGGACTGGTGACAATGGATACCTTTGCCTTTTTCATAATAAGAGAAAACATCAACATCAAGGTCACTATGCTGCTTACTGTGGGTTATCTTACAGATGAACTTTATCACACTAAAAAAGTTTTTTACTTTCTTAATTTGCTGAGAGTGTTACTCATTAACAGATGCCAAATTTCACTCAATGTTTCTCCTCCATTTATTGAGATGATAGCATCATTTTTTCTTTTTAATATATTGAATTAGATTGATTTTCAAGTGTTGAACCATTCCACCAATGGAGTAAATGCCCTTGGCCAAAGTGCATTATGTGTTCATATCTTGCTATATTCAATTTTCTAATATCTTGTGGATGATATTTTCCCCAACATCATGAGGAATGGAACTCTGGATTTCTTTTCTTGCCATGAATTTATTTTAATCTCATGATAATTCTGGCATTGTAAAATGTGTTGGTAAATGCTTTTATTCTTTTCCATTTTCTGTGGAAGCTTGTGTGGAAATAACATTATTCTTTCCTTAATGTTCAGCATAGGTCCCCTGTGAAGCAATCAGGGTCTGCAAATGTCTTTGATTGGAAAGATTTTAGTCATAGTCTGAATTTATTTAATAGATCATAGATATTTAGCTCATTTATTTCTTCTGGGGACTTTTGTCATTTGTGTCTTTTAAGAAATTTGCTGTACCTGATTTACTGTTTTATATAAAGTTACTTATTTTATACCTTCATTGTACTTTAATATCTATAGGAGATCAAGTGAATTCCCTTATTACAAAATTCATTATATTCAAAATATATTTAGTTTCTGTTTATTTTCTTTATTGTTTGATCCAGATAAAGGCAGAACTTGGCTAACTTTAGGTAAAGGGTCATAGTTGACATGTTTTTGTATATGTCATTAGTGGTTACCTCAGATACTCTATATAGAAAACAGCCATGAAAATATAATGAGCAAATGGATATGGCCATGCTCTGATGAAAGTTCCTTTACAAAATACACAGTGGACTGGAAATTGTCAATGGATAGTAGATTCCTGAATACTTGATTATATGATCACCAATACTGTTGCTTTTTTCATGTACTAGCTTTTATTATTTTAATTGGAAAAGTGTAGAATGTATTTTGTTCATATTTTCCTTTTCTTCAAACCCATTCAGATGCTCCTTAATCCTGCTATTTTTATTTTAAATTTATTCAATTATGTCCTTTTTTCCAACTTTATTTCTTGCTGATCTTACCATTTATACTTTTCCTGCTTGAACTAGGTAAAATTTGTTGTCTTTTTTTGAAGGTAAAATTTATATCACAGATTTGGAACTGCCCTCTCTACCACAAACATTGTTTTAAGTGACACTTTAGTTGTATTCCACATATTTCAATGTTTTATTTTCATTCCCATCTAACTCAAAGTATTTTATCTTTATCTCCTTACTTTACCCATGGGTAGTTTAAAGGTATGTGCTTAATGTCCAAACTTTGGGTTCTTTACTAGATATTTTCCAATTATTGAAAACTGTATTTTTTATATTTAAATATATTTAAATGTGTGGTTTAAATTATTTTCAATCTGCAGAGGGTTATTTAATGGTACATCTTTGTAAAGATTAAATGTACCATTGAAAGCAGTATGTATATTTCACTTTGGTTTGTGCTTGAGAATGATGTGTATATTTGATAGTGTTCTAAATGTGAGTTTGGCCAAACTGAATGAAACTTTCACTTAGATCTTCCATACTAAACCATACTAATATTTAGTTTTCTTTATGAGCATATACCTATGGTTTGATTTGGGGCATCAAACTGATTAAATTGTATTTCATTATATCTACTTATTCATAAGTAAGGGAGAGGTTTTTAAGTTTTTCTTTTATTTTGTTTTAAAGATTTGCTTTTTCCCCCTTGTATGTTTGGGTGTTTTGGCTTCTCATATATCTGGCCACCAAAGCCTGGTTCTATAGACTCACAAGTGCTTTTAACCCCTGAGACATCTCTACAACTCCCTGTTTCATGTTTAAAGCTCTATTATTAAACACACACCCACACACACACACATACACACACATACACAATGATTGACTTGCTTTTTGTAAAATGAATAAGTTCTTCTATAGGATGCAATGTAACTTTTTCCTTTCTAATATTTTGTGCTTTGAAATCTACTTATTCTCATGGTGCATAGTTAATTCATTTAATTTTTGTTATTTGTTATTGTCTTTATAACATTTTTCCAATATTTTGTCCAATGTTATGTTTATTTTATTTTTATCTTCTTTTTATTAATATGTTCTATATTTAAAGTATATTTATAAGTGGTGACATATTCCTGGCTTGGCCATTATTTTTGATAATTTCATATATCATTTTTATCCCTTCCAGTTTCTACCATGTATCTCATATTTCCTCTCAAATTCATAGGACTTATTACTGCTACACAACACACACACACACACACACACACACACACACACACACACACACACACACAAGCACGGTACAGATAAACTTTCAGGTATTTTTTCCCTGTAGAAGATGTGATTTTCTCTCTCTCTTATCAGCCATTGAATGTCTTTAGTAATTCATCTAGGGGTGTGAAATTTCTCCCATCCAAGTTGGCATGTCAACTGGTGCTGTCATTATACAGATCTTGTTTAGACAATTATATTGTTGAAATTTTATGGGTGTAGCATCATGTATAAAACCACTATCTAGCAACATGAATCCTGGTCTTCTGGCTTTTAGAATTTTATCTGCTCACCCTTCCGTGATGTTTCCTGAATCTAAGTATACAGGTTCAGCTATACATGTAACAACTGGGACTGGGCATGGTATGGCTATTTATTCTCTACATTTTAACCTGTCATGGATTTCTATAATAGTCTCCATCTGCTGTGAAAACAACCTTCTATAATGATGATTGAGAGATATGCTTATCTATGGCTATAAGGGTAAGTATTGAGAATGCAATTAGAAATACCCAAACACTGAGTCGAACTAGAACCCAGATGCAGATGGAGAGGACAAGACCAGGCGGCAGAAACACATAGAGACAGCTTACCTAAACAAGGAGGAGCTAACCACCCCCAGACTGATAGCTTGGAAGCCAGCATGGGACTGACTCAGGCCCCCCTGAATATGGGTCTCAGCCAGAAGGACTGAGTAGTCTAAGGGACCTCAGACAGTGGAGCCAGGATGGATCCCCCTTGCGAACACATCCCCCATGGAAGGATAACTGCCTTAATCTAGAGACAGGAGAGACGCCCTAGTCCCTACTTCAAATGACCTGTCAGAGCTACATGACCCCAACTGGATGGCATTGCCCTACATATGGAATTGGGATGGAGGGATGGGAGGGGAGGGTGGTTAGGGTGCATATGAGAAGGCAGAGAGGGTAAAAGGGAGGGAGGGAAAAAGTGAGGGAGGGAGGGAGGGAGGGAGAGAGGGAGAGGGAACTGGGATCAACATGTAAAATAATAAATTAAATAAAAAAATAAGAGTGGAGGTTGGTGGAGGTAATGGGAGGATGGGAGGAAGAGGGAACTGGAGATTGGTATGTAAAATGAGATTGTAGTTAACTTAAATAAAATTTTATAAAATGAAAAAAAAAAAAGAAATTATACTGATTTAAGAAAATGGCAATAGTGAGTTTTCCTGTATGGTTTATAACTTGTACAGCTACAGATAGTTAGCTAGGTTTGCCAGGTTTACAATACCAGGCATAGACTCTCTCCTATTGTGCAGATCTTAACTCTACTCACACAGTTATTGCCTATACCCATGTAAAAGTGTCACTCTTGTGGTTAACAGAATATATATTTATATGTGGGTAAAACTATTAATTGCTTTTCTCCTTTGGCAGCTTATATTGCACCTTTTGCTAGTATAGGAGCCAGTTCTCATGGAGAAGATGCTTCTTCAAAGTCCTGCATCTGAAATGTGTGGTATCTTCAGTTCTACTTTCAAGTACTGGGAAGCAATCAAGGGAAGGAGAAATAGTCTATATTATTTGGAGAATTTCTGGGACACTCCTGACCAACAAAGCAGACTTAGATGCTACTTTTTTCAGTAGACAAATGCTTTTAAATCAAGAGATAAGAATACTGATATTTGGGGAAACTAACGATAGATTTGTTTTGAAATCTATTATCTGACTAGTTAAAAATTAATACATGTATCCTTGGACATTTTTTTCTATGTTTGTTTGCTTTGTGATCAACTACTATCAGTATCTCCCTTTTCATAGGCCTGTAAAATGACTATGAAATCCTGAGACATCTTTAACAATGGGATAATATTTAATTGTCCCATGACCTTCAATTTTCATTACATTGTAATTTTCAAAGAGGAGTGAACATGTATTCTATGGATGAGCAATGTATCCTAGTCTGTAAGTTTGGAACAGCTTTCAGTATTTCCCATGTCATGTATTCAAAGCTTAGAATATCTTGATGGGTCTTTAAGTGTGAAGAACTGATCATCACTTCTCCCAGACATCATTTGCTTCTTCCCCACAAAATCAGTGTCCTTAGCAAGTCTGTCTTGCTGTTTGTCTAGACTCATTCTCATGATGACAGCATTTGCATCAGGGCCAGTTGCTTTTCTCTGTAGCTTCACTTACATGATTTATGTTTTATGTACAACATCATCATTACTTGTCTTTGTCTACCTATTCAGCTTTGGTAACCCATACTATTCTGATTGCCCATTCTTTGAATTAGGTACATGACTAAGAAATGAGTAACTACATTTTGCTTTCTGTACAGGATATGAATAGTAGGTTTGCAGTAATGGTGCCTGGGTAGATCCTTTTAAAGTGATTTGTTTGTCACCATCAGGAGTTACAATGCACATGTATTACTATTTATACATTGGTTTATGGATGAAATAGCTGGCAGGGGAATATTTGAAGAATTATTTTAAGCGACTTACAATACTACTAAAATTTTATAGGGCTTAGGGGATCAACTAAATTATTGAGACTAAATTTTGGGGTATGACAAGTAACATCTGTATTGTACTATTAAAAACTTAAAGCTTTTAATTGGGTTGTGAGATGGTAGCCTTCCATATTGCTTTTTAACTCATCATTTCTTTGTTTTGGTTCTTTCCCCCATTCCACAATTTGTTATATGCTTATACTTCTTCCTGTAAGTGTGTTTCTACCAATAGAAATCTACCTATCTTACTTATCCTATAGTTCTCTTACCTTTCCCTTCATGTACTCTGTCACAGATATCAACCTTCTAATTACTTGGTTTTTGCTTGTTCTCCAAGTTAAGCACACAGAACAAAAGATTTGAAGCTGGGAGCTGCATATAAGAGAATATGACATTATTTTTTTTTTCATTCTGGGACTGAGTCACCTCTCTCACAGTATGTTTATTTATTTATTTTCCTTCTCCATGACTTTTCTTACAAATTTAAGTTTTCTTCATAACTGAGTAATATCCCATTGGATATATGTGCCACCATGCTCTTATTTACTCATCTGTTGATGCATTTCCTGTACCTTGAGAAAATCACAGCAATGAATATGAATGTGTAAGCATCTCTATAGTAGGATACAAAGTCCAGTATGCCTATGTGAAGGAGTGGTAGATCAATTCCTGTATTTTTACAAAGCCCCTAGTGTCATTTACAACGTGGCTGTAATAGTTTGCTCTCCCACCAACAGTGCATAAGAGTTCCTGTTAGCCACATGCAAGCCAGAATTCCTTGTCATTTGTATTCCTGATGATCCCATTTTGACTGCAGTAAGACAGAATCCTAAAGCAGTTTTACTCTGCATTTCCCAAAAGCACACTTTAAAGTGTTTCCTAGTCATTTGTATTTTCTGTTCATCCCCATAGTCTATTTTTAATTGGGTTTTTATTTATTTAGTTTTTAGGTTTTTGAATGGGGAATACAGGGAATTAAAGGACTGAGTGGAGGTTGAGGTTGAAGCAGAGGGTAGAGAAGAGGTATTAAACAGGCTAAACTAAACTAAAGACACATAAAAAGACCTCATAAAAATCCATTATTGAGTAAGTGAATTTCAAAATATAATTAAAAAATAATTTCAAATAGAGTTATTCTGCATGGGTGGACAATGCCATTTTCAGAAGACATGGGTTTATTAAAATAAAATTACAGTGTATGACATGGGATATATCCTGTCCAGTAAATGATCAGGGAGGCCCCTGAGGTCTCTCAAACAACACAGGGTATTATCATTGTTCTTAGTTATTCTCCATATCTACATGGTAATACCATATTGCTGAAATCAATAGAGAAATCAATCTCACATAGACCTGGAAACTTCCTCCCTGTTGGCTAGCATCACAGGTCCAGAAGTTGCTATGCAGGCTGCTGAGGGAGAAGAAACATCAATGGTCTTACCCCAGCACTGGCCCCTGCCAAGCTTAGTGTACCCACTGATGAAATAGTGGCATAAACATTATGGGGTAACAAATCACTACCTGAGTGGATTTGATGTATGTCATACAAGAGAGAATTTTATGCCTGATATTGTCATCCTGGTCCAAAGTCTGAGAGGGTAAGAGATCCAAGTATCTAACTTGCTATTATGATTTTAGTACATGCTCATATTGCCTACTTGCTTTCTAAATATTTATCTTCATATTCATAGACCTGTGCAGTTCTTAACCTGAGTTAGAGAAATTTCTTTTTTTATTGAGCTACTGTCAATACATAGATGTATAACTGGTCAACATGCTGACAAGAAGAGACTGAACAGCATCATTATCAATCCCTATCCCCATCAAGACTCACTGCGTAACATGGATGCATAGGATGCTGTCTTCCTAACACAGCAACGGTATAACACTCACGAATGTATAGCACATGTGGCAACTCACAAAAGACCTGTGCAAATTTAAGCTAGCCAAAACTCCACATAGCTGGGGTATATTACCTCCATACTCCACCCCTTACTGAGAATTATTCTTTGAGAATATAGCCACAGGTAGGCTTCTATGTTCCAGTGAATGGTTTCATATATGTGCATGTATGAGGAACACTAATTGGATGTAAGATGTAATAGATCTCTACAAATAACAAGACAGGAAGCTAAGGGAGAGATGTGTTATACATACTGTGGGAGGAGTTGAAACCAGAAAAATGATATGACCATATTCCATTGTATATATGTGTAATATTCTCAAAGAATAAAAAAATGACAAGAAAAACAAACAAGAAATTTGTAATTCCACATGATGTCCATTACTGCTTATTCTCTGTATTTTTCTAATTTCCTACACTGAATTTATAATCCCCATTTTTAATTGATGACAATTTATCCTCAGATAAATAATATATCATATTTTTTAAAATATAGAGACACTGAAACAGAATACTTCTGTACATTTTCAGTATTTCTCATTTGTTTTAGACCTCAGAATATCACTTTTCATTTTTAAAGTTATCTTTTAGAGATGTTAAGGGTAAGATAAGTGCCTTTCCAGGAGGCTGGAGAGATGCTTCAGTGGTGATAAGTTCATCTTTGCAGAAGACCAGAGCTTTATTCTTACTACCCAGGATGGGAGGCCCATAGCTTCCTCTGTCTCCAGCTCTAGAGGATCTTTTGTACTGTATGGGGACATGAACTCACACACACACACATACACAAATCCAAACTCTGAAACATATAATCTTTAAGAAAAAGGAAACTACTTTGTGTGTTTACTTTTGTTTTGAACACTCCAAATCCCATTATATTTAACACAGAATCAAGTTTCTGTCTGAAATTATATTTATTTTCAGTGAAGAGCATTCTATTCTGTAATTTGATAAACTTTATGTCTTTCATCTGTTTTCCTTTTGAAAATCTTTTTACATGTTAAAAATATATTTTAGTTGGTTATAAAAGTAGAAATTATCAGTCCCCTTTTTTTTCAGTATTTTATAGGTACCACTATGGTTTTTTTCCTTGATAGCTTGACTTGTTTCTAACCAAAAACTGTGGCAATTTTTTTGTTTATTTGTGTGGTGCTTCTATATAACTAGTTCCTTTTTACTGTTTTCTCTGTATCTTTGATTTTAAACAGTCTGGATAACATGCTTTAGTGTTTATTAGTCTGACACTTTTTTCTAGCTTGGAGGTTTTCTATATATCCTGGCTTTGGTATTTTTACATCTTTCATTATCTATAGAAAATTATTAGTTTTATTACTTCACATATTTAATCAGTTCTATTTTTTTCTCCTTTTTACTTGTAGAGGATACAATTATATATTATATTTTTACAAGACTTGATGCTTTTATACAGCTCTTAGATGTTTTCATCTGTGTTTTTATTTGGGTGTTTTCTGCTGATTTATCCTCAAGGCTGCTCAAATAATTATCTCTGACATAATTTTCTTAAGTATCCTTATTTTTAGCACTTCTGCTTAATTTGTTTCTATAGTTTCCATTGCTCTGCTGAAATTTCCCATCTGTTCGTGTGTATAAAACAATTTTATACTAAATCCTTTAGCATATTAATCTTTGATGTTTATATACCTGGTTTGGCTCTATTGATTGTTTTGTATCTTGAAATAATGCTTACTCCCTCCCCTGACACTTAGAGTAACTCAAACAGTTTCACTGAAGGACATCTCATATGCAGCAGCAGAGCTGGACATAAACAATATTTCCACCTAGAAATTGCCATGCCTCCTCTCAGGCATTTAAGATATGACATACAAGCACCTTAGGACTAGAGCTCAATTTCCCTTTTCCCATTATTGTGATTAATTTTAGTATGTCCCACACTTCAAATTCCTCTACCAATGCCTTTTTCTTACAGAATAAGTTGGAATACTTGTAGATTTTTTTTCAGTGTTTTCTCTGTATGCTCAGCCATCTGACAAGTACATGCTTGTAGCACAATGAGAATGGGATCCTTTTGCCCTCCTTGCCCTGAACAATGTGTATTTTAGTGTATGAGCACAGCAAGCTATTGCTATCAATTGAAGGTGTCTCTCTTGCTAGAATCCCTTCTTACTGAGTTAAGCACTATACGGGTAAACTTCAGAGACCCTGGGAATTTCCCCCATTTTCTCTATGTCAAGTGTTCTCTGACCTGGAGTTGGAGGATTCTTTTCTGACCCACAGGGATGGGGAATCTCTCTGTTGGTACCGGAATAAGAGTCAGTGCTCAGAACCCTTACTCTGAAGAGGATGCTTTTCCTGATCACATTTCCTCCCACAGTGAATCTGTACATGGTAGAGGAAAGTGTTGTTGCTCTTCTTTTTCTGGATCAGTGAGCTTTTGCTTCATATTTGAAAGATCTGAGTAGGAAGATGAAGCTTTATGCTTTGCTAGGAATGACCATCTACTATTAACCCTTCCTTTCTTTCAGTGTAATTTGGAACTGCTCACTCTGGTCCTCTACCTTGCTCCTATTCTTAATGTGTCTCATGAGGTTTTTTAAGCATAAAAGAACCAGGAAGTGAATGCAAAATTTCATGTCTGTAGCTCCCAGAGGTGTTATTCAGACATGTTAACCCTCACATGGCAATGATCAGTTCAAATAACTCATTGTTTTTCCTACTTATAGGTCTGATTTATTACTATCACCTTTTTTCTCTGTGTTCTCTCTCTCTCTCTCTCTCTCTCTCTCTCTCTCTCTCTCTCTCTCTCTCTCTCTCTGTGTGTGTGTGTGTGTGTGTATCCATACCCTTTTGGGAAGATAGTGTTCTTCATAGATTTTAGTCGTTTTTTTTTTTGTTTGTTTGTTTGTTTTTGTCTTGTGACTTCAGCATCTTTATGTATTCCATTTTTAAAAAAAATTTGTAGTTTCTGATTTTTTCTTGATATTTTATGGATATGTAATTCCCAGCTACTACATCATGACATATTATCTAGCCTTAACAAAAAGGTGTTGTGTGCTTAATGAGAGAAAAGAGGTGTTACCTGTTTTGTACATATCACTTAATTTTTTGTGTCAGATGTAGGTATCAGAGGAACAAAAAGAAAAAAAGGAAATGGGTTATTGAATATCAGGTTAACCATGACATGCTACAAGGGCTAGGGTAAAGGAGATGGTGGTGATGTGAAGTGGATGGACAGGCTCTTTTTGAAGGACATTTATACTATTCATTAACGTTCAAGACATGAGTAGAAGAAAAATAATGCTTTCAGGTTCAGATCTCAGATCTTTGTCATTAAAGAAACAAGTGGATAACCAGAATGATCTGGAAAAGTATAGATAAGTATTTATTTTACATGAATATTTTCTGTACACACATTCACACTTGCATGCATAAAATTGTAGAGGTTGGGAGAAACAATATAAAATCAAAAAAAAAAAAAAAAAGTCAGAAGAGTGGCTATGTGTACCACACAAGGGAGTTACTGTCAACACGTCACCATGTCATTGCCTCTACTTCACAAAGGCACCGTGTGTTATGAAGAAAAGAACGCTAAATAAAGTCAAAAGTGATTTATGGAGAACATTTGTCTAAACTTTGTTTTTTATTAAACACCAGCTGATTTAGAACTGCACATATTATAAATTGTTTTCATTTACTCTTGTGGGTCCCTTAGTATTTGCATAAAAGGGTCTTGCTGTTGCATCTCATTTTTTATAATATAATGCCTGGCCTAAAAAAAAAAAAAAAAAAAAAAAAAGAATCATGAGCACGCTAACAGAAAGGAAAAAAACAGAATATGAAATGGAGATACAAATGACTCTAACACGTGCACTATTGATGTGCAACATTATTGGGTTACACTTGGAGTGCTCATAGACCTCACACATCTTTGAAACATCACTCAATGGTGCTGTGAACACCTAAAAGGGGGAGTCAGGAGCAGGTTTGGTAAAGTTAATGAAGCATGAATTAGAACTCCAGAGAGTTATCTTTCCTAGCCTCCATCCTTTCTGAGTACCCATTGGTGAGGGAAAATGTTACTGGGATTTAGTTTTATAAGAAATAAAGTTATAAATAGGCATAGAATAGACATGGGATTAAACCAGGAGCAGCATTAATTCAGAAACTGGAATATAACATACCATTTCATTGCTGTGTGCTATCTGTACCTGCTGAGATCTGAGTCAGGATCTGAGACAAATCTAATGCTCAAGCATGCTTATCTCAAGTGTCCCTCTTGGGCAGGCTGCTCACCAGAGACCTCATGGGTGCTTTCCTGCCAGGTTCATCGTGTTGATCACAGTTGCATACGAGGATACTGTGAACAACATCAGCTCCCAGGAGAGTTAGTGGAATAGCTGTATAAAACTGAGTTCTCCCGCACTTGTTAAAAATTTCCACAAAAGATATGCTGGTGACAAAGTATTAAGAGAATTTTTTTTTCGGCACAAATTCATGTATGTCCTAAATGATGCATTATTTTATACTCTCAGATTCAATACAGATCTTAGCCTCCTTTCAGGTGCAGGAAGGAATTCCATCAGGGATCCCTGTTCTTACTTTAGAACATATTTTGCCTCATGGCCCTCAGGTCTTACTGACCAATACTTATCAATAAAAGATCAATATGCTTCAATGCTGATCAATACTGAGAGGCTTGAAGTCTAGCTCAATATGTCAGCTCCATGATCCAAAGAAAAATGTTTTGCAGAAGGTTAATGTATCCATCAAGCCCCCTTGGGAAAATGACACAGGCACTGTGACCATGCTTGCCCTCTACAGTGAAAGGGAGGTGTCTGCTGTGTGCTTATCCTCAGGGCCTCTGGCTTAGCTACTGGAGAAGATCTGCTTCTCTCTGTGTTCTCAGCTATTTTTCATCCTCCTCCAAGTCCTTCTCCCTGTTTGATCCCTTCTGCTATTAGATTACTCTTGGTCATTAGCTTCCAAGACTAAAACCAGAAAGGAAAGCTGCTTCTGCTACTTTGGTTTTCACACCTGTGTCAAAAGAAGTGTGGTGAGAGGAGTTTAAGTTGTTCTGGTAAGTAGAGAAAGGAAGGGCACATGCCAATGATCAGGAGTATGAGGGAACATGCTATAGTGTGAAGACACTGATGGGGTTAAATACTGATGGGGTATGATGGGCATATGATGTATATAAGATGGATTTCAGCAGAGGTTGGGAAGCAAGGTGGTTACTTACAACACCAAAATTCTGAGTTATTAGTGAGCCTTCCAGGCTATTTTCTTTCAAATTAATGAAATGGGTGGATGTGGTATGTTACACTGGAATCCCAACATGAAGGAGCCAGACCCTGGAATATTGCAAGGTTGACACGAGCATGGAGTTACACAACAAGTTCCAGGCCACCCTGGATGACAATGAGACCCTAACTCAAACAAGCACCAGAAAATGTGTTTTCTGGCTTTTTGACAGAGATACCAACCTAATTAGGGAGAGTAGAACATGAATTTGAAGTATTTCTCTTTAATCTAATAACACTGACAAGAGGCATGTCATTTAGTGCTTTATCGTATGGTTAAAGTTAATTTTTTTTCTTAACTACAGAAAGTGAGTTCAGATGTTTCTCATTATAGTCCAATGTCTTGCCATCCCTATCTGTGTAACAGTAAGTGCTATATTGACTGGAGCTGGCCTATTTCCAGTCACCCTGATGAGCTTTGGAACATTTCTGCATTTGCCAAAGAGCTCACACAGTCCACAATGAGTCAGAAACGTGCCCAACTAGCATGTTACAGCCACTTGACGTCCAACATATCCTTTTGCCTCTCTATATCACTGGTTCCTAATCTTAAAGGGAAGGCCAATCACTCCCCAATGTATTTTTTAAAACCAAATTTCTCATTGAACTGGTAGCTCACTGATAGGCTATATTGGATGGCCATCAATCCCCAATGATCCTTCTGTCAATACTTTCCCTGTGCTGGATTTATAGATGCATCCATCCTTGATTGGCTTTTTTTTTTTTAAATGTGGATTCTGGGTAATTACTCATGTCTGGATACTTTCACATGAAGTGCTCTACTAACAGCCATTTCCCAGCTCTTTAAGTCAACTTACCTTTTCTCCAATGACTATTGGCATTGCATGACAATAGCATTTCAAACTAAGTCACTGCTTTTGCAATAAGATAAATTTGTAGGTAGCCCTATAAAGGAGCTATGTGAGAGTAAATGCCTGTAATGATATGTGCATGAAAAAATGACTTTGAACTAAACATATTAATAGAATTCATGAGAAGTTGTACAAAGGATAAGGTATGGTGTACCATTAGCTCACCAGGAGAAAGGCAATCTGTAGATAGAAGACAACACACTATTTTTTATGATAATAGAATGATGATCATATTACAACTCTCATGACATTTTGCCCTATTTTCTCAATTGTGTGGGTGGCTGTTTGCCTAGGTGATATGTGATGCATTGTTTGTGTATTGCTACAGTTGTAAACTGCTGCAAGTAGAAAAGGAAAGGTTTAGCACTCTGTCTCTACTTGAACTTGCAGCGATTGGCTTGCTACCAGCCTTTCTGGTCACTGATCAAAGATCCAGAAAAAGCATGTACAATAATAAGTCCTTTGGAACTACACATCTGATTTATTGATTTGTGTGTTTTTTCTTATAGTAGATTGCAGACATTATCTAGATATAGACAGTTAGATATTTATGACAAATTGTGTTGGAGGAAAACATGCTGTAATTTGAATTGAATTTTCCATTGATAAGATAAACAGTTGGAATTATACTTTCAGTCAATGTGCATAGTATTCCAATCAGTTTACTTATTTGTAAAGGGAAATGAAGGCCACCATTTCATTTAATAACATTGAAGTTATTTTAATTTTTGTAAAGTTGAACAAGACACATGAAGTTGTACAATGTAAATGCCTATTAACCTTATATTTTGTTCTGATGACAAACAAAGTGACAGGGAAGACACCAACTGACTCAGAAGATTCCTCCAAGAAATTAGGACCTGCTTGAACACTCCTAAGATGACTGTTTCAGTGTTTGATGGTGTGGTGGTTTGTTTTTGACAACTTGACATAAGCTGGAATCATCAAGGGAGAGGGGATTTCTTTAAAAGAGTTGCTTCTATCAGATTGCCCTGGGGGCCAGTCTGTGGGTGTATTTACTTGATTTATGTGCAGTACCACTCCTGGGCAAGTGGTTCTTGGATACATACATACATACATACATACATACATACATACATACATACATACAAGTAAAGCAGGTCACGGAAAAGCAACTCAGTAGGTAGCATTCCCTGATGGCTTCGGCTTCAATTCCTGTCTCCAGGATTTTGCTTTGAACTCCTGTCCTGGCATCCCCTGATGATGAGCTGTAACTCATGTGCTGAACACATTCTTTCTTTCCTAAAATGGCTTTTGTCAGTGTTTTATTACTGCAATTGAAAGCAAACTAGGACTGATGGTTTTGCCTCAAACAAAGTAAGATTTGGGGGCTCTTCTTTTAGTACTACCTGTTTGAATTCATTGCACACATTTAGGAGAAAGCAACTTTATTCATGAAGGATTTCTCACTTTGATCTCTTAGTTGTCCCTTCTGTTCTCCTGTGACATCAATTTTTCAGCTATTTCCTTTGCTGTTTATCTTTTGCAATAAATATCCTGCCTTTTCAAGCCAACAATCTTCCTTATCAAGTGTGTCATCCTCCCTTCAAACCTGAATTTTTGGGTGAATGTGAACTTCAAGTGCATCAAACTTTGATTAGAATGGCAATCAAACTGAATGCAAGTCATCCAGACCTCTGCTTCCACACCCACCCAATCAGAATTCTCTGTCACCTAGCAACTTCATGCTTCTTGACCAATGTTTATCAGCATGAACATCAGCAGTTGAAGTTGTTATTTGTTTAATTAGTTCTTGTAATCACTATGCAATGTAAAGGGCTTCATAATGACATTTTTTATACTTTAGTTTTGCGTGAAGCATTCATTAGTTTTGTTGTTAGTTGTTTAGATGCGTAGGATTGTTTTTTCTCCATAATCCCACCCCCCCTTCTGTGTGTGTTTGTGTGTGTGTGTGTTTGCATATATGTGATGTATTTGTAGAAACCAGGTATGTTAGTCGTTGCATTCCATTAGGTTTGAGCATAGTTTCATTGATGTGTCCTGGTATGTGCATCATGTTAGCTGGCCCAGGAGCTTCTAAGGATTCTGTTGCCTCCTAGACGAGCTACTGTGACCAAATTTATATAGGTGCTAGAATTCAAACTCATGTTGTCATGCTTTCGAGGCAAACTCTCTGAAGGTTGACTCATACTTTCAACCTTCTTTCACCTTTATGCTGTTTGCTTGTTTGTTAGAGGCCTTTCTATGATGCTTATGTTGACTATGAACTCCAGGGTTCAAGTGATTCTCTTACCTCAACCACCCAAATTGTTGGGACTGGAGTGATTGCCTCTGTGGAAAGCTTATTTTCTCTTATAGATGCAAAGGATGACTGAACTCATTGTTTGACTAGAAATGTCTATGATTACTACAGTTTTAATACACTATCATCATTTTTCCATGAATGTGATTTTATTTTTTCCATGGATTTCAGCACCATCTCAATGCAACAGCATTCCACAAAGTACCTTCTCGCTTCTCATGCTGTCCAGCCTGAAGATCTGAGTATGATCCCTGGGACACACATGGAAGGATAAATACATTCTGCAAATTGTCCTCTGACATAGTACAGAGGAGCTCTCTCTCTCTCTCTTTCTCTCTCTCTCTCTCTCTCACAAACTATGTAATAATGTAATAAAACTAAAGTTAAAAATAGGATTTAGCTAATATATCCATTGCTTGCTTACATAAATGCTACATTGTTGTTTTGTATATGTCCCATAACTGGCAATTTATATGTTAAATCTGTTTGAGGTACTATCATACAGTATAAACAATGGTCAGGGGTATTTGGAGAAGATGTTAAACATTAACTGATTGTTTTATCAATAGTGCTTAGAACAGCATCATATATCTAAGAATCATTTGGCAAATAATAATTTAAGATAAAGAATCTATCTCAAGGATCAAAACCAGAATCTTGGGCTATGAATTATTTGACAATAATTTAGCTACAGTAATAGAAATTCAAAATAACAGTGACATAAACAAGAATTGATTGTTCTGTCACATAAATCTCACGGAGATCACCTGGGCTAGGAAGGTATTCTGTAGTCATCAAGAGTCAAGATTGGTCTATGCTTTTGCTCTGAGAGTCTTCTTCTGTAACTTGTACTTATAGCCCCAGAGTACCACTCTACCTACTGACATCACCCATATTCAGCCATGAGAAAGAAGAAAAGAACATTTGACTTCCCCTGAAGGACACAGACTTAAAGTTATATAGGTTTTGTCTTCTTACAAACCAGTCAAATGCTACTGTTACCTGCAAGACTGAAAACGTGCTTTTTATCTTTGTATTTTCCATCCTATAAAAAGTCAGATACTTTGAAGGACACAAATGGCTGGCAAAATGCCTTGGCATTTTTCTCTGGGACCCAAGATCTCACAATGAGCTCAACTGAGCTCCTGTGTTCAGAGGACAGCTCTGGAGTATGAGATAAAGGACATAGCAACACCAGGACCAGCACTTTATGCTTATGGAAGATATTTTAATTCATTTATTTCAGTTAAAGACATGATTTATCTTCCCATTCCCCAGACTGGCCTCCTTGGGCTCTTCGCTTTCCCTTGACAAAAATCCAATATGTTGCTTTGTCTTTTTTAATGTCTCTCACATACATCTCCTCTTTTCCACTCACAATACCACCCTAATTTAAGCCTAATTACATACCACCCAGACAATTGCAATTACATCCCAATTGGTCTCCCTTCCCTTGGTATTTGCATTTCTCAATTCATTCTGCATCTGAGCTACTGAGTTAATTCCTGAACACAGTTCTCATCATCTCTTCCCTGACCAAGACCTTCATGGGTTCTCACTGCCCTTTATGCTATAGCCAACACCTATGTCAAGGTGCCTTACAGAAGGCTTGGGTTCATTCTTATGGTTCTATCATTCTTCCATATAGAAATGGTCCTACAAATTGCTCTGCATTTACCCTGGCTTAGTCTCTGCAAAGTCCATTTTACTCATGCTGCCACAAATTATCTCTTTTTGTGATGACCTTTCCAATTTTAGAGATGAAAATGATAATCCTCTCCCAAGACTTAAGTTAAGACATATTAACCCTTTATTATGAGGTGCCATGTATAGATCTGTTGGTTTTTACAAGATGATTAGACCCAGGCAATACACACACACACACACACACACACACACACACACACACACACGATCAACACACTTTATGTTTCTCTCTGGTTCTTTCTCTATGTTCACACCAAGAGAAATTACCATCCTGACTTCCAAAGCTATACATCAGTTGTGGTTTTGTATCTAGCCAATTCAATATTATGTTCCTGCTATTTCTGAACATGTTTACCTAGCACTGAAAAATCATTAACTCTCTGCTGCATAATATTCCAGTGAGGTAAGTGATTATTCTTCAATGCATTTAGGCCAGTCTATTGTTGAAGAAAAGAAATATGGTTTTCATATAGAGCTCTTGGAGCCACTGTGAGCACTTTAGTTTGATGAACACAGTTGTGAGTTTTCTAGAATAGGAAATAAGGTTTTTGTGAAGAATCCTCTATTACAGTTTTTGGAGTAATTTTAGGAATTAACATTTCTTCCAGAAGTGAACATGAATTTCAGTTGTACTATATGTCATTGCTTACTGTTTTCTGGAATTTTAATTACAGCTATTCTGAAAATGGACACTTGATGGTTTTATACAATAATTTTCATTTACAACTCTCTAATGATGAAAGTTAACTATTTGTCTCTATGCTTATTGGCCATTTGAATACCATCTTTTGTAAATTACCTGTCCATGTATATGTCCATTTTCCTATTGTGTCTTCTTTTAAACTTTTTCCTATTTAGTCACTCAGCTTCTTATACAGACAAAGTCAAGAGTCCTTTGCTGGTCATATGTGTTTAAGCACATCCTAAAACTATCAAAGCTGTTAGGGCACAGAGAAACGTATACTAATCATTTGATTTTTCAAGGCCTGGCATTGTACTCTGCATGCAGTGGGTGCTCAATAAGCAGCTGTCTAAGAACAAAGAAAGACTTCCTTATCAGCACACACAGCCAAGGGAAGGTTCTCTTCCATTGCTTTTTGTACCTTTGTCTGTCTTGGGAATAGTGTTTTTTCCTTGGGAATAGTGCTCTTTTTTGAAAGACTGCATACTTTTTCATGACCAAGAACATTGCCCTGTGTGGACATCCTCTGGGAGTGTGTTCCATGGCAGGATTGGGGACCCAGTGGGCTTGTTCTCTAACACCTCTCTTGTAAAAGCTTTTGAGACACCTTGTTAACATTTAAAAAAATAAACCAACCAGTTTTTTTTTTTTCGGCCTGTGGAAAACTTAAAAAGTAGGACTTTAAAAATGCAAAGTACCCATATGCTCGGCTCATACTGAGAAATGGTCTCATGAGTAATTAAAAGCAGTTACAAAAGCAATGGAGTTTTAACAATTGAAATATCACACACATATGTGTGCACCGAATCAGAAAACCACACAACACTCAGTCACCGTGTGTTTCTGCAACTGTGGGGTTTCTGACACCGAGTGAACATCCTTTTTCAATGCTTACTGCCGGGAGCTCAATCACACCTCAGAGATTTTCAGGTTTTCCAAGTGTTCCCTTCTGTTTTGAAGCTCTGTGCTGTGCTTCACTTGGAAGGCTGCAGGCTAGCAATTGTAGCTGTATGCGATCCAATGTTGCTAGTGCTTAACAGCCTGACATCATATTGAAATCAGGGCATTGGTGCTCTCATGTATCTCTCTCCTTATGCAGGTTTCTGAGTAATTAAGCACTTTCCTTTCCCTTAAAACATCCACCACCATAGTTAATATCAAAAAATTGTAATGTATGAGCTTATATTCAAATCAGGTGAACAGATTGTTGTACCTCACTCTGCAAAGTATTTTCCAATCTGTTATGTCTTGGAAGGCAGGGACCCCAGAAGAGGACTAACTGACCTGATTATGATGATATTGAGAACAAATTAGAATGGTCTTGCAGAAGGGTTAGACAGTATAGTACAAAAATATAACAGGACTATATTTTTTCTCCCATAGATGGACACTTCTTTATTTACTTGTTTAGCTATCTGTCTGTCTGTCAGTCAGTCAGTCAGTCTGTATCTATCTATCTATCTATCTATCTATCTATGTATCTACCTACCTACCTATCTATCCATCCTTCTTCATTTTGCTGGCCACACAGTATTTGTTGAAACAAATTCTGCTGTTGTGTCTATGTGAAAGCTACCATGTTTAATACATACACTAAAGTACTCTTAGTTTATGTCTGTGGTCCGGGTGGTGGTGGCGTATGCCTTAATCCCAGCATTTGGGAGGCAGGGGCAGGTGGATCTCTCTGAGTTCAAGGCCAGTCTGCTCTACAGAATGAGTTCCAGGACACCCTCCAAAGATACAGAGAAACCCTGTCTCAAAAAACAAAAACAACAAAAACAAACAAACAAAAAAGAGTATGTTGTATTTCTGTGCTCTAATTAAACCTTACTTACAACATCAGGTTTATCCTTTAGGCTATGGTCTGTCAGCTCTCTAGAAGAGCTAGCTTAAAGTTCCAATATCAATTGACTTCTGGTTCTCATTGCTCCATAATCTTTAAGATGGGGTTGATGATGCCTTTGCTTTCTGTTAACAAGTGGTAAGGATGGCTCAAGGTTTGATGTAACATCTTGGTTAGGTTGCTCATGGAATCAATAACTACGCCTACTTGGTATGTTTGACCTACAAAATTTTAAGTTTTTAAGGACCCTCAGTTTTAGTAGTTTTTGCAAGTTTTCTTTTAATAAAGCTGGAACAAAGAGATTTACTCAATGCTGGAGGTCACACAATTGCTACCAAAGCAGAATGAAAAAGCCTTGTAATCGAAGGGACAACATTAAGAAAGACTGGCGTATGTCCTTTCCTTTAAAAAACCATATTCTGCCCTCTTTATTTATTTCTGATACCTGCCACTGAGTCATGAGAAAACTTGCCTTGTCTTCCTACACCAGCTTAATTCATGTCACGTTTGTAGAATTTTCTAGACACAGAGGTGTTCCAAACATCCATACAGCAGCTAGTGTGTCTGTTTCCTTTTTGCCTCATTTCAAGGCCAGCATATACAAGCTAAGTTATGTCCTTCTATTACCATATGTCAGCTATTAAAGATTTCATATATAATGGGTATATGGACATCTAGGCAAACTGTTCCATGAGGCTTTAAAAACAGTAATACAAGAACTAGAGTCTTTTGGGGCTCTGTCATCAAACAAATGTACTACAGCCTTATGCACATCTGTTTTCAAGTCTGGACCTCAGTTTCCCTAATGATACAACCAAATGTAAAGCTAGATGACATTTCCTCAATCTTTTATCAGCTCTCTGATTCAGTTATGTTGTTGGTATTTCTCTTAACTTAAATCTAGTAGAACTATTTTTGTTCAATCCCTACTGATAAGGGTATTGAAATTTTTCAGGAAAATTTAAGTTACACACACTATTGAAATACCTTAAAAGCATGAATATCCTGGGAGAGGGAAATAATGGTAAAGATCAGACAGGTACTGTAGTATCATGGAATACTCAAAGGTTGTTTTTGTTATTTATTTATTTTTTTATGTCATGCTGTAGCCAAGGTCGAATTTAGTGTTTACATTAAGTATCATAAAACAAGAATCATTTGGGTTTTTGAAGGTTGACAGAATTTGGCTATGTTAAGAGAAATGTAAATGTAAAGATACACTGAAACAGGTATATTTTATTTAGGGGTAGTCTTATTAGAAAATACTAACTGGGAGAGTTAGATAATTGTATGGAAGGAGCTTTGTAAAATAATTTGTATACTGAGTATCAAAATTACAAATTAGAGGCACAGGAAACCTTACCATTTCTGTAGAGTTGAGTTACTAGTAACTCAGTTTTAAGACTATTTGATGGCATCATACTGAAGGAAGTAGAATTGAATTATGCAAAGCAGGACTGTTTGGTTAACAATAGCATGAAGTGATGAGATGGAGAGAATAAACAAATAAAATTAATTTATGATAATGAATTTACAGGATCTGATGGCTTTTAGCTCTTAACTGATGTCCACATGGACCATTGTTTCAAGGTCTGTCATGGCAAAACCAACTGCCTTGCATACATTTTTCTTTATCTGTTTTCAAACAAATATGGTATATAGAGATCACTATATGATTCCATGTAGAAGAAAAATATTCCAAAGGATTTATTTTCTAAAAAGATTTAAGGGTTCTATTGATTTCTGATTTGAAAAATGAGCTGAAATGAACCTTTTTCCTCCAGTTATTAATTCTGCCATCATTCTTTCTTCACTTTAAGCCAATATCTCAATAATATTTTTCACTCTTTTCCATCATGAGAGAGCTGGATCTAAGTCATTTATTTTATTCTATTTAAAAAATTAGTTTATTTTAAAAAATATTTCATATAATGTATTTAGATCATAATCTTTCCCCTCCATCTATACCTCCCAGATCTCCTAACCACTCCCCTTACTCAACTTTATGTTCTTTCTCTCTTTTATTAACAAAATAAAAACCAAAACAAGCAAAACAAAGGGTAATACAAAACAGAACAAAATAAAAGCAAAATTCCCATAAAAGAAAAAAATAAACATCATTGAATAGTTTCTTATTGGCCAATTATTCCTGAGAATGGACTCTACTCTGGAATATTTTTGGACATATTCTGTAACACCCCATTGGAGAAAACTGATTTCTTCTCTCCCAGAAAGTACTAATCAATGAAAGTGTCTTTACTAGAGGTTGGACCTTGTGTTCATTTCCCTTTCTCTGGAATTTTGTTCAATTTACACCTGTTTAGGTCTTGTGCATGCTATTACAGTCTGCGATTTTATGTGTGCATCAATTGTGCTTTTTTTTTTCTTGAAGATTCTTTGCAATCAACCACCACCTCTAAGCTATTACAATCTTTCAACCTCATCTTTCTCTTATATTCCTGAGCTTTGAGGGGAGGGTCTATACAAACTTATCCCATTTAGAGCTGAATCTTCTAAAGACTGTCAGTTTTCCACCTTATCCAGCTGTGCGTCTCTAGCCTAATTCTCATCTACTCTAAGAAGAAACTTCTCTGATACAAGTGGAATGAGGCACTGAGAGCTACATATATAGCAACATGTTATTAGAAGTCATTTTATGGCTATGGTCCTTTAGCAGAATAACAGTTATTTTTCCCCCTTAGACACATGACATATCCAGGCTCAGGTTCTCGTCTTAGAAGCATTAGGTGTAGGTTCCATGTCATGGAGTGAACTTTAATTTTTAGAAGAGTGGTTGGTTGCTTGAATTATATTTGTGACACTATTGCACTGGAACACTCTGCCAACAGATCTTTGTTGTAGGTCACAGAGTTGGTAGCTGGGTAATGCTGATGATTATTTTCCTCATCCAGTAGAGTGCAGAATATCTTGCAGTACCACAAATATTAGGGGTGAAATTTCTAGTTGGGTGCCAATTGATTTCTCCATGTTTGAAGACATAAGTCGTGTCTTTAGAAATTGGGCTTTACCATCAAGTTATAGAGGGAAACCAATATGCTTGGCAACAGTATGTGATGTTTAGGGGGAATCTATGGCATTCTTTTGGCCAACAGTTCAACAAAATATAACTCATAGTTAGCACTAGGCATTTTACTTGGTGGCATTTGATGTCTAATTGGGCCATTGTCTCTTCCATTATTAATATCTTATCCATTTCTTAATTTAAACTCCTTTTCTATATGTTTATATTATAGGAAGCTTCTATGGTCATAGGTTTCCATACAGCTTTTCAAGAGATCTTTAGTTTCAGTTGTCCCACCACATATCCTCTTCACCCCACCCTTCACTTTTGAATTCCCTATCCTAGTTTCCTTTGTGTCTTTATGTTTTACAATCTGTTTCCCTTCCTTGGAAGATGTGCTCCTTCTCCCTGGTCCTGCACTAGCTACCTTGCCACTATGGCTTTTGGATAAGAAACTTATGTATCCAAAATTGAAAAGCTAATATCTACATATGAGAGAAAACATGAATCATTTATCTTTGAGGTATGGAGTATCTCATTCAGGATTATTATGTCTAGCTCCAGCCATTTACATGCAAATTTCATATTCCAATTTTTCTTAATAATCCCATTGTGCAAATGTACCACATTTTCATTTTGAACCCACAATCTCCAATTTATTAGTGCTTTAGGCACTTTTGAATTTTGTTTTATTTCTTTACAATTTAATGGTTTTGATGTATTCAAAGCTAATTATTAATCGCAATCAGTTTTAGAAAGTTTCTCATCACTCTAACAGGAAACTCTGTACTAAATAGGATTGTGTTATCCCAGTATCCTCAGCCCCAAGTCATCATGATCCAAAAATTCATTCTCTGACTTTCTTCTTTGAATATAAGTAGCATTTTAGGGCTGGAGAGATGGCTCAGCCATTAAAGGCTAATCTCACAACCAAAAATATAAGTTGCATTTTATAACTGATTTCTCTTACATAGAAAACACTTTTCAAGGTTCACTCATATGTAGCCTGCACTAATAGTTCAGTATGTTCTGGTCAGTTAAGATGCACTGTGTTGTGATGCCATACATTGACATGTAAACTTATTCATCCATTCTAATATTCTATACCTATTAAAAATAATGCTGTGGTACAAATTTGGGTGCATATCTTCTTTGACAAATGCTTTCATATTTCTTGTGTGTATGATTAACTGTGGAATTGTTTGGTCTCAAAATGATTGCAAGTTTAAACTTTGAAGAATGAACTATTTTCATTCCTATGAGACATTTAATTCCCCATAATTATTGTATGAAACTTCCGATCTGTCCACAATGTTTGTCTTTTACCTCATGGCCATCTTAACCAGTTTTTGTATTTTCATGTCTCTGATGACTAGTAATGTCAAGTGTGTTCTCATGTGGTCACAGTCATTTAAAAATAGTAGTAATATCTTTTGTTGACACTCAAATATACCTTTGTCATATTTTTATATGTCTTATGGTATTTTTCTAATATCCTATATTAACATTTTAAGTTTATATATAATTTGTAAATACTTTGTATTTTGAAGGTTGTAATCACCTTTTTACAGGATGTTTTGCAGATCTTGTTTGACACATGTTTTCATTTCCCATGACAGTATAGCTAAGTGTAGAATTGCTGGGTCCTGTAATGCTTTCATGTAATGATTGTTTAAACTTTGAGCAATGGACAGACTATTTTCAATTCTTCTGTAATAAGTTATTTATGATATTCATCACTGACTGTCTTTTTGATGCCATACCTAAGAAAGCCTCCCTTCACTGTAGGTCTCAATATTTGCTCATTTATCTCCTTCTTATAGCTTATAGATTTAATTCTTTTATTTATGTCTATGGTTTATATTTAGCTAATATTTATTTATTGTATAGATTAATGGCCCAGGTTTATTCTCTGGAAGGGTTTACAGTTGTCTCTGTACCATGTGTTAGAAAGATAATTATTTCTCCCCTTGAACATTTTGGTACTCCTGTCAAAAGCAACACATTTTAAATGTGACTTTCTCTGTTTTTAAAATGTTAAAATTTGCCTCCCTGTGTGTCTGTGTACCACAAGTATGTCTGGTGCCCATGGAGGCCAGAAGAAGGTGTTTGGATCCCCTGGAACTGGAGTTACAGATGCCTGTGAACTGCCATAAAGATGTTGGGAATTGAATCCAGGTTCTCTACAAGAGCAGCAAGTGCTCTTAACTGCTGAGCCATCACTCCAGGTTATGTTTTTAATTCTTATTAGACAACACTCCAGAACTTTTGGTGACTCCTAATGACAAACTTCATTGTATGGGACTAAGAACTGAATCAGATCAACCTAGATCTGCCTATTGTGATCAATGAGAAGGATTTAAGATCCAAAAGTAAACCATCTCATATTAACTAATTAATGAGAAACTTGAAGGTCTAGACCAAACATTCTCAGTTTATTTTCATGGTTTCAAAGAAATAACCATAATTCCCATTGCATGGTAGTCTTCAGTGCATAGAGAGGCCCACAAGTGTGTTCTGTATATGAAAGCTGGATCTGGAGATGCAGCTGGAAGAGATCATGGCTTTTGGAATCAAAGAATATGGTGTGTACTAGAGTTTTAACCTCCGTGAACCCTTATATATGCAGTGGGAGTAATAACAACATTCAGGATCATTATGAGAATTCGATAATAATGTGACTGCCTGGCAAAAAGCCTGCCATCTACATCGAGTTCAGAAGGTTCTACTTTTACTTCATATGATGGTGTTATTTTCTCCAGATGAGAAGTGTGTTCCAATACATGGCCATGAATGTGTTTAACTCATGAAAGTGTTGGCAAACAGGAGCTCTACTGTATGCTTTGCAGTACAATTAGAGAAAAATATACTCTTTTTTTTTGAGGCTTAGTCCTACTTTCCATCTTCCTTATCTTTTGACTTTAATGCTTGGATGCCCACAGCCCTTTTGCATTAAATTTTACAGTGTGTGTGTGTGTGTGTGTGTGTGTGTGTGTGTGTGTGTGTGTGTGTGTTTATGGCTCAGTTATTACATGTAATATCTGAGTACTACAACTTCTCAGGCTTCTCTCTTCTCCTCCCTGGTGTAGTATGAAATAAAGTTCAGAGCAGCATTTATAATAGACAGACCGGCCATCATCCAAAATGGGGGTTACCAAGTAATTATCTGGAGGACACTCCATACATATATGCTTTTCAGGTTCATACATAAAATCTACATTAAAATTTTGACAAGCCAAATCCTGCCCCAGCATATATTCCCAGAAATTATGACTTTAAAATGTTCTCTACCACTCCCTGCCCACTTTAAAAAAGTCAAATAATAAAGTTAGAACAACTATTTGTTTGTAAATTGGTCTTGAGAAGGATGGAACTCATTCCTTTATAGTTTTATTGGAAAAGGTGCTGGAAGCTGAAACAGGTGTTGGTATCTAGAATGGGTGTGTATCTTTATGAACTGCCCCAAGGAGTCACATCTGTGTCTTATTATGATACAATCTCTGGCTCATCTGTTTGATTCATAAACCCTCTGGGGTCTTTTAATGTTTACTCTCACATGAGCTCAGGCTAACATTAGGAAGACATTCAACTAACTTTGCTCCTACAAATTACTAAACCTATCCTCGAATCTGTCAGTCATCCTTACATAGCTACCTTCCAAGCATACAACTGTGAATGCTTAGCAGTTATAATCCAGAGGCTCCTGGGAACATTGCATCAATTGGAATGTGGGGAGTTAGTTCCTTTCCAATTGGCAGGAAACCTAGGGATTAGCTTAGGTCAGTGTTTCCCCGCCAGAGGTTTTTCTATACTCAATGAGACCCAGAGTAATGCTATAGATGTAAGATACTTCTCAATTCTCCTTTGAATTACCAGTTCCATGGGAAAAATTATGTTCTTTCCACTTCTAATCTTGTCAGTCAAAGGTGCACAGAGTCAGGATCTGACAGAGGGATGTTTTCTTTCTCCTGCATAATCTTTGTGCCTTGTGGACACTGGCAATGTTAAGCAGCTCACTTATGCCAGTACTTTCCATGCTCTCCTTGGTTCTTGTGCTATTATATCTTGAAGTGGTATCAATTGCTTTAAAGTGCTAATCCCACAGGATACAAGCATACACCTATATATAGGTGGTGTTCTTCTGTTCCAACAGCCTACTCCCAAACAACCAACATGGAGACTTAAGATTACTTGTAAATTCTAGGCCAATAGTTCAGGCTTGTTACTAATTCTTAGAACTTAATCCATTTTCATTAACCTTGTGCTGCCCAGAGGCTCATGGATTTTACTTCTATCCCATTTTGTGTGTTTGACTTGTTCTGTGTCTGACTGGTGACCCCATGACTCTGCCCTTCTTCTTCCCAGCATTCTCAGTTTGGCTTTCCAGCTTAACCTTATTCTGCTCAGCTACTGGCCAGTCAGCTTGTTTATTAAACCAATCACAGTGGCAATTCTTCACAGTGTACAAGGGCATTACTCTGCAGCATACAAGTACTCCTTCCTGGAGCAAAGGAATTGCGGCCCCATCTCTCTTCATACTGGCTGTACTGAAACGGTGGGTGAATGTAAGCCTGACTTGCATCTGTGCTTGTGAAGTGTTCTGGGGTTTGCTCAATGGGTGCCTGGGGAAGCATGTAATGATTAAACAAACGGGTGCCATTAGATTGTATCACATGCCACTGTCTTTTATTGTGCTATAAAATGGCTCATTTGGGGGGCGATGTGGATTTAAACTTTTCTGTTGTCATCTGTTAATCTGTTTGCTTTTTAACATCATTCAGTTTCTCTCTCTCCTTCCTATCCTTAAGGTCTAAACTCCTTTTCCTTGGCCCCTTTCTTTCCATACCCCTTCCCTTCCTCCCCCAACCCCTGTTCCCTTCCCTTCTGTTTCCTTATTACCCGCCCTCCCTGCCCCCGCCTTAAATCCAAACTTTCTAGTTCCACCCGAGCTAATTGCTAGGCTTTTCCATCTGTCTATTAAGCTTTCTGAGGCTTATGGTTTTGATCTTTAATACTTGTAAAATGCTTTTAACACTTTTGAGAGCTTAAAAAAAAAAGTCAGTGTGAGGAGACATCATCTCATACTGCACGTAGGTACTTGGTCAGCGTAAAAGCTCCTGATAACCTAAAATTTACATCAGGTTTTAAACGGGTACTGGTAGCCACAGTCTTTTAGCCTGAGGAATGGGCTTTAGGGAGTTCGGTAGCAATTACTCATGTAGTCAGATGTTCCGGTTGTCTTGGTAGTAGTTACACAGATTGCAGAGGGGAGGTGACAGAATAAAAGCCACTTAAAGATGAAGGAATCTATCAGTGTTGTGAGCCAAACTGTACCTACTTCTCCATGCAAAAGTCCTTATACTGAAGATTTGAGTCTTAGCATCTTACATGGGTTATGTTCTTGTTTTGAGAAAGTCACTGAGTATAGCACTGGATGAATAGCTGAGTAGTGTAGCTGTAATAGGTGTATATACAAGGCCTTCAATTTGGTCTTTGATTCTGCAAAACACAAATCAATCAAAAACAGCCACTAAAGTGAAGTGAGAGTGGGCTCCAATTCCAATGATGACTTGAGAAAAAAGAGATTAGGATGCAGATAAATCAATGTGAAGACAGGCAACTGTTATGCAAGGGGAGAAATGACCTTTGAAAAATAAAATATCAACAACAAAAATATCCAGAACTGTGAGATTTGGAAAGACCCCCCCCCAGGGTTAGAATAATATACCCTGTTGTTTCAAGCACTTTTGATATGGTAGCCTAGTCAAACAGCCCTAGCTAGAGCCCATAGGCTTTATTTCTATAATTATTGTCAACTTTGGGAGAACAATTCAGAAATGTTAATTTATAGGAGTTTTTAAACATGAAAGAGCATTTCTTATATTAATAAAAATACGTTGTCCACTGAGCAATGCATGGTCTGATATCTGTCTTGGTGATGAAAAATTGAGGAAGTAATTGAAGATGATGCCTGTTTTGACTGGGCACAACAGGCTAGTGTCAGGCAAGCCTCTGCATAATGCCTTTTGAGCAGCTGCTCAGAATTATCTCTGCCTTTTAATCCTCTCATTTCAAAGTTGTTCCAGGCAGATTATTCCTAAAAAGCTCCTGTAATTATTATCAATTATTTCGATTTGCTGGTTTAGTCAGTGTCAGATTTCCAGCACAGGACAAGATGTTGTTACTATTAGTACTTACTCTTAATTGCTGAGTTGAAGAGTCTCTGTGACAAGTGGACTTAAAAATGTGGGGGGTGGCGGTGAATATCAAGCTTCACTGCCTGTAAAAGCTTACCCGCTAGGAAACTTGGAATTGAATATTCCTTCCTCACCAAGGAGGAACCATTAGGTTTTGTCTTATACTGCAGGATGAGAATGTTAAAAACTCAGCGTAGTGAAATGGTAGATGTCTGCTAACCTAACACTGGGAGTCGGGTAGGGCCAAAAGCAGGCAGAACTCAGGGGCTCCCTGACCAGAGCTATAGGTTCAGTTATATAGCCTTTCTCAAAATAGAATGTGGACAGCTATTGAGGTAAACATCTAACTTCTACTGTGTGACCTCGATGTGCATGTACACAACATGGGGGAGCATCTATACACACAAGAACATCTACATATACATGCACTCTATCCCCAGAGATGAGAATTGTAGAGATAAATTAACCATGGAAAGAATGGACACACACTGTTCATTCTTTGCCTGTTCTCTGCCTGGAAGGGGAAGACCAGCAGTATGCAATGTCGAAATGGGTTTACACATGGACAGTTCAGAGAACAGACATGACACGAAGTAATGTCCAAGCATGTGAGAAATACCACTGTGATATTTTTACTAGACAGTTTAGATGTTCTAGTAGATAAGGAATCAGGCCAATTGAGACATAAATTCTGGTTCTACCCCTAGCAGGCCAAGTGTCTCTGAGAAAATTACTTGAATCTGTCAACCTCAGTTCCACTGTTTCAATAACATTCTCTTCAAATCTACATAATGGGGAGGTTCTGATAGGTAGTGCTACTGTGCCCATTTCCCAGACAAAGAAAATGAGGACCCGGAGATGATAAGAGATGGATCTGAGCATCTTTCAGCATTTTACTGGCAGTAAAAGTTGTGTGATTCCAAAGCCAAAGCACTGGGTTTGATTGCCTTTCAAAGCATGTGGTCTAGAAAAGATCTTTGGGATTAAGGTTACTAACTATTTTATCTTGCTTCATATTTTTAAAAGGAAGAATTAATATAAACACGAATTTGCATATGAACCCTTGTAGATTCTTTCAGTGCCTCTGATCCAATGTAGCTCCTGGTTCTGCAAACATGCTCTAAGTTACATCAATATTTACACACAGTTTCACTGTCTCCACACCCTCTGACAGGTTCCAGCCCCTTTCCAACTACTCTGTTCCTATTAAGGACTACCTAGTCTTTTCACATTCTCACTCACCTCAAACGATTCCTTGTATTTCAGCCTTAATTCTTTGGGACTAAAGTTTACCTACGTATAACACAACCCCCTATTAATACAGGAGTAAATAAAAGGTATACTACATATTTGTTTACATGGACACTGATCCAAATTTTGAAGAAAAACAAAACAAAACAAAACAAAACAAAGAACTCTAAAAGTGTCTGAAAAACATCTCAAATGGCACTTCATTATTTTTTTTTCAGTATGACATGCACAGAGACCTAAGCAAAGATCCCATTCACACTGAATTGTATCCCGCAAGTGCTGGTGCCCATTTGTTCATTCACAGCAGTCGTATTCTATCCAGCAGGCTGATGCTATGCATTAGAGGCTCTTGGGGTTCTGAGAGCACAGCCTTGATACAATATATAAAAGCACTTCTGTTCTATAGACCTGACATTCCACAAGAGATACACACAAAACAGACAGATGTTTAAAAATCTACATGAAGTTTCAAGTATTTAGGAAAGGCAGCACAGTGTGATACCTGACAAAAATTCTAGAGGAAGACACTTTGATATGATGCCTGACCTGCATTAGAGGATTCAGGTCCTCCATGTAACCAGGTTGTAAGCAGAGAGGGCTGAAAACAAGACAACAGTGTATCCAGTCCTTAAGCTGTCTGGGGATAGAGTCAGTCTGGCTATGTCCTGTACCCTAGGTCACACATTAATCAAGTCTTAGTTCTCTAAGAGAAAATGTGACCATTATCATGTCTCTATCCCTAGCAGGTAGCACAAGTCAAATGTTAATTAGAACCGCTTCCCTGAAGAGAAAAATGCCAACTTTACTTGATAATCTTAGAATGAAAATAATTTGCTTTGTATCATGGGCCTGAAACTTTCATTCAGATCCCCACCATACTATTGTTAATGAAAATGTACTCTAAAATATGAAATGTCTTCACACCTATCTAGAACCAGACATCTCTTGAATTCCTTCAAGCCTAGCACTCTGTCTTTTGTCACCTTTTTCCCATGGGAGAATTATACATCTGTTTGTGTTTCTGTTGTCATCATCTCTAGAAAATACGTGATGAAAAATATCTGTTTTGCACAGTGGTTTTGAAATTTGAAGGGTATCTTTCGTGATGAACCTTGTATGGATAAATTCTGTATAATTAATAATTGAAATAAATAAAGCAGAGGAGGACACAGTGAGCTTTGAAAAAGATAGTTCACAACTCTTAAACAAACAAACAAACAAATCCATAAATGTGTATGTGAGATACTTTCCATCCAGAAGGAATCTAAGAATGAGCTCAGATGTGTGAATCTTCTGACACATTTGGTAAAGAACACAAATACAATGTCAGGGAGTAAAGAGAGATTTGGAGATTTGACCTCCAAAGGGATAACTGAAGTCAGGCAACTGTGGAACACGCAGGTGTGAAGAGTAGAAGATGAGGATGTGCAAAGTGTGTCTTGGAAATCTTAATGGAGACAGCAAAAGGTGGTGACAGGTCTTTGAAGTCTGTGAAATGGGCTTATAGTGGAGGTGTTGACACAGATGCCACATTTAAAGTGATGGGATTATGTAGTAGCAACAGTAAAGAAGAGTTGAAAAGAAGATTGCAAAAAGGAAAATAATTTAGCCATAGCCACTGACAGTGACCAATGACTAAGAAGAGAATTAAATAAGTATAGAGTCTGAGAAACAAAGAGAAAGGGGAAAAGGTGTTTAAATTAGGGAAGAATGGCCAGTGCCTTAGATGCTACTGAGAAGTTGAGTCAACATGAAGCTAATGATTGACCTTTAGGCTTCTTAATGTGGAGGTCACTGAGAATGCTGGTGAAATAGAAATGCATGTACCATTGTGAACACAAGATAATTGGAGGACAGAACTCATACCTAGCAAGTGTAGACAGCCCCTTGGCAAAATTTTGCTGCATTAGTATAAGGTGGGAAAATTGAGTGAAAATACTAAAAGTAGGCAATTATGATTAAGAAGTTCTACTAATGATTGTAGCAATTGTCACAAATGACACAGAAGTCATGGGCATCAGTAAAGAACAACATCTAGGGAGATGTTGGAGGCTTTAAGAAAAGATGAAAAGTATAAAGGATTTTCCTGAAGACTGAGGGAGTAAATGGGTCATGGGTTTGGTGATAGAACACTAGGCATTGCTTAGGAAGAACTCTTACTGTTCATATTCATATGTTTAAAATGACATCTGGACATTTATTTTTCTACCTTGTGCAATCAGAACTCAGAGAAGAAGTGAACAGAGTTAGACTTACCTAATATTCTATCTCAGTCTTTTAATTGTATGTAAGGAATTATCATATGAACAACAATGGAATTTAAACATGGAGAGATCTAGGAGGCATTAAGAATAAGAGGAGAAAAAGTGTTGTCAGAATTTAATTGCATAGGAAGTGGGAAAAGAGTAGGTACACAGAATTATGATTGCTGGGTGGCCATGGCTGTTGGTAATGATGGTCTCCACATCAGAAGCAGAGATGTTGGAGGAAAGAAGTTATATGGCAAAACGATCGGGGAAGTGAATGCTGGGTATTGATAATTTCATCTTATGTGTAGGAATTTCATCAGTTAATAAGAGCAATGCTGGGAATATTGAAGCAGCCTGGAAGAAAAAATAAGGGGCTGCCTGGGAAAGGAATCAAGAAATGACTGAAATGTAGAGTGGTCACTATTGACATAATTTCATATCAAGGGATTCATGGCTGGAGGCTTTGGATAGGAAAGGCAAAAATAGAGATGCAGATAATGCAAAGGACTATGCTTCTCCAGCAGAGTCGCAGATTTAGGATGGTATGTGAATACACACACACACACACACACACACACACACACACACACACACACACACACACACACACACAATTTAGGCTGAGAAAGCAGCTCTCATGAGAGACCAGATTCAGTTTATTTGGGATTAGAGGGAAAATACAGAGAGAGAAAGTCCAAGGTTGCAGGAGTTATTTTTATCATTTCTGTGACAAAATACCTAAAAAATTAAGTAGCCTAATAAAAGAAGAGACTTTTAAGGTTTATGCTTTGAAGAGGAAGGCATGGCAGCAAGATAGTGAGGGAGTTAGGTACACAGAGTTTGAGTCAGGAAGAAGACAGCAATTAAAGCTCATGGTGTTCAGCTACTTCCTCCTTTTTGTTTAATCTTGGACCCCAGCACAGGACATGGCGTTACCCACAACACCACAGTTGACCTTATTCAGAAAATTCCTGACAAATATGCACAGTTATTTGTTCCATAGATGATTTTGATCATATCAAACACGTCACAGTCACAAAAGGAATAAAGGATTTAATTGCCAATGCATTTGGAATTACCACAGGTAAATTAAAAAGGGTCTGAAAGCTACAGAATAGTGGAAAAGGGGACACACAAAACCATCCAGCATTGGACCAAATGAGTAAGCAAGGTTTGCCATTTGAGAGTTTCTTTTAACACAAACAGGAATGTGGGACAATATGAGACCAATTGCTAATGAACTGGAGATGCCTGTAGTTAAGATTAGCTTGTCCTAGGCTTGAAGCCATGTGTCCAGGATCTCTGTGGATCGAAACTGGGAGTAAACAAAGTATGCAAGGAGTCTATCTCCACCCCACACAAGTCTTGATAAAAGGTGGGAAAAGGTGGTGTTACTCCTTGTTCAAGATTCTTTCTGCAACTGTGAGAGGGAACTGATGAGTTTTCAGGGACTTGGTTAAAGCTCCCTGTTCATAGATAGACCCTTCTTAGTACCTACCAATGGAGTGTGAATAAATTCATGGAAAGCTTCATTGACTAATGAAGCTAGGTGCCCATTGATTGACCTTTCTGCTGGTGGTTTTAATACTGAAAGTTTTCACACTGTGGTTAAATACACTTCACAGCTGGCTGTGTTGCACTGGGAATCTTTTATGGAGGAGAATCGCCCCTGGCAGTCCATCAAAAGCATGATTTTGTTGTACCAGGCACATGTTTAAACAGACCCCCCCCAGGGAAATGTCCACAAGAAAACAAAAACTCTTCTTGCAGCTGAATGCCAGGCTTCAGATTTTCACTTGTAACCCAGGCCTGGAACTCCTCTGGTCTCTCTGCACTCCGATTCATAGGGATGTGGGCTATGTCATTCATTGTTTGCTTGGCTGTCCTTGTGGGCTCACTTCTTTCTGAGGGCAGCAAATAGCTGATGCTAAGGAAGTTGAGTGCCCTGTGTTTACTGTTCATGCTAATTTGCCTCTGCTGTCAAAGTGTCTGCAGTTCCTGGTGCTCTACAGGATGGAAATGCTCAGCTAGAGGCCTGGGAGATGACAAGCAGAAACATTAGGCAGGCCATGCAATGAAGCTGTAAATGGGAGGAGAGTGGATGGGAAATACTGACAAGTGGCAGAGAGAGAGAAGTGACAGAGAATGAATTCCCTAGGGGACAATTAGTGAAACATGCCCCAATGAAACAGCAGCCCTGAGTTCCAAAGACAATTCTCAATTAAGCCCTCAGATGGTTCGCTGCACAGTGTTGATGAATTGGTTTATTCCTCATCACTATCTGCAGAGTATCGCCAAACACCCACATCCCCATCTGTTTCATTAATAAATTAACTTAAATCCATAATGCTAGCAAAGAAATGGATTGTCTGCCCTATGATAAGTACTCAAAATTCATTCCTGGAACTGTCTTCATAGAATTCTCTGCAGGGAGTAGAGCTAAAGAATCAAAGGGATTTTAAAGGATGACTCTTGCTTTGAGTTTTCATTTCATTTCACTACAGGAAATGTTAGTGCAGCTGGACAGTGGTGGCAAACACCTTTAATCCTAGCACTCAGGAAGCAGAGGCAGGTGGATTTCTGTGAGTTCAAGACCAGCCTGGTCTGCAGATCGAGTTCCAGGACAGGCCCCAAATTATAAGAACAAGATTAGAGAAAAATAAATAAATGGATTCCATTGTCATTCTTTGTCATACTGAAAAGGACTCAATGGGTACTCTGGTTTTATGATGTCTTTGACCCAGTAAGTAGAGATTTACAAGGAAATTCTATCAATATACAGTATGGCCAGTTTATCCTTACCTTTACAAAAGCATGAGTGGAGACAGATAGTTATTCAGATGCATAAGACTATGCTATAGTCTAGGGTTTAAGAGGTAAGGGCTTTGGGTAAGAGCCAGATAGGCATTCATTTAGAGTATCGTTGTCAACTTTTAATCCAATGATAAGGGACAGCTGAAGGTTTTGTTGAAACATGAATTCATGACTTGGAAAAACAAAGGTGCTGGGCAAGGAAAGAGGTATGGAAAGTGGTAGGGACTAAAGTTGGGTGTCAGTGGGTAGAATGAGTGGGGAAGGAGAAACTGGAGACAACACAACATGTATGAATCAACACTGGAGATATCTGTATGACCCCATTGACAAGGATGATATACATGGAGATGCAGATGGTCCTGCTGAGATGTTAGAGCTTGTCTGATTACAGATGAGAGGAATCTAGAGGGCAGGCTTGGAGAGGGAGATGGTATAGGAGGCAAGAGCTGTAGACCCACGGAGAGAACCCTTGAGGAGGTAAGAGGAGGGAAGGATCCTTTCAAAAAGAGGAGAAATACCCACAAAGAACTGAGAGATTCAGGACATACTTGAGAGTTACAGGATATAGCTATCTAGTTGTCTGCCCAGGGAGACAGTATGCTGATATTCACACACACACACACACACACACACACACACAGAGAGAGAGAGAGAGAGAGAGAGAGAGAGAGAGAGAGAGAGAGAGAGATTTCATTGTTAGTTTGGATTTGAATGCTAAATTCTGAGAATCTCTCATACTTGCAAACCTTCTATTTATAACCCAAATTTTGATGTTTTTGAAATGGGGGAGGGTTACAAACTTATGTCTTTTGTGATAAACTATTTATTATAAATTCATCAATTCTTGGGGGAAAAAAGTACACTGCATTTTGCAGTTTTGAAGAGAGTACCAACAGAATAAGGCAGGGAGAATATTATCTCTAAAAGCTTATGCATCATGCTCTTAAAATGTTAATGTCCCATTTCCAGCTGAACAAATAAACCTCTACAACTTGGATGCAACCAGTCCTAATGAATGTGAGTGCCAGGCTCAAAAGGAAAGAATCCGCTTTTGATTGCAGAAAGCATCTTTCACAAGGGAAAAAAAAATCAAGTCATTATTTAAAAATTGTTCCATTAATGTGCTACGAACAAAGGACAGTTAGCTTGAAAAGACCAAGCAGCTTTTATTTTTGAGCACTTTATTTTCAATGGGATTATAAACAGGATCCTCAAGCAACTCTTCAAACAGACAGAACACCAGGATGAAATACAGAGCCCCTCTGGTTCACTTATTTTCTACTTCTTCTTCTCATTCTTAGCTTGCTTCTCATTCTTAATGCAGTTGCCAGATGTTTTCCTGCTATTGTTGCCATTGTTGAGTTGGGGCAAATGGAGGGGTCCGCAGAGGCTACTGTCCTCTTCAGCTTAGTGTTGTTCATTAACCAAGTATGGAGGGAAAAGCACTGGCAACATCATACAAGAAACCCTCTTCATGCATCATTTTGTTAGTTGGCATCTTAGAAGATGGTCTAAGTATTAAACTAGAAGTGTGGATGAGCTTGCTTCTTTTATTTGCTTCATTATGTTTCCTGGTTTTGATTTGTGTAGACATGGTAAATGTAAAGTTATTGCTAAAGCTATTTTATACTTTTGGAGACTATATGGAATCATATCCACAGGTACACACAAAAATATATGTACCTAAATGTCATGGAGGCAGATCTTGCTTCTGCCAAAACCAATATTATAATTTTGAGATCTATAGTTGGGTAAGTTTAAGGGAAATTTTTCCATTATTAATATGGACTCAGGCCATCCTGAGGCTAGACGTCATAATTTATAGGTACTGAGATTTTTAAAAAGGAACATAGGGTAACCCAGTTGAGTCCAACCCATTAGCCAGAGAAATATGTGACCTTTACCCTTGGGATAAAATAAAATAGTTTCTAAGCTGAAATAAAACTTTATCCCAGATGGTCTTTGTAGATTCATGGAGGAACACACAGCTGAGTATGAGCCAGTACCCTCCTCTGACACATGCTGTCTGTTCTATTGTTCATCTGTCTTTCACTAGAGTACATTATTCATAAACTATGATTTTGGTCCATGTTATTTAACAGCTACAAGTGGAAAGGATATGGTGATATTGGGATTAAACAAGTGGGGAGGTAAAAACACCTGCTGATACTTAAGATTAAGAGATTTGGTCAGAGGCCATGTGACTGCAGGTAGGCTACTTAGCCATGGCTGCAAAAGTCACAGAGGTGGCAAGGAAACAATATGTGCCACGAATGAGACAGACTTCAGTGTTTTTTCACCACAGACTTCATTGTTCTTCAAACACCAGGTGAGGATGACAAGCTGTCTATTAAGGACCCACAGTCACAACATAAAAATAAGTGAATCTGAAAAATGTTTACTTCTTTTATAAGATAAAACTAAACAATTGTTTAGAATTATTTAGCTTCTGAAATTTATGCTAAAATAGCTTGAGTCTGGGAGATGAATCATTATTTAAAATGCTTGGTGCATAAATAGAAGGACCTGAGTTCTGATCCCTAATATCCATGTAAAATCTGGGTGTGGGGGTGCACACCTGTATTCCCAGGTAGGAGTGTGTCTTACTGACCATGACCAAGCTTACAGAAGAAAGATTTTTATTTGGGGCTTACAATTCCAGAGGATTCAAGTCCATGACCATCATGAGAGTGGTCAGAGTAGCAGGAAGGTAGGCGTGGTGTTGGAACAGTAGCTGAGAGCTCACATCTTGATCCACAAGTGCATGGCAGAAAAAGCTGAAAGGGCATGGAATGGGCTTTTGAAACCTGAAAGCCCACTGACAGTAACACACCTCCTCTAACAAGGTCACACCTTCTAATCCTTCACAAACAGCTCCACCAATAGGAACCAAGCATTTGAATATAAGAGCCTATAGGGGCCATTCAAACAACCACAGGTGGGAAAGAGGACACAGGGGGCCACAGGGCCTTGATGGTCATGTAGTCCAAGCCAAAATGGTAAGCTCTAGACTCAGAGAGCCTGCCTCAAAAAAATAAAGTCTAGAGCAATAGATGAATAAGCTAACTTCTGGCTTCCACATGTGTATTCAGAGATGAATATATCCTATCCCACCCCACACACATGCATACACCACCACCCGAAAACATGGTTGGAAGGCACATATCTAATTCTAGCACTTAGGAGATTGAGATAGGACAGTTGCTGTGAGTTTGTGGCCAGTCTGGGCTATACAGAGTATTCAAGGGCCAGCCTATGATACAAAGTGAAACCTTTGTTTCAAAAAGTATTTTTACATCATTTTTATCACATTCAACCATCTTCTTTCTCTGCTTCCATCCCTACACTAATCACTCATGTTTGCCAAGTTCCTGGTTGGAATGGATGAGGTCCCAGAGGTCAGAGAGGCCAGGTAACACAAATTCATCTGTGAATGTTTAAGCAAAAAAGTGTTACTTGATTGGAAATGGCCAATAGACTGACCTATCTCTACCTCCCATGCATGGGGAATATGACATGTGTCATCATGGCAGGCCTTTCCTTTTCTTTCCTTTTTGCAAGTTTTTATGAATTATTTGAGAATCCTATACAATGTATTTTTTTTTAAATCATATTCACCCCTTCCCCATATCCTAGAAGATCTACCCTACTTCCCTCATCACCAATTTTGTGTTCTCTTATGTTACTGTTTTTAACTCATCAAGTTCCATTTTTGTTGCTCATATAGCCTTGAATGTTTGTTTCTCTTTGTGATCAAACCCTGGTCTTCATTCTTGCAAGGCAAGCACTTTACTGGCCTCATTAACCCTTCAGCCCTCATCAAATTTAAATGCAACTTTTTTCTTTCTTTTTTAATTTGGAAAATGGTGTCGTGCATACCATGCTTTCATCAATCATGTTTATTTTGATTACACCTTTGCCTTGCTCTGAGCCCACGTCAAGAACCTTCCCAGACAGGAGCTTTAGCAACAACAAACCCAGCACATGCCCTTCAGGCCTGTCATGGCTTCTGGGGCAGTGTTTTTTCAGGATCAACATTAATCCTTAAAGCAATGAACACCCAACTGGCATTTGTTGACTACTTTGTTGTTGGTTTTTTTTTTTTTTTTTTTTTTTTTTTTTTTTTTTTTTTTTGAGACAGGGTTTTTCTATGTAGCTCTGTATACCAGGCTGGCCTTGAAATCATAGAGATCCTCCTGCCTCTTCCTCCCAAAAGCTGGGACTAAAGATGTGTACCACCACTACCAGGGTGTTGAATTTCTTACAAGCATTCACATTCTTACACTCCACACATTACAAACATGTCCTTATTTCATCTTTACCATAACCCTTTGAGGATGACACGAAGCACACAAGTGGCCAGTGCAACTCTGCTCTCCTCTGTCAGGCCTATGATTTCATTATTCCTACATTGAAGTGCTATAAACTCTGAACTTTAATAGAGTGGTTCAAAAGTATATATTTTACATGCAATTTTATGTTCAGTTGGCAATATATCTGGAGGTGACAAATGGGCAAAAGTGCTTCCTATGCTTAACAGTTGCACCTTGCTCTGCTCAGAGAGGAGCATCAAAGGTTTCCACAGAACATAATCTGAAAGCTGGTTTTCAAGACCACAAATCCTTTAGGCCAATGTTTTATAGCCACAAATGCAAGATGTGTCATAAGCAATGTATTATAAAGTATATTTCAAGAATTAGAGTTTGAAAACCACTTACTCTTGTCATTTAATTTATTAAGAGAGATGCTGTGGTATGTGCATTGTATGTGTTTTTGCTTTATTTTTCACAGTAAAGGAAAATTCCATGACTAGGTCTCTTTACCCATCTCTATATTAGTGGTTCTCAACCTTCTTAATGCTGTGACCCTTTAATATAGTTCCTCATGTTGTCGTGACCCCCAACCATACAATTATTTTCATTATACTTCATAATTCTAATGTTGATATTGTTACAAATCATAACCTAAATATATATGTTTTCTGAGGGACTCAACGACCCTTGTGAAAGGGTTGGTCAAACTCTAAAGGGGGTTGAAAACCACTGTCTAGGTAAATTTCTCTACAGCAGATATTTATAAAGCACTCTGTGTTTTCTTGAAGCAGGACAACTTGTTGCTTTGCACTTCCCAGCATTTGTTGCTTTTTCTTGGAACTAGCAAACTCCATTACTTGGGTGTTTACTTGCATGTGATCCTGACAAAGCAATGAATCGGGGATCTCTGTATAACACTGAAAAAAGAACCCAGTTGTGATCTGAATTGTGCTGATAACTCTGTTATCCTCTCATTGATAATCAGTTGGTTACTGTCACTGATTTGTTGTTGGTTTTCTGGCCAGCAGCCCCAGAACTGTCCAGCAGGCTTATTGGAGAGTTCCCTATCCTTGCTGTGATAAATTGGTTCCATCATTAGGAATAACCAGAGGATTTTCCTATCTCTCACATCTAAGGACCCTGACAACGAACGAAAGCACTGGTTACATTTATTCCAGTTTCAAGTATCCCAGCACAGACAAATCTCATATACTGAGAAAGCTGATAAATCCCATAATCCAACTTATTTGGCTTGCTTTATTCAATCAGTGCGATTTGATATAATTACATAAACACATTTTCTGGGGAATTGAAGTAAGCTACTTGGTTTGTAGCATTGTACAAACTGCATGAGTATCTACAAGTATACTGGAATGTCTTCTACATCTTACCTGCCTCTATTTTCCCCTTCACTTTCATTTCTCTTCTCTTACTTCAGTGCACGATGAGACCCACAGCCCTGAACAGGCTAGGCCAGCCCACTATCAAGGAGCCAGCCTAGTCCCAGGCATGCATGAATACAGCTTGTGTTCAATCCATTCCAGTAGTGAAGATAGTAGACAATAGGTCCACAAAAACTGTGCAAGGAAGGAGGTCCAAATCAGAAGAGATTAATTCATGATTTGGCTGAGCATTGGAGCATGCCTCTCTGAGCAGGGGAGTATCTTACCTAGAGAAGTATGGTGGCACTGATGTAGTTGTCTTTTCATATGGAGCAGTGGGTCTCAACTTTGCTAATGCTGTGACCCTTCAATGTGGGTCCCCATGTTGTGTAACTCCACCATGAAATTATTTCATTTCTGCCTCATAACTGTAATGTTGCTAGTGATAAGAGTCATAATATAAATACTGAAAGTTCAGCATATTTGATAAGCAACCCCAAAAGGCATTGCAACCCATGGGTTAAGAACCAATGATCTAGATCCCCATTCTCTTCCTTTATCTACTTGTTTATTAATCCCAGTGAGATCTGATGACAGGGCAGACTAAGAAGTTTCACTGGGAGGGTCAGTTAATGTACCAGCAAGTTCCTTTGAGTTATTCAGTCACCTTGCATACCATGCTAAGCAGTGGGTCCTTGTTTGCACAAGTGCCCCAGATTAGCTCTATATCTGTCACTAATGCATTCATTACAAGGGGTGCCGTTTTCTATTCTTCAAAACTTTGCCAAGTTGACATTTTTCATCAAGGAAACAAAGGATGTGGCTTTTCTGTGTGACTCCATAAACTTTTTCCTGGGACCTTTTGCTTTCATGACTTTCCTGGAAGCCACATAGTTCAAATAGGTCATAGCTTCAGGCAAGGTCATCTAGAAGGCTCTACCGTACTCCCAGAGACTGCCAAGGACACTTGTCCTTGGTGGCATCTGGGTGGGTGATAAACTTGTGCTGGTTTCTCTGTGATAGAGGCTGTTTCCATGCCATTATGCCTGTAAATGATGTCCCTGAGTCCATTTCCCCTCAGACAGGGCTATCATTCGTATGGTCTTCGTGGCTTGTTGCAGGCTGAGCTGCTCAAGCATGAATGCATTGTCTTTCCCTTTAAGGAGTTTACTGCCTCAGTGACCTTTATATTTGACAAAAAGGTTTTTTAATCCACCGCGTGGCTGCTTTCCTAAGTGGTTTCTCCTCTGACTGGCATTACTGAATGGACTTTTCCTGTTGATGGGCACTGTTAAGACATGCTCTCTTTTGTATTGAATCAGAGCTGTGCTCTTTTATTTACCTTTATTTTAGTGTTTGGTTGTCTATAAGTGTCCATGCACACATTTCCGTAGGTTAATCACAACAATGTGCATATATATATATTGTTGTGATATATATATATCACAACAATATATATATAAAGCATTCCCACAGAATGTAGCTCATTTGTCCAGCTCTTTTCCCATCCCATTTGGGGACAGTTTGGGGTTAAAAGGTAATAAGTGTCAGCCCTCCAAAATTCCTTTCAGGACTCTGAGGACTAGGATTGGACGATGTGTTATTTGGCTTCTAGATTACTCCAGTGTTTTGGTGGGTGGGTATTTGCAATAAGGCCTTTGTTCCAAGTCCTCGTTTAACATAAAGAGGTTTGTTTTCAGATCCCTGAACAGAATAGAGAAAACATCAGTGAATACTAAAGGGGCTTGTGCTTTTTGCCTGTGGTTTGTTACCATGGGCAACCAGCACTCTACAGAGGGTCCCTGTGTTGCAGAAAGCATCAACATCTCTTTTAATATTAGTGTAATACAAACAGTTTGGATATGTGACCTGCCTTAACTTTTTACTCCTTGTGTAACCTTGGAAGTGTCATCCCCTTTCTCCAAGATGAAATATGTATCATCCTTTAGCAGGCAGTTGAAGTGGTGTAATATATATATATATATATATATATATATATATATATATATATAAAATACTATTGCATTTTTAAAAATTCCAAATATGGATTTGTGTATGGGTGATGGTGATATATGTATATGTGAGTATTTGAGTTTAAATATCATATGTGTGGTTGTGTACATACATGGGTGATGTACATACATGTTCATGGGTTTGCATGTCCTAATACTTATTTATTGGGTGGTTTACAGACTGAGCTATCCCCACACCATGTAGATTAATTTCAATACTAATTGCTAGAATCCACATTAGTTGGGATACATTACCTTTCAAACAGACTTGGAGTGACCAGCAATTATTGGCAACTTCCTTAACATCAAGAATTGTAGATTCTTGACATATTCTCTTATTGCCAATGAAATAAATGTTATTATTTCTTTTTTCTATATTAACAAATTAATTGTATGTGTGTATATGTACTTGTGCGCACACACACAAACACACACACACACACACACACGTGTACACATGCTTTGGCCAGTGGAAAACTAGCAGGAGTGGAGTCTCCTTATACTATGGGGTCCTGGTGATTGAACTCACTCATGAGGCTTGATGTCAAGTGCCTTTCCCTATAAAGCCATCTTGTAGGCCTTGTGCCTATCTTCAGCTGAGGAATTTTATGATCTGATAAGGAAACGGATCCTTGTGGTCACAGATGGTGAAATACAGCAGACATTGAGGAAGGATTTCTCTGGTTCTAAAGTTTAAGTCTTGTTTGTTTGAAACATGAAGAACACATGATCCAGCCCTAGAAATGTTTGTCTTTTCTGTTTTACCATAAGCATCTTACAATCACCCTGCAGTAGTAGATCAGCAGCATCCAAGAAACTACCCACTCCTCATCGGATTAGCTCAGAATTGTAAATATCCCCCTGTGCAATAGTTCCAACTAATATAATAAGTACACCATAATCAAAATCAACTATATCATACAAAATTATCATTTTTAATAATAAATTATGACTAATTAGGCTTTCAATAGGAAATCAAACAAATATATATGAAAGCCCAATTTTCCATAGAGCTGATAGACTGGCCTTTTTAAGAGTGGGAACAAAAAGTTATTTTAATTAGCATGACTAATCATTTCCCATAGTATTGACATAATTGGCTTTGCCTGAGTGGGGACTGCCCCTTGCTCTATGGCTAGTTAGAGCTGCCACACTTAACCACAGGGACTTTTTCAGCATACATTATACAGCATACAGTATACATTCAGCATACATTTCAGCATACATTTCAGCATACTGGCTCAGGAAATTTTCTGTTCATAATCAACCCACAGGCACACGTGTACACATGTACACACACACACACACACACACACACACACACACACACACACACCCAGAGGCACACTCACATGAGCCTGTGACTATATGCACTCCTTACCCCTGCCATGCCTTTCCCTTGACTTTTCATTTCTTCTTTCTCTTCTTCCTTTCTCCTTGTTGCCTATTTCCTCCTCCTCTCCCTCCCCCTTTCCATATCCTATTTCCTTTCTCATTTTTCTTGTCCATCCATTCTTTCTGTCTCTCCTTGCCTTTCTCTCCACTTCCTCTGCCTCCCTTCTTCCCTTTTCCCCTCATTACATCCTTACTTGCTTGTCTGCTTTTGGGTATGTTTTCTTCCCAAAACTAAATGAAGCATTATTTCTAGTTGCATTAACGTTCACTTCCTCAGTTGCTTTTATCATCATGAAGTTTTAGACCTTTGCACACAGAAAGCACAGAGCAATATCTGGTCATTTTCTTGTCTCCACTTGTAGCGCCATTTTCTTCTCAGCACTATCTAAGGCCTGCAAACCCTCTAATTTACTCTAGATCACATTACCTTTGCATTCGAGAAGAAGCTAGATCATAGAATTAGAGGGCCACCATTAATTAGAAACAGCACTTTCAACTAGGTGCCTGAGGAGAAGTGGGAGGGACTGTGAGTCCAGAGACTAGTCAATTATCTTCTTACCATCTTGACCCTGATTTATTTACTTATCTATTTATAGTGGAAGACATAGCTAGGACATTGACTTGGCCCTTGTTTGTAAGTTTTATCAGTTCCTGAGGTATGACCTCAAAGTAAACTTTGTTCTATTGAACTAATATGTCATCCTCTAGCATAAAAGTTAAGGAATTCTTGGGGTCAAAGGTCTACCTCCAGAACAGCATATGGAAATGCTATAGTCTAATAGATGAATAAAGCACAATTTTACTGAGCATGGTGGTGCACACCTCTATTGCTATCTCTGAGGAGACAGGGGGAGGAGAAGCAAGATTTCAAGGCTAGCCTGATCTATAGCACAAACCTTATCCAAAGAATACAACAGAAAAACCTCACATGATTGTAACGTCACTGGGATTTGCCTCCTGATCTCAGGAATGCTTTCTGCTCACAAGGGCAGCCATGGTTGTCTTTTCTACCTTCATTCTGTTTTTCATTACTCAGCCTAGATATCTGTCCTTGGTTTACTACTGATGTTCCAGTGTCTTCCTCTTTATATATGTTTTTTTTTAAATAACTAAACAAACACCATATGAATATCTGTCTTTACTAAGCATTCAGTACTTCAGATGAGTCAACTTTCCTTAACCTACAAAAGAGGAGTTTCTCTTCAACATCTCCTCCACACTCACATCTCCTCCAAGCAGAAGTTCTTTGCTCAGTTTAACACACATTCTCCACGAATTTTGTCCCTTTTGTTTGTTTTTGGTTTTTGTTTGCTTGTTTTTGGTCTTATCTGTAGAGATGTAAATGTTGTTATAAACCTGAGTTTTACTTTAAGAAACAGTTTAGGCTCACAGAAATATTGAGATGAAGGTACAGAGTTTTCCTATATAGCTCCCCATCTACATAGTATGAGCTTTCTCGTCCTGCCACACATTGACAGCATCCATACTACAGCAGACCATTATTTTAACTGATAAGCCATCATTGACACAAGATAATAATCTGAACAGGTTTTGCTCAGTCATACTTAGTAACCTAATGCTTTCCCCATTTGCAATAGTGAAGTTACCACTATTTTGATTTCTCCATTTTCTTTGTAACTTAAAATGTTTTATTTTTCAGTTTATATACCAACCCCAGTTCCTCCTCCCTCCCCCCAACCTCCTGTCTCCCTCTTCTCTTCTCATCCCCTATCCACTCCTCAGAGAAGGTAAGCACTTCCTTGGGACATCCCCATTTTCTTTATTTTGACATTTTGTTTGTTTCTGAGTTTTTGGTGGCTGTAATATAGCTGTAGGCAATGACTTTGTTTGTGTCCCTTTGAATGCAAAAGCAGCTTTATAAAAAAAAAAACAGTTCTTTTACATAAGTAAAAGAATAGAATTGATGGGGATGTCTTCTCTATATGTTTGTCTTATTGGTTGATGAATAAATCACTGTTAGCCAATAGGGAAGCAAGAGATTTGGGACTAGGAGATGTAGGACTCGAGAGGAGTAAAAGGTTTGAATCCTCTCTCTGATAAGACCACGTGGAAATATTTAGATTGATAGAGATGGGTTAATAATCAATACAGAGCTAGCCAAAAGGAAGCCCTAATAAATGGCCAACAGTTTCATGGTTAATATAGAGTCTGAGTGTTCATTTGGGGCTGTTGTGGCTCTGGGACCAGGCTGGCAGGAAGAATATCCATAGAATTACTGAGTTTTAGTGATGATTGCCTGCTTGATTTCCAAAACAGCCATAAAATTTGAGAAACCTACTAGCTCCATTCAAGATTATTCACAAACTCACAGTACTATCAACACTTGCTATTATCAAAGATTTAAGACACTGTCTACCTTATAGGAGAGGAGTGATATCCCAGTGCTTTGCTTTCATTCTGTTAAGGAGTAAGGCTATAGTGTGTCTTCTATCCTCACAGATCATAGACCGTGGGCACTGCCTTTTACTTTCTGCCTTTATCTCTGTTTTGTAATACTATGCCTCTTTCTGATTCCAACATTTGCTTGACCATAATCCCCAATTACAGCAGAGTTGCTGGAGTTGAAGGCAACTGTATCTAGATTTATATCCCCATTAAGTCCCTACTGAGGTGTGTGGCTGTGACAAGTTGTATGCTTAGGCTGATTTTCTCCTCAGTCAAATCAATTGGGACATCACTACAGCTTTAAATGGTATGCTTGTGTCCACTTGTGTATTAAGATGAATCTTAATGTGAAACAAGCACCTGGTCATTTTAGTATACCCAATGGAGTTTTCAGTTCTTCCAAGTTCATATCATAATCTTAACAGGTTCATACTCAGGATCTTGGCAATGTGACTTAGGATTCTTCCTATATTCATAGCAATGAAGGCAAATGCCATATATTTTAAATAATGTCTAGGGACAAGTCTGACAGAATTTTACTCTATGTAGTAATTTCCTTAGCTTGGATTCTTAACTCATGGTGGAGTTGACTCTTTAATGTCCCCCTTGGATGTATGACACCCACACTCATGTTCTGCTGGCAAATCATCCCCTGTGCCTGGATGGTTGTGACAACCCACCTTGTCATCTCTCTGTCTTCCACAGCTCTTTTGCTGAATTAGTAGAATGAGCATTTGTAGATTCTGAAGCCTGTGCTTTTATTTGTGCTAATAGCTCTAAAATTATTACTTCTGGATTCTGACTTCAATGAAATAACTTCATCTCTCTGAACCATGGCTTTTTTTTTTTAAAACCTGGCTGTGAACCAAACAGTGCCAATCTCACAGGACTCTTGTGGGGATTTAGATGAGATCACATAGCACAGTACCGCCATTACCCCTTCTGCTGAAGGCTCCTTCCAAAACCATCCCTAATAACTTTCTCCTTGTAGCATGTTTGTCTGTTTCATTGCA